>NC_073641.1:12696000-13370000 GCF_029407905.1 Bubalus kerabau
GAAGGTGAGAGCGGGGAGAAAGGGAGGGAGAGAGGGAGGGAGGGGAGGAGGAAGAGAGGGGTTGAGTGTTGACACTTCCTTGCTTTCGCTCCCACACCTATCTCTTCGGTGTTTATTTTCCTTAGGTGTTGAACCTTAAAGGAAACTCTAGACCACCGATTCCTCGGCCATTTTACTGTTTATCGTCAGGGTCTTTGGGCTGCCTCACGGCTGTCCAGCTTTCTCCCTCATTTGCTGCCATGTAAACCCATGGGGAGCTAGAGTTGGAAAAGGTCTGAGGGAGCCGGAATCCAGTGACTTCCACAACCTTCTCCCTGGAGAGCAATGGTGTCCTGTGCAGGTGCCCCAGGGGGCTTCTGAGGGGGCTTCAGGGTCATGACCTAGAACGGAAGATACTGGTGGTCAAACTCTGGACCCCTCAGTTTTGCTTTAACCAGAAAGATTTGATCCAGTTTAGATTATTGGGCTTTTGTATAATATTATATTTAAAAAGGGCCTCTGCTGTCAAAGAAAAAAGTATTAAAAAAAAAAAATCCCACCTGTTTAGTTCAGTTTCGTGTTTTAGATGTAAAGAAAGTGGTCTGGAAAGAGAAGTTGATCTATCCAAATTCAACCAGATATCTAAGCAATGGAGGAGGGGTTTAGAATGCTAGACTTCTAGTTTGTAGAATAGAGGTAGAGGACTTCTAGTTCAATGCCCCTTCTGCTATAAACCGTAAGCCACGTAAGAGCTTGTAACTGAAATGTAGAACCCTCATCAACTCCCTAGGTGAGGTAGTGGCTGAAGTCTCTAGTTTAAATTCAACCCAAACCTTTGTTGAAATTTCTATGCTCCTTAAAAAAATAATTTTCACTCTTGCACTGAACCCATCTGGGAATCAATGTGTTGAAAGACTCTCAGAAAAGCTGTTCTCACTGTGCCTATTTCTTCCCATCTAGAAATTCCAGAAGGACTTGCCATATAGCGTATCTCAGGAGAAAACTGTTAAGATCTATTTTCTGGCTATATTCCTATGACTTCATCCGTTTCTTCTCTGGAGAGCTTGGAGAAAGCTGAGAAGCAAAACTTCAGATCCATGTGAAGTAGTGAAGTCATTAAAATGGAGGGATTCTTTGTTTGATATTTTATTCCTAAAATCACTGTTACTGAGCTTATTTGTTTGTTCTGACAAATGATGCACACCACAAGACCAAGCCATTTGCAAATTACACCATAGGGAATACGTGCAAGAAGTTCATAGAAATCCGAGACGTGAGAGCAAGAAAGTACATTCAGAAGATACACAGAACAGGGAACTTCCCCAGTGGTCCAGTGGTTAAGTCAATGCTGGAGACACAGGTTCAGTCCCTGGTCTGGGAGGATCCCACATGCAGCAGGGCAACTAAGCAAGCCCGTGAGCCGCAGCTACTGAGCCTGCGCTCCAGAACAAGAGAAGTCATCGCAATGAGAAGCCCTCTCTCACCACAACTAGAGAAAGCCCCTGTGTAGCAATGAAGACCCAGCACAGCCAAAAAAAAAAAAAACTTAAAAAATAATACACAGAACGTACAGAGACAGAGGCAATACTCAAATGTGTATTTCTGAGTGCAAACAAACACATCTGAGAAATGGATTGGAAGTGGAAACATACGTATCCTGTAGAAGTTTCAGTCTAGAGGTTCTGTTGATACCAATTCTCTCTGTATTACAGCCCTGGCTGAAGGTAGAATTTACTTAATAGTTGAGATTTTCCTTTGCTTTCCTTCAGTCTCTCCCTGTTACAACCACTTGAACCATCTTTAAAAAAAAGTTTCTCTTTGTGGTGTTTGGTTACACCCTTCAAATGCTCGTGGGCATTTATTTCCCCCTTCACGCGTCATTTGGTCAGGTTCTACATATTTAATTCTTTTACTTTTCCCCATAAATGAATATTTCTGGCCCTTTGATCCTCCCCTCTCCATTCAGGAACCAGCTGAACCGAGCTATTGATGGGCTCAGGCCTCCTTTCCTCCAGATGGTGGGGAGTGAGGGCAGGTACATTCCCAGTACAAGTGCACAGATTTTCTCATTGCACACGGAGGAAGCAGTGGTTTTGGAAGTTATTTGGATGGGGGTAATGAGAGATTTGCATGGGGAAGCAAGGAGCGACAGAAGGTTATATCAAAGGCTTGGCTTCTTATATGGGGCCTTGTGGAATTTCCTTGCCTTGGAATCCCTTCCTATTCCAAATAGGACTGGATAAATAGATCTCAAAAATCACACACCCCATGCTTGTTTACCCTGGCCACTTTCATCCCATCACTTGGATATTGAAAGTATGGTGGGATTGGGTGGGGGTCACACTCGGAGTCCGGTTTAATCTTCCTCCTTCATGGAAGACTAGTGGATCCATTCTGGTGAAAGGTGTTCAGAGTCCAAGTGCAAATGCACACCATGATGGTTCCCATTTGGATTCAGTCTTTCCAGTGTATATTTGCACAGACATCCATACTTCCCTCTCCTTGCTGCAGCTGTAGTAAGTGGGTTTATGGAAGCTTGATATTTGTCATGGAGAGTTAGTGGAGCACAGATACAGGCTCTGTAGTTCAGGAACTTGTTCTGGGGCACTAAACTAGATTACAAATGTAGTTTCACTACTTAATTAAAATAAAGCATTTTCAATGGCAACCCACTCCAGTATTCTTGCCTGGGAAATCTCATGGACAGAGAAGCCTGGTGGGATACAGTCCATGGGGTGGCAAAAGAGTTGGACATGACTTAGCGACTGAACAACAACAAGCAAAGCCTGTTGTTACAAGAGCTGATGTGTACAGACAAGTGATGCTTATTGCTCATTTCACCTGGATCTCTGGGCTGAGATGCTGCTGAAGGTCCTCAGTGTGCTGATGAGAAAGGGAAGTGAGGTTGTATCCTTTCGCTCTACTTTCAAGTGTGATATAGTCAAGGACTGACTAAAGAGTAGAAGAAGGAAAGACACGAGGACACAAGCAAATAAAGGTCAAACCAGAATCCTCTTGTCAACCAGAGACAACCACCTTTAAACCCAGAGATTTTTTTATTTTTTTCATCTGGAATGTTCCCTGGGTTTTCTATGGTCTTCCTCCTAGGGATTAACCTGAGGCCTTCCATGTTTAAGGAAGACATGGAAAACTCCTGGGCCAACATGGGCACTTCTGCCAAAATATATAATATGACAAAAGTGAGTTTAGTCAAATAGCTTTAGTTCCCTAACTGTATTTGTGTCATAGACTTTTGAGCAGGCATGTGTGGAAATGCTGTCTGTAACCATTCTGTAACTAATGTACCCACCACCTTTTTGCTGTAGCCATGGTTCCTCACTTTTACACTTTTGCGGTATTCATTTGTTCACTCACTCATCTATTCTATTATCCAACAGGTATTTATTGGACACTTAGCATGTGCTTGAGATAGATCCCGTCAGGTGCAAGTGTGAGTCATGGACCAATCTCTGTGGCCTTCAAACTCTGGGGAATTTAGGCATGCTCTCCACCAGTCCCCTTTGAGCCTCTTCCATAGGGGTCGGTTGGGGTGGGGAAAGCATGGCACAGTTTCTTTGAACTGCCTCCCAAAAAATCCACTCGCCATCACAGTTTCTTTGAACTGCCTCCCAAAAAATCCACTCTCCATCTTCCTAACTTGAACTTCTTATATGGGTTTAGGGGCCATCCTCCATCCCCTTGTCTTTAATACAGATTTGATTAATTCTCTCTCTTTTTTTTTAAATATTTTAATTGAAGGATGATTGCTTTACAGAATTTTGTGGTTTCCTGTCACACATCAACAAGAATCAGCCATAGGTACACCAATGTCCCCTCCCTCCTGGACTTCCCTCCCATCTCCCTCCCCATCCCCCCTTCAGCCTGTCACAGAGCCCCTGTTTGAGTTCCCTGAGTCACACTGCAAATTCCCACTGGCTATCTATTTTACACATGGTATTGTAAATTTCTATGTTACTCTCTCCATACATCTTCCCTTCTCCCTCCTCTCCTCCCACTGTGCTCATTGGTCTGTTCTCTACATCTGTTTCTCCCTTGCTGCCCTGAAAATAAATTCATCAGTGCCATCACTTCAGATTCCATATATACGTGTCAGTATATGATATTTATATTTCTCTTTCTGACTTACTTCACTCTGTGTAATAGGATCTAGTTTTGTCCACCTCATTAGAACAGATTCAGATGTGTTCCTTTTTATGGCTGAGTAGTATTCCATTGTGTATAAGTACCATAACTTCTTTATCCATTCATCTGTTGGTGGACATCTAGGTTGCTTCCATGTTCTAGCTATTGTAAATAGTGCTGCAGTGAACACTGGGGTATATGTGTCTTTTTCAGTTTTGATTTCCTCAGGGTATATGCATAGGAGTGGGATTGCTGGGTCATATTGATTCATTCTTTTTAATAGCTATTGAGTATTCCATTGTATGAGCAGAGCTAAACATATTTATCCCATTTCAGTCACTCACTATTTAGGTAGTTTCCTGTCTTTTGTAATTACAGTATGCTTCAGTGAACATCTTTGCAGATACTTGTGTGCACACAAGCAGGTCTCTGTCAGCCGTCTCTGTAGTGGGATGGCTACATCAAATGGCATGAAGACTGTAGGTTGATAGGTACCACCAAACTGCCCTCTGATGAGTGGGACATGCTAATCAACTATGTGTTAGAGTTCCATCTTGATGCCAGTTGACTGGGTAATCCTTACCCTTTTCCTGTGAAGTCAGCCTAAATTGCTGCGGGAGGTTTTGGAGAAGCCTTCAGATTTCTCTGCTCTGGACTGCCCTAGGCCCCTTCCTCTTCCTAGCACGGATACTTCTGAGGCTGGAGGCACCCAAACCCCAGGGAGTTCCCTCCTGGTTGGTCCTCTGTGATTGGTCTAGAGCCTCACTATGCCACTCTCTTGAGTCCTGGTTTACCTGGCCCCAGTTCTTGTACATTATTTCCCTGGGTTATAGACCATGAGGCATGGCTTTAGGCAACTGCTCTGGCCTTTGAGTCCTCACCAGGCCTTGGTCTAGGGAGTGTGAGGAAGAGGGAGGAGGGAGAGGGGAGAGACAGGGAAGGTAGGAGAGAGAGAAATAATGATGATGATATGATGATGGGAGAGAGGAGACGGAATGTTTACCTTCTCGTTTCTACTCTTAGACCAATCTCTTCTGAGTTTCTCTTTAGCATTTTGATCTTTTCATCAGTAAGGTCTTTGGGGTTCATTGCTGCTATCCAGTTTGCCTCCTATGATGCTCTCCTTGGAGTGCAGCAGTGTCCCATGGAAGTGCCTCAGGAGTTTGTGAGGGGGGCTGTTGGAGCAGGATGGCTCCTTGGAAAGCTGTACAAATCACCCCCAGATGTTGTCACTTTTTGGTTGTGGATCCTGGCGAGTTACCTTTCTAACTCAGTTTTCTCATCTATAACAATGGGCATAATAAAAGGCCTACTGAAGGTGGGAAAAGAGATTTAAATAAATAATGGAAGTGAAGGCATGTTGTAAAGTTCTGTTCAAAGGTCATTTTTTTACAAAGCCCTACTATGTCATTTCCAATGGAGTTTGTGTGTGCTGCTGTGTGTATTTAGTTCATTAAGTGGGAGAGGGTAAATGATCAGTGTACCCAAAGCGTGATTTTCCTTTTACCTTCCCAGAAACACAGTTTCCTCTTTCTCTCACTTAGAATTGGAATAAATTCATGTACTTGCCTTTGGCCATAAGTCGGCAGGTTCCCTAAGTGGTTGAATTCCTGCTTTTGCTGTATTACGCTGAGCGTTTTTCCAATTGTTGAGAACCCCCTCACCCCAATATTTCCATGAATCATCTGAGCATGAAGGAAACAGAAGGTTGATCTGAAGCCCCTGTGCGGCACCCACTTCAGGGAGGCCCGTGGGTTGGGGAGCCTCAGGGCTGGGATTTGGCTCCCCATACCATTTAGAGTCCATTTGTGCCTCAGGCCCCTTCTGTTGTCAGGAGGATGTATACAAACAAACAGAAAAAGGCCATTTGAGACGTGCAGGTGAAGGACACAGAGGAAGGTGCCAATGTTGGCATCACAAAGGCTAGGCTCTTAATGGGCACCAAAGCAGAATGGACACCCGGCCCTCCGTCTTTTCAGGGCCACAGCTGTTTTGGATCAGAAAAACTGTCAGTGTGCGTGATGGATGATGGAATGGATCCATGCTCACCTGTTAGGAGAAAGAAAACACTCTGCCATGTTATGTCTTCATAAACATTATTATCGGCTCCACTCACGTTTCTGTACATGTGCGGAAACCACCTGCCAGGATCAGGGCTGACTGGATATGGCCTCTCAGATGAGATTAACATCTTAGCATAGAAATCTTTTAGGATTTTAGTGGAAAATGCCTGATGACTCTATTACTGATGGCAGGCAAGCTATACGTGGTGAAGATTGCTTAGCCATGCGGGTGTTTTTTTCCACTTTGATTTCTCCATGAAGGGCGGGACCTGTACTTGTCCACTGATGCCTTCTCCGTGCCTACCAGGTACCCACTTTGTAGCAGTTGTTCCATAAGTGTTTCTGGAATCAGGTAGAGGCAAAAAGTGATTATAATATTAATTAAATAGGCTGAGGAAAGTCTATGAAAAATCCAGAATTTTTTAAAAGTTTTTTTTTGTCATTAAATTAGTGCTGTCGGGGCAAATTTTACCACAATTCCTTCTGCCCTGGGGCTTGGAAAAGCAGATGAAGTTTTATTAGACCAATAGAAATGGGCCTTTTCTTTTTGAAGTGGAGTTAGGTAAACAGTCAGCTGAGAGGTGACCTGCCCAGGCGGCCAGCTGAGAGGAGGACGTCAGGCAGGATGAGGTGAGGAGATGTTTCTGGCTTGGCTGGGGTGCTGGCATGGTCTCAGCAGGGCCACGATTTCCATTCGAGGAGCGGGCAACGACTGCCTCCCCAGCTGAAGCCGTGGCCTGTGTCACTCGGCTGTGGGTAGAAGGGGGAACAAAGGCAGGCTAAATGGAGCTGGCGTGCAGGGGCCATGCTGCGGCCAGGTGGCCAGGATCATGGTGCCCCGCCTCTCTGAACCTTCTCCCTGGTGTTATTTTGACACGGATTAAGGGAGAGGAAAAAACAACACATCAACCAATGTGGAAAAACGTTTTTCTTTCCCGAGGTCAGCGATTCTGTGGAGTTTAAGGAGGCTCTTAATCATTTGCTCAGAAGTGACCCAGTTTTGAAGAGAATTAAAACCAAATAGCACAATTATCCATTAAAAAAAAAAAAGAAGAAGAAGAACCCAAAGACAACAAACAAAATATGTGAGGAAAGGATAAAAAAAAAAAAGTAAAAAGAAAAAATTCCTGTACCACAGAGAATTGAGTAGAGTTCCCTGTATTATACAGTAGGTTCTCATTTGAACTGTAGCCCACCAGACTCCTCTGTCCATGGAATTTTCCAGGCAAGAATACTGGAGCGAGTTGCCATTTCCTACTCCAGGGGATCTTCCCAACTCAAGGATCAAACCCACATCTCCTGCATTGCCTGCATTGGCAGTCAGATTCTTTTGCTACTGGGCCACCTGGGAAACCCATCAATTTTATACATAGTATCAACAGTGTATATATGTCAATCCTCATATCCCAATATATCCCCACCGCCTTCTCCTCTTAGTGTCCATACATTTGTTCTCTATTTCTGTCTCTATTTCTTCTTTGCAAATAGGCTGATCTGTACCACTTTTCTACAGCAGAAAATAGCACAGCATTGCAAAGCAACTATACTCCAGAAAAAAAAAAAAATACATTCAGTATGACAATTTTCTAATTTTAAATAGTAAAATAACAAGAAAAAAATCTGCCCCCTTCTTTCCAACCTCCCAATGTCCATTCTCTGTCTAAAGGAACCCACAGATTCCCATGAAGCTCTTGGAGGAGAAGGGGGACCAGTGCAGAAGTCTGAACCCACCAGGCATCGAGGCAGGGCTGGGAGTCCGCAAGGCCATTTATTGACCTTTGCTTGTCCTCTGCCTGCCGCTCCCCAGTCCAGTTTTGCTTTCTGATCCAAGGTACATGGGTCCTTAGGTATCATATTTTGCTGTTGAGATCAAAGCACTCCATTTAAAATTTAGATATATCCACTGAAATAGTACTCCTGCTAGAGGGAGAAAAAGGGAGCTGGGGAATTTGTTTGGGTGTCTTCACCCTTTCCCACTGAATAGCAAACATTCTAGGAGATCCTGCCAAGGATTAGAGAGGATCCAGCAATGGATTAGGAAGGGCCTTTCTTGGGGAGAAAATTTATTGAAAAAGCATCACATAATGGAAAAGAATGTGAGCTTTGGAGTCAGACAGGCCTGGGTTCAAATCCCAGTCTGCTGCTTAGTTAGGGTGGGGTTGTGGACAAGTTATGTCACTTGCCTTCTCGTGGCCTGAATTCCTTCCACTGTATGCTGGGTAACACGAACTGCCTCCTGGCAATGTTGTGAGAATTGATGGAAGTAAGTGTTTGGAACCGTGCCTGGAACACAGTCAGTGCTGGACTTATTATATCCTTACTATTGCAGTTGTTAAAAATGAAATAACTATATAATTCATCATAGTTATACAATTATTCGTCAATTATGAGAAGGCAGGGAGAGGAGGTGAGCAGACCATTTGTAGGTAGTAGCCCTCCTTGGAGCTGGGAAGTAGCCTAAGTGGATCTTTTGAGGGTCTGTCTCTCTTTTGTCTGCCACACTCATTTTTCTCCCCCGAATCCAAAGTCCTCTCCTTTAGGCTCTCGGACCTACTCAAATGGCACCACAGTGAGGTGATGGCCCACAGGGTTCTTCTGTCCCAGGCAAGGCGGAGGCCTGGTGAATGGACTTCTTGCTACCCAGGGACAAGGGATTCTGCAAGTCAAGGAGATATAGTTGCTCTTCCTCTTACCCTGAGTAAGCCCCTCCTTCACCCACAGATACGATGGGACTGAGGCTCCAGGTGAGTCAGAAGCTACCGATGGCCATCGTGAGGACTCTGCGGTCTTCGAGCCTTCCACTCGACGTTGATTTCATTCCTCCTGTCTTGCTTTCCCTGTAGTGCTAATAGCAAACCTCTAAGACGAAAACAAATCCCACAGGATCATTTTTGAGGGCCTACAAGAAAGTGAGAGAACAGGGGTGAATACTTGCCTGTACAGCTGGTTTTGGAGAGGGCGGGAGGAGCCCTGAGAAGCAGTGGGGGTAGTGGAGGGCTTGAGAAGGAGCGTGGAACTGAGGCCAGGTTTTGGGGCCTGCTTCAAAAAAGTGACAGGAAAGACGGGGGCTTGCTGGAGTCTGGGACAACTACGGGAATGTCCTTGACATATAACCTCTCAAGCCAGGTTTAATCAAAAATGTCCGTGACCAAGTCTCTCTCTGCCAGGACACTGTGCCAAGGGTATTCCATATGATTTATCCACATAAAGATCCTGCAAGGTCATTATCACTCCCACTGTGTAGCTGAGACTGAGGTTCAGGCTAGAAATTGGCAGATCCAGGGTTTGCACTCAAGTGTCTGATGAAACCTGTGTGTTTTTGCCCTCCTGATGCTCCCGTTTTATCCTTCCTCATTTCTTTTCATGAGAGAGTCCCAGTTTCTCAACATTCTGAATTCAGCTAGCTAGCCTGAGGAAAAGGTGACTGACAGGCCAATTCTTTCAGTGGAGAATGAAAATCACTAAGTCACTCCCCTCACTGCAATGAAGAGGACCTTGGAGAAGGTTAAGACGGAAGCTCAGGAGCGGGGTGAGGGTAGTTTGTTGACATTTGAAAGGAATGGGAAGGCACAGGGATAATATTGGGCAGTAGTACTTCCCGGTACCATTTTCATACTCTCAGTGGTAGTGTTTGCAATTTGCTTATTTATTATATCATTCACAATTCCTGGAATTATTAAAATGTGAGTGCAGCTCATTAGTTTCTGAACCTTCTTTCCAAGTGTTTTAGCATGAAGTCTTGGGAGCAGACTGACAGGGAGATTTGTTTACTTTCGACACCCTGTTCTCCTTTTGTAGGTGGGCCAGCTAAGACTTAATGCCGGGACACTAGTCTTTAAGGTGCAGGATCCTTCATGCCTTGCCTTCTCCTCCACTCCAAGCCACTACCATTGACCACCATCTAGGTACTGCACTGGGAGAATCAGAAGTCAGGACTGTTAGAAGATAGGCTTTGCAGGAGCAAAATGATTAGAATTTTGCTCAGGGATCAGGCATGGAGCATGGAGGGACCCACTGGGGCTAGTTAGAAAAGTAGAAACCACGGTTGGGCTTCTAACAGAGAAGACTGAATGTAGGAGATTGCTTCAAAAGTGAAAAGTGAAAGTGAAAGTCACTCAGTCGTGTCCATGTGACCCCATGGACTATACAGTTCATGGAATTCTCCAGGCCAGAATACTGGAGTGGGTAGCTGTTTCCTTCTCCAGGGGATCTTCCCAACCCAGAGATTGAACCCAGGTCTCCTGCATTGCAGGTGGATTCTTTACCAGCTGAGCCACCAGGGAAACCCAAAGTGTTTCAGAAAAAGCAAAAAATGAACACAGAGGTAATGTAGAGGTAATAATTACATAAAGCCACTGCATCCTCAAGGCTGGGGAACAAAAGGAGGAGGTGGGGTTGATCAGAACCTAGAGGCTCAGAGGAGGGTCTCACAGAATTGGGACTCAGGCCTCTAAGGAGGGGGTACCATCCAGCTCCAGACACCTCAGCAGCTCGGGAGAGAGGTCTGTGGGGCTGGGGGTGAGAAGGCTAGTTATGGATGGGGCAAAAGGAAGGAAAAGATTGGAATCAGCTGTCACTTCCAGGATTCAGGACCATTGTTGGGGTGATGCTCCCAGGGACGGGGACAAACAGGAGGAATATGGCTTCTCCTGCTTTCTCCCTTGAAGTTTCCCTTGAGTATCCCTATAGGCGGAGTTGAAAACAGAGCCTGATGACAAAGGAGAAAGGTGGTTTGCAGATCCCAGCCCCAGCACTGCGGAGCAGAGTGTAAAGGAATGGGTTTTGGCATTGAGAGACGCTATCGTAAAAATGGGCACATGAGGTAGATAATTATGTATGGCTGCTGGTAAATCATTAATTACAAGGACCTTCATACTTGGCATTTAAAGAGACTGCCTTTAGTGCAGTGTTTCCTCTGGCCACTGTGGTCCCTTCCCTGTTGTGAATATTGACTGTGTGTGTGTGTTTAAGGATTAGGAAGAAGACTTGGCCTTTTTCACATCTGCAGGAGTCCACTCCATCGTATGGGGAATAAACACTATTGCTCTCCTCTGAGTTGTTAATGAGACTCCAAAATAAATGTTTTTCTTTAGATTACACCTTGAAACTTATGATTCAGTCACAGAAAAGAAACTTTAGTGTATTGGGAAATGGGAAAAGACGATGGTGTACTCAAAGAAACTTAATGGGGGCTAGAGCTGGAAGGATTTGGAATAAGGACAAACCCATTGCCAGTAAACCTCAGTTAAGCCTCATGTCTCCAAATCTTCGAAGCAGGCTAATGGCTTACAGTTTTCTCCCTTTGCTTATGGAGTTCCAGGAAGACAGGCAGCTCCTAACCCTGAAAGCTTAGTAACTGAACTTTACCTAACACCTGGGAACAGAGGAGAGTATATGTGCAGGGAAGTGCTGATGAGCCGTTTGCAGATTGAAGTTAGTGCCTGGAAATTGTTCATCACCTGCTCAGCACGCAGAACCCCTGGAAATTGAATTGATAGTGATTATGCAAGGGAAGGAAACAGGAGCAGAATAAACAGCACATGAAAGGCATTATGACTGTTGAATGAATGAGAACCGAGGAGAAACTCCATGTCCCTTGCCTGGGTCTTGTCTGGTTCTCCTCTGTTAAGCACTGGTTAAATTGGAAGCCACCAAGAGGAAGAACAAAGTGTAAAATTAAAAGTGCAGTGCTTGGTACACTCCCACGTGGCCCCAAAATAGCTAAGTGCTGATCTCATGAACATCTTCTGCTGGCAGTTCATGAGATCAGCACTTAGCTGATCTGGTTCTCTGGTACCAAAAGTTGTCAGTAACAGAAATCCCAACAGCCAAAAAATTTTCCAACGAGTACACTTTATCTCATTTTGGCTGCAGAATTCCTGTTGGCAGCAGAGAAGGGTTAATATCATTGAGTGCATAATTGCATTTACTTATCAGAGAGACTATAGAACTTGGGCTCTGGAGTCAGACTACTCTAGATTTCAATCTCTCCTCTCCTGTTTATTATGTGTGTATGATCTTGAGCTCGACTGAGCGACTTCACTTTCACTTTTCACTTTCATGCATTGGAGAAGGAAATGGCAACCCACTCCAGTGTTCTTGCTTGGAGAATCCCAGGGACGGGGGAGCCTGGTGAGCTGCCGTCTATGGGATCGCACAGAGTCGGACACGACTGAAGCGACTTAACAACAACAACAATGGTCTTGAGCAAATGACTTTCCTAAACTCAGTGTCTTCATCTGTAAAGTGGCGATAATTGGATTCCTTCTCTTCCAGTGCATTTGTGAAGACTAAATGAGATGATGCAAATAAGATTTCAGTTGAGTCCTTGGTGCCAAAGAAGGACTTGAGAAATTTTGCTGCTCTCTGTTATTACACTTGCTATTAATACTTATTGAAAACTTTGTTGTCGTTTAGTTGCTAACTGGTGTCCGATTCTTTTGCGACTAACCTCTGTCTGTGGAATTTCCCAGGCAAGAATACTGGAGTGAATTGCCTTTTCCTTCTCCAGGGGATCTTCCTGACCCAAGGATTGAACGCACGTCTCCTGCATTGGCAAGTGGATTCTTTACCACTGAGCTACCAGGGATAAAAGTTAGGGTCAAATGGTACTAAGATGAACTAGACCTAATATCTGCTGTGAAAGAGTTCACAGCCTATTCCAAAAAAGTATTCAAGAACCTTTATTTAGGGAAAATGACCTAGCTCTGGTGGTTGTGTGTGGGCTCATTCTCAGGGATCTTAACTCACGAGGGAGACAGCAGGGCTATGGAAGAATAGCAGTGGACGTAAGGAAAACAGTGCAGTCAGGAAGGCAGCCTGGATGTCGAGTGCTGGCTGGGAGTGAGAGGGGGGCAGGAGCAGATGGCTTACAGAGAACATCTGCTTCCTCTGCCTACTGCTGAAGTCTTAGGAACCCACAGAACTCAATCAGTGGAGAGGGCACACGACTCGAATCCCTGACCTGTCTAAATGATGCAGTGGTGTTGAGCTAATGACAGAGGTTCTGTAGGATATCACTGTGAACTGATGTGAATTCGTGTCAGATTGACAACTTTCTTGCTATGAATTGGCTTTCTACTTGTTGCTGAAATTGATTACTGAGGATAAGGTGTGAAATGTGTGGGTTGCAAAATTGTTGCCAAGACCACGGCCGACAGAAATGTCTCATAATCCTTGGATGAAGAATGCAGCAGGTGGACCTCCTCTTGGCCTGTCAGCAGACCTTGATAGATCCTGTGTTGCTCCTGACAAATAGGCTTTCAGTATCCTCTGTGAAGAGAAACAGGGTGGCCTGGTTCTAAAAGGCCCCTTGGAAAGATTTAAATGTGCTGCCTTGTAGCAGATGAAGGGTGGCGGGACCCTAAAGACCAGAGAGGAAATAGCTGTGTGTTGCCAAGATTAAATACATATACGGGTTATTTTGGGGGCCATCTATGCCTTGGTAAAGGGAAATAAAGAATCTGTCATTTACAAGTTATTAATTTTTCTATCCTGTAATGGAATATTAAATCTCAGTTCACACACATGTTTACCTGACAGGCTTTCTCTGCGATGGCTAATGCTCAGCTGTCAGTATTTGCTTATCTTTAGTGAGTCCCTTGGACGTTTTGTAAGAATTTTTAGGGTTGATAGGTGATGACTATTCTCTTTCATGTTATTACAGACATTTGATAAACAACCTGAATAAAAAAAAGTAAAACTATGAAATAACACTCTGGAAGAAGGGAGATCATGGCTTTTGGGATATAAATTTTCTTTTTTGGATAAACACTTTGTTTTTCTTATATGGAGGCTGCTATTTTTGGTTGACATGTGCAAACAGATGAAAGAAAGCTTAATATTAGGTTAAAAAAAAAGCCACTAAATGGTTTATATTTTAGTGAGCCAGTAAAATCCAGAAGTTTTCCCTCTGGATAAAAAGCTCTTTCCACATAGCATATATTTCCAGAAATAAAATAAGTGGATCATTTTCCCTGTGTTCTCTCTAAATTGGTTTGGCTCTTGGAAAGGGAGTGCCATATGTGAGGTTTATAGTAAATTCATTCATGGGACGCTGGAACCTGCTATAAGGTATTGCAGGGTCCATTCCTGAGAAGGTCATTGAAATACCCTATAATCCAATCATTTCAGATCTTTTTTTAGTGCTTTGGTGATTAAATCCCATTGAAGGGAGTTCATTAACAGGCTTTTATATAAATGCATGCTCAAATGACAGACTCTTTCATGAAATAGAAAGGAGCATTACAGATAGTCAAGTTCATTTAGCAGATCACATAGCTTTACCATAAATTTTTCATTGCCCAATTTTGAATAAATTTGAATGTTTTTATTATTTTATGAATAATTAGGCTTACTTGCAAAAATTTAAATATTTATTTAAAAATTTAAAATTGTTTGCAGAATGATCTAGTTGATCTAAAAGAGGATGCTGTCTCTAACATGACTAGGTTGCCCAGCAGGTTAAGTATTTTACTCACTGCCCAGGGAGGCTGTCTTGGAGCATAGCTTTCTTAGGAAGCTCTTTCTTGTTCTCTCTGACACTTCTGCTCTGATCACCTTCTCTCTTCTTTTCTCCTCAATTGTCCTTTCTCTCCTGTCCAGAATGCCCTGTAGTCTCTCCCCCAAAGGTCTAGGTCCCTGTAGTTGCTCATTCAAATTAGTTTATTTTCTCTTAAATTTCTTCTGCTTAAAATTTCTTATTATAGATAATCTCCTCCATCCTTCAGTTCAGTTCGGTTGCTCAGTTGAGTCGGTGATGCCATCCAACCATCTCTACCTCTGTCATCCCCTTCTCCTCCCACCTTCAATCTTTCCCAGCATCAGAGTCTTTTCAAACGAGTCAGCTCTTCCCATCAGGTGGCCAAAGTAATGGAGTTTCAGCTTCAGCATCAGTCCTTCCAATGAATATTCAAGACTGATTTCCTTTAGGATGGATTGGTTGGCTCTCCTTGCAGTCCAAGGGACTCTCAAGAGTCTTCTCCAACACCACAGTTCAAAAGCATCAATTCTTCAGCGCTCAGCTTTCTTCACAGTCCAACTCTCACATCCATACATCACTACTGGAAAAACCATAGCCTTGACTAGAAGACTTTTGTTGGCAAAGTAATGTCTCTGCTTTTGAATATGCTATCTAGGTTGGTCATAACTTTCCTTCCAATGAGTAAGTGTATTTTAATTTCATGGCTGTAGTCACCATCTGCAGTGATTTTGGAGCCCCCCAAAATAATGTCTGTCACTGTTTCCACTGTTTTCCCTTCTATTTGCCATGAAGTGATGGGACCAGATGCCATGATCTTCATTTTCTGAATGTTGAGCTTTAAGACAACTTTTTCACTCTCCTCTTTCACTTTCATCATGAGGATCTTTAGTTCTTCTTCACTTTCTGCCATAAGGGTGGTGTCATCTGCATATCTGAGGTTATTGATATTTCTCCCGGCAATCTTGATTCCAGCTTGTGCTTCTTCCAGTCCAGTGTTTCTCATGATGTACTCTGCATATAAGTTAAATAAGCAGGGTGACAATATACAGCCTTAACCTACTCCTTTTCCTATTTGGAACCAGTCTGTTGTTCCATGTCCAGTTCTAACTGGTGCTTCTTGACATGCATACAGATTTCTAAAGAGGCAGGTCAGGTAGTTTGGTATTCCCATCTCTTTCAGAATTTTCCACAGTTTATTGTGATCCACACAGTCAAAGGCTTTGGCATAGTCAATAAAGCAGAAATAGATGTTTTTCTGGAACTCTCTTGCTTTTTCCATGATCCAGCGGATGTTGGCAATTTGATCTCTGGTCCCTCTGCCTTTTCTAAAACCAGCTTGAACATCTGAAAGTTCTCAGTTCACATACTGTTGAAGCCTCGCTTGGAGAATTTTGAGCATTACTTCATTATTGTGTGAGATGAGTGCAATTGTGCGGTAGTTTGAGCATTCTTTGGCATTGCCTTTCTTTAGGATTGGAATGAAAACTGACCTTTTCCAGTCCTGTGGCCACTGCTGAGTTTTCCAAATTTGTTGGCATATTGAGTGCAGCACTTTAACAGCATCATCTTTTAGGATTTGAAATCGCTCAATGGACTTCCATCACCTCCACTAGCTTTGTTCATAGTGATGCTTCCTAAGGCCCACTTGACTTCACATTCCAGGATGTCTGGCTCTAGGTGAGTGATCATACCATTGTGATTATCTGGGTCATGAGGATCTTTTTTGTATTGTTGTTCTGTGTATATTGCTACCTCTTCTTAGTATCTTCTGCTTCGGTTAGGTCCATACCATTTCTGTCCTTTATTGAGCCCATCTTTGCATGGAATATTCCCTTGGTAGCTCTAATTTTTTTTGAAGAGATCTCTAGTCTTTCCCATTCTGTTGTTTCCCTCTATTTCTTTGCACTGATCCCTGAGGAAGGCTTTCTTATCTCTCCTTGCTATTCTTTGGAACTCTGCATTCAAATGGGTATGTCTTTCCTTTGCTTCTTTGCTCTTTGCTTCTCTTCTTTTCACAGCTATTTGTAAGGCCTCCTCAGACAGCCATTTCGCTTTTTTGCATTTCTTTTTCTTGGGGATGGTCTTGCTCCCTGTCTCCTGTACAGTGTCACAAACCTCCATCCATAGTTCATCAGGCACTCTGTCTATCAGATCTAGTCCCTTAAACCTAACTACATATTACATGGTTCCAGTTCTCTGAAATGTGCAAAATAAGCACATGCATAGAGACGGAAAATAGATTAGTGATTACCTAGGGTTGAGGGGACAGGGGGAGAGGAGAGTGTCCTACAAGTGGGACAAGTTTCCTTTTGAGGGACAAATTGTTCTGAAATGAGATAAGGGTGGTGGCTCCACAAGCTTGTCACGCACTAAACACTCATTGAACTGCACACTTTAAATGGGCGAATGAGATGCTATGTCACGTATATATCTCAATCAAGCTGTTTTAAAATAATTCCATTAATGGACATCTTTTCATGGGCAGAGGGTTTTGCACACCCTTCTGCCTACCTTGTCTCTGATGCTCCTGGGACAGGACTCATGTAAGTCAGATTGCTTTTTTTTTTTTAATTTTATTTTTGAAGAAAATTTCATCGAAGTATTACTGATTTACAATGTTTGTGTTAATTTCTGGTGTACAGCAAAGTGATTCAGTTATATATCTATATCAATACTTTCTTTTTCAGATTCTTTTCCATTACGGTTTATCAGGTCCCTGTGCCATATAGTAGGACTTTACTGTTTATCTGTTTTCTGTATATAATCTATGTATAGTTTGCTAATCCTAAACTCCTAATTTATCCCTCCCACTCCTTCTGCCCTTTGGTAACCATCAGTTTGTTTTCTATGTCTGTGGGTTTATTTCTGTTTTGTAAATAAGTTCATTTGTATTATATTTTAGATTCCAAATGTAAGTGATACATGATATTTGTGTTTGTCTGACTTACTTCACTGAGTAGGATAATCTCTAGGTTCATTCAAATAATGCAGGTGGCATTATTTCATTCTTTTTATGGCTAATATTCCATTGTATATACAAACTGTGTCTTCTTTATTCATTCATCTGCTGATGAACATTTAGAACATTATCATTATTCTTTCTTCAGCCAGGTTTTTTTTCCCAACAAATCCAAACGATATTTGCCATTTCCTTCTCCAGGGGATCCTCCTGATCTAGGGATTGAACCCACATCTCTTGTGTCTCCTGCACTGGCAGGCAGACTCTTTACCACTTGAGCCACCTAGGAAGCCCAATTTCTTACATACTGACTTTTAAACGTGTCGTTCTTTTCATTCACTCTTTCCTCTGATTCATCAGCATAGGTTCAACTGTTAGTTTTCAGTTGCTTGAACACTAGTAACGATAGCTATTGTGTTTTACTAGTAAAATAGTTACAGCCACAGTTGTTTTTAAAAATTAAAAATAAATTATTACTAGCGACTGGTTAAAATTACTCTCAGAAGCTTTTTGTTATGACAGTCACTGTTACCATTTGGGTTATGACTCACAATGCAACTGAGATGACTGAGAAAAATAAACCTCAATATGTTAATGAGGATTACCTGTAAAAAAAAAAAAAAAGTCCAACAAATATTTATTGAGTGCAGATTATGTTTAGGACACTGGAGTTTTTATGGGAGACAGAAAATCATTGCTGCTGCTGCTAAGTCCCTTCAGTCGTGTCCGACTCTGTGCAACCCCATAGACGGTAGCCCACCAGGCTCCCCCGTCCCTTAGGGAAGATAAGGCATGATGGACTCCAGGTTGAGAAACAATTTAAGAGTTAATAATAAATACCCTCCAATACTAGAATTGCTACTTGTTCCAAGTATAAAAAGAATCTTTGTTAATTCATTCCCTAAATAACTGTTTTTTCAACATCTCTTTTAAGGAAGTGCTCAGGGATGAAGCTGATACTTTGTGGAACTGGAAGCCTGATGAGAGCACCTCTCTCTCCTCTTCCAGGAAGTAGGATTAGAAAACTCCTAAACCTCAGGGAGCTTACAGTCTATGGGCAGATCAGCATGGTGCAAAGACTCTGCTGTAGTCCTGTACATCCAGGTATTCAGTATCCTGTCCTGGACCTTACCTTTCATATCCCTCATGTGAGCTCTCTCTGTGGAGTGAGGAGCCTGGGTGCTAAGAGAAAAGTGCCCAGTGCCCATGCAGCATCTGCACCCTCTTCCTCTAGGCGCTGTGGGCACTGGACTTCCCTGTCTAGATGGCTCGAGTTGGTTTCTAGCACCTGTGCAGGTCCCCTCTCTGGGGCTCATCTGTGCTGCTGCTGTAAAGCATCCCTGGGCAGGAGGAGGGGTCGCAGGGCAGCTCTGTGTAAGAGATGTAGGCAAAGTGAGGACACGCAGGTTGAGGTGTTGTTAGCATGCATATGTTATATGCATAATGCATATAAGGTGCGTTGTGATGTAAGAAAAGGAGAGTGGGCTAGGGCCCAGGGTCTGACTGTCTGTGCATGTGCGCATGCTAAGTCACTTCAGTGGTGTCCAAGTCTGTGCGACCCTCTGGATTGTGGCCCACCAGGCTCCTCTGCCCATGGGATTCTCCAGGCAAGAATACTGCAGTGGGTTTGCTGACTCTTTTGCTCTAGGGAGTATATTTCTGTTTTCAATATCGGTGGGGATTGCTTAGTTGCTAAGCTGTGTCCGACTTTTGCGACCCCATGGACTGTAGCCCACCAGCCTCCTCTGCGCATGGGATTCTTCAGGCAAGAATTCTGAGTTGGTTGCCATGCCCTCCTCCAGGGGATTTTCCCAACCCATGGATTGAGCCCACGTCTCTTACGTCTGCTGCATTGGCAGGCAGCTGCTTTACCACGGCTGCCACCCAGGAAGCCCCATGACTGATGGTCCTTACTCATCTGGTTCTGAGCTAGAACTCTGAGAAATCCAAGAATTTAAAATTCCAACTGGATCTTCTGGGTCACTGTGAAGATATTTTGTCAAAGCAGGTAAAATAGGATAAGCCTCTTTTATCTGAGAGTCTGTTTCTCTCACTCTGGGCCCTGCAAATGTGAGCAGTGGGTCTTCAGAGTGGGATAAATGTCATGACACAGTGAGGGGCAACACATTTCTGATGAGGCAGCTTTGCAGGGGTGCTGACAGCTTCAGCAGACTTCAGAGGATCTGGTTACTGAAGTGTTGTTTGTTTTAATTTAATAGCTTGAGCATTGCAACAAGCACATTCCTAGGCACAGAGATACCTGGAAAAATCTGCTGTGGTCTATGCCTGTAGGGAATGTTCACGCCAATACAGGAATCAGCTCAGGAAACAAAAGCTGCCATGACATGAGCTAGGCACCAAATGGAGAGTCTGGAATGAACAATGGAGACACAGCAAGGGGACTGATGGTTCATCCTGGGAGTAATCTGTCAGGGCTTTACAGAATTATTTGATTTAGGTCCAGAATATTGAGTAAGGGTTTTCAAGTATATCCGGGCAAAACCGAAAACCATTCCAAGCAGAAGAGAATAGCAAGTCTTGCCAAGACTTAGATGTGGTGTGTTTGGGAAACTGCAGATAACTTGGTATGGGTAGAGTTTATGCATCGAAAAAAGTGAAAATGATACTGTTCAATTTATTAAGCAGCTACTTTCATCAAGCATTTAGAGTTCCGGACTAAGCCTGGTTAAAAGTTAGATGGTTCAAGCCTGGTTAGAGAGATGGATAGAGCTTGATATTTTGTATCACTGGATGTGATAAAGAGTTTGAAGGTTATCCAGAAATGTATGGGGACTATTATGGTTATCTACGTAGGAGATTAGAGAACAGACAAGGCAGGAGACTACTGTGAAAGTCCAGGCAAGAGATCAAGATGGTCTGAAGTAAGGGTGGTGTCAGTGATGCCTTAGGACAAAGGTACATGTGATATCTATTTAAGAGGACTTAAAGAATCTGCCTGTCATTTCAGGAGACACAGGAAATGCTGGTTCAATCCCTGGGTTGGGAAGATCTCCTGGAGGAAGAAATGGCAATGCACTCCAGTATTCTTGCCTGGAGAATCCCATGGACAGAAGATCCTGGTGGTTGCAAAGAGTCGGATATACACACACATTAAAAGAGAGAATCTAGTTGATATAGAAGTAAAAATAGAGGAGGGTAGTATTAGTTCTGTCAGACTCTAGGGACCAGCATTGTGTATGGTGATGACATTTAGGGTAGGATGAGCAGCACCGTGCAACTGCTCTCATCTCACACGCTAGCAAAGTAATGCTCAAAATGCTCCAAGCCAGGCTTCAGCAATATGCGAACTGTGAAATTCCAGATGTTCAAGCTGGTTTTAGAAAAGGCAGAGGAACCAGAGATCAAATTGCCAACATCTGCTGGATCGTTGAAAAAGCAAGAGAGTTCCAGAAAAACATCTATTTCTGCTTTATCAACTATGCCAAAGCCTTTGACTATGGATCACAATAAACTGTGGAAAATTCTGAAAGAGATGGGAATACTAGACCACCTGACCTGCCTCTTGAGAAACCTATATGCAGGTCAGGAAGCAACAGTTAGAACGGGACATAGAACAACAGACTGGTTCCAAATAGGAAAAGGAGTAGGTTAAGGCTGTATATTGTCACCCTGCTTATTTAACTTCTATGCAGAGTACATCATGAGAAACACTGGACTGGAAGAAGCACAAGCTGGAATCAAGATTGCCGGGAGAAATATCAATAACCTCAGATATGCAGATGACACCACCTTTATGAGAAAGAAGAGGAACTTAAAAGCCTCTTGATGAAGGTGAAAGAGGAGAGTGAAAAAGTTGTCTTAAAGCTCAACATTCAGAAAACGAAGATCATGGCATCTGGTCCCATTACTTCATGGGAAATGGGGAAACAGTGGAAACAGTGTCAGATTTTACTTTTTGGGGCTCCAAAATCACTGCAGATGGTGATTGCAGCCATGAAATTAAAAGACGCTTACTCCTTGGAAGGAAAGTTATGACCAACCTAGATAGCATATTGAAAAGCAGAGATATTACTTTGCCAACAAAGGTCTGTCTAGTCAAGGCTATGGTTTTTCCAGTGGTCATGTATGGATGTGAGGGTTGAACTGTGAAGAAAGCTGAGTGCCGAAGAATTGATGCTTTTGAACTGTGGTGTTGGAGAAGACTCTTGAGAGTCCCTTGTACTGCAAGGAGATCCAGCTAGTCCATCCTAAAGGAGATCAGTCCTGTGTGTTCATTGGAACGACTGATGCTGAGGCTGAAACTCCAGTACTTTGGCCACCTGATGTGAAGAGCTGACTCATTGGAAAAGACCCTGATGCTGGGAGGGATTGGGGGCAGGAGGAAAAGGGGATGGCAGGAGAAGGCAAGAGGATGGGATGGCTGGATGGCATCACTGACTTGATACACATGGGTTTGGGTGAACTCCGGGAGTTGGTGATGGACAGGGAGGCCTGGTGTGCTGTGATTCATGGGGTCGCAGAGTCGGACACGACTGAGTGACTGAACTGAACTGAACTGAGCAGCACACTTAAGCTGGAGTGAGGCTGGAGAGTATTACATTCTGGACTCATTGAGTCACTGAGATTCTTATCAGATACCCAGATAGAATCTACTGGACATTTGAAACTGTGGTTCTGAGCTTAGATAAGAATTCTCAACTGAGTATGTAGATTTGTGAGTATAAAGGCATAGGGGGAAAAAACTCATGGGGCTGGATGGAATTTTTACTCTTTGAGTATCTGTTATATGCCAGGCACTGTATTAGGTTCCGGGGACAACCTTGATTAAATAAGGCATGATTTCTTTAAAGTGTCTGTTATGTGGGTTCAGGGAGTGGGATGGAAGTGCAAAATTATGTTAAGTATACAGACACATTTTTATATAAAGTATACAGATAAATTTTTAATAAAAATGTATAAAGATACATTTTTTATACTTACTATAATCACTAATTGTGTTTTAGTTTTATTTTCTAGATTCAAGTAAGTTGAATGTATAAAGGGAAAGAAGGATTCTATAAGAGAGAGAAGGGAATGTTTAGATGGAATACTAAGCATTAATACTGTAGGAGAGATGGTGATGTTCAGAGAACAGGGCATTGGCACCAGGCTTAATGATTTAGGACCCAGAGATAAGGTCTTGTGTGAACCTAGGGAATGGTTAGGAGTTGTGGCTGATGTGCAGAGCAAGTAAGAGTGATGGAGTCCAGAAGTTTTAGGAATTATGGGATCAGAGGTTGGGTTCCCAAGTCATTGCAGAGGATGGTGCAAGTCGTGGTGGAGACTGTAAAGCAAGTGCCTTCATCCTCACTGTACATCACTGGACATCCACAGGAGGTGGCTGGGGGTGAGGTCAAGGAAGGGTAGAAGGTGATGGAGCTGAGTGGTAGGAGTTTCCAAGGCAGAGGGGGGTTTCATCGAAGGCAGGAAGGATCTGTGGTGGGTTGGGAAATGCTTGCATTACTATTTGTCTTTTCAGTATCTTCTGGAGATGGCTATAAGGCATCTGAGGTTAGCATTCCTTGATGTTATTCCATAGTGATGAGGGCATTTGTTTGCCAAGGAAATTGCATAAAAATTGGTGGAAAGAATTGCTAGGTAGGTCAGCTTTAGGGGCTAGATCATTGGGTAGGAGGGTGAGGGTTTGGCAATGGCCTTAAATTTCAGGTGTGGACAGTTGTAAGGGGGATATATGATTTCCACCTGCCTCATGGCTCTGAAACATTCAGAGACTGTCACAAAATAATAAAACACAAGACATTTTTGAATGGAAATTTGTGATCAAGTTTTTTTTTTCAGTGATAAAACTCAGTTTTATCTGTGTGAATCAGGCCAGGAATTCCTTGAAAAGAAAGGCTCTTTTGGAAATGCGGAGGGTGTCATTTTCTCCTCTCCATTCAGAAGGACATAGAACAATCCAGGAAGAGAGATTGTTATAAATGAGAGCAGGGAAGTGGGGGGATCTGTGTGGGAGTTTGTGAAGTGATTAGCTGGGGGGCTCAGAGATGGAAGAGATGAACACTTAGACTGTAGGAGGTGGCCAATTTGGGAAGGGCCTTGAATGCCAGATGGAGGAATTTGGTTTTATTCTGCAGAATAAAAGAGAAGTGACATGCATACGAGTTCTGTGGTTTGGAAATGTAGAGAAGCAGGAGCAGGGTAGAGAATGGAGCAATGAGAGCAGGTTGAGCTGTCAGGAGTTGCTGCTGGGCACTCAGTGATGAAGTACACAGGGTCTCTGCCCTCAACATTTCAACTTAGAGGGGATCAAGAGTGTCTACAAGGTAGAAAGTGATAATGTGAAAAGAGGGCTGCAGAGTACCATCCTGACCAGTGCAAGGGGATCAAAGAAGCCTTATGAAGGAGGCAGTATTTGGTCTTTACACTGAGGGGGAGATAAGGTTTTGATCTATGGCCAGGAAGAAAGGAAAGAAGATATTCTGAAAGTAGAAATTGTGTTGGCCCAAAGCATAGAATGTGTTTGAGGGAAGAACAAATGGTTCATTTAGTTTATAGCAGGGGTTCTTAATCTTTTTTATGCCACAGATCTGCTAGATAGTCTGGTGGAGCCTACAGCTTTCTTAGAATAATATTTTTGGTGTGTAAATTAAAATAATAGCATTGCAAGGGAAAGCAATTGGATTGAAATAAAGTCATCAATAAAATAAACACATTGATGATATAGTAATATGTGTATTTCATTAGTAATGCAATAAATAAGAAGGTCTGCTGCTAAGTCGCTTCAGTTGTGTCCAACTCTGTGCAATCCCAGAGACGGCAGCCCACCAGGCTCCCCCATCCCTGGGATTCTCCAGGCAAGAATACTGGAGTGGGTTTCCATTTCCTTCTCCAATGCATGAAAGTGAAAAGTGAAAGTGAAGTCACTTAGTCGTGTCCGACTCTTAGCAGCCCCATGGACTGCAGCCTACCAGGCTCCTCCATCCATGGGATTTTCCAGGCAAGAGTACCAGAGTGGGGTGCCATTGCCTTCTCTGATAAGAAGGTCTAGCAGCCATCTAATCATGACTATAATCTCCAAATTGAGCTTAAGTGATATTTTGAGATATTGGCAACAACTCTAACATGATATGAAAATATCTGAGATCTTAATTGTTGACAAAATTACCGGTACTGCTAATACTATGGTTTGTGGCCCACAGTCATAATATAAGTACAATGCTTGAGTCACTACTGAAAATAAGGGTAAACGTTTTCCCCATAAAGTATCATGCCCTTTATAAATTCTAACCACAGATGCCAGGGGACTCATGAACCTCAGTTAAGAACGCCTATAGAGAATGCGGTTCAGAAAGTAATACAGCACCATGGCCTAAGTTGTGAGATCTGCCAGGGCTTTAAGATAGAATTTGATTTTCAAAATCAAGATTCATTCACTCTTGGAAAAGTACCATGCTAACTGAGTAAACCAAGAAGGCCCAGGAGGTTGTATTTCTTTAGGCCACCCATGTGTTTTGCCCTTGGTTGCCTAAGAAGACCTCTCGACAGTATTTGCAGGATGAGGAGCGCATTCTTCCCAAGTCCGCGGAGAGGCATCAAGCGCAAGGGGCAGAGCAGAGGTCTGGGCAGCCGAGGTGGCCAGCGGCACAGTGTGCTCTTTGTCTTCCAAGCCCTGGGAGGAGACGGGCCGGCGGAGATGCGTCCTGTTGTCTTGGCATCAGGTGCTGTCCCTGGCCTTTTTGTTTTGGGCTGCTGAGTTATTTGCTTGTTGGAGAAATCTTAGTAAAACATGAATAGAGCAGTTAGATGGAGAGGCAGAAGAACAAAGGAAGCAGAAGGAAAAAGAGGGGGGGCTTTGGGAAGGCGTTTTTTTTTTTTTTTGGTGCAAGGTGTGTCCAGAGCACCCAGTCTTCAGGACTGAGATTTTCCTCTGTGCCTGGAGCCTAGTTTACATGACTGCCTTCTGCAATATGCCGTTTTGGAATATGACAAAAACCGTGGAGACAGCTGCTTACTTTAGAGACAAATAAGGGCTCCTTTGTCTTCTAACAGTGAATTGGAACAAAAGGGCTTTACGTTTATGGCTCTAGTCACAGCCTGACCACATTGAGTGGGAAACCTGGGACACCTGGAGCTCCTGAGGCCGAGAGAAAATAAACCTTTCAGTCCTGCAGGCCTCCTGTTGCCCTTCTTTCTTCCCTGGGCAGTATGCGTCCACAGTGGTGTGGTCAGCATTGTGCTTGCGAAATGTGCCCTTTATTCAGTTTATGACTGCTGTTCCTTGTGCCTTCTGGCCACTGGGGACACCCGGCATAGTGCTGAGCTCCCAGTCCTAAGGGCCACCTATCTAGGCTGCTTCAGCCACCGTCAGATGCCCATGCTCACAGAAAACGTCAACTGTGCTGCTCGGTGCACAAAGGAGTGCTTCTCTCTGCAAAGGCAAAGAGGAAACATCTGATGTTGTAGCCAGCCATCTGGCTATCTTTAGGGACTGAACATGCATATTAATTTCATCTTTTGTTTATTACCTAGTTCACCCTCCAACATGTAGGTGGTGTTAATTGCAATGTTTGTTAAGCAGGCTCCCCACTGCAACCCATCCTTTCAATCCCAATCCTTGAGCAATTACCACCACTAATATATTTCCAGTTGAGTGTACCAGCCAGTAAAGTGGACTGCCTGTGTCTCTTCTCCTGGATGATGATCAGTCAGCTTTTTTGGCTCTTTAGAATGTAAAGATGAAACATATTACTGAAAGATTTAATTTTCTAAAGTTAAGAAATGCAAAGGGAAGTTTTGGGGAAAGTGGAATTGTACTCCATTGATGGAATAGTACTGTCTGAAAACCCACTTACATAAAATGTACAAAAGATTTGGGTGGGACAGACCTTCACTGGGCTTTTAGGCAAAATAAAGTCCTAAAACAGATAGTTTGGCT
Source organism: Bubalus kerabau (assembly GCF_029407905.1). Lineage (NCBI taxonomy): Eukaryota > Metazoa > Chordata > Mammalia > Artiodactyla > Bovidae > Bubalus > Bubalus kerabau. The sequence continues at coordinate 12,722,523 of NC_073641.1, forward strand.
TCTCTTAAATGATTCTAGTCACTGCTTTCAAAGACCACACAGCCCATAAATATCCTTTTTCTGCTTGCCAAGGTTGCGAACAAGGCTGATTGACAATTTGGTCTTGACAGGGGCACCTGTGTTTTTAGTGACTTCTCTTTTTGCTTCCTCTTATACAACATGAACTTCCAACTGCAAATGAAAATAACATCTGATTCTACACAGCCGAGTCAAGTGGGAGATGATGGCTGTCGAACCAGATCACCATACATACCACATTGTTCCTTAATTCCTTTTTTCAACTAGGACAGGCAGATGTCTCTGCGAAGTGAGGTGGAAAGTTATTTCCATATCAGAAAATGGCTTGGAAGAAGGTGCAGAGATAGGAATGGAAAACAGAAATACAAGTAAGCAAAAGGGGAATTTAAGATGAAACTCTGATACCTTCTTTCATGATTTTATGTAATTGACATTTCAGTAATGTGTGATAAAGATGTCTCTATATAGAACATTTGTCATTTCTGACCCAAATCAACCAGGGTTTACTGTTGAGCAAGAGGAGAAATAGTTTATTCCCTTCCCAGATGGGAAGAGAAAAGAGAATAGGAGAAGTTACGGATTTTTAGAGCTCTTTAAGGAACATGGCATTTGAATCTCTCCCAGAATCAACATTTCTAAAAATATTTCAAGCTTTATGCTTAGCGTCTTTTGGTTTTCCTATGTATTATATATATATATACATGCATTTTCTGCTTTATTTGTTTGTAACATCATGCATGCCTGCTAAGTCGTTTCAGTAGCGTCTGACTTTCTTAGATTCTATAGACTGTAGCCCACCAGGGTTTCCCAGGCAAGAATACTGGAGTGGGTTGCCATGCCCTCCTCCAGGGGTTCTTCCCAACCCAGGGATCAAACCCTCACCTCTTATGTCTCCTGCATTGGCAGGTGGGTTATTTACCATTAGTGCCACCTGGGAAGCCCTTGTAAAGTCATGGTATTAGTCACTCAGTTGTGTTCAACTCTGCGACCCCATGGACTGTAGCCTGCCAGTCTCCTCTGTCCTTGGACTCCTCCAGGCAAGAATGCTCTAGTGGGTTGCCGTCCCCTTCTCCTATAATGTCATAAAGACAGGTAAATAGGTAGCCATTTGTCTTTCCATGGGTCTGGAGTCAATGCAAATTTCTAGGTATCAGGAATGAAACAGTTGGGTTATTTTGTCCTTTCTTGCTTATGTATGCTACACTGAGACGTGTATACTTTGATAGCTTGAAGGGAAACTACATTAGCAAAAACATAATCTGGTGACTTAACATTGCACTTTTTTACAAGGGCAAATTAAGTAAAAACTTAGAGCAGGTAATACACAAACATAGGCATTCTCTCTCTACAGCTGGACTGGTTGGAGGTGGCTTAGAATAAAGGTGCAGAATGATTATTTAAGAGGTTTTGGCTATTTTGCATTTTGCTTCTGAGTTTCCTAAAATCCTGGCTTACCAATAATTTTTTATGATATTAGTTTGGAAATTAATATCACCTACTTTTGTTTTCAAGAAGAACATCTGAAACATGTAGCATGGTATATTACAAATAATAGGTATCCCTGAAATGCTTGTTATATAAATGCCAAGTGGAACACCAAAATTTTGTAACGTCCCCTGATTCTGAACATGTTTATAAGCATACCATATATTTTTTAATAATCATTAATTTTTTTCATGAAACTTCTTCACATATATTCCTCAAGGCGTTGTTTTCCTTCTCTTATGCTAGGATATTGAGATTCACAAAGTTTGAGTGACTTACAGATTTTAATTATTTTTCCATCATTCTATCATAAAAATATTTCAAAACATTTCTAATGTTCTTCATTCCTTCCTGAAGATTCATGTTTCCATCGGCCTGAAGAACTTCCTTTATTAGCACTTTTCATAATGCAGGATACTGGAATAAATTTGTTCCTTTTGTCTGGAAATGTCTTCATTTTATTTCATTCTTGAAGGATATTTTCACTGAATTAAGAATTTTGAGTTTATACTTATTTTTATTTCAAAACTTTAAATGCATTGTTTGGTTTTCTGGTTTTTGTTTTTTTTTTTGTGATGAGATGTCAACTACAATTTAAATCATTGTTCCCTATATGTGATGCTTTTCCTAGACTTTTTTCTGAATTGGTGGTTTTTAGCGGTATAATTATCAGTATAATTATGGTTTTATTTGTATTCATACTATTTGGGGTTCACCAAGCTTCTTGAGCTTGTAAATTTATATCTTTCACTGAATTTGTGAAATTTTTGGCTCTTAACTTTTCAAATATATTTTCTGTTTCATTCTCTTTTTCCTTATTTTTTAGAATTTTGGTTACTTTATGTTTGGTAACTGTTATTTTGATATTGTCCCTTAGGTTTCTGTTCATTTTTTCCCTTATTCTTATTTTAAGAATAAAATATTCTTAAAATGCTTTTATTTTTCTTTTATTCTTATTCTTCTTTTAAATTAGAGCAATTCTATTGATCTATCTCTGAATTCACTGACTCTTCCCTTCCTGTCACCTCTATTTTGTGTTAAGCCTGTCCAGTGAATTGTTTTTCAGATATTTTATTTTCCAGATTTAAAATTTTCAACTGGTTCTTTTTTTTTTTTAAATAGTTTCTAGTTATATGTTTTCATTTAATAATCTCCTATCTTTTCATTTAATACAAGCACATATTTCTTTATGTCACTGAGCATAGTTACAATAGTGGCTTTAAAGTTGTCCGAAAATTCCATCATCTGGGCCATCTCATGATTGTTTTCTTAGAATTATCTTTTCTCTTGAGAAGCGGTTACATTTGCCATATGCAGAGCACTGTTGGATTACCTGGTGGCTCAGACGGTAAAGCATCTGCCTGCAGTGCAGGAGACCTGGGTTCACCCCCCGGGTTGGGAAGATCCCCTGGAGAAGGAAATGGCAACCCACTCCAGTACTCTTGCCTGGAAAATTCCATGGATGGGGGAGCCTGGTAGGCTACAGTCCATGGGACCTCAAAGAGTCAGACATGACTGAGCAACTTCACTGGGTTCACTGTTGGATTATACTCTGAAGCTTATGAAGGATTTGTTGTGGATGCTCTGAGTATTGTATATTTCCTTGAATAGAGTTGATGTCCTTTGTTACAGTAGGCCACTAAGTGTCCTAGAGCTTCAACTGCTATCATTTGGATGGCCGTTTCAACTTCAGCTTAGTTGTTTTATCCTTGGCTGAGCTGCTTGGAGTCTGCCCACACTCTTGTGGTTTAGTTGCCAGAGATGTGGGGAGGGTTACACCCAGAATTTAGAGCGCCCCATTTCTGGCTCTTTACTTCTTGAGATCTTGCCCTCATCCTAGAAGCCATGAAAACAGGGAACTCACCCAGTGTTGTTTCTTCCTTTCAAGTGTTAACTTCCTTCCAGATTCTGCCTGCACTTGGTTGCTCTCCAGTGTCTTCAGGTAGCTGGGATTGTTTTGTTTTGTTTTGAATTAGAGTTTATAGTTGCTATCTGTGGGAGACTCAGTGTGTTAAGACCTTATTTGGCCATTTTAAGTTATTTTTGAGCCTTTGATTATAGCCACATACTAGCAGAACTAGAACTTGAAAAGTTAGCACTCTTCCAATGCTGAGCTGCCACATGGGTCAGTTATTCGTTAACTTGGTTGCTGTACACCAGTTCTCCTTAGGTGAATGAAACACTGAGAGGGTTTTATTTGTAAACCATAAAAATATATGTCAGTTTGGATCTGACTCTGGCGTTCAAGCTAAACATTCACCTTTTATGGACTTTCCTTAGAAAGTCTAAATAGTTAAAAGCTTCTACTGATACCATCATGTTAAAACAGAGCAAGATTAGTGACAACAAGAACCATTATCTTTTAATAACAAAGTTAATTCCAAGGTTACTATAATGGCTCATTTATTTCAAGTCATATTTGACAAGAAGAATTTGTCAGTCTAATGAAAGAACTGGGACAGTCTTGTAGACTTAGCTCTGATGGGATCTGAAATATCTTAATGGATTCCAAACACAGAACGGTGCACATAATCCTAGTTAAGTAACTTAAAAGCAGAAACATAATGAAAACCTGTTGGATTTTTTTGTGTGTGTGTATTTAATATTCTATTAGTTTAGCTGTCTGAAGCACTTTTCCACAGAGATATATTTTCATTTGACATACTTTTCAAATGTAGTTTGGAGCATATTACACAGCTGATTTTAAGCCTACTAAAATGTTAGATATTTATTTATAGAGTTCCTAACATAGCCCAATAATATTGAGCAAATATCAGATGTATGTAAACACTGGGTAATATCAGTCTAAATTGAAAAAAACTCCAATTTCATTGAAAATCACTGTATCAAAATATTTCTTATAATAAACAGGTTGTGCACTGTTTGGAATCATTTTGAAGTGACTGTTACTTTTTTCCTTTCCCCCTCTTTCTTTGTATTTATTTATTCTTTTTAATTTTATTTTATTTAACTTTACAATATTGTATTGGTTTTGCCATATATCAAAATGAATCTGCCACAGGTATACATGTGTTCCCCATCCTGAACCCTCCTCCCTCCTCCCTCCCCATACCATCCCTCTGGGTCGTCCCAGTGCACCAGCCCCAAGCATCCAGTATCGTGCATGGAACCTGGACTGGCGACTTGTTTCATATATGATATTATACATATTTCAATGCCATTCTCCCAAATCATCCCACCCTCTCCCTCTCCCACAGAGTCCAAAAGACTGTTCTATACATCAGTGTCTCTTTTGCTGTATTTCTGATATTACTCACTTGAGAGTTTCTTTGAACGGGTATCATTCTCTTCAAAACTGAAGAGTATAGAAAAATAAAGTGACATACCATTTCATGTCATTTAATTTCTGTAGTTTAAATTTGATGTTGATTAATTTGCTCATCAGTGACTGAATCTTTCTTTTGAATAACTTGAACTCAATCACGACTTATTCTACTATTGTGTTTATTTTTGATTCATTTTATTGTTATAGGTGTTTTTTTATGAAAATGAAAGTTTAATCAAGGATGTTCATTAGCTGAAGGTTTGTGTAACTGAAATAGAATTTTCGTTTTGAATGCATCTGTCCAAATTCAAGCTCACCTATCAGGTAGGAAATATATCAATATTTCCTGAGTTTATATTTTGACTTATTATCTAGTAGATGATAAAACAAGTCTCTGCTCCACTGAAAAACAGCTAAATCAGTTTTTTTTTTTGTTTCATTCTTAGGGTGATATTCAGACTCACTTATTTCAAAAGTTAAAATAATACTGTGCTTGGAAGTTTCAGTCAGTTAAACTGGTTGTTAGAATGTTATTCTCTAAGTGTAGAAATGATTTCTTTCTTCTTCCAGTAACTATGTGCCTTAAACATAGTAGGTGTTTAATCAGAATATGTTGACTTATGTCTAGTGAGATAGAAAAATCCTAAATAATAGTGTTCACTGGGGATATGTAATTTTCACTTGAGAATTTATTGAATTCATTTTCCTTAACTTTAAGCTTTCTGGTTTCAGAATAATTAAATATTGATGATTTTGCTATGACTAGTAATATTGCTCCTTTATTTTAAATATTTTTTAAAATTTAGTATAAAAATGGAAGACTTAAAAAATGGTCTTATGTGTTTTTCCAGTAAAAGGGGTGGGGGGAAATCCTTGAAACTTTGTATAAACTAATAAAATCCTAATTCAGAATGCTATTTGAAATTGAAACTATTAAAGTGAGGATATTGGCACAAAGTATGCATGCCATAAATGTCTATCATGTTGAACTTTGTGGCTTCGAATGCATTATTATTGTTGAGCTATCTCAGCTGCATCCTAGACATTGGTGAAACTGAAGGATGACAGTATTTAAGCTTTAAAGAAATTTGAGAGGAGTGGTGGGCTGCAAACTATAAAACTCTGGGTATAGAAGCTGTTTCCTCTCTGTGGATTTCAGTCTATTAACTTGTGTATTTTAGGGGAAATATTTACTTCATAATCTGTATATAAATGTATATACTTTTCATTGCTTGACATTTTCATGTTTATAAGTCAATGAGAAATATCAGTATTTTCCCCCTATTCAACTATGTCTTCTTTCTTCTGTCTAAATAAGGGTGTAACTGGAAATTGACAGACTCTGGTGGGTGGCATTTGCATTATGGAGCAATGGAAATCTTAAGGCTGGTTAATTATATTTTCAGCCTACACCAGGCATTGCTCTCCCCTCTCTTCTTCCTTATTCTCATTCACTACCTTATAGTTAGTTATGTGCAGGGAATTGTGAGCTTTTTGAAAGCAAGGGCTGAGCTTTATTCATCTCAATGCTAAGCACAGGACCTGATACAAATAATGATTACCATATAAGATAAATCACTATAGTTGTGCAAGAAACAAGAAAGAAACAACAGTTGATAATGTTCATTGCCATTGATCACATGTGTACACTATATAAAGTAATCATACTGGGCATCTTCCTTAGCAAGATTGTGTAGGTCACTGGTGAGGAGGCAGACCCAGGACCCAGGGTTGGCAACCCCACACCAAATTCCACCAATGTAAACACTGTGCCATTCAAACTGCTCTCAGTTTATTAAAGTGGCCATTTTCCTTACAGAAACCAACAAATGTAAGCTAACACACATTACCCTTGAGACCTGCATTACTCAGCATGATTCAATGTATGAATTAAATTCTCCAGGTGTTTTCACAACTGAGACAAAGAAATGAAAACTCTCCTAGTGTTAATGAAGTATGATGAGAAAAGACATCTATAAACAATGGTCGGTCTGTCCACCTATTGTTTGCTCTGCTTAGAGTATCAAATCTGATTGTGATTTGGGTAATTTGAATCTAAGACTCTTTGAGCCTTTTAGCTCTGTGTGTGGACTTTCAGCAGGGATGACTTTTTCAGAATTATTCATGAAAAATCACATCACACTCAGCATTCTAGGACAAAAAGAGCAAGCTTATAAGGCAAGAATTAGTGCTTATCTTTATAATCTGCCAGCATTTTGTAAGCAACACTAGCAAAGGTGTAAAGTAGGTCTAAAATTATTGACATTAACACCAATAAAATTGTAAAGTAGGCACTAATAGTCTTTAAATAATATCAAAACTTTTGTAGAGAGGGCAGTTAACTGTTTCCTTAGCTCTGCCTTTAGATTTGGCCAGGAGTCCCCTTCTGGTTGACCTACTTTTGAAGTAGTAATTTTTGACTGAGATGGTCAGATGCACTGGTGGTAATCATTTCACTATCCTTGAAAATAATGTACACTAGGAAATGGAGTTTCCATAAATAAGAATGTGTTGGTTCTCTTTAGAGAAGGAATTAGAGATGGGGATGATAAATGAACACCTCACCCCCTATACACAATAATAAGAGCATCTTAGAAGGGTAGAGAGAGGGAAAAATGATGCCCAGAATTAGAGAACTATGGAATTTTAGAGCTAGGAAATATCTCAGATATGGATTAGTATAAATATGGGTTCAGTTCAGTTCAGTTGCTCAGTCATGTCCAACTCTTCGCAGCCCCATGAACTGCAGCACGCCAGGCCTCCTTGTCCATCACCAACTCCTGGAGTTTACCCAACTCATGTCCATTGAGTCGGTAATGCCTTCTAACCATCTCATCCTCTATCGTCCCCTTCTCCTCCTGCCTTCAGTCTTTCCCAACATCAGGGTCTTTTCAAATGAGTCAGCTCTTTGCATCAGGTGGCCAAAGGATTGGAGTTTCAGCTTCAACATCAGTCCTTCCAATGAACACCCAGGACTGATTTCCTTTAGGATGGGCTGGTTGGATCTCCTTGCAGTCCAAGGGACTCTCAAGAGTCTTCTCCAACACCACAGTTGAAAAGCATCAATTCTTCAGCACTCAGCTTTCTTTATAGTCCAACTCTCACATCCATATATGACTACTGGAAAAACCATAGACTTGACTAGATGGACCTTTGTTAACAAAGTAATGTCTCTGCTTTTCATTTTTTTTTAAATTATTTATTTTAATTTATTTTAATTGTAATTTAATAATAATTTACAATATTGTAGTGGTTTTTGCCTTACATTCATATGAATCAGCCATGCTTCTTAATATGCTGTTTAGGTTGGTCATAACTTTCCTTCCAAGGAGTAAGCATCTTTTAACTCCATGGCTACAACCACCATCTGCAGTGATTTTGGAGCCCCAAAAAATTAAGTCTGACACTGTTTCCGCTGTTTCCCCATCTATTTTCCATGAAGTGATGGGACCAGATGCCATGATCTTAGTTTTCTGAATGTTGAGCTTTAAGCCAACTTTTTCACTCTCCTCTTTCACTTTCATCACGAGGCTCTTTAGTTCATCTTCACTTTCTGCCATAAGGGTGGTGTCATCTGCATAACTGAGGTTATTTTTAAATATGGGTAGAAGAGTTGATAGACTTTCAAACATTCTGGTAATCAGAATCAATTCAACAGTCTAATTGGTTCACTATCAAGAATCTCAGAGCAGTATATTCTGACCCTTCTAATAATGTTTGGAGTATGTTCTATAGATTTTGTGGTATATTTTTAGTTATATGAACACTGGGACAGTTCATAAAGTAAAAGAGCTCTGTCCCATCTTTAGTATATAGGGCAAAATATATATAGGGCAAACTCATCCCTAATTCTTCAGTAACCTTTGAATTTCAGAGTGAGTTGATTGCCGCTGACGTCTTGATTTAGGCAATGAGGGACGACACTGGCACAGAAGAGGAACATGAAACAGTGAAGGGAGGTAGTAAGCCCAAGGTCTTAAAGATGGGTTTCCAGGGAAGCCTCAGGAAAGTTTTCTAACCTGTCTACTTATACTGTACAGAAGAAAATGAAAACGAAATGAAAAAGCCACCTTTGTGAAGCATACATCACTATGTTCTCCTCTAAACACCAATCTTCTTATCTTTTTGTACTTCTTCTTGTTATGAATTCCTAATGATTCTTATCATGAATGAAGTTGGTCTTTCTGTATTTCTCATACCATTCATTTGATTGAACGCATCAGGAATTACAATATCAAGTTGAAGTCAAGCTTCCCAGGTGGCAGTAGTGGTAAAGAATCTGCCTGCCAATACAGGAGACGCAGGTCCAGTCCCTGGGCTGGGAAGATCCTTTGGAACAGGAAATGGCAACCCACTATAGAATTCTTGCCTGGAAAATTCCATGGATAGAGAAGACTGGCAGGCTACCGTCCATGGGGTTGCAAAAGAATCGGACATGACTGAGCACATGCAGGTGAATCTTCCCCTTTTTAAGTGCCTATTTTGAAATCTATCTTACCCTGAGACCTGTGTGGCCACTTGAAATATAGGATTTTGTTCCATAGTGCTGGGGGTCATGCCCAGCACTTGGCAGGCAGCTCTAAATGGCCATGGTGCCATCATAAAATGTTACATGTTACATTACATCATAACATCAGTTTAACTTCTTACAGTGTGGCTAATTCCAGAGAATGGATGGCATTTTGATATATGGACTTTAAGTCTTCTATGACCTTTGTGAGTGATTTTGCAAAGATTTTCCTCTGTGTCCCTGTAGTCTGTATTCAGAGTACTAAATAGTTCAAGGTTTGACTTTCATGCTAGGAGTTGTCAGTAACCTGAGTATACCCGAGGAAACTTTTTTTTCCCCATAAAAATGTCTTCCATTTTTTTTTTTTAAAAATCTTTCCGTTGAGGAAGATGGCAGCATGAATAAAAGACATGGACTAATAACTTGTAATGAGGGACGGGTAAATGTGGAACCCCAGGCACATCTCTGCTCAGCGTTTCCCATCAGGTGGAGTGGCCTGTTATGGATAAAGGTAAATTGAGTTCTTCTACTTGACCCAAACACTGAGTCTGTGCCCTCACGTCCTGCCAAGGTAGTTGCATGGTTGCTATTTAGTATGAGTCACAGCCAAAGATGAATTCTGAGTGCTGTGTCTAAGTGGCAGGGAAAAAAAAACCTGGTCCTCCTCTGAAGGTCAGGTGTAGTTTTCCAACGTGTCAGCACAATGGGAACCCACACACTTAAGGCCAGGAGAGACCTTGAGGATCTAGGGTTGTGACATGTGTATGGAGACTTGGCTTCGTCTGTTGCCTGTTTGGATTGATCTAACCCTGGGACAGAAAAAAAAATCCACTCAATTTCTTCCCATTTTGGTCCCATTTTATTTGTACATTTCTTTCTTCCTTAAGAAGATCTCTCCCTGGCTAATGTAAGAGACGCTGACTGTACTGAGCATGAATCGTTAATCCAAAGCAAAGCACTTCAATGGAAAAATGGCTCATTGGACTTCTGAATATCCTTTTGTACCGGTATTTCCTAAAATTACCTAATTCCTATGAAACCTTTCTCTATAAATCCTTGTTGGGCAGATGAAAGGCTTGTGGAAACACCCAGCATTGGTTTCACTCTTGCTTCGCTTATATAAATAGGATAGCCTTCCAATCTGTGGGGCTGACATGCATGATATGGCATTACCTTTCCAAGCAGGATAGGGCTGGTGCTTAAAAAAAAACTTTTTGTGTCAACTAACCACTATGCAGCTGGACCAGGAGGCTTCCTGGCAGTACAACAGTCCTGAGGAGAAACATCAGGGTGGGGAAAATAACAGGAGGCCAGTTGTAACGTTAGAAATGCTCTTTTCAGCATCTTTCTCATTTCTTCTAAGTCTGTGCATTTGATGTGGCAGCTCTCTATTTCTCAGACAAAGCTCAGTGAAGAAACTGTTCTCATTAATTGCTAATGGGCCAAATTGCGGTGCTCATTTAGAGAGATTCTGGTGACAGACAATTAAGTATCCACGTATTTGAAAGTGTTGGGAGAGAAAATGATGTCTTTACCTCACCAGGTTCATTTAAAAAGCTGCATTCGTGTTTTTTGTTTTTGTTTTTTTCCCTTTTCCAAAATTTGACTCATGTCAATGGGAAAAATCCAGAGAAACTGAAAAGAAAATCCCCCTCAATGCCAGACTTTCCTTGTCCTCGGCTTAGGTAAAGAGGATATGGAGAAGCTCCAGGGAAGCCACAGTACTGAGTTCCTATGACTCTTTCTTTCTAGGCCTGCCTGTAGTCTCTGCTGAGCAGTCTCTTCAGAGTGGGGTATGTTTTTAAATTCTGGAATAAGTAATACTTTCTTCTGGCACTTCTTTTATGCATTAAAAATGAATGTCTACAAATGCTGGTGATTAGGGGATGTGCTCCAGAACAGTACAGGAGTACTTTAACAATTGATGGAATCCTCAAAAATTCCAAATAAATAAAATGACTTGGCCAGGCAGAAGAGCGGTTGGGAATTTTAGATTGAAAGGGAATCCTTGTGTAATTTTTTTTTTTTTTTAGTAAAATATTGAATCTTTTTTTGAAGCAAATTATCACATCCCAATTTATCCTGTGTAAATCTGGAATGCCACATGGAGACCTGACTTTAACTGGAACGCGCCTTCACTAAGCTAGTTTGAAGCCAGTTCCTCCCCTTCCCTGGCTAGAAAGGAAACTCCATGAAAGCAAAGTCTTTGCTGTTCATAATTATGGAATCTTTGATGCTTGAGAGCTCAGATGCTTAGATACTCATTAATGTTTGTTGAGTCAATGGGACAAATGAAGAGACAAACAAGGAACTGGTATTCTAAAATGTGATTAGAGGGAAAAAATATCCAGAATTCACGGTTAGTGCTAATATATAAAAGAGGCTTCTTTGGAATAAAATGAAAAGAAATTGGGGTCTAAACCTAAGAGTACTGTTTTTTACTGGGTATTAATTTTATGTCACTGCAATTTCTCCAGACCAGTGGAATCCTTTCTATGTTTATGTCAGCCACAAACAGAATCTACCCAGAGGAGGGACCCATAGCTGTCTACCTAGGAACGTTGGATCATGAATTCTGGTTGGCTTCCTTTTTCTGTGTCAGGACCTGGTTGTAAATTCATGCACAGAACACGGACTGTCAACGTGGACATTTACAGTACATGTTGTTCCATGCTGTGACCTTCCCTCGTGAACACTGAAGCAGGAACTGATACAGGGAGGGGGTCATGGGGAACACCATTAAATGGAAACACGGGGCTGCCGTATCTCTTACTTACAGTGAAGCTGGAGACACTGGCACCCATAACATGACTCCCTTGTTCATGTTACACTCAGGGAAAACCAGAGCCACATGTTTGAGCGGCACCTCCTGAGCTCCTGTTTCCAAATTCAAACTGAGCTGCCACGTGGTATACACGATTTCAACGCAGGAGCAGATTTCACTGAAGCCACAGGGCATCTGAGTTACACGAGTACAAAATGAGAAACAGACGTGATTGCAGGTGCTTTCTGCCCTGCTCTTGTGTAACTAACTCAAAGGTGTCTTTGATTTAAATAAGAAATTTGGCAGAGAGCTTGTCCATAAAGCACTTTAATTGCATTGGTTTTTGGTAAAAGGGCTTCTCTCTCCTCCCACCTCGCTCTCACCACACACATTCAAATACACATAAAACTCCTATTATAAAGAGTATAATGACAGTGTTAAAAATAAAATTTAAATTAAAGGCCAACCTCAGTAACTTGTAAGTTTCCCATTCTCCCTGAAAATGGCCTTTGGTTTTCATGCTTTGGATAGCCTGATTTTAAATAGGTAATACTTATCCAGTAAGTCATAATGGCTCCAAATCTATTGCATAAATAATATGGCTTGTAAATATATTAACAAATAAATACTTAACCAATAGATCAAAACGGCTTCAAAGAAGTCAGTCAACTCCAACGCGGACATAACACATTTTAAAAAATTGCCAAAATAAGGGTTTGTTCAGTAGACCATAACCAGTCACGGCTCAAGAGAGAGTATGCTACCTTTGTGCCTGGAAACGTTTCTAGTAAAGTTCTCAATTTCTAGACTAAATGTTGTGTGTAATTGAAGCAAAGCTGCCCTACCTATGTTGCCCCATTTCCAAGGCTTAGCATTGAGAAGGTGCTCAAAAAATCTGAAATGATGAATAAGACTCCATTTGGAGTCTGGGTGAACTGAATACCATTCACAGCAAAGCAGCCTCTTTGGGCTGTCTATGGGAAGTAGGGAAAGTCTGTTTCACCTTTTTAGATAGGCTTGTCGACCTTGGGCAAGACATTATATCTCTGACCTTCAGTAGCCTTATCTGTGCAGTGAGGGACTAAACTAGATGATTTTAACCAGGTCCCCTTGGTTATAATTTAGAGTGTGATTCTGTGGGAAGTTTGGGTTTTAACTGTGTGCCTTAAGAGTTTTCTACAGAATATAGCAACTTCACTTTTTAATAACCTGAAGCTGCTACACCTGTGTGGAAATTATTATAGGCATTTTTTTCTGACATATATATCCTGAATTGGGATTGTTTAAGTTTGGTTTCACAGGTTGTACACTGCACAACTCCAGGGGGCACTATTCACATAGATTATAAAGCAAATGCCACCCCCCCTTGAAGTTATGCAATGTTGTTTCTCTGCCTTAAATATACAATATATTTTCTTTCTAGCTAGGGAACAGATTCATGTTGTTAGATTTTTTTTTTTTTTTAACACCTATGTTTGTTGGAATTCTGCCAACTTCTTCCTTCAGACTTCTTTACCGAGAAGAATTTTCTCCTGATTCTTTCCCAAGCCTTGATTAGAATGAAACTAACATTTACTTTAAAAGGAAATTATTCTCACTCTGATGGATTCTGCTCTAAAATTGAGGGAGAAGGGGTCTGGAATTGGGGCACCAAGCTGTTTCGTTGTGCCTTTCTTGGCATGGTGTGTGCAGGGTGGGATGGCATCAGGCAGCAATAGAACATAGGTTTTTGGTGGCCTGGGCACTGGTAGCTCTATATTTTGTTTGTTTCCTGTGTGGAAAAGAATCAGAAATAGATGGCTGTTTCTTGAAACTCTGCCCAGTGGTTTGGCTAATGACCCTTTTCCATCTTGCATCGTGGAGGGAGTTTGGTCTTGAGTTGGGACTGATCGCATCCCTGGGCAGGCTTTAGGCTTGGCGGCCTGAGAAAGGCACATGTGGAATGCTAGCTGACTGCCTTTCTGCTCCCGCACGGCAAAGACACCAAGACCGCTGGGGTTTGCTTATGCCAGTTGTCTCCCTCGTAGGGAGCAGAACTGGTCCCTTTAAAAAAACATTTTTGCTTAAAAATAACAAGTGGAAGCTGAGGTGCTTTTCAGCTAATGGGTAAAAACTAGCTCTTTCTTACTGAAGTCAAATTAATATTTAAAACCTGGATTCTGGGCTTCAAGACATTCTCAGAAACTTCGTGGCGCTTTCGCCACCTGCTACTGGTGAGTTGCTTTGTGCCCGTGTCCCCTCTAGATCGGGACTTCACTGTACTGGCTGCACCACCAGCTCTGGGCACATAGCTTTAGGCTGTGCAGTGTGTGGGAGACGGCGCTGCCTTCTGCCTGCCTGTCCAGACTGTGTAACTCAAATGATGAGATGTTTTGATAGTGACAGTTAGACCTGTCTTACCAGCCAGCCCATATGCATCAAATTCTAAGAAATGAGCAGCCCAGTGCTTAACTGTCCACATCATCAGAGCAATATTGAAGCTGAACCGTGAGCCTGAAACCTCTTCAACAACAGAATTCTGACTAGTTATCTCTTATGATGTTTATATGTTGCCCCTGACAACATGTAGCAATAGCAATAGAATTATTTAGTCCAGAAATAATACCTTTTATTGAGACCTTGCTTCAAGTGATCATGAATCCCTATCCAGACTGCAAGGTTTTAGATATAATTATCCCTGTTTTATAGGAGAAGATACTAACTCTCAAGAGGGAAGGCATTTACTCAAGACAGCATCAGATTTCAGGGCCAAGAGTGAAGCCTGGTTCCGTCCTTCAAGCCATGTTGTCATCCCTCCCTTCCTCCCAGTTAGGAATGCAAGGCTTCCTGCCATCTCCTCCTGTATTATTCTCCCTTCATGGCCCAGCTCATTCTCCTGTCTCAGGCCATCTTGTGGATTGTTGGCTTCTTCCCATCACTCCCAGGATTCTTCCATCTTTCCACAAGTTTCCTTTCCTTGGCCACTTTCTGGTTATGTAATCTTGAGAAAGTTATTTAGTTCTCTGGCCTAAAATTTCCTCATCTGTATAATGTTTACAAAATTATAGACAGCTCCAAAACATGAACTGGTTTGATTGGATTTTGTTTTGGGAATATCAATTAAAACCTACAAAGAATTGTCTAGCTAACATAAAGAACTGAAGTGAAAAAATCATGAGCAAGGATAATAGCACGATTTTGGATCTAAGTAACTTTGGAAGAGTGGTGCAGTATATTGGGAGGAGAGAGGCTTGGGGTAGGGGGAGAGGATGGGGAGAGGTTTGGGATAGAAAAGCAACAGTCCAGTGGGGACATCTGAGCTGAGAATTATTAATATGTGCTGTCACTTAACTCATGGAACTTGTGGACTTTTCTAAAGACCGAATGTGGGATAAGGAACAGAGGAGGGCTGAGGGCAGAGTTCTGGGTGCTTGGGCTAACCTCAGACTGGTGACTTCGTTTTTCTGGATTTTAGTTTCCTCTTAAAATGGAAGACATGGACTAGATCTCTAAGCAGCCCTCTCACCTTAACATTCTTAAGTTCTATAAATGACACAATAGCAAATACACACGTCATCTGAATCTAAACCTGAAATTGTATACTGTCAAAGTCAAAGACATTCAGCAATGGCTTCCCTGACAGAGCGGCAGCCAGCAATGAGGTCAGACGTGCTCGGTTGTGAGAAGCTGATTATGTCCTTTGTTCAGGAAGTGGCATTTCAAGAAAGGATTGACTTTGCTTATGAAAACTTACTGGTTTTGTGCTGAAACAGAAGGTCGAGGAAGAAATGGTACCAAGGAGCAAAGGCTGCAGAAGAGTGGGAGACCTTTCCCGTTTGTTAACTTGGGGCCTGGATCGCCTAATTATTTGAAAATGAATGATGTTTCATCAAAAGTGTCTTGCCAGTAAGAACAGCCCATCCCTGACCAGAGCTCCTTTTATTCTTCCCAGTAAGAACTGCCCATCCCTAATCAGAGCTCGTTTTATTGCTCTGCTTCCTTGACCTGTGTTAAAGCCTAGGGAATTCACAACAGATGAATTCCTGCTGTGAGGGGAAGGTTGCTGATAGGATGTATCAGCAACGTCTGATACATGTTTACTTGCCTCCCCACAGGGTGGGCTCAAGCTCTCACTTTGCTCTCTACTAGGGCTTGTGCAGAGGGACTTAGCTGGACAGAGAGCATAACTCGTGGGCTGGGGAGGAGGTTAAGAGGAGCAATTAACCTTGGGACTTGTGTGAAAACCAGTAACACCAGGCCCTGACACTCCACTATTCCTCAAGTTGCCCAGAGCACTTATAAACATGGGGTATTTATTCATGCCTCCGAATTTTCCCTGCCAGACAGCCCAGTGTCCGCCTTTCCTCCTACCTCTGTGACCGGGGAAGCCCATGGAATCACAGAGGAATGCTACCACCAGTCCCACCACACACTGGTCACCAGTTAAAGGATGGGTAAATCTCCATGCAAGTGTTGCCATCCACCTTGCTCAGTGTTTCCCAGTTTAAGGGAAATAGTCCCAGTTACCTAGGAGACACAGTGTGACTTTGTAGGTAGGCTAAAAGCATTTATGGAGAAGGCAGTGGCACCCCACTCCAGTACTCTTGCCTGGAGAATCCATGGACGGAGGAGCCTGGTAGGCTGCAGTCCATGGGGTCGCTAAGAGTCGGACACGACTGAGCTACTTCACTTTCACTTTTCACTTTCATGCATTGGAGGAGGAAATGGCAACCCACTCCAGTGTTCTTGCCTGGAGAATCCCAGGGACGGGGGAGCCTGGTGGGCTGCCGTCTATGGGGTCGCACAGAGTCGGACACGACTAAAGTGACTTAGCAGCAGCAGCAGCAGCAGCAGCAAAAGCATTTATGAGCTACAAAAAATGTTCAGTTGTCACACAAATTTTCCACCCTAGCTAAGACTTACTGGCATTGCTGGCATGGCTGGGCAGGAGTCACATGGTAGGTGACTTAGTGTTGGCGTAAAGATGAGATGAAGACTGTAAAGCATCTTTTTTAAGATTCACATGCCCTGTGTTTCAATGTAGTATAGTCCCCTGATCCTCTTACCGAAAAAGCCTGAGACTTCTGACTAATTAGGTCAGACTCTCTGGAGATGGGGCTCGGGTGCTCATGGCCTTTAAAAACTTCCTCAGTTGATTCTACTCTGCCACCCAGGCTAAACACCATAGGTGGAGAAGAAAGGACGTGGGTTCTGCACTTGTTGTAGATGGGTTAGTCAACTTCTCTGAACTCGGATATCCTCCTAAACTGAAGATGGTAATACTTACCTCATGAGGTTGTTGGGAAGATCAAGGGAAATTAAGTCAAATGAGATACCTTATGGCAGGTCCCTAGGGTTTACTCAAAAACTATTACCACCCTGCTCTCCTTTACCTCAGCTGCTGTGGAAACAGTTGCCATCTATTGTGTATGTGGGAGAGAGTTTACTTCTTTTTTAAAAAAAATTGAGGTAAAGTTGACTTATTACATTATATTAGTGTTAGGTGCACCATATCATGATTCACTGTCAGTGAATTGTGCCCAAATATAAGATTAAAAAACTAAAAAAAAATTTGTATACATTGTGAAACAATCACCACACGTCTAAAGAGTTTTCTATGTGTTAGAAATTCTTTTCTGTATTTCACTGGGGCTTCCAGGGTGGTGCAAGAGTAAAGAATCTGCCTGTCAACGTAAGATGAACAAGAGATGTGAGTTTGATCCCTGGGTTGGGAGGATCCTCTGGAGGAGGAAATGGCAATCCACTCTGGTATTCTTGCCTAGGGAATCCCATGAACAGAGGAGCCTGGTGGGCTACAGTCCGTGGGGTCGCAAAAGAGGTGGACATGACTGAGTATACACATATCTCATTGCTAATTTAAAACCTAAAACATGAAAGGACAGAAACCTCTCGCTTTGGGTTTTATTGAAATAAGTCAGTAGAGCCAAATGAATGGTTGGTGTTGTCAGGAAGCCTCAGGTTCAGCCTCCATAAAGGCAGCTTCTTTGTTTCCACCTGGTTCTGAACTGTTTATTTCATCTAGTGGGAGCCAGGATGCCAGCCCACAGCAGAAGGGCAGTGCTCTCAATTAGATGGGCAGGGCCATCTGTGTCCCTGCCTCCCAGGGGGCTCTCTGGGGACAGTGGTCCAGGTGGGCGAAGGGAAAATGGTGGCCCTTGTTCTCTCAGAAGCTGAACTTTAGCCCTGGGGAAGTGTAATCTGACTCCAGCCTTATGTTTCTTCTGCTCCATTCCATCCTGTCCCTCAATTACCGTGGTGCTGGCACCTTTCCATTCCCGGTCAGAGGAAACCTGTCTGGACGCCTATGCCCTAAGTAGCTCACTTGTCTCTGCTTGGTAGCAAGACTCTGCCTGGCCAGAAAGAAAGCAGGGCCAGTAAATGGCATTTCCACAAAACCTACTACCTTCCATTCAAAGGCCCATGGCCTCTTAGTCTTCGTGTAGGGGAATAGCAGCCCAGCTTCCCTTGGCTGTCTGGGCAGATGAACAGGCTCCGGGCCCCCCTCAGTCCCATCTGGGGTGAAAGGTCAATGTGGCAGTCGGGGCTGCGGTTGCCGTGCCCTGCCACCTCCCTCACTAGCCCGGGGATTAGATTGCATCTCCACCTCACTCCTCACAGAGGTGAGCAGAACACAGAGAAAACGAGAGCCTGTCTTGGGTGTGTTAGTGAGTTCTGTGTTCCATGGGTTATCCCAGCACCATTTTCCTCTTGGCCTGCTATGGAGGGCCCCACCTCCTCCCCACACTGGATGTTGTTTTGGGCAGGTGACTCCGTGCGGAGGGAGACATCGTACCCTCATGCTTTGACCTGGAGCCCCTAGAGCTTGCTGTGGGTTCCATGATCATGCCCTGATTTGCATGACACAGCTATAGTCAAGCTCCTCAGCTGTGGTTTTTATCACTGGTCCTTCTATCTACCAAGTGCAGCACTGAGGCAATTCATCTCTCTGTTCCTTCACCCCTCCATCCTTCCCTCCATCCATCCAGCATTTATTCTTTATCTGCACTGTGCCTGGCACTGTGGAAGGTGCTGAATGTCCATGGATGAAGAACACACAGCACTTCTGTCAAGAATCTCAGGGTTAGTGAATGTAATTGATAATGAACAGGTGTTGGTTGGTTAGTGTAAGATTATCTGGTGAGACAAGAATGAAACAGGAACAGGCTATAGTGAGATTCTGAATTTTACAGCAGGAACCCTGGGTAGAGCAGTTGGAAAAGGTGCATCTCTAAGGACTTTCTTGAGTTTAATTGACACTCATGCACAGTTGGCTCACCTTGAGGACTATTGCTTTGAAAGGGACCCAGTGAGAACTGGGGGCGGGGGGGCTGGGGCCTGGCGGCATCTCCTGGATAGAGAACTACTCTTGTCCACTCCTCTTCCCACCCCAATGAGAAGGTTGGGGAGTAACAGTAGAGGGCTGTTCTCCTCTGTCTCATTACCCCAAGCTACCCTTTCAGGGAAAAAAATCTGGAGACCCATCCGTCCCATTTTATTATTTTGGAAGGAGAGAAGCTACAAGTGTGGTGATGATGGCGGAGGCTGCTTTCACGGTTATATTTAGAGATTAACTCCTACATTCAAATGGAATCCTGAGCCGGCTTTCAGGTGGGCGGAACAGTTGCTTGACTGGGCAATCTTCTTTGGATATTGGAAACAGCTACCTAAACCTTGGTCGAGGACGATCTTTGGTTTGTTAGCAGGAGGAAAGGTGAGAAAGTACACTTTGTGAAGTTAAATAAGCCCCTTGCCTCCCCTCCAACTGGAGCAGATTAAAATTTGTGGCCCCTTGGCATTTCCTGAATAAATAGAATATTTTTTTTTCTCCCCAGATGACAGGTCTCTGGTTCTGATGTGAGGCAGTAAGATTTGAAAATACAGACAGACCTAAAATCCATTTTGATTGAAGCTAAATGTGATTGAATCCTGTTTACAATGACCTTAGATAATTTTGCTTCATTATCCAGTGTATTATGTTTGCATTGGGGATTCTGAAAATAAGTTACTTTTTCAAGATATGCCTGAGATGCCACTTTTAATGTTGGTTTGGGCTAGTTCCATTTCTCATGAGAGTGGAAATATGGAATGAGGATGGGTATGAGATGAGAGGCAAAGAAAAATGGGAGTCTGCACTTCCATTTTGCTTTGCAGAGAGCTCCAGAATAACCCAAGTCCCTTGTCCCTTCTATATGTTACCTTGGACCATCTTCCGCTTTGGCCAAAACACTCTCAGCTCATATAACCCCATTGCCCATCTGCCTCATTAACACCTTTGTTGGTCAGCACCATGCAGAAAAGTTGAATAACATGTTACTCACATGTGGTGCTCTTCTGGTCCTTGGCAGAGTTTCCGGGAGAACAGAGAGAGAGGGAAATGCTTCTTCAGACTCACCATCTCATTTATCTAATAGCCCCAGCCAGGGATCTTGCATCCCAGTACTTCTTTATTGAAGTCATCCTCAGGAGGGTTTCTGGTTCAGATCAGATCAGATCAGATCAGTCTCTCAGTCGTGTCTGACTCTTTGCGACCCCATGAATCGAAGCACACCAGGCCTCCCTGTCCATCACCAACTCCCAGAGTTCACTCAGACTCAGGTCCGTCGAGTCAGTTATGCCATCCAGCCATCTCACCCTCTGTTGCCCCCTTCTCCTCCTGCCCCCAATCCCTCCCAGAATCAAGGTCTTTTCCAATGAGTCAACTCTTTGCATGAGGTGGCCAAAGTACTGGAGTTTCAGCTTTAGCATCATTCCTTCCAAAGAAATCCCACAGCTGATCTCCTTCAGAATGGACTGGTTGGATCTCCTTGCAGTCCAAGGGACTCTCAAGAGTCTTCTCCAACACCAAGATTCAAAAGCATCAATTCTTCGGCGCTCAGCCTTCTTCACAGTCCAATTCTCACATCCATACATGACCACAGGAAAAACCATAGCCTTGACTAGACGGACCTTTGTTGGCAAAGTAATGTCTCTGCTTTTCAATATACTATCTAGGTTGGTCATGACTTTCCTTCCAAGGAGTAAGCATCTTTTAATTTCATGGCTGCAGTCACCATTTGCAGTGATTTTGGAGCCCCCAAAAATAAAGTCTGGCACTGTTTCCCCATCTATTCCCTGTAACAGCCCCTAATATCCTCTCCATTCCAGTAAGCTGAATTTGGACTATAGATACCAAGAACCAAAGAGAACATGAAAGCCAAATGATTCTGGCTCATTGCTGGCTACAAATGCCTTGCCTCTCCTCACGTCTATTACTCCCTGCTTACTTTCCCATCAATTTTGTCAGAATTCATCTGCTGTTCTGTGAAGGAGGTAATAATGCCATTGCTTCCACTTTGAATTATTTATTCATTAAACATTGAATTCAGTGCTATCTCTGTGTTGGATACAAAGATGGCAGACCTGGTTCTGTTTTCAAGAAGCCTCCAAGCTCATGGGAATACAGATGAACAGAACTGGTCTATCTTACAAGGGCTGGGTTGGATGCACACATTTTGTGGGAACCTGGAGTAAAGGGACTATGATCTGCCGATGAGAGCTAAGGAAGTTTCTCTGTGGAAATGACCTGGAGGATTGAGGGATAATTAGGGATTCTCTAGGAATATAAGAATAGAGACAGCATTCTAGCAGAAGAAATAACATATATGAAGTTTCAGTGCCATGACAGAGGATGGTAGTTACTGGGACTGGTGAATAGCCCCATGTGGCTGGAGCCTTGTTGCCCTGGGAGAAATGGCAAATAGGATTTCCCCCTTAGTCCCAAGAAGAGCCCCACTGGCTTATGTAGGAAGATCTATTTGCTCCCATGGGTGATGGGAAGCTACTGAGGAATTTCAAAGAGGAGTGCCATGGGTTTGATTTTGATGTGCTCTCAACAATAGGACATAGACTGATGGGAGAACTGACATCCTCCCACGGCTCTTTAGTGGATGCTGTACTGTGTCCCTGACCCTGGACACGTGTCTCCCCACGGCTGTTGAGAGTACTGCCGGCTGATGTCTCACAACTGAGCCCCTCTCAGAAAACTGGCTGAAGAAGAGCTGCCTGCCCAGGACCTAAGGGTATGTGAAGGCTCAGCTCCAGCCTGGGCCAACTCTGGAGGGCCGTTCCAGCCACGAGGCTCTGTGGGATCCACTGACACCCTTGTTGTGGCCACATCACAGCTCAACTCCTCCTTTTGCCTAATTTTACTTCCTTTACTCCCTTGCTGGTGATGTTTCCAAGAGCCCTGCCCAGGAAGCCACCTACGGACATGTTTCCATCTCAGAGTTTATTTTGTGTAGACCTCAACCCTGCAACACTCTTCCCCAATCTGGAAAGTTGGGGGGCCTGCTACTCCTTTCTTGGGTCACCCTTACCCCTTCAAGTCTTTATGTCAAAACAACAGTGTTTGGGCCTCTTGCACACCCTGTTTTGGGAGGTTTCTGATTCTTACCAGGACACCAAAATCTTCCTGCAAGCACTTTTGCAGACTGCGGGGGAGAGCAGAGATGACCCTTCCCTGGCCAGCCTGTCCCTCCAGTGGGAGGCAAGAGCACATTTCAGTTCTTCCTACATGAGAAGGAGAACCTTTGTTGCAGTGAGCAACTGGACTTAAGGTTTTGCGGGATTTTACTGGGAAATTATGACATGGTCTATTTGCTCAGCATTTTTGTCTTTCCTCTTAAAGAATTCAAAGAAAACCTCTTGACTTAATATTTACAAAAGGTCATGATGGAATTCCAGTTGAGCTATTTCAAATCCTGAAAGATGATGCTATGAAAGTGCTGCATTCAATAGGCCAGCAAATTTGGAAAACTCAGCAGTGGCCACAGGACTGGAAAAGGTCAGTTTTCATTCCAATTCCAAAGAAAGGCAATGCCAAAGAATGCTCAAACTACCACACGATTGTACTCATCTCACATGCTAGTAAAGTAATGCTCAAAATTCTCCAAGCCAGGCTTCAGCAATACGTGAACTGTGAACTTCCTGATGTTCAAGCTGGTTTTAGAAAAGGCAGAGGAACCAGAGATCAAATTGCCAACATGTGCTGGATCATCAAAAAAGCAAGAGAGTTCCAGAAAAACATCTATTTCTGCTTTATTGACTATGCCAAAGCTTTTGACTGTATGGATCACAATAAACTGTGGAAAATTCTTCAAGAGATGGGAATACCAGACCACCTGACCTGCCTCTTGAGAAATCTGTATGCAGGTCAGGAAGCAACAGTTAGAACTGGACATGGAACAATAGACTGGTTTCAAATAGGAAAAGGACTACGTCAAGGCTATATTATCACCCTGCTTATTTAACTTATATGCAAAATCAATCATGAGAAATGCTGGATTGGAAGAAACACAAGCTGGAATCAAGATTGCCAGGAGAAATATCAATAACCTCAGCTATGCAGATGACACCACCCTTATGGCAGAAAGTGAAGAGGAACTCAAAAGCCTCTTGATGAAAGTGAAAGAGGAGAGTGAAAAAGTTGGCTTAAAGCTCAACATTCAGAAAACGAAGATCATGGCACCTGGTCCCATCACTTCATGGGAAATAGAAGGGGAAACAGTGGAAACAGTGTCAGACTTTATTTTATTTTTGGGGGCTCCAAAATCACTGCAGATGGTGATTGCAGCCATGAAATTAAAAGACGCTTACTCCTTGGAAGGAAAGTTATGACCACCCTAGATAGCATATTCAAAAGCAGAGACATACTTTGCCAACAAAGGTCCATCTAGTCGAGGCTATGGTTTTTCCTGTGGTCTGGATGTATGGATGTGAGACTTGGACTGTGAAGAAGGCTGAGCGCCAAAGAATTGATGCTTTTGAACTGTGGTGTTGGAGAAGACTCTTGAGAGTCCCTTGGAGGAGATCCAACCAGTCCATTCTGAAGGAGATCAGCCCTGGGATTTTTGGAAGGAATGATGCTAAAGCTGCAACTCCAATACTTTGGCCACCTCATGCAAAGAGTTGACTCACTGGAAAAGACTCTGATGCTGGGAGGGATTGAGGGCGGGAGGAGAAGGGGGCGACAGAGGATGAGATGGCTGGATGGCATCACCGACTCGATGGACATGAGTCTGAGGGAACTCCGGGAGTTGGTGATGGACAGGGAGGCCTGGCGTGCTGTGATTCATGGGGTCGCAATGAGTCGGACACGACTGAACTGAACTGAAGGTCACTTAGAATTTAAAAAATAGAGCACAAACACATAAACACCTAGAGCACAAACTTCATAAAGAAAAAAGTCTACTCCACCTACTCATGAAGTTTTTAAAATTCTTAGGCCCTACCTAAGAACAAGTAAATCAGAATCTCTGGGGGTAAGGCCCAGGAAGTCAAGTTTTTGTCTTGAAAACTCCACTGGTTATCCTACTACACATCAGGGGTGAGGGCCACCGATTTAAAGCAACTTGAATACTTTCCTGTTCTGGAAAAGTACCTGGAAATAATCCACATCACAGAGGGTTTGATCACTTTCTTCTAATGAAATGGACTAGGATTTGGGGTTGATGCTCTCCTCTCCCTCATTCCCATTATGTTTTTAATGATGATCATGCTCTCTGGAGAGCTTTTCAAGCCAGTACCCAATAAACTAAAGAGAACTAGAACCAACCCCAAAGACTGAATCATCTCCCATGTCAAAATGAACCAAACACAAGATCTCTTCAAATATTTAATCAGTTTGGAGACCTCTCTGCCTTCCAACCCAGTTGGGTAAAAATTCAAAAGAAAGCATGATGAAGGGGTCTTCAAAGAAAACACTGGACTAAAATGGAAAGGAGACTGGATTTAGGAAGACAGAATATAATATGTGCCTTATGACCTTTTGAAGGCATTCTACCATGGATTAAAAATAATAATCATCATCAAAATGAACAAGAAAGGATTAAACAGTTATACAAATTTAAGGACAACTAAAACTTTTCTTATGGCTGAAAATACCAGACATGGTTTTGAAATAGACTCTTTAAAAACCTTTAGATCATTCTGTGGTTTCTTTCTATAGCCTTCTGTACATGCAAGAAGCAAGCTAGCTACACCTAGCATCCAAGGGAGGTTTGGGGGGCCTTGGCAAAAAAGCAATCAGCAAGAGATAGAAGGCCTGGAGGAGGTGAGAGGAAGTGGTTCAGTTTTTGAACGTAGACTCAGACCCTGCAAACCTAATCTATTTTCTTTGAGAACTATGGAAATAAACTAAAGGCCTTGGGAAAAAAAAAGTCTAAACATATTTTTAGAATAAGTAATACATGCATATAGCAAAATATCCAAAAGTTATGAAAGGGTGAAAGGTTAAGTATGCTACTTTTTCCTTCCTCTAACACTTTCAGTGCTTCCTTTTCTCTCCATCCCATTCCCCACCCCAAACAACCCCTGAGACGAGTCTCTTAGCACTTTGTAAAGGCAAATAATTTATTTCTTCCATCCTTTATGGGAAACGGATTTCATTGACAAGGCCTCAATGTGTGAAGTCTGGGAACTAGGTGTGTGGTATAATTGAACTATGTTATTTCTCAGGCTGTAGTTAATTTATAGATTTTCTGTGTTAGAGAGGTCATTAATAGATACTTATTTTGAGAAGCCTTCCCTAATTTCCCCCAGGAGAGCTTTACCCACTTTGGGAGGCTAAGCCCTTGTATTTACTTAAAAAAAAATTATTTATTTTTGGCTGTGCTGGGTCTTTGTTGCTATTCAGGCTTTTCTCTAGTTGTCTGCAGGCTTCTCATTGTGATGGCTTCTCTTGTTGTGGAGCACAGGCTCTCGGGTGTGTGGGCTCAGTGGTTGCGGCTCCCAGTTACAGAACACAGGCTCAGTAGTTGTGGCACACGGGCTTAGTTGCTTTGTGGCATGTGGGATCTTCCTGGACCAGGGATCAAACCCATGTCTCTTGCATTGCAGACAGATTCCTTACCACTGAGCCAGCAGGAAAGCCCTGTATTTACATCTTAAGACATATTTTCCTTTTTAATGTTAAACATAGCTTTGATTTCTTGATTATACAGTCGTATTTCATATTAGGAAATGTAGATAAGCCATGCTATACCACCACCATCCAGAGACAGACACTTAAACATTGCTATATATATGTCTAGAAGTTTCTTATGTGTTTGTATATACATTTTTAAACACAATCTTAAAGAATACATTTGAATCAGTTCTAATGAGGTGGATGAAACTGGAACCTATTATACAGAGTAAAGTAAGCCAGAAAGAAAAACACCAATACAGTATACTAACGCATATATATGGAATTTAGAAAGACGATAACAATAACCCTGTGTATGAGACAGCAAAAGAGACACTGATGTATAGATCAGTCTTATGGACTCTGTGGGAGAGGGAGAGGGTGGGGAGATTTGGGAGAATGGCATTGAAACATGTATAATATCATGTATGAAACGAGTTGCCAGTCCAGGTTCGATGCACGATACTGGATGCTTGGGGCTGGTGCACTGGGATGACCCAGAGGGAGGGTATGGGGAGGGAGGAGGGAGGAGGGTTCAGGATGGGGAACACAGATATACCTGTGGCGGATTCATTTCTATATTTGGCAAAACTAATACAATATTGTAAAGTTTAAAAATAAAATAAAATTAAAAAAATAAACACAATCTTTTAAAAAGTGATATCACACTATAATAGTTTTTTGACTTATTCTACCCTTGTACATACACTGAGTATCTTTCCATTTCAGTAAATCATTTCAGCGCTTATATTAGAGCAACCTGGCCACTGCTGTAAATAGACCTCATCATGATGCATACAGCAGAAGTGTAAGTCTTGCTCTTGTACCAGTCCTGAACATGAATAGACCATCAGTTCAGTTTAGTTGCTCAGTTGTGTCTGGTTCTTTGCAACCCCATGGACTGCAGCATGCCAGGCTTCCCTGTACATCACCAAATCCCCAAGCTTGCTCAAACTCATGTCCATTGGGTCAGTGATGCCATCCAACCATCTCATTCTCTGTTGTCCCCTTCTTCTTCTGCCTTCAATCTTTCCCAGCATCAGTCTTTTCCAATGAGCCAGTTCTTCGCATCAGGTGGCCAAAGTATTAGAGCTTCAGCTTCAACATCAGTCCTTCCAATGAATATTTAAGATTGACTGATTTGACCTTCTTGCAGTCCAAGGGACTCTCAAGAGTCTTCTCCAACACCACAGTTCAAAAGCACCAATTCTTCAACGCTCAGCTTTCTTTATGGTCCAACTCTCACATCCGTACATGACTACTGGAAAAACAATAGCTTTGACTAAATGGACCTTTGTTGGCAAAGTAATGTCTCTGCTTTTTAATATGCTGTCTAGGTTAATCATAGCTTTTCTTCCAAGAAGCAAATGTCTTTTAATTTCATGGCTGCAGTCTGCATCTGCACTCTTATCATCTGCCATGATTTTGGAGTCCAAGAAAATGGTCTGTTGCTATTTCCATTGTTTCTGCATTTATTTGCCATGAAGTGATGGGGCCAGATGCCATGATCTTTGTTTTTTGAATGTTGGGTTTTAAGCCAGTTTTTTCACTCTCCTCTTTCACTTTCATCAAGAGGTTCTTCAGTTCCTCTTCGCTTTCTGCCATAAGGGTGGTGTCATCTGCATATCTGAGGTTACTGATATTTCTCCCAGCAATCCTGATTCCAGCTTGTACTTCATCCAGCCTGGTATTCTGCATGATGTACTCTGCATATAAGTTAAATAAGCAGGGTGACAATATACAGCCTTGACCTACTCCATTCCCAATATGGAACCAGTCCATTGTTCTATGTCTGGTTTAACTGTTGCTTCTTGACCTGCATACAGATCTCTCAGGAGGCAGGTAGCGTGGTCTGGTATTCCCATCTCTTTAAGAATTTTCCACAGTTTGTTGTGATCCACACAGTCAAAGGCTTTAGCATAGTCAATAAAGCAGAAGTAGATGTTTTTCTGGAATTCTCTTGCCTTTTCTATGATCCAACAGATGTTGGCAATTTGATCTCTGGTTCCTCTGCCTTTTCTAAATCCAATGTGAACATCTGGAAGTTCTCAATTCATGTACTGTTGTAGCCTTGCTTGGAGAATTTTGAGCATTACTTTACTGGTGTGTGAGATGAGTGCAATTGTGCAGTAGTTTGAACCTTCTTTGGCATTGCCTTTCTTTGGGATTGGAATGAAAACTGACCTTTTCCAGTCCTGTGGTCACTGCTGAGTTTTCCAAATTTGCTGGCATATTGAGTGCAGCACTTTCATAGCATCATCTTTTAGGATATGAAATAGCTCAATGGAATTCCATCACCTCCACTAGCTTTGTTCATAGTGATGCTTCCTAAGACCCACTTGACTTCACATTCCAGGATGTCTGGCTCTAGGTGAATGATCACACCATTGTGGTTATCTGGGTCATGAAGATCTTTTTTGTATAGTTCTTCTGTGTATTCTTGCCACCTCTTCTTAATATCTTCTGCTTCTGCTAGGTCTATACTGTTTTTGTTCTTTTTTTTTTTTTTTTTTTGTTGTTGTTTTTTTTAATTTTATTTTATTTTTAAACTTTACATAACTGTATTAGATTTGCCAAATATCAAAATGAATCCACCACAGGTATACATGTGTTCCCCATCCTGAACCCTCCTCCCTCCTCCCTCCCCATTCCATCCCTCTGGGTCGTCCCAGTGCACCAGCCCCAAGCATCCAGTATCGTGCATCGAACCTGGACTGGCATCTCATTTCATACATGATATTTTACATGTTTCAATGCCATTCTCCAAAATCTTCCCACCCTCTCCCTCTCCCACAGAGTCCATAAGACTGTTCTATACATCAGTGTCTCTTTTGCTGTCTCGTACACAGGGTTATTGTTACCATCTTTCTAAATTCCATATATATGCGTTAGTATACTGTATTGGTGTTTTTCTTTCTGGCTTACTTCACTCTGTATAATAGGCTCCAGTTTCATCCACCTCATTAGAACTGATTCAAATGTATTCTTTTTAATGGCTGAATAATACTCCATTGTGTATATGTACCACAGCTTTCTTATCCATTCATCTGCTGATGGACATCTAGGTTGCTTCCATGTCCTGGCTATTATAAACAGTGCTGTGATGAACATTGGGGTACACGTGTCTCTTTCCCTTCTGGTTTCCTCAGTGTGTATGCCCAGCAGTGGGATTGCTGGATCATAAGGCATGTCTATTTCCAGTTTTTTAAGGAATCTCCACACTGTTCTCCATAGTGGCTGTACTAGTTTGCATTCCCACCAACAGTGTAAGAGGGTTCCCTTTTCTCCATACCCTCTCCAGCATTTATTACTTGTAGACTTTTGGATCGCAGCCATTCTGACTGGTGTGAAATGGTACCTCATAGTGGTTTTGATTTGCATTTCTCTGATAATGAGTGATGTTGAGCATCTTTTCATGTGTTTGTTAGCCATCTGTATGTCTTCTTTGGAGAAATGTCTATTTAGTTCTTTGGCCCATTTTTTGATTGGGTCATTTATTTTTCTGGAGTTGAGCTGTAGGAGTTGCTTGTATATTCTCGAGATTAGTTGTTTGTCAGTTGCTTCATTTGCTATTATCTTCTCCCATTCTGAAGGCTGTCTTTTCACCTTGCTAATAGTTTCCTTTGATGTGCAGAAGCTTTTAAGGTTAATTAGGTCCCATTTGTTTATTTTTGCTTTTATTTCCAATATTCTGGGAGGTGGGTCATAGAGGATCCTGCTGTGATGTATGTCAGAGAGTGTTTTGCCTATGTTCTCCTCTAGGAGTTTTATAGTTTCTGGTCTTACGTTTAGATCTTTAATCCATTTTGAGTTTATTTTTGTGTATGGTGTTAGAAAGTGTTCTAGTTTCATTCTTTTACAAGTGGTTGACCAGAGTTCCCAGCACCACTTGTTAAAGAGATTGTCTTTAATCCATTGTATATTCTTGCCTCCTTTGTCGAAGATAAGGTGTCCATATGTGCGTGGATTTATCTCTGGGCTTTCTATTTTGTTCCATTGATCTATATTTCTGTCTTTGTGCCAGTACCATACTGTCTTGATAACTGTGGCTTTGTAGTAGAGCCTGAAGTCAGGTAGGTTGATTCCTCCAGTTCCATTCTTCTTTCTCAAGATCGCTTTGGCTATTCGAGGTTTTTTGTTTTTCCATACAAATTGTGAAATTATTTGTTCTAGCTCTGTGAAGAATGCTGTTGGTAGCTTGATAGGGATTGCATTGAATCTATAGATTGCTTTGGGTAGTATACTCATTTTCACTATATTGATTCTTCCAATCCATGAACATGGTATATTTCTCCATCTGTTAGTGTCCTCTTTGATTTCTTTCACCAGTGTTTTATAGTTTTCTATATATAGGTCTTTAGATTCTTTAGGTAGATATATTCCTAAGTATTTAATTCTTTCCGTTGCAATGGTGAATGGAATTGTTTCCTTAATTTCTCTTTCTGTTTTCTCATTATTAGTGTATAGGAATGCAAGGGATTTCTGGGTGTTGATTTTATATCCTGCAACTTTACTATAGTCATTGATTAGTTCTAGTAATTTTCTGGTGGAGTCTTTAGGGTTTTCTATGTAGAGGATCATGTCATCTGCAAACAGTGAGAGCTTGACTTCTTCTTTTCCAATTTGG
Organism: Bubalus kerabau; assembly: GCF_029407905.1. Classification (NCBI taxonomy): domain Eukaryota; kingdom Metazoa; phylum Chordata; class Mammalia; order Artiodactyla; family Bovidae; genus Bubalus; species Bubalus kerabau. The sequence continues at coordinate 12,753,155 of NC_073641.1, forward strand.
ATTCCTTTTATTTCTTTTTCTGCTCTGTTTTTGTTCTTTATTGTGCCCATCTTGGCATGAAAATTTCCCTTGGTATCTCTAATTTTCTTGAGAATATCTCAGGTCTTTCCTATTGTTTTCCTCTATTTCTTTGTACTGATCACTGAGGAAGGTTTTCTCATCTCTCATTGCTATTCTTTGAAACTCTGAATTCAGATGGGTTTATCTTTCCTTGTTTCCTTTGCCTTTAGCTTCTTTCCTTTACTCAGCTATCTGTAAGGCCTCTTCAGACAATCAATTTGGCTTTTTGCATTTCTTTTTCTTGGGGATGGTCTTGATCACTGCCTCCTGTGCAGTGTCACGAACCTCTGTCCATAATTCTTCAGGCACTCTGAACAGTATGAATAGACCATAGGGGCAGATTTCTTCCAAGTGAGCAACCAGGAACTCAGGGTGTCTGAGGCTTTGCCACCTTTAACACTTGACTTCAAGGGTTTAGAGATCTTGCCATTCCAACCAGCCAGGAGGTTAAAGACTAGTTGTCTCTGTCACATACTTATTAATATAGCTCGTCTGTGGTCTTGCCTATGCCTGAAAAGCTGAATCCATGTCTGATTCATCCCCACAACACTTTTTACAATAATTGATAAATACCTGTCTCTGCTCTGTAGATATTTGCTGAATGAATGAATAGAGTGTACTTAATTCTATTGTTCAGGATTAATGAGAATCTATTACTTTTATTAAGGTGTAAACAAGAGACTTCCTGGTGGTTCAGTGGTAAAGAATCTACCTGTCAGTAAAGGAGATGGCAAGAGACTCGGGTTTGATCCCCGAGTCAGGAAGATCCCTTGGGGGAAGAAACAGTAAACCACTCCAGTATTCTTGCCTGGGAAATCCCATGGACAGAGGAGCCTGGTGGGCTACAGTCCATGGGGTCACAAAGAGTTGGACATGACTTAGTGACTAAATAACAAAAACAGCAAACAAGAGACAGCTCTCAGATCATGAAGGAAATGTGGTGTAGAAACTTAGAATCTGAGAAGGAAAAATTTTTCTTTGAGAAAAAGACAGGGTCCTTAGTCTGGACTAGGAATACAGGTGAAGGCAATGTAAACTTCTCAGAAGCTAAGGAGGATTCTGAACGGAAATGTTCTGTTGCTTTGTGAGGGAACTCCATGATTTCTTTCCAAAGCTGGATAAGGCAGCTCTCTCTAGCCTTCATGAGTCTGAACTGTAATTCTTGATGCTTATGTAGTCTGTGTCTTCATGACATGCTTACATTTATAGAAAAGAGGTTTTTATGGTGTTTTTTTTTGAGAAGACGGGCCTGAAGGTGCTGTGTTGAAGGCTCACTCTGAGAAATAGGAAAAGCCCTGCTGCGGAGAAGATGCCACGGACCCCCAAGGGACTGGCAGTGGGACTCTGGGGTGGCACCCAGAGAGCTAGTGGTGAGGACAGTGGGTATCCTGGCATTGCTGGGAAATGGCAGGATCAAGACCTTCATGATAAAACAAATGTCCATTTTCTTACGCGTTATTAGGTGGTGCTGATAGGGATTCTCCGCAGGAGAGGCCATGCCAGTTCTCCAGTGTGCCTTCTGCCCAGGAGAGCTTGGGAGGTCTGGACTGTCTGTCCCCTTCTGCCAACCCCCTAAGCATAGTGACTGGTGCCAAGGCAGCTGGCGAAGGAGGCTGAGGCCAGGCCAGAACTCCCGTCTCACTCCAAGCCAGGGTTTGACTGTACTGTCAAGAGCCAGTGAGAAGCTGGGCCCATGAGCTCCCCATTCTGACTTGGCCGCCCTGCTCTCCACCTTCATTGTGGTGTATCATTAGGGAGTAGTTGATTTCTCACTGTGAAATCTGATCCCCACTATGTGCCTACTCTTGGAAACTACCTACAGATTTGGGGCTTGCTTTTTTCTTCTCTGTAAGAGGGTAGAAGGCAGGATGTCCCTGCATCGAGTCTCATGGACAATGGTTGTGCTGTTACAGAGCCAAGCACCCACTGACTCTTCCACAGTTGGCCTGGTTTGGGAGTGGACTGAGGGCTTCTGGGCATCCTGAACACTTTTTGGGGTGTGTGTGTGTGTGTGTTCAGGATTGCGCAAACCTGCTGGGACACGCAGGGCTCTGGAAGAAAGAGGAGGGGTCACGCTCAGCCCCTCCCGCACTGTGCCTTCAGAAGGGGTGGCCAGCCAGCCAACATTTCGAGGCAGGCACACATCCTTTAGGGCTTATTAATCCATGTTCTTGCCTCCTGCAAAGCGAAAGGGGGTGATTGGGCCAGGCAATTTTATTATTGGATTGAAGTTCTGGTCATTTAATATTTTACAACTCAGATGAAAATCAGCTTAATGTGTTGAAGGCTACTTGCTTTTTGAGTGGAATTTTTAAATGGTGTGGCAGTTACTTTGGCTGCAGTAAAAGAGTTGGAACGAGTTAAGTCAAGGGTATATATAGCTTCCTTTCAGTACCCTGAGCTGCACAGGTAGTTATTAATAAAGTATTTTGGCCTTCAGATAATAAATTCCTAGAGCTAAGGGGGAGGGGTAGAGATGAAGGGACAAAAGGAAGGAAGGGGAAGGGGAAGAGGATTCTTGTAAATGTCCTTAGCTGATAAATGATGCTATTTTATAAGGCACTTGTCCATCTGAAAGCCTCGGAGCTCTTTGTGGGCTCATACCATCAATCTTCACACTTTCCCTTCTAGGAGATAAGGAGCAGATGGAAATGGATGTGAAATGTGAAAGAAGAGGTGCTGAAGAGAGGCTATCAGTTGTTTGCTCTAATGTCGCCAGGAAGTTTCTGTTCCATGAGTGTGGGGCCAGGTGTCCCAACCCCTGTTACCACACGCAGACGGCTCACATGGCTGTGCCCTGGATGAAGGCCGCCATCTTGTTTTATGATCCCCTGGGGGTGAGGGGAGGACATTATTAAAGAACACAAAAAATCATTTAGGGTAGAAGTAGAAGCAAAGCTCTTAGGCTGGTGCAAACGATAGGTTTAACTGCTTCTACTTTAATTATGAAGTTACTTGTTTGGCTGTGCCTACCATTTGAGAGCCACAAAAAGCAACTGAGGGCACAACCATATTTACTATAGAAAAAATCGGTGGATGAGAAATGAAGCACCCTGCGTTGGGGAAGGGACTATCATAACCTGCCTCCTAACCCCTCTCCCAGCAATTACTCCCCCCCTCCCCCCCAGTGAATCTCATTAGTTGGTATATAAGAGGGAAATTGTAATTTAGTCATGGTTGAATGTATCCCATTTCCTTTTGGTATTTAGAGACTTCTCTTTCTTTTCATAATTATGCTTTTGTGATGAGGGAGGCATTGGGATTCTCTGGGGTTTGGGAAGATCTTTGCTTTATCCTGAAAGCACCTATCTATTCCCTCTGTGCAGTGGTTTCTAATCCTGCCTACGATGGAGAGATACAACATGGGCTTCTAATTTCATGGTTGACGTGAGAAGAGATCGTATCAGCTCAGTTCCCTGCATAAAAATTATTTCTAATACAAATCTTCTAGAGGTTTGCCTTTGTGGCTGCAACGTGGTCAGGAGGATAAGCATATGTATGTGCTTGTATTAGTTTTCATTTACACATATTTATAAACAGATCATAGGAGGGAACTTCTTAAATAACCCAGGAATTAGGCAGGATGCTCTATGTTATCAGTGTTAGTGTACAAGGTGATTCTTTCAGGGGGGTTTGTAGCACCCCTTGAGATAGAATCAAAAGTGTCAGGTGTATCAGCCCTTGATGGAAGGAGTATTTCAGGTACCTCTAGCAGCAGCTATTTCAAGATGATCCTCCCTGTATAGGCTCCACACATTGATCTCTGGCATTCGCTGTGCTGTACTCTCCAAGGAACTGAGAGAGGAGAGGGTTAAGGAAAATAAATGGGGTACGATGTGAACATCTTTCCTTCTTTTCAGTATTTTAGAAGATAAATGTTTCAGATTTCAATCTGTGGTTCCCAGCAGCTCTTTGGGAACACTGCAGTCGGCCCACAAAAATCGCTACTGCTGAGCCAACCCTAGATAATGCCTCTCAGCAGGGATGACATAATGTGCTAAAAGAAGACCATGATGTAATGCCCATCTCAGAAATCAGAGCCAATTTCCGTTACAAAGCCGTGGAGTGTAGCAGGAGGTAATGAACTAGCATAAATTGTGCGGCTCGGAAAACTTCTAGGTCTGATATTCCAATCTGCATGTTTAAAGGCAAAAAAAAAAAAAAGAAATAAAATAGAATTCCTAGATCTGCTGGGGCTTAAGAGCGTCTGCTCAGCAAGAAGCTCTGCCCCCTTCCAATTTGGACAGACTGGTGCCCCAGGCTGCCCGGATCACGTTGGCCCATGAGGGAGATAGTTGTCTGGGTCTGTCATCTGCAGCAAGGTGGTGATGTAATGTGTAAGGCTAAATTTGTTTCTGCAGATGATGTTTGAGAAGCGGAGATGGTGTTTGAAGGAGATCGTGCCTTCCCTGGCATGTGGGGGTAACTAGGCTGGAAATGCCTAGGAGGAAGTCGAGGGAGGGGGTGAGGAACAATGGAGAAAGTCAGAATCACCTTGAAAACTGTGTTAGGTGCAACCGGCCCTGGTTTGGAGAAGTTCATGTGTGGGGTATCTGACACTCCCAGATAACCCATCAGCCTTACCTTAATTAATGATGCATCCTGACCTCCTGGGATTGTAACCTGCCTGGCAACCAGAGTCCACCTCTTTGTCGTGCTTCCTACACATGTTGAGAGCAGCCGTAAATTCATCTAAGCAATGAACTAAAGTCTCAGAGAATATGGAAAGGAAAGCACCATCTTTGACTTAAAAGGCATTCCCACCCTATCCCTGCTATAGTTTTCTCTTTCTGTTCCTTCTTTCCTCCACTTCATTTTGCAAGGCTCTGCGTGCCTGCATGAAGAACACATTTCCGTTGTGTTTGCCTTTCACGGTTTATGCTGCTCACTCCTCACTGGGGGACTCGCTCCTGGAACCTGCCCTGCACACCAGCTACTCCCTTTGGACGGTACGGCAGTAGTTTTATGCCTTTCTTGCTGCAGATCAGGCCATTGGTGCCACAGACCTGGGTGCTGAGAGCACTGGCAGAGAATTTCTGGCTTCACAGGCTGAAGACTGTGTCTTTAAATAGGGAATGAGTATTGGGAGCAGAAGAAAAATTTCTGGTATAAGAAAATGAGAGAAATAAAACAGAAAATATATAGGCAAAAGAATTGTTCCTCTGACATGCCAACTGAAATGGGCATTGCTTTCTAGACCTTACTGGGAAGTGCCAGCAAGTCTTTAAGTGTATTCTTCACTGTTGAAAGGAGCATAAGCTCAGAAAATGAGTGACCTGAGGAAATGACCTCAGCCACTGCTGGTCATTTGCAGACCAATCACAGGTCAGATATTAACACTGTTAATGATCATTTTTATCCAGTGTTTTTTAGTGTACAGCAGGTGCTATCTAAACTTCTTGCATTAACTGTCTCATTCAGTTCTTAGCAGAACCCACCTTGTGGGACAGGTACACTTAGTATTATCACATCTATTTTATAAAGGGGAAACTGAGGCTCAGAAGGTTTGAATAACTCACCAGTTTCCCAGCTCGTACATACCCCAGCTGGCACTGGTAACAATATCCCTCTTATCCTAGGACTCTTTAGGTAGCATCCTTAACCACTTTGGAGCACAAATGTACAGATGACATCAGGTTTAGGTAGAGATGGGTGCTGTCTTCAAGGTGAGGTATTCCGCAGGACAGATGAATGCCTTACACTAATATTTTCACAAAGCAAAGGATTATTGTCTTTTCTTTTTGTATCTACATCACTTGGCCCAGTGCTGGGCATGTACCAAGTGCTCCCTAAATGTTTGCTAAGGTGGGCAAGGGGGCAGGTAGAAGAAAGAGTAAGTGAAAGAATAAAATCCAAATCCAATAGACAGCGTGCTAAAACTGACAAGGAGTCAGGCTGCTTCCAGTTTGTCAGTGAAGACTGCGTGAAAAAGATGGTCTACAATGTGTCTGCATTAGCAGCTGAGTAAGATGAAAGGGCTATTATTATTTGTCCCCAAATCCTTTAGCATCTGACTAGGTGATGGAGTCTGCTCAGTGAATGAGATTACATTTTTATTAATAGAGGCTCCTCCACAGACAAGTTCTTACCAATTCAATAATGTCAAGTTTTGAAAGGAATCTCTGATATAAAAATGAATGAGGATGGGAGCATAGTTTTGAGTACAGGAAGGACATGGAAAAGCATAATTATTGATTCGAACAGTCTCCTTTATATTCAACAACCATGGTTCCATCCACCACTATATGGTTATTGTATTTATACAACAGGAGGGAGATTATGAGACTCTCTCTCTTCTTCAGTCTGAGATATGTGATATCTGATGTCTGCTTGGTTATTCTTATCTTTCTAAGCCATAAAAAGACATAGAAGGGACAACACAATTTTTAAAAATCTCACAAATATACTCAACCTACAACAAGCAAAATCATTCAGTCAACAAAGCTTTGGGCAATGGTGACATCATCTCAACGGTAGATTCAAAATCTCATGCTTTTAAATATCTGTTTGGTATGAGGGAATTTTGTTTTCATCACAAAACTCTTGGGAAATGCTCCCTCAACTTTCACACCAAATTATTCCTGCCCTTTCTGCATTCTTAATGCCTAGTGAATCCCCCTCCTTTCCATTCCATTCCATTTTAACAGCAAGTACCTCTCATTCAGATCATCAAAATAAGGCAATTCTTTCTCCAGTGTCATTCACTCCAATTCATTATGGCCCAATTAATCTGCCTAAAGGTCAGTCCTCTGAAAAATTTCAGTGTCTATCACCTAGAGACTTTAGACCAACATTTCTAGCTCATTCTCTGCAATTTGGCTTTCACCAAAACTTTCCAGCTGTATTAATATATCCCTTAATTTATCTGTCCTATGCTTTAGCCAAACTGGCCTACTTATTGTCTATCAAACAGATATTTTATTCTTCTACCTTTGTGCAATTTCCTTTTTTTTTTTTTTTTCAAGGAAGGCCATTCCTTAAGGTCCTCTTACTGGTTAAGTTTTTTCTATCTTTCAACTCCAGCACAAGGCGCCACATCTTTGATGATTTCTTTGCTCCTGCCTCTTGGAAATGACTGACTTGTTCTCTGGGCTCTTGTAATATTTAGGTTGAATCTCTCAGGGATCCTATCTGATTCCTCGCTGTGTTATAATTGTTAATCTGAAATGTCAATCTTAGAATTTTGCAACCAGGAGGAATATTTTTCTTTTCTTTAAATTCCTAGAGGCTAGAGTACGTCTTCTTCATATTCATGTCCCATAGAGCGTGCAGCAGATTCTTATCGTATGGCAGATGTTCAGTAGATGACTGTCAATTGATTGAAATGAGTCTTTAAAATCCACAGTTGCAATATTAACCACTGAGACATATATAATCCCCAAAACTGGAAAATGGGGTTCACTTAGGTATACTTGTCTCTGCTTCTTTTTGTCCCTTAGACATGGGTGACCAAGGCTATTCAGTGAGACTTGCTGTTATTTGGTTTATCTGAGGAGGCCAATGAGAACATAAAAATAGTTAGGAAGAAAAGGGTGATGACATGGAGATAACAGGAAGCCTCTGACTTATTGACTTTGTTTTTCTCATCAAAAAATTTCACCCTTTACTTGTCTGTTTCCTGTCCCTCTCGTCTTCCTCCTGTCCTCTTCACTTTTTGACTCATGGTAGGACCTTGAGTGATTGATAGAGATTAGAAAGATAATATTAGATTTCTTGTTCTCTGGAAGTTTTCTGGTTCCACTGAATTATTATATCCATTGAGGAAAGTTAAGCCTTGCTATCCCATTGTGTAAAATGAAGTGATGATAACAGATTGGCCCTGAGTTCTCTCATAGCATCAAAATTTGTTTTAATCTAGTAAATTACAGTCCTAGATACTTTCCCCCATCATTCAGGCTATTGAGTTCTTGGGTAGAACATTCATGTCTTCTTTTCTATAGACAGTTTTATGGAGGATGTTAAGCCTTGAGTGGGTGAAAAGGATTTGAGCTGACTGGTACCCAAAATTCATAGAGCTGAAGAAATTCTCTTTAATGAATAATAGGGTAATGAAATTCCCCTGTAAAATTTGGCAAAGTTAAGAAAAGGATGGATATTACTGTGGTGAAACTTCTGTGAACCAGAGGGGAAGCTAATTGTAACTGTTCTTTTTCTGGAAGTTGGTGTAGGCACACACATCTCCGAATCTAAGAAAAAAGACTTTTCTTGTCCATACTGAAGCACCTGTTAAAAGACCCATCACTCAACCTCTATCCCTGAATAACTCTGGTACAGATCCACCTCTGACATCCTTAAAGCATTTCCTTTGACTAAAGATCACAACCTCAGCCTATCCAGGTTAACTTGAAGCCAGCTACTTCCTGCCCAAACCAAAATAACTGTGAGCCAAGTCAAAGGATAAGACAGTTTGAATGGATCAGCAGAAAAGACGATAATTAGTTGAGGGTCATTAAGGTCCTGTTGCCTCCACTGATGGTTCCCAGGGTCATCTGCCCATGTTAGGTAAATAGGGAAGAGGGAAGAGACCTCCCCGGAGATGCATATGAATCATGAGCAGTTCTTCATGACTACCTATGGACCCCCCTCCTTCCAGGAATGAACTCACCAACTGACTTCAAAAGGAGCTCAGCCCCCGCCTGCCATTGACCACAGTCTTGTCACCGACACCTTATGATTAACTGAATCAAAAGCTTCCGACAGGTCTAAATTTAGCCTGGCTAAACATATCATTAAGGAGTTAGGGAGGAGTGTGAATGACCTTTCTTCAGCCCTGGTCTCCCAGATCCAGTCAGCTGTGGGGGCTCACTGGAGTGCTAAATTGAGCTCTTAGGTTCTTGAAATAAATGACCCTTTAGATTGATTTTTTTAATTGCCTGAAGGTGCATATTTTTAGAAAGTTTGGAAGCATTCTGTTCATCTATTTTGAATCATTTGAGTGTAAAAATGTGGCATTTTCACACTTTGGGATATTCAAGTCCCCCTATTCCTTTTTTTAAAGTCTCTAATATTTTTTATAAACCTTTCAAATTAGTTTATTTAAAGGCCAAATTTGATCTCCTCACAGTTTCTGAGGTAGAACTGTAACTTTACCAGCTTTGAGGGAAAGGAAAATCATGGTAGTTCATCATAAAGAAGTTATAAATATGTGGAAATACTATTCTCAGCATTATATTTCTGGTAGGGACTTAAATACAGAGAAGAGTAGCAAAGGCAGGGTCTGTGTTTTTACTCCTTTACACAAACCTTTAAGGGTAAATTAGAGAAAAAGATCCATTCTCTTTATCCTTGCTACTCAAGGACACCCTTAGCCTCTATTTCTTTCCAAGTTCCAGGCATGAAAGACCCAGGGGAAGAAACTGAAGATGACATGGTGCCATTTCTGAACTCTTGCTTGACATGAGCCAGAGTGTTTCAATTTCTTTACTTTCCAGCCCAATTATTTTGAAATTTCATGTCTCCTCTCACTAAGCCAGCGTGTCCCAAAGTCTTTCCTAGAACACCGGATCTGTAGGATGTTAATAGATGTGACTTGGAAGAAGAGTTTTGAGTTAAACAGGTTTCTTTACTGCTGGGCTTCTCTCTCAGCTTCCCTGGGGTGTGTGGTGTGAATCTCTGAGAAGGGAATGCGATGTGCAGTGTTTCTTGGGCTTATGTGCCTTGCATGAATTTACTTTTGCACCCACCCCCCCTTCCATTCTCTTTGTCTGTTTTTTAAACCAAGTATCTGGAAGACTGATATTTTCAGAAGCACTGTCTGGGAAGTAAAATAAGATGATATTTGAGATTTCAAAATTATGCCTGTTTTTTATTTGACTGGGTAGTGATCATCTAGAGTGGCTACTGGTGCAGCCCAGCTCTCTCAGCGCTGAGCATTGGCCCTGGGTTGTCACTTGTCTTCTCTGAACCTCCATTTCTTTATGTGTAGAAGGAGAGGGCTGGGCCAGATGATCATGTGCCCTTCCCCAAGGTCCTACCAGGCAGACAGTGACGGAGGTTCGGCCACCCAGGCCCTCACCCACAGCTGGTCAGACTAGAGGTAAATTAGTGTTACCTGTTCAGGTGTGAGTGATGTCCTTTTGGCTTATTCTATTTCAGATATTGTCAAAGAGCCATTAGTGGTCAGAGAACAAACCTATGACCTTTTAGGCTAAAGGAAATCCTTTAACAAAGGGCAGGCATCTGGAAATAGGAGCTTGGCTAGAAAGTGGATCCTCAGCCAGGGTTTTTAATATAGGTCTCGCAGCCCAACTAAGGTCATTTTCATGATTTTTAATTAAACTGTGTCTGTACTAATGCTGTAATTATAAATAGGCTGTCAAGTCAAGTAGCATTTGCCCTTCAATCATTGTATTTAAAGATGCCGACTGCACACTTTTGATGAGTGGCAAAAGAAAATACCTTCAGTTTGAAAGTCTAACCTCAGAAAGATGTAGCTTTTATAGTTAAGTGTCTTCTTCTCTCTGGTCCTCCCACCTCAAACTCAGAGCCTGCTGTCAATGTTTGAAAAGCCTCAGACTGGAAGGAAAGCCCACATTTTCTGTGAAGACACACTGGACTCTAAACCCCATGGGGCTCCAGTTTCCTGATCTGTGAAGTCAGATCCTAACTGGACCATCTCTGGGAAGCCTGCTTCCAGAGGCTTCTCCATCCTTCCGATCAAAATGCACCCAGCCCAAGGCCTTGCCCTCAGCTTCTGAAGCTGAGTCCTCGAAGATCTGCAGTGGGCTTGGTATTCCTGGCCAAGAGTTTCACTGCTCTCATGGGGATGTTGTTTTTGTTCTGTTGGTAATAGGACACTCTTGCTGTCGTTTGAAGGAAGGTATTAGTCTTGATGCAAACCTCACATTCCGAATGTGGCTGTAGTGTTTTGGTGGCAGGTATGGAACCATCTTCATTCATAGCCCCCGGGAAGCTTCCTTTCTTCCAAATCTGTTTATCTTTAATAATATTAATAGTAATATGGAAGCCAGGGTGAAGCCATTTATTTACACTCTGTTTTCATGTTGGCTCACATGAGTCGCACAGGATCAGAGTAGTGGATACAGCATTTATCTGAGCATAGATGAATTGGGGAGAGGAGTTTCTTCCCCAGTAGACATCATTGGATGACTGTCGTAGGGCTACAATTTGTCCTTTAGGTCTCTAAAGACAGGTTCTGCTGTATCAGTCCCTCCCACCCAACTCCCCTTCCCATAAATCAGCTCGCCCCCACCAAGCTCCTTCAGTGTAGACAGTGGATTGTGTGGCTCAGCCCTCTTCAGGTCACAGCTGAGTGTGTAGACTAGGAGTAGGTATCTGATCGCGGAAGAATCAGTCCCTAGACTGGGTTGATCAATGGTATTTTTTCGCTTAAGAATTTGACCTGAGGATTACCTTCCCCTCCCCCATGAACTGAAATTTGTTCCTTCTAAAAAGCCTCATCTCAATTATGCTTTTGCCTAACCTTCCTATCATCCCCACCATTTTTATTTTCCTAAAATTTGATCTGATAAATTTCTATGGTAATGACTTACCTATTGATTTCTTTCTCACATATATAGAAGTTTGCCTTTGCTTTTAGTACATAATGGAGGAACACATGGATGGATTTTCATCCTATTTGGCAAATACATTTACATGACCTGACTTAAAATGTAGGTTGAGTGACATCCATGAAACTCACCTTGTGGGGATGGCTGAGGATAACTCCAAGAGGGGCTTTTTCCATAGACATTTTCCAAAGCATTTGCAAGAGATTGATTTGCAATCCAGTTGCTTTTGGGCAGTTGAGTCTAGCTGATTTGAATGATGCATTTTGATGTAGAGGTTGAGGTAGTTTGGGAACTAAAAGGAACTTGGGCATTTATGTGTTTCTCTCACAGGAGTCTGGAGTGTTGTATGGACCATCTTGGTGTACTCTTTCCCAGGGATGGTTTGATTTCCTGTGAAAATATTTGAATCATTTTAGGATTCAAGACAGGTTGAAGAGGAAAAATAAAGAGGTGACTTTCTGCCTTTAGTCCCTGAGAAGTTGGGATCTTTCCAAATAAGAGGGTATGAGACTGATGTCTTGATGCTCAGTGACTGAGAAACAGGAGAGACCAAACACAGTGGGGCTGAGATAGAGGCTTGAGGGTAGTGGGAGGACGTCTGGGAGACTGAGGGGCGGGCTGCGTGCTCACTGTTCTGACAACAGTGTCATGTCAGGGCTCTGGATCATGTTTGGGCTCAGCACTTCTTTTCCCCAGCACATTTCTCAGAAACTTCAGAAAGCAAATGCTTAGGCATATGGGCTGCTGTCAATGATAACAAATGAATTGTACACATTTTTTCTAAGTTCCTGAAAACTGAATTACTACATGGCTGGATATAAAGTGACTCCTCCCTTATTTTAGACTTTCAAATGGGGTTAAAAAGATAATGGTGGTACACCTTCAAGAAATTAGGATTTGAGGGGTGATCTTGATGGTGTTCAGTTCAGTCACTCAGTCGTGTCCGACTCTTTGCGACCTCCATGAATTGCAGCGCGCCAGGCCTCCCTGTCCATCACCAACTCCCTGAGCTCACTCAAACTCATATCCATTGAGTCGGTGATGCCATCCAACCATCTCATCCTCTGTCATCCCCCTCTCCTCCCGCCTTCAATCTTTCCCAGCATCAGAGTCTTTTCAAATGACTCAGTTCTTCACATGAGGTGGCCAAAGTATTGGAGTTTCACTTCAGCATCAGTCCTTCCAATGAATATTCAAGACTGATCTCCTTTAGAATGGACTGGGTGGATCTCCTTGCAGCCCAAGGGACTCTCAAGAGTCTTCTACAACACCACAGTTCAAAAGCATTAATTCTTCAGCACTCAGCTTTCTTTATAGTCCAACTCTCACATCCATACATGACTACTGAAAAAACCATAGCCTTGACTAGATGGACCTTTTTTGGCAAAGTAATATCTCTGCTTTTGAATATGCTGTCTAGGTTGGTCATAACTTTTCTTCCAAGGAGTCTTTGAATTTCATGGCTGCAGTCACCATCAGCAGTGATTTTGGAGCCCCCAAAAATAAAGTCTGTCACTGTTTCCCCATATATTTGCCGTGAAGTGATGGGACTGAATGCCATGATCTTAGTTTTCTGAATGTTGAGTTTTAAGCCAACTTTTTCATTCTCTTTCACTTTCATCAAGAGACTCTTCAGTTCTTCGCTTTCTGCCGTAAGGGTGGTGTCATTTGCTTATCCGAGGTTATTGATATTTCTGCCAGCAATCTTGATTTCAGCTTGTGCTTCATCCAGCCCAGCATTTCTCATGATCTACTCTGCATATAAGTTAAATAAGCTGGGTGACAATATACAGCCTTTACATACTCCTTTTCCTATTTGCAACCAGTCTGTTGTTCCATGCCCAGTTCTAAGTGTTGCTTCCTGACCTGCATACAGATTTCTCAAGAGGCAGGTCAAGTGGTCTGGTATTCCCATCTCTTTCAGAATTTTCCACCGTTTACTGTGATCCACACAGTCAAAGGCTTTGGCATAGCCAGTAAAGCAGAAGTAGATTTTTGGGGGGGACTCTCTTGCTTTTTCGATGATGCAGCAGATGTTGGCAATTTGATCTATGGTTCCTCTGTCTTTTCTAAATCCAGCTTGATGGTGTATCCTGTGGCAACTTCAATGAAAATTTGCAGCTCTTCTGATGGTGGAGTACATCCTTTACTTTGCAGTCAGCTGGGTGTTGCTTCAAACACAATGAACTACAGACTTCAAAACAGGAGAAAAGCAGGAGCGGTTAGACGTGTCCCTTATCTAAGTGCATTTAGTCTGTACTGCTGTCGTCATCATGCAGTTGCTAAATCGCGCTTGACTGTTTGTGACGGCACAGGTGGTAGGCCCCAGGCTATGCATCTGTGGGATTCTCCAGGCAGGAATACTAGGGTTGCCATTTCCTTCTCCATTGGTTTGTATAAACAATCTAAAATTTACAGAGACCCCTTTGTAATTGACTGTAGTGGAAATGAAATTAACGTGAAAATAAAGTGACAGTATGACTTTACGTGCTATTAATATTACCTTAAATTATATAAGGTAGGCATTATTGACATCTGTGCTTTACTGATGATAATCAGCGAGATGAATTGATTTGCTCTAAATGACAGTGCTGGTGGTTAAGCCGGATTCAAGCCCAAGTCTTCCCCTACTATTCCTCATATAATTCCATAACCTAGCCCTGTGCTGTCTTTTAGAGTTTATTTTTTATGATAAATGACCTGCAGCAATGAACAAGAAAAAGTAAAACAATTTGAGTATCCAAGAGGAAAGATATGTTGGCCAAACCTTGTCCCCCACCCCATATCCTCTTGCTCCACCATTTATTCCAGTCATTACCATGGAAACCAGCTACACCATCTATCTCCATCTTTGCGCATCCAAGGTTTTCTGACTTGTCCCACAGTGTGGGCCACTGGATGGAACTCACCAGGCTGTTCTCATGCGTGCACAAGCCGGGAAGGGCAATCCTCCACCAATGGAGGATGGTAGCCAGTCAATAAATTCTCCCCTCCTGGATGGCTCCTCTTACATATCTCTGCAATGTCCCTTGCATTATTTTTTTCTCCTTTCCTGTTTTGTTCTTTCCAGCTCTCAACTGTTTCCTGGCTTGATCGCTGGAAATTAATGACCCATGTGCAAGCCTTTATCTCAGGCTCTGTTTTCTGGGGGAGACCCAAGCTAAGACAAAAGGTTTTGGCAAACATGATCTTCAAACCACTTACTAATTGCAGCAAACATTCATTGTTTCTGTCATTTGGTATTTACATTTTCTTCTTTTTATTGAATTATAGTTGATTTACAATGTCATGTTAGTTTCAGATATATAGCACGGTGATATATATATATATATATATACACACATATAAAACTTTTTCAAATTCTTTTCCCTTATAGATTGTTGCAAAATATTGAGTATAGTTCTCTGTGCTATAGAGTAGGTCCTTGTTGGTCATCTATTTTATGTATAGTAGTGTGTATATGTTAGTCCCAACCTTTTATTTATCCCCCTCCCACCCACTCTTCCCTTTTGGTAACCATAAGTTTGTTTTCTATGTCTGTGGGTCTAAAAGGTCCGTCTAGTCAAAGCTATGGTTTTTCCAGTAGTCATGTATGGATGTGAGAGTTGGACTATAAAGAAAGCTGAGTGCTGAAGAATTGATGCTTTTGAACTGTGGTGTTGAAGAAGACTCTTGAGAGTCCCTTGGACTGCAAGGAGATTCAACCAATCCATCCTAAAGGAAATCAGTCCTGAATATTCATTGGAAGGACTGATGCTGAAGCTCCAATACTTTGGCCACCTGATGCAAAGAACTGACTCACTGGAAAAGACCCTGATGCTGGGAAAGATTGAAGGCAGGAGGAGAAGGGGATGACAGAGGATGAGATAGTTGGATGGTATCACCAACTCGATGGACATGAGTTTAAGCAAGCTCTGGGAGTTGGTTATAGACAGGGAAGCTTGGTATGCTGCAGTCCATGGGATTGCAAAGAGTTGGACACAGCTGAATGATTGAACTGAACATAGTTTTAGATTCCACATATAAGTGATATTATATGATCTTTGTCTTTCTCTATCTGACTTCACTTAGTATGATAATCTGTAGGTCCATCCATGTTGCTGCAAATGGTGTTATTTTATTGTTTTTTTTATGGCTGAGTAATAGTCCGTTCTATATATGTACCCCATCTTCTTTATCCATTCATTTGTTGATGGACATTTAAGTTGTTTCCATGTCTTGGCTATTTTAAATGGTGCTGCAGTGAATATTTGGGTGCATGTATCTTTTCAAATCAGAATTTTCTCTGGATATATGCCCAGGAGTGGGATTGCAGGATCATATGGTGACTTTAAGTTTTTAGTTTTCTGAGGAACCACCATATTGTTCTCTATAATGGCTGTACCAACTTACATTCCCACCAACATTGTAGGAGGGTTCCTTTTCTCACTCTTTCCAGCTTTTATTATTTGTAGACTTTTTGATGATGGCCATCCTGTACTCTCTCTTCTTATGATAACCATAGCTTGAATTCTTTTTTTTTTCTTCTAACTCAGTCCATGTGGCTTTGGTGTACCTGATTCCATCTCCTGATTGCACATGTTCCAGGCCATAGTCTAGGTTTGGAGGAGAGCATGTGACCTAATCAGATACTGTCAGACTTCCTGGGAATAGAACTCTTGCTCCTGTGTGCTGGGCTGGGCCCCTGAGAAGCTGAGAGGTCTGTGCTGCCAATGCCATCATGTGGGACTAGAGACTGTGTAAGGAAGGACTAATGGAAGAATAAAAGCAGCCATGTCCTGATCTTGTTATTTGAGTCCTAAATCCATCTAGCGGCAAACAAGATTCACCTCTGAATTGTTAGTAAGTCCATAAATTGCCCTTTGGCCAAGCTACTCACTTGCAATGAAAGTGTTTGAACCCATCTGTAAATCTTCAGGATGTCTCGGTTTAGGCCTTGCCTACACAAGGAGACATCCAGATGTATCTCAGTTTCTATTGCACAAGTATCTTGCCAGCAACAGGATTAAAGAAACTACCATGGGGAGATAGAGTTTTTTTTCCCTCATCCATATCCATCCAATCAGACTGAGATGTTCTGGGTGAAATAACTTGTGGCACAGTTTGAATTCTCCCTGGTAGAGGAACAACAGAGTCTCAGTATCTTTGCTAATGAGATCATGGAGGCTATGGCTAAGATGGAGTCATTTCTGCCTTGATGAAAGGGATGGGTTAGCTGTGTAGTGATGACTTTGGTGTGGTTCACTTCTTCTGGGGCCCTGGTGTCTTCTTTCATTTTCTAGAATTGCTGTTTTGAAGAAATGCTCTGCTAAATCATCTCCTGAGTCTACACTAGGATAATGAATTCACAGGCATCTCTGGTGGTGCTTGGGATAATCCAGGCTCTATCACCTGCCATGCTTTGCACCTCAGATTTTACCTTTCTGTTCTAATTTGTGCTTATTTCACTTTTGGAAATCATGGCCTTCTTTCCTAATCTAAATCACTGTCTTCTGCAAACTAGCATCTTCTGAGGAAGATTACTTAAATTTAGAAGAGTCTTTACCAGAGAGACCTTATCCTTTTCATTTCTTTCCACCTCTGTTTTTACTTCTAGATACTAGTGCGTTAATAACCTACCTGATGGTGTGATGCAGACAAAAACTTCCTAGACAAGGAGGTGAAAGCATCTTGCCAGTCTTAAGATGGCCCAAGCTACTGAGCCTCTTGGAGGCAACCACTTAAATTCCTAGAACTTCGATGATTTCTCAACTGCTGCAAACTCCACATCAAAGTACTAAATGATCAGGAGACCCATAAACTCACCTCATCTATCAGCCATTCTCAAAACTTTGTCTCCATAGGCTGAACAATTTTATAATTTTCTTAGTTGTCTGAGGTGTAGAAAACTCAAGAAGGAGTGCCCAGATTTACTCTGGGACAAATATAAGGGTGTAGGACAGACTTGCAGACAGAATTCCTAAACTGAAAGGAAATGTCAAACTAAAGAAAAGTTCTGTTCATCTAAGTAGGCTCTCCAAACTATACATTTTTCCTGGGGACTAGGTCTATCAATGTCCATCTATCACATACTCACTATTAGATCTATCTTTTGAAGACAACACATTTCTTTGAGAAATACATCTTTATCTCTGGCATCAGGGTTTTTGTTATATTTGCCAAGGGGCCCTGGGGCACAATCTTAAGTACTGAATCTGCTTATATGTTCCTCTGAGTTACTCTTTATTTATTTTTTTAAACTTCTAGATAAAGAAGTATGATGTGACTAGTTAGTTTTTAGAGTAAAGCTCTAATTATAAGTACCCTGATTTTGCCTGTTGGTATAATTTCAGTAGTCCACTTTTCAGCCAGGAGAATGGGGTCCCACTGAGATGGAAGACAACTGAGCCACAGGAGGAAGGAGAAGGCCCTGCCAGCTGCGCTCATAGCCTTGGGCTGACTGGATGCTTCAACTGGCCTCTCGTAGGTACATTGACAAGAGCCCCAAACAGAATCATATTTAGGATTGCCTTTGGGGCCCCCAAATGGGACCTGCTAAGATTTATTCTACTTCCTACTATACATGAGCAAATTGAATCACACAATTATGACAAAAACATACCTCACCAGCACCATCAGCCAACCTGAAGGCATTTGGGGTTACAAACCAAAGTCTGGAAAGGGTACATCTGACCCAGAGAACTAAGAAGGCTGGCTCAACATGGCCAGGTGTAGGGATTTCTTAGATACCCTGTTGCACGCTTATGAGGTTCATCACTAAGTCTTTCAATGGGCTTCTCTTGGTGGTTATTTTGTGAAGACTTTAAAGCTGATTGTTATATATTATTGAGCATCTGCTCTATACAAGGCACTATACTTAGCACTTCAAGACAATACAAAGGAGGATAAAAAGGGGTGCCTAAATGGTAACCCACTCCAGTGTTCTTGCCTGGAGAATCCCAGGGACGGGGGAGCCTGGTGGGCTGCCGTCTATGGGGTCACACAGAGTCAGACACAACTGAAGTGACTTAGCAGTAGCAGCAGCAGCCTTCAACACATTTGAAATCTTGCCTTGTAAGCCAGGGCTCAAACAGACACAATTAAACAATGAAATAAACGTATTATAGGATCACAATACTGCAGTCCTGGAGGTGTTACAAGGAAGTTGGTGATACTAATTAGGGTTACTTAATATAATTAACTTTTTTTGACAAAAAATAAGTATATCCGTTGTTGTTTTACATAGCCTTACATCATCACCCAAAGACGGATGTAGATTTTGTTTCTGATGATGAATACTCTGTGATTTATTTTGCAGTTCTGACACAGAAACTAAGATGCTGTTGTTATTTTATTTGTCAAAACTCACAGTTGATGGAACTAGATTGGATATTTTTAATGTCCAGGAAAAGTTCTGAGCCACTAAGAGTGTACTGTTACCTGTCTTAAGAAGTCAAAGAAGCAATTTGTAGTGGTCAAAAAAAAAAAAAGTTCTGGAGTCAGACAGGACTAGACTCACATCTAAGACTTATCTAGACCACACAAAGTGAGCTGTGTGACTTTGGGCAATTTACTGAAGCTCTCTGATGTTCTGCTTGCTCACTGGTAAAGTAGACAGTTTCTGTCCTGCAGGAAATTGAGGAGATACATGATTTAATGCACATAACACACCCAGCGTAATGGCACTATATGTGAAACTGGTAGGCATCCTATAATGATAGCTTTTAGACCGATGCAACCGACACACATGAATGGCCTCTTCAGTCATTTGAATCTTCACGTAGAATGACCAGGAATTGTGACATATGCTGAGGGCCCAGGATAAATTAGCTGGATTCCATCTTGATTAGAGATTGTACAGTTTTAAATTCCAGGTATATACAGTAATAATTTAAGAAGAAGAAAAAAAATTAAGAAGACATTTTTGGTTTCAACTTTTGTTGCTGTTTAGTCGGTGAGTCATGTCTGATGCTTTGTAACCGCCATGGGCTGTAGCCCACCAGGCTCCTTTGTCCATGGGATTTCCCAGGCAAGAATATTGGAGTGGGTTGCCATTTCCTTCTTTAATTGGTTTCAATAACTTTTTAAAAATCTAGAATCTGTTTTTGCTAATTGGTAATTCACAATTGGTAAAAACATTTTCTGTATATATAACTTTTTTTTTACAAGTGAGATCAATGATGTCTTCTAAGATGAAAATAATAATACAGTTGATGTTGCTGGTAATAGCGTTTGAATAAGAACTATGGTTTTGCTCACAGAAAAGCTTGTCTATATCACCACAGGGAGGTAACACAAACACATCTAAAGAAAGCAGGGGTTGTCAGGGTCAAAGGCATTTACATGTGCACCACAGAGAACTTTATAAAAGGGAATTGTTGGGATACTATTACAGGATGGGTTATGTCTCCACCCTTCCCCCAAACTCACATACTGAACTCATAATTCTATTAATAACCCCCAGTATCTCAAAATGTATTTGGAGGCAGGGTCTTTAAAGAAGTAATTAACATAAAATGATGTCATGTGAATGGGCCCTAATCCAACATGACCATTATCCTTCTGAGAAGAGGAGATTAGGATACGGACTGGTACAGAAGGAAGGTGATGTGCGGACACAGGGAGAAGACGACCACCTACAAGCCAAGGGGAGTAGTCTGAGCAGAAACCAACCTTGCCAACACCTTGATCTAGGACTTCTAACCTCCAAAATAATGGGAAAATCCACTTCTGTTGTCTAAACCACCTAGTCTGTGGTGTTTTGTTATATGGCAGGTCAAGCAAATGAATACAGATACCTGGGTGGTCCTAAAGAATTAGGAGTTAAAGGAGCATGAAGGTATTAGAGTAAAGCAGTGTTACTCAGCATGTGCTTCATGGACCAGTGAAAGTCAGCAAATAGCTTCTTTTCAGTCTGTGAGAAGCACATCATTTGAGAAAATAAATGTTTAGAAATTAAAAAAAAGAATTGGGAGCTTATAACCTGGGGCCAGGATCATTCTGTTTAGATCTGGCCACTATTTTCCTCGAAGGGAAAAAAAAGATAAGGAAAAGCTTGGGATTCCCTGAACCAGGTACTTATGCTCCTGAGCCACACCTATAATGTGATATCAGTACGGAAGCCTGAGAAATAAGTACAGACTGTGTTTTAACTGATGTCATTTAAAATGTGTGAAAAATCAGCTCAATGAGTTGGAGGAATGAGAATTTGCTATTAAAGTTTGACAGCGTTAGGGCTCAACATTTGGTTTTGTAAACAACAGCATAGAAATGTGATTAAGTTCTCAAGGTGAGCAGCTAGGGAGACCTCAATTTGAACCTAAACTCTAGCACTTCCAAATGGCGTGATTTTGATCAAGTGACTTGAGCTCTCTAAGCTTTTGTTTCCTGCTATATGAAAAAGGGGCCCTTGACATGGTTGTTATAAGGATTAAGTGAGCTAGTAATGAGTTGTTGTGTAAATGTACAGTAAATGTGAGCTGTTATTATGTTAATATTAAAGCACAAAGTTGTTTAAACAGTAACTTGCTGATAAGGAAGAAGTACATGTTTTTGTAGGCAAACCATATAAGAATTCAAACTTACCTGTTTATACAAAGGGTAGCAAATGCCATGGATATGATGTGATGTTCCTTTCTAATTATGGCAATGGCTGATGTGAAGACCCTTGGCGTTTCTACATCTTCAAGTACAATAATGACGAATTATGAATAGCTTGCAGTGAAATAGCCTCATTGCTTAAAATACTGTTCACTGTGAGGGCAGAGCTACCTTTTTGGGTTAGGGTGGGCTGTGGTTCATCACAGTGTTCTTTATTGATTCTTTTGCACTATGGGCAGTTTTCTCTTCTAGGTACCTGCATATGTATGTTAGAGGAAATAGGATATGGTTAGTGACTTATTTTTAGATCTCATGTAACTCTTAGCTTGTCCTCTGTTATTACAATTCCAGACATCATAGCTTCCTTGGTTACCCCTGCTTTGCTAGCGCCTTTTCCATTTTGTGGTAAACCAGTTGATCACTGAGTCTGAAGAAAATAAAGCCTGCAAAGCTAAAGGCTGAGAACTATGTTTCTTTCACAAACCCTAAAGAGAAGGAGTGACTCAGACACGGGTGAGCACAATGTTACCCGGGCCCTCTTAAAATAGGAATGCTCTTCCCCTGAAGCTCTCAGGATTAGTGCTGTGGGCCTGGGAGTTCCTGAAGCGAGTGCCTCCCAGGGCACAGCGTGGGCCCCTGAACCTTCCTGGAGGAGGGTGGGGACCCTCGATTCCCATAGACACACTTCCTGCCACCTGCCATACTTGAGCTTCCCAGAAAGGAAGGGAAGACAGGTCCTGGAGGAGGCAGAAGAAAGCAGGGTTCCCAGGCAACAAAGCACTGCAGAGAAGCCTATGGCAGGTTCATGGAGCTCCAGGGGAATTGACTATAGCAAGAGAAAACGTCCTCTCTATAGTCCCAGGCATGGACACCCTTTCACAAGCCCATTAAATCCTTTCTGAGGCAGATCCTGCCTGGGATGTTCTGTTACTTTCTCCAGAATACTGTTTGACATCAAGAGTCTAAAATCATAAATAATTTTCCTTCTTGCTTTCTCTTTCCAGAGTGGAAAATCTTACCAAGTTTTTTTGTTTTGTTTTGGTAAAAGTGTTTACAGAAGTTTTGGGGCTATTTCCAAACCAGGATGATAATAAAGACATATCTTTTCTGGGAATGCTGACCAGTGGCCTATTCAAGTTTGAAGGAACATAGCCTGAAATCCGTACACCTGGTGGGGAGAAGAAACCTGGAAAGCAATAATGCCAAAGGGGAGCTAGGGTGATGGGTGATAGTGGCCAGGCCCCGAGCAGCCAGACTGCAATGAGAGAAGGCAGCACGAAAGGCCAGATCTATTTTGGGACACGTACCCTGAGTCACGGAGTAACAGAGGCCAGAGGTGACAGCTGGTCTCTTGGCTCCCCGGTGAGCAAGCATCTGGAATATCACTTGGATCTTTATAAAGCTCAGGTTAGGGGCATAGGACCTTAGGGAATTTGGAGAAGGGCAAGGAGAAGGAATAGTTTGAAGATGAGGAGGTCTCAGGGATTCTGATTAGAGGAAAGCTTAAAAGAGCTAAATACGGGTAGCTAATGGGGAGAATGGTAACATCTGCTAATTCGTGACACCCTAGAAGGCAAGAATTATTATAATAGGAGATGGCATAATTGGAAGATAAGAGATGGGAATTGAAAGGCTGAAGAGTGTAAGAAAATGCCATAAAGTGAAAGTGAAGTTGCTCAGTCGTGTCTGACTCTTTGCGACCCCATGGACTATAGCCTACCAGGCTCCTCCATCCATGGGATTTTCCAGGCAAGAGTCCTGGAATGGGTTGCCACTTCCTTCTCCAGGAGATCTTCCCGACTCAAGGATCAAACCCAGGTCTCCCACATTGTAGGCAGACGCTTTTACCATCTGAGCCACCAATTGTATTAGCTTACAAGCAGGACTATCATTTCTGAAGGTAATTCAGAGTGTGTGTTTATGTTCGAGGCCTCCTTTACTTGAGATGTTTTCAAGTCGATTTTCAGTGCAACGGTACAGTAAGCTTCTCTGAATCAGAGACTTTTGCAGCACAATGGTCTAATCAACAAAGCTTCAAGAGCAGAGCCCTCTGTGCATATTTTATAATTCCAATGCTTGATCAAAGTGAATTAAACCCAGAATCACCTGGCCTCTAAACTTGGCAATAAGTATCTGAATGCAGCTTCTAGAACCCAAACCTTAGCAAAGTAACCTCAAAATGCTTCTCTAAAAGGTAGGCTTATTTCAAAAGATTTTGATTTGAGTCTTACAATCTGCTCTATGATAAGCAATGGAATTTCATGAAGGCTGAGAAGCAGAGGGCTTTGACTTCACACAGAGGAAGCATGGTCCTTCCATGGAGGATGCAGGGATGCTCAAAGAGGGAAAGAGAAGGCAAGGACCACATCTGGACAAGAACCCACCAGTAAGGCTGATAGATGAATCCTAGAGAATGCTGTGTGTGACATAGGTGGTTCCTGTTACAGGACTGGAGAGCTGTTTAAGTGTGGCTAAGTGTTTGGAAATCCATAGAAGACAGCATACTGCCTGTACTAGCAGGAATTTTAATTTGGACTGAAGCAAACCATCTTTTTGTTAATTCCAGTTTCAAAAACAAAATTTGCTGCTAGGTTTGGAGGACAGCTGGGAAAAGCCTCTGGACTTGGATCCGTACAGCCTTCTCAGACATCAGGGGCCTATAAGGGGCCAGACATTTTTGGTGTCTATTTTTATTTATAAATAAGTCCTACCTCCCAGGTGCTGGAAAGATAATCTAGGCTGACAGATTTCCTTACTTGACTGCTTTGGCTTTCAATGGCCTGTGTCACTGCTATGAATAGTAAACTCTATATTCTTAAAGAGCTTTTCTGTCTGCTCTGCCAGTCCTAGGGCAGACCTTGGTAAGAAAGATCAAGCTGGGGTTAGGCTGGAGGAAGACAGAAGCAATTAAGTGGAGGGACAGGGAGGCACCAAAAGAAGAAAAGCCAGAAATTTCTTACGGGAAATTAACCTTAAGAGGACTTTGAAACTTCCCTTGATACATTCTTCTAGTGATTGGTTTTAAGGTTTACATAATACAAGAATTAAGCTCAGCAGGACCCAAGGGTAGAGGGAGAGTGCTTCCGATTACCAGATTAGTTAGCTTCTACAAGAAGGGGACTCAAGAGATGATCTTTGTTGAGGAAGCTTCTTTTCTGGCTCCCTTTTTCTTAAGCAATGTTTGGCTTAAAACAGAACAATATGTATCTGTTTGCTAGTCTATTCTTTTGGTTTTCAAGTACAGTGCATATTTGGGGAGAAATTCCAGTCAATTTTGCTATTTTTGTGTTTTGCTTGTTTATCCTGCTATGGCCCAAGGTCTTACAGATTGCACAGTGCCCCCAAACACTTTAGAAGCAAAACTTTTATTAATGGAATTCTCGGGAAATAGAATTTATGCTTAACTCCTAGTTAAACATAAAACCCCCTTTGCTTTAATCCTTAATGTTGAAATCCTTTCTAAAATGTTTACATTTGCTTTTATGTCTGTGCACAGTACATGGACATGATCTAATCTCTCTCTGATGACTCAGCATCTTGCAGCCCCTCGGTTCTAACAATGTTTTATGGTTGGAGGAAAGGGTACAGAAGATTGGAATGAGTCTAAGCCTTGGCTGAAAAGGCTCTTTTATCTGATTGCATTTGAATCCTGGAGCCGACTGGCATTCAGTTCTGAAAGCCTGCAGACTCCAGTCTCAAATGCTGCCTCTCCTTTAGCAGGACCAGAATAAACTGTCTGCTTCTGACTTATCGCCTCTCAGGAAAATTATGAAGCCCGGATAATGAAGATCAGCGCAAGAGCTGTGTCTATAAGCAAGACAAAACCCTTACAGGAACTATTCCCCTGGGGCATGTCTGGGTGCTCCTCACTTTTAGGCCTGAGACCACGAGCTCCTAAGTTTCTGCCTTGACATGCAAGAGATCTGGATGGACCCATAAGGCACAGGGAGGATCCTAGCTGTTTCCCAACACAAACAGCTGAGGAAGTATAAATGTATTCATTTACGTGGGGTGGGGAAGTCATACTACAGGCTGTCTTGGTGTTCTCTTTAAGTTCAAGGAAATGTACCAGGTTGGAAGACATAAATAGCCCATCCAGAGACAATTTTGAAAATCTCCCTTCTCTCACCCTTTCCATCCCAGCTGCCAGAGTAATGGCATCATGAGTCACATGAGAAGGGCAAGAACGTGATAGGAAGTTAGGATTCCTATTTGCCTCTGTTTTCTTTTGCTTATTGTGACAATGAAGACAGACCCCACTGCACTTCTGCACTTCTTGGTGGCTTGAAACTTCTGCACCACCTTTTTCAGCTATAGGATTTACAACATTTATGAAGTAAATGTCCAGATAAATGAGAGCTGAGTCAAAGACAACAGGAGTTAGCCAAGGGAGCCCCATGGTGACTTGCTTGTCATGAATGATGTATAGAATGAGGTAATGCAACCCAAATTAAATGAGAGCGGCAGAGTCACTTTCTACACAGCTGGGAGTGAAGCTTTTTGATGACTCTATGATTTTTATAAATGTCCTGGAGCATCAAAAAAACCTGAATGCTAGAATTGCATTGCTTTGCAACCTTATGTCACAGGTATATCTGGCTTTCAGCGGAGTAGGCTGTCTCCACGGGGAAATGCCACAGATACTGACAATGGGAAAGCCTTTCACTGCCATTGTTTCTTGCTCTCCGTTTGAGGGGTGAGCCTCCCAGCCTGGAGAATCAGCATGATAGCTATTGGAAACCTGGGAGATGGGAAGGTGGGGTTGGAGAGGATAAAAAGTGGAAATCTGAAATGGGGCAGTATATCTTGAGGGAATTAATTGGTTAATGCAGAGTTTATAGAAAGAGTAGCCTCCGCGATCCACTTAGAATTTTAAAAAGATTTATAAGAGCTTTGTTCATAATTGACAAAAACTGGAAGCCACCAAGATGCCCCTTCATAGGGTATAACTTGAGATAAACAAACTGTGCTACATCCATACAAAGGACTATTATTCAGAAGTAAAAGGAAATGAGTTGTCAAGCCACCAAGAGACACAGAGGAATAACAAATACATATTGCTAAGTGAAAGAAGCTAGTCTGAAAAGCTACTACTGTATGATTCCAACTGCATGACAGTTTTGGAAAATGCAAAACTGTAGGGACGGTAAAAAGATCAGTGGTTGCTAGGGTTTCAGAGGAGAAGGATGAGTGTCAAACAGGTGGAGCACAGTGGACTTTTAGGATGGGGGAACGATCCTGTATGATACTGTAATGGTGGGTACATAATATTATGTATTTGTCAAGACCCATCTAACTGTACAACACCGATATGGACCAAACATGGGTTCATAAATGGTAACATGTGCACCACACAATGCAAGATGTTAGTAAGAGAAAATAGTGTGCAGAGATAAGGGATAAATGGGAATTCTTGGTACTATCTATTCATTTTTTTTTTTAATGAGCTAAAACTGGTCTAAAAAGCGAAATCTCAGTTTTGAAAAGAATTTTTTTTTTTTTTACTATTTATTCATATTCTTATCTCACTTATGTAGAGTTCTGGTTTACATTGGAAATGATGGCCTAGTGGGAGTACACAGTATCTTGTTTCCTTATTAACACAGCTTTTAATACATGCAAAATGAGAGAAGTTTTACCTGCTTTGAGATTTTCTTTGCTTGAGGCTGTATTTCTGATGTTTC
The DNA here is from genome assembly GCF_029407905.1 of Bubalus kerabau. NCBI lineage: Eukaryota > Metazoa > Chordata > Mammalia > Artiodactyla > Bovidae > Bubalus > Bubalus kerabau. The sequence continues at coordinate 12,780,009 of NC_073641.1, forward strand.
CCATTAGCTGCTTTTTGGGCTCATGGACTTTCATTCTGAGGAAGGGAGTCAGGGAGACATGGGCTAGCTCCTGTTTTGCTGTGTAGCCTCGGGTCTCATCTGCAAATGGAGAGGGAATCTCTGCCACAAAACGTTGTCTTGAAAACTGATGTAATGTCAGCAGCCAAAAAATATCAGTTCTTTCCTTCCCTCTATTTTCCCTTTCTCTTTTCCCATTTCCTGTTGACTTTTCTCAGTAATATTCTAATAGCTGTTTGCCTTGAAGCTTATAAAGCTTCTGCTTTTAAACTGGGCTCTGGATCTGCTCCTTTTAGAAATTCTGCTTTAGCCATTTAGTTCCCTTTGGAGGAATATACTTGGAAGATTATGGGAGTGGTGGAGAGAGAGAGAGAAACCACTACTTAGGGAGTCATTTTGGGTGTATATAAAGATTAAGAAAGGAGTAAGAAAAAGGGCATTTTACTCACCATTGATTAAAAAGGAACACAATTCTCATAACCTATTTGTTTTCTACAGTGTCCTGAGCATTAGAAAGATACTGTTTGAAAAATAAGAAAAATGTTCTTCTATGGACTTGTTTGACATGTGATTTTGTTCTGCTTATGTTATTTGGGATACCCCTAAGATGAGAAATGTTAATAAAAAAGCTATTCCCTGCAGTTTCTGCAGAAGCAAATACTAAACAGACATAGTGGGATGAACTCTTAATCTGAGTCTCTTAGGATTCCCACAGATAATACCTGCTGAGCATGAGCTCTTGATAAAGCATAGTTGTGTCAGGTCAGTTTATTTCTCTTTCTCAGTTCTTGTCTCATCATAACAAATATCTGGAGCAGTGGACTAAGGTTTAAAACAGCAAATAAGTTACATCTCAGTTTAGCTCAAACAGAAAGATCTTGTATTAGACACTTGCAAGACATGGGAGCAGGCTGATCTCAAAGGAGTCCTCTCTTTTCACCGTTTTTATACTTCCAGTCTCCTCTTGTTGGTTATGCCCTATGCAAAATAGGGCTTGCTTGTGCCCACCACCAGTCAGTGAAGGGGAATGCGAATGGGCATATGCTCAAGGCCCATTGACAATTGCAAGTTATATAAGAACAGGCTGTATTGTTTATGTCTTCCCATAATTTAGTCTGTTATAATCAGATGTAGAATATTTATGAACTCTTAATGGGCTTTTCGGAGAAGGCAATGGCACCCCACTAGAGTACTCGTGCCTGGAAAATCCCATGGATGGAGGATCCTGGTAGGCTGTAGTCCATGGGGTCACTAGGAGTCAGACACGACTGAGCGACTTCACTTTCACTTTTCACTTGCATGCATTGGAGAAGGAACTGGCAACCCACTCCAGTGTTCTTGCCCGGAGAATCCCAGGGGCGGGGGAGCCTGGTGGGCTGCCATCTATGGGGTCGCACAGACTCGGACACGACTGAAGCGACTTAGCAGCAGCAGCAGTGGGCTTTTAGCTGCCTACGGTTACTTGAAGCCCTTGTGGTCATTTTGTATCCACTGTGTGCCTAGGGTGCATGTGCAGGAGTTAGGGAAGTCTCTGGAGTTATTTTGTGTTATATCTGTGAGCTCTTCTGGGTGTGTATGGGATGGGTTTTAGGGATCAGCTTGCATTCCTTTCAGCCAGGCCACCCCTTGTTGCTCATGCTTAACTTCCTACCCAACAGTTGTAAAATACATAAGACAGACTACAGTGAATGTGCGTTAGTAGATATTTTAAAAAAGCACATTAAAATTAGACAGTTTTCAATAATTTTAGATAGTGGAGTCATTGGGTAGAAGTTATAAAACTAATGTTTTAGGTGGTTAAAGGCATAAAATAGGGAATTTAAAATATGAGAGAACAAGCTATTATAAAAATAATTTTAAAAAGACAAGGCAAATTTTAAAAGAACTTACTAGAACTTCTAGAAGGGAATGTAACTGAATGAAATTGAAAAGAGAATTAGTAAGTAGAAAGTAGATCTAATAAAATTACCCAGAAATTAGCACTGAGAGATAGAGCAATGGAAATATATGACAGGTAAAAACACACGTAGAATAGGATTAAAAGATTTATATATGTTAATCATAGTTCCTGAAGGAAATAAAGAGAGTAGGGGAAAAGCAATTCTTGAAGAAATAATGATTAAGAATTTTCCAGAGTTAAAAGTCCTCTTATCTGGGAACTACAATAGAGTGCAATCAGTTTTAGTAAAAAGAAATATACTGGTCTTATTGAAATGAAATTTAAGAACTCAAAAGACAAAGACAAAATTTTAGAAACAATAAAAGCAAACACTATATTATTTACAACAACTGACAACAGATGTTTCAAGAGCAAAATAATAAATTTTCAACAGGCATAGGTCTATGGAAAATCTATTTCCTTGTTTCTCAAGCAGTATCTTGTTAATGCTCAGGACAGTGTATAAAACTAGTGGAGTATAAGAATTTTGCTCCTTTTTTTTTTAATCCCTGGTGGATAAAATACCCTCTTTCTTACACCCTTTTCAATCTTCATATGTGCCCAAAATGATTTCCTAAATAGTATTCACCTCCCCACCCTGATAATCCTCAGAATATCTTCTTCCACAGGGAATTAATTGGCTAAAGTGCAAAGATAAAATTTTGTTATTATACTCCCATTTTGGAATGATCATTTGGCTGAACACAGAATTATTCAGTAACATTAAATTCAGAAATTAGGAGTGAAAAGGAAAAAGGAATGATGAACACATAAATTAGTAAGCATGAGATAAATCTAAATTAGTATTGACTCTACAAACTAACAGTGTCAACAATAGCATGATTTAGAGGTAAAAAGACAAGAAATTAAAAGCTGTGTGATACTGGATGCTTGGGGCTGGTACACTGGGATGACCCGGAGGTATGGTATGGGGAGGAGGGTGGAAGGTTCTGGATGGGGAACACGTGTATACCTGTGGCGGATTCATGTTGATATATGGCAAAACCAATACAATATTGTAAAGTTAAAAAATAAAAAAAAGGACAAAAAAAGAGACATAAACAATAAAATCAATTATAGTTACAAGCACTGTTTAAGTTATACAAATAAATATGTAAAATATAACATCATAAATGTATAAGATGGGGAGGGGAGTAAAAAGTGTACAGAATTTTAAATGTATTTAAAATTAAAAGACTATAATTTAAAACCAAAAAAAAAAAAAAAAGCTGTACACAAGTAATGTGCAAGATGGGAAGGCACTGATTAGATTTAAAGTATTCTAAATTCTTGTGTTATTTTGGAGGAAGATAGAGATATAGATTAAATATAAACTTTGTTAAGGTAGTATGCACATTAAAACTTCACAATAACCACTTAAAAAAAGAAATATGTAATATTTCAGTAATTACAATACACGTACATGGACTAACTCCTGTTAAAAGATCAAGATTATCATATAGAATTGAAAAGTAAAGCAAAACAAAAACCAGACATATCTATAACATAAAGACTCAAAGTTAAAAGTAAAAACATGACAAAAGATATAGCGGATATATTTTAACCAAAAGAAAGGTAATACAGCTAAATTAAAATCATACAAAATAGTTTTTTATTTATTAGAGGTAAAGATGACCCTTAAATAAAGAGAAGTTAAACAGTATGCTGCTGCTGCTGCTGCTAAGTCGCTTCAGTTGTGTCCAACTCTGTGCGACCCCATAGACGGCAGCCCACCAGGCTCCCCCGTCCCTGGGATTCTCCAGGCAAGAACACTGGAGTGGGTTGCCATTTCCTTCTCCAATGCATGAAAGTGAAAAGTGAAAGTGAAGTCGCTCAGTCGTGTCTGACTTTTCACGACCCCATGGACTGCAGCCTACCAGGCTTCTCCGTCCATGGGATTCTCCAGGCAAGAGTGCTGGAATGGGGTGCCATTGCCTTCTCCAAACAGTATGCTAGGAAGATACAAATTCCTTTCAAGGACTCACGGGACATTTAGAAAAACTCATCATGTACCATTACAGAGAGAGTCTTAATAAATACTTGAAGACCAAAAAAGCATATACACAACAAGCTCTCTGACTACAATGGGATTAAATGAGAAAACAATAGGTAGAAATGAAAAAGACCTAGTATTTTTGGGAAGTTAAGAATAACTTTATTACTAGATAAATAATAACAATGGAGATAAAATTTATATTTTAATAATAATGAAAATATCATAGATAAAAGCAGTGTGATAGAGCTAGAATGCTACTTAGCGTGTAACTGATACACTTAGATGCACACACCTAGTCCTCTCTGGCTCTTTGCAACCCCACGGACTTCTGCCAGGCTTCTCTGTCCTTGGGATTTTGCCGGAGTGGGTTGCCATTCCCTTCTCCAGGGGTTCTTCCCAACCCAGAGATTGAATCTGCATCTCCTGCATTGCAGGAGGATTCTCTACTGTCTGAGCCACCAGGCAAGCCTCTTTCTCTTCCTAAGCTGAGCTTACTGAACTCAGCTCTTCCCTTTCAGGGAAAATCCATCTGGAGAAAGAATATGTTTCCCTCTGCTCCCCCATGCCTTAGACTTTACCCAGGCTGCACTTTCAGGGTGTTCTTACTCAGTCAAATTCTGGCTCTCATATTAAGACACAACCTCCAACCTAACCTTATCAGTAATAAAGTTACTCCTTTATTGGATTTCTCAATTTGTTCATAACCTGGGCAGGAAAGAGGTAGGGCACAAATCAATCTTTTTAGGAACAAATAAGGAAACATGGTAAAATTTAGTAGACATTAAAAAAAGAAAAGAATATCCTATGGCAAGACAGATACCCATAAAATTTAAAACTTTGATGAAATAGATGTTTCATAGACAAATAGAAATTCACCAAAACAGACTCAGGAAGAAACAGATAAGTAGTTACAGTCATCAACAAAATTCAGCCTTTTGAAAAAAAATCTACACATATATGTGCACAAGGATACACACTTACACACACACAAATATTTCAAATTTCTCATTTAGAAGTGTGTTCTATCAAACATCCAATCTTATTTACATGTTTCAGATAATAAAAAGAGTGAATGCTATTTATGTTATGACTAGTGTAACTTTGATAAGAAATCAAAGTTTGATCAATACTAAAAACAGGAAAAATTAGTATAAAAAAGGAAGTTTGTAGGCCAGTAATCACTAATGAATATAGGACCAAATATCATAAAGAAACTATTTACAAGTCAGCATCCAACTGTATCTTTGTGAGTTTTATATATATTTGTGTGCATGCATGCATGCGTGCATATGTGTGTGTATGTGTGGGGCTTACTAAGTACTAATGTAAAGAAGGTTTAACAGTAGAACCCTTTTAATGCAATTGCTAAAGAAGAAATATAATCATTTAAATTGAAGCAGAAAAGGCACTTGAAAACTCAATATATTTTTATGATAAAAAAATTTTAGTAAAATAGAAAAGGAGCATTTGATAAAGGATATCTACCAAAATGTTAGAGCAAATATCACACTCTATGATATTAACTTCAGAGAGGCAAAAGACAAGCATGCTTGTTATCACAGCATCTATTTATCAATGTACTGTAAGCTCTCATCAATGATAGCAGAAAGAAAAAGAAATGAAAGCTATAAGGATTGGAAAGAATAAAAATCTTTTCTATTTCATTTTCTTTGTAAGTGTTAATCTTTGTTTTTTTCTTTTTAAAAATTTATATTGGAATATATAGTTGATTAATGATGTGTTAGTTTCAGGTGTACAGTTTTTCTTATTTTTTATACAATCTATTTATATATTCATAACAAGCTGTCAAGTAATTCAAAGATTGGATAAAAGGTTGTTGGAGGTTGATGCTCTCAGCAGAGATTAATCAGCACAGAGGTTTTTAGGTTGAGCTCTTGATCTCAGCACCTGTGGAAAGGGTGTGATTGTGCAAAAAGAGAAGCTGAGCTGCAGTGTGGTCCTAAAGAAGGCTGGGAACAACCCCATGGGAAGATCGGAAGCTGGCAAGCCCCTTCCAAATCGTCCCAAGTTGGGATGACGAGGCACCCCCTTTCCGTCCCCAAGTTGACCACTTCCGGGGGTGGCGGTGGGGGGAGCAGGATGCCCCGGAAGGGGCGTGGCTCTGGGCTTGCCATCTGCTTTCCACCGAGACTCTTCTTGAAGAGGGTTGGTAGGTGGGATCTGACTGTTGGCATTACTTCCTGCACCTGAGGGATAAATTCTTTAGTTCCGAAAGGGATGTGGTTGGCACTGGAATCTACCTATTCATCTAAGTTCTGGGAGCCATCCCTTCAAGATTCCAGGGTGGGGGTGGGGGTGGGGGGTGGGGGGGGTCTTTGCCTTGGTGGAACTTTGTTAGAGGAAGATGAGTGGGATGAACGATAACTCCTATTGTTAAAGCTGGTCTTGGGGCCATAGGTGATACTCATTGATCCTGCTTTACTTGACATACCAGACCTGCCCCCTCCTCTTAACTAACGCCTGTACTAGTCTCATCGGCTTATCTGGTGGGTCACCCATATCCTCACTGCTGAGCGATCGGACACCCTGGTCACTGATGCCTTTCTTAAGCCAAAGTTGCTGCAACTGTCCAGGTACCATCAAAACGGGGGCAAGATATACTACCAAGAAGAACCCAGGTGCATCACTTAAATGCCAAATGTATTCTTCTCTGCCTACATTATGAAACAGCAACCCTATCTTCTCCTGATACGTAATAATCAACATTAATACCTCTGCCACCCTGAACCTATCACTTATTATAATAATTGCATTTCTTTGGCTTGTAACAATTAAGTGCTGCTCTCTGGCCTCTGCTATTTCAGGGTCCTCGGTTGCTCTCAGTTAGCCCAGCTCTGTAAGGGCCTCTGAGTTTCATTCCAGGCCTGCAGACAGAAGGCACCAGTGAACTTAAGGAGTCTGCTGCCCCTCCTCACCAGCACATTCTTTACTGCTTCGGGCCCTACTGTGGAGTATTATCATCCTGTGGATTTTTCAGCTTGACAGGGTAAGTCTGCTCTTATAGGCCTGAGTCTTTTTTTTTTTTTAACACCAAAAACATTTTATATTGGGTCTTTATTTCTTCTGCTTTCTGTCTGGGTAATTCAAGCATTCTCCTTTCACTTAGTGCGGGCTAGGGTCAAAACAAACTTTTTCTATAAAGGGCCAGAAAGTAAATATTTTAGGCTTTGTGGGCCACAAACAGCCTTGTTTGCATATCTTTGTTTATTTTTTATAGCCTTTTAAAAATGGAAAAGACATTCTTAGCTTGCGGGCTGCACAAAAATAAGGCGCAGGCTGGATTTGGCCAGCAAAGTTTGCAGCCCCTGGGGCATCACTTTTCCGTGCTTCTGGGAGCTATGCTATCAGGGTTGCACAATCTCCCAAGGTCCTCGACTGGACCCCTGTTAAATCCCATGTCCTGTCACAGTTCTCTAAACACTCCCTCCTTCAGTTTTATCTTCTGCCTCCCTTGAGTCAGAGTCCACAGGATCCAGTCCAGTGCATACTCTCTTGGCTCCCGCTGGGACATGTTTTCTAGGCCCTGCAGCTCCGTTTTGGCATGCTCTCTTTTCTTCTTTATCAGGATCAGCATGTCCTGGGCTGGATTAACCTTCATTATTGTCTTTCTTGCCAGCAGGGGAGGGGGAAGCAAGTCCCAAGGGGGATGCATGTTGTCCTGCAGGAGAGAGCCCTCTTCAATACGTGCAAATAAGAGAAAAAGAACTGGATGTGAACAGGGAGGCCACTTCTGCAGGCTCAGAGGGTTCCAGGATATTAAACAGTTTCGGGGTATAAACCCCAGCATCCACATTGCTGCAATAGGGTTTGTTCTTTCCCAGCCTGGGCTCTGAACTGCAGTAGAGCTTCATCTTCTTTGGAACTCTGCTTCTTTGTGGTTAAGTCCTGGGCCTGGTCCTTCCTTAGCATTTCTTCTTCATTCTTCCCTCAGGCTGTAAGATGTGAGAGCCACTTTATATATATGATGCTATGAAGACTCTTTGGCTTTCACATTTAGTTTAATTGACAATTAATTTCTATTAGTCTTTATCTTTTTCAAAGGATCAATGATTCAACTATAGCCACCCAATTCCACTGTTTTTATTGCTATTATTTGACCCATGTTTCTCAATTGCCTGATAAATTACATTCTTTTGTGTACTCTTCTTCACCAGAATACCCTCTCAGTTTACCACTGATGGAAGTTTTAAACAATTATTCGTCTACCTTTTGCTAATGATGGGTCCTTATTGTCAGCTATGTGGAGGATGATCCAATTCTCAAATCTCACTTTAGCATTTGCTCTCATGGCCTGTCTCAGGTTGGGCTCTCCAGGAAGCAGACACTGAGATAGAGATTAACCTGCAGGAAGCATGCTCTCGAGTAGATACCTGTGGACAGGATGGGAAAGAAGCAAGACTGAATCGAGGGGAAGATGAGCTGGGATATACTCTCAATGAAGACCTTGGTAGGAAAGCTCTAGAACTTGGATGGCCATTCCAATTTGTCCCAGCTGATAAGAGGGGTATGAGCTCTTATTCCCTGTCAATCAGTCTTTGCATGTGGGAGTCCACAGTTTTCTGTGGATGTGACTTTATGTGGATGTTTTCTGGGATGTGACTTTAAGGTACTTTTTGAGAGTTGAAATAGCTTGGGGATATTTGCTAGTAGCATATCCCACTGAAGGCAAATAAGCCCTTCAGTCTTAAAGGGAGATCTAGACGGTACATCACAGTGTTTACTATGAAGATCCCTAAACATTGGCCACAAAAGTAGAGAATTTTCAGATTTAGAAAATATAATTTAAGTAATGACAACTTTTAAAAGAACAACAAAAATTCTTAGGCGTCTGAGAATAAATCTAACAAATATTTATGACATCTTAAGAAAAAATGATAACTTTATTGAAAGACATTAAAGTAGACTTGAATAGATATATTATGTTTATGAATGGTAAGATTCAGTATTCTAAAGATGTTAATGCTCAAATTAATATAAAATTCAGAATCCCAATAGCTTTTAAAAACTTGACAATATTATTCTAAAATTGATTATTGTTCTAAAATATGAAAAGAACAAAGGGTCAACAATAGCCAAAACAAGTTCAAAGTCAGAATGAGGCAGGAGGAGTTTCCCTACTGGAGGTGCATACATGCTCAGTCACTCAGTCATGTCGACTCTTTGCAACCCTGTGGACCGTAGCCCACCAGGCTCCTCTGTCTATGGGTTTTTTCAGGCAAGAATACTGGAGTGGATTGCCATTTTCTCCTCCAGGAGCTCTTCCTGACTCAGGGATCAAACCCACATCTCTTGCATCTCCTGCATTGGCAGGCAGATTCTTTACTGCTGAGCCACCTGGGAAGCACTGGATAATCAGATTTATTAAAAATTAAAATAGTCAAAATAGGAGGTTAGTGCTTTGGAATATAGTCTAGCACAACATAATAGGGATTTTACCTTTGTTTGAATACATACTTAATGCAAGATGGTAGTACCTTTGTAAATTAGTGGGGGAACAGGTTTTTTTTTTTTTTTAATGGTGCTGAAGCAACTGATTATTTCTATAGTGAAAAATAGCATTATAACTATTTTATTCCATATATAAAATTTGATTCCACGCAGACTGAATGTGAATAAATTGTAAAACTTTAATAAAAGTTTTACTAGAAAACATACAGAAAAATCTTTATGATTTGAGGTAGTAAAAGATTTCTTAACCAAGGCATGAAAACCATGTCATGAAGGAAAATACTGATAACTTTGATCCCTTTCAAAGTTTACACAGAAAATACAACTTAAATGATGATTCATGACATGAGGAAAGATATTTGCAATACATGTTACTGATAGAGGAATAATATCTGGAATACTTAAAGAACTCCCCCAAACAAAAAGGAAAAGGCACATCAACATATAAATAGGCAAAGGATAAGAACAAGCAGTTCAGAGAAGATGAACGATGAATGGGCAATGTACTTTTGAAAAGCTGTTCACTTTCCTCAGCAACCTGGGTAAAGTTCATTGAAACCATAGTGAAATATTTTTCACATCCACCAGGTTTGCAAAGATTGAGCAATTTACCAGTTCCAAGTGTCAGTGAGGATCTGGAGAAAGAAGACATTCATACTCTTCTAGTGAGGTATAGAGAAGGCGTGTACATTGCAACCACCACTTTGGAAAGTGATTTAGAATATCAGATAAAATTTAGGATGGGCTTAATTTTCACTCCAGCAATCCTCTACTATGCTAGGAAATTTTTTTCACATGTGGATAAGAATGCTCAATTTAGTACCATTTGTAATGGATGGAAATTTGAGATAGCTTTAATTTCCATTCACTGGTGAATGGATAAGTTGAAGTATCTTCAATACAAAGACATATTGTAGAAGTTAAAGTCATCTAGAATCACATGTCTCAATGTGGAAGGACCTTAAAAGTAAAATATTGAGCCAAAAAAAAAACAAATTCCAAACTGAGTTACAGAATATTTAAAGTATAATGCTCTATGTGGTTTTTGAATTTATACACATTACATGCATGCAGTTCATATATGTAATTGCACATATTGCACATGTCACATATATGTGATGATATATATTACACAATGTAGTACATGTATTATACCTTTATTACATATATTTTATAATATTTTACTAAATATTATAAAACATGAATGGGAGTGAAAAACACCAAATAAAGATGCTCATTCCTTCTGTAGAAAGGAGTATGAGAAAGAGAAGATTGGGATTGAGGAGAGGGCTTTCATCCTATCTGCAGTAATTTTTTCCCCTTAAAGACCCTAAAGCACTCAAATTATAAGGCAAAATTTTAGACTTTGACAAAGCTGAATGGTGGGTACATGAATGTCTGTGATTTCATTTTCTACTTTTTGGTATGTTTGAACTACTTCAGAATTTAAGGAAAAAATTAAGTTTAAATAAATGAATTATCTAAGGGAAATATATTATTGTGATCTGGTTAAAATTAAAGTTATAAATCTAGTTTTTGACCAGTGAAACCCAACTTTCATAGATCATGGAGTTTAGTCTGATAAACTCTATCTCCGACTCTACAGGGACTCTGAAAAAGGATAGCTAGATTAACCCAAATAAATCAAGCGTCCTGAGGGTAATCAGAAAGGATTTCTTTAGCTGTCTTCTCTGGGGACTTTGAAGATGGGCTGGGGAGAAGAATGTTGGCTCAGGGAAAGCCTCAGAGATCAGAAACTTCTAAGAAGATTCAGCAACTCCTGTAGAACCTTGTCCAAGGCATCTCTGTTTCTGCTGTCAGGATCAAGTTTCCTGGCCTTCACGTGACCTCCCACCCCTGCATTTCTGCATCTCTGTGGGCTCATTAACAGATTGCTGTAGGTGTCCTGGTCACAGCCATGACGCTGTGACGTTGCCGACCATCCTGTTAGAGGAGGATGGAGGCTGCACAGCTGATAACATCCCCTGTCTATGTGGTGGAAATGGAGAGATTGTGCTGTGCAGGGAGGATTGGCAATCACAGCCATGGGGAGGGAAATCTTGGCAAGTCAGGGTTGGAAGGGATTTTAGAGATCACTGACTTATTATCTTGTATGTTTGTGTTCATATGTTTTGTTGCAACATAATATGTAAAGCAGGTGACTACAGAGCTGCTCTGGTTAGAGACAACGTGTGTGTGTTTTCAGTCTTTCAGTTGTGTCCAACTCTTTGCAACCCTATGGACTGTAGCCCGCCTGGGTCCTCTGTCCAGGGGATTTCCCAGGCGAGAATATTGGAGTAGGTTGCCATTTCCTCCTCCAAGGCATCTTCCTGACCCAGGAATTGAATCTGAATCTCTTGCATTGGCAGGTGGATTTACTGCTCTTTACTGCTGAGCCACTTGGAGGGGACCCCAAAGACCCCATTAAGGCGACTCCATTAAGCTCCTGTTTCCCCCCTTCATCCTTCTCCTCTCACTCACACCTGTGCCAGTCCCTGACCAGGCTCTAGGAAGCACATAGTGTAAAACACTGGTTCATGCCCAAGCCCTTCATTTAACGGATGGGGATCTTGACGTCTGGTGGGATTTGCTCAAGGTTACCCTCAGCTGGTGGGGATAGATCCCCTTGGCTCCTGCTAGGATGCTGTCTCCCTCACCCTTCAGGCAGTTTTCTTGTAATTGAGCCACTATATGCAGGCTATATTGATTTGTTTTAAATTCCATTTAATAATACATTTAAAAATAATAATAAAATAAATAATAATAAATTCCATTTATTTAAAAATTCATTCTCTCTATTCTAGATTAAAAAAAGACAATTTTGAGTGTTTCTATAACAATCCATGATATTAGCATCCTGCTATGTTACAACTTTTTATTTCACTGACCTCCTTGTGAGGGAATCCAAGTTAATTTCTAAGTGTTATGATGATGGAAGAGGAAAGAGGGACCTAGACTAATTCCATATGAGGAGATAGGAGATCAGTGTTAAGTAGGAGAGGAATATCTCACTCTGCCTGTTCTCCCAAACAGTTTTCTCATAAACCTCACTCTTTTAGATAAAAATCTGGTTCATGAAGCTGCACTTTTTAAATACCCATATCTTCCCTCCAGGTAAACTCCACTGATCACTTGCACCACAAACTGAATATTAATGTTTCTAGAGCACTTTCTACATGCTGGCACTGTGCTCAGTGCTCCTTATATAATCCCCATCACAGTGGTATGATGGAGAAGGAAATGGCAACCCGCTCCAGTATTCTTGCCTGGAGAACCCCTTGGACAGAGGAGCCTGGTGGGCTACAGTCCATCAGGCTACAGTCCATGGGGTCGCAAGAGTCGGACACGACTTAGCGACTAAACCACCACCACCACCACCACCACAGTGATATGAAATAAATACAACTATTATCTTCATTTACAGAAGATAAATAGAAGTTTATAGAGATTAAGTATTTCACTCAAAAGCACACAGCTAATAACTAGCAGAATCAAGATTTGAGTTCATGCTCTTAGGGGCTGTGCTCTCCTGCAATGGATAGTCAGCTTCATAACCAATACTTAGAGAATGGGTATTTCACTGGTGGAAGAGGGGGTAAATGCTCTAAATGCTCTCAGTTCTGATTTCCTGTTGCCTTTGTAGACTTTAGATTCTTTAAATCAGCTTGATAGTGAGAAAAAACTGTTAGGGACATTTATGTAATATAAAAGTTAATTACCAATCATCTATTTCAAAGAGAGGTGAACTGGGTATTTGAAATAATACTTAAAAAAAAAAATCTCTTTTTGCAAATGGTGTCAGTCTTCACATCATTCAAATTCATTTGCAAGAAACAGATGACCAAACTCAAATGGGCTTAAACAACAAGGCTGTTTATTAGGTCTTATTCTGTGCTGTGCTTAATTGCTCAGTCGTGTCTGATTCTTTGCGACCTCATGGACTGTAGCCTGCCAGGCTCCTCTGTCTGTGGGGATTCTCCAGGCAAGAATACTGGAGTGGCTTTCCATGCCCTCCTCCAGGGAATCTTCCCAACCCAGGGATTGAACCCAGGTCTGCATTGCTGGCAGATTCTTTACCATCTGAGTCACCAGGGAATGGGTTTTATGTTGATTGGTTCAGTGACTCAAAAAAATGTCATCAAAGGGGCAGGTTCTTTCCATCTCTTTATTCTGTTTTGAAGATTTGTCTTCACTCATGAGTTGGTTTTCCTTGTGTTCACAAAATGGTTGACAGCAGCATTTGGGGGTAGAATCCCCCTTCTTCACATATAGTGAAGAAGAGAAAACCAGCTTCCTGTTGCTCTGTCAAGAACAAAGAACTTTCCCAGAAACCTCCTAACCTTCTTGCTGGCCAGAATCAAGGGTCACAGGACCATTTCTTAGCCTATCTCTGGAAAATGGGTTGAGATTACTCATAGGCAGTTAGGTCTGTCTCTTTAAATGAGGTCATTCCCTCAGACATCATTGCTTTTTCTCCATAAGAGGAAAGTGGGATGTATGTTACAGAGGCAACCACGATCTCCAGTGTAGAATTTGCTTGCACCAGATGGGTACCATGATTCATTGACATATTCAAGAGACATGTATTAAATATCTGCCATCTGTTCAGAACCAAGTGATTCTAAAGAAAAGTTACACATGAATACATTTTCCTATTAGGTGACAAAAATGGCAAACTGTGGCTCATGCCCCTTCTGCTTTCTCCTCCCTACCCTTCAGTATAAGAACTCAACAAAAATCCCAACACAGCCAAAGGTGGAAACTGATCCCAAATTGACAGCTCCAAAACAAGGAAACTGGCCAAATTCAGTCAGCCACTTAGTTACTAACTAAGTATTTTATTAAACACCATCCTTGAGAAGAATTAATCTTTCTTTTTGTACAGATGAACTTACCTTTATCAGGTGATAGATTACTCTGACTTAAGCTGTAACTCTTGAGAACATTGGGTATGCATTTCTGTAACCCACAACTCATCAGTTTGATAGCTGGTAACTTTACTCTTGGGCTTATTTACATCTTTTATATAAAGAGGTAGGAATGCCTCTTTTATATTAAGAGGGGTAGGAAGTGAAGTGAAGTGAAAGTCGCTCAGTTGTGTCTAACTCTTTGTGACCCCGTGGACTATAGAGTCCATGGAATTCTTGAGGCCAGAATGCTGGAGTGGGTAGCCTTTCCCTTCTCCAGGGGATCTTCCCAACCCAGAGATTGAACCTAGGTCTCCCACAGTGCAGGCAGGTTCTTTACCAGTTGAGTCACAAGGGAAACCCAAGAATACTGGAGTGGGTAGCCTCTCTCTTCTCCAGAGGATCTTCCCAACCTAGGAATTGAACTGGGGTCTCCTGCATTGCAGGTGGATTCTTTATCAACTGAACTATGAGAGAAGCCCTAAGAGGGGTAGAAGAAGGGCTCAAAATTTCTTATATGCAGAGCTTAGAGTGCCCTGTATTGGAAAATAATTTCATTTGTAAGTGTGAAATACCTTCAGAAGCACTTCCTTTGAAATCAATTGAGATACGGGAGCTGAGAACAAGTTATGAGTTGTCTTATACTGTGGTTTAGCAAGATTTGAAGTTGGTCAAATAAACAATCTTAACTCCCGCCACCCCCCCGCCCCGCCTCTCTTTTTTTAACAGCCTGGCTGACTGCACCTGCCTCTTTAATAACCGCAGAACAGTGAAAACCTAGCAACATGAAATTAAATCTTTTTCTGCTTTGGCACCAGTATGCCCATGGAGAGTGCTAAAGACATTGGGAGATTTAATGCTTGGTGAGAGTAAAAGATTCTGCCCCAGCAACAGAGCTATTCTGAGTTCTGATTGCTTAAGAAAGGCACGGCACAGGCATGGCCTCCCTTTCTGTCTCTTTGGACTTTTAAATTCTTGTTGGTTTATTTATTTGTCAAAGGGATTACAGCACAGAGCAGTGGTTTTTGAGTTTGTTCTTCTAGGTGACTCCCAGGCTGATCACTAATAGTATTCGTGTTTATAAAGAGATAATAATCTGCATTTTTGCTCTTGGCATCATTTTATCGTTGAACTATTGGTTCATAAAACCCAAGAAGCATTTTATTCTAATTCTAGCAAGTGTTCCGATGGTGAAAGTGAATAGAGAGAGGTGAGGGGGAGAGAGGCGTGAAAGTAGGTGACCCGAGGATTATTTTGCTGTGCCAAAATGGAAACACGGGGCTTTGAATTGCCGCAGTCCTAAATTCCTGTGACTTTTCAGAGCTCAGTCTCTCACCTTCAAATGACTTTATTTTTTATCACTGTTGTTTCTTACAGCTATTAGCTACCAACTCCCCAAACTATTCTGCACTGCTCCATGTGTCTTCCCATGCAAACCTTTATCCCAGTCTAACTATGGATCCTGCCTGTGTCAGAACATTTGATAACATAGAGTTTAATTCCTGCTGCCCCAGAACCACAAGAATACTCTGAGTATGCTGAAGAATGAAAGTAGTGGTCAATTGGGAGAACAAAACATGAGACTTTGAGTTGGTTGAGTCCACGTCCAGCCTATCTGCATGACTGTTTTTTTTTTTTTTTTTTTTTTTTAAACATTGAGGATTTGGTCAGGTGTTTCGGTGAGTCGTACATTCACTGAATGTCCTCTCCACTGTTTTTCAACCCAGCAAATGGAATACCATTGACCCTTTGTTTAGATTAGAAACATAGGAACAATCCCTAATGCTTCCTTTTCTTGTTATTCCTCACATCTAACTCATTATGAAATCCTGTGGTTCTCCCTACAAAATACACAAAGAATGTGTCAACTTCATCTCTGTATTCAACGCTCTTGCCCAAAGCAGCATCATCTCTAATCCTCAAGAATGTTCTGTCTTATTTCCTTGGCTTAATCCTTGCTTATCTGCAATCCATTCTCCACCTTGAAGCAAGAATTTTTTTCCCTTTCTTTTTGGCTGTACTGCATGACTTGTGGGCTCTTAGTTCCCTGACCAGGGATCAAACCTAGGCCCTTTGCAGTGAAAGCTTGGAGTCCTAACCACTGGACCACTTAGGGGATTTCCCCCTTTAAACATTTGTATTTTTATTTAAGTATAGTTGGTTTACAATGTTGTGTTAATTTCTGGTGTACAGTGCAGTGATTCAGTTATATACATAGGTGTTCTTTTCCATATTCTTTTCCATTATGGTTTATCATAGGATGTTGAGTATAGTTCCCCCTGCTGTACAGTAGGACCTTGTTGTGTATCCATCCTACATATAATAGTTTGCATCTGCCATCCCCAAACTCCCGATCCACTCCCCTAACCCCCACCCCAGCAATCACAAGTCTGTTCTCTATGTCTGTGAGTCTATTTCTGTTCTGTAGTTTGTGTCATATTTTAGATACTGTGTATAAATGATATCGGAGAAGGCAATGGCACCCCACTCCAGTACTCTTGCCTGGAAAATCCCATGGACGGAGAAGCCTGGTAGGCTGCAGTCCATGGGGTCGCTAAGAGTTGGACATGACTGAGCGACTTCACTTCCACTTTTCCCTTTCATGCATTGGAGAAGGAAATGGCAACCCACTCCAGTGTTCTTGCCTGGAGAATCCCAGGGATGGGGGAGCCTGGTGGGCTGCTGTCTATGGGGTCGCACAGAGTTGGACACAACTGAAGCAACTTAGCAGTAGCATAAATGATATCATATGTCTTTCTCTGTCTGACCTACTTTACTTAAGATGATGAGCTCTAGGTCCATTCATATTGCTGCAAGTGGCATTATTGTATTCTTCCAGAATTTTCTTTTAAAAATACAAATCAGAGTAAGGTGACCCCCTTGATAAAACTCTGTATGGTTTTCCAGTACTCTGAATAAAATCCGAGTCCTTACTGTGATCTCCTAAGCCCTGCTTCATCTAGTTTCTCCTAACTCCTCCAAGTTGTCTACTGCTCTCACTTACTATGCCAAGAGTTGTTACCTTTGTTTTTTTTTTTTTTCCTATCCCTATAAAGTTTCTTCCTCAGTTCTCTACATGGTCTTAGCTTAAATGCCACCTCCCCCAAAGACATTCCTTGATTATCCTTCCAAAGTGGTATGATAATTACTATGAATTGGGTAGTTTAACCTCCATTCAAACTTTCTTCCTATGCCAAGAGTGCAAAACTGAAATTCACATTTCCCAAACTATCTTGGAGGTTGGATCCTAGAAATGATTTTCTTCCCAGGAACAAAGTGCAGGGCACTCGTTTTGTGGTTCGCAAGGTCTCCATTTTGAGGGGACCAAGCATCATTTTGCTGATATGTGGCAGCTGTGGTGTGGATTTTGGAGAAAGTTGTTGTAACTATGGCTACCGTGTGTTGCAGCAAAGAACAACTTTCCGATTCTGTGACTCTGTAGCCGTTTTAATTGCATTGGGGCATAGAAATGGTTCTGTAGTCAGCAGGGGTGTAGCACCTGCCTAGTACAACAGCTTCTTACGATAGATTATGCAGAAATTGGGGATTGTTCTTGAGAGATCAGTCTAGAGCCTGCTTTTCCAACCCTTTGAACAATTTTATGATCACTAATTTCCCTGTATACAATCCCTTTCTGTTTAAGCTAGTAAGAGTGGATTCTGTTGTCTGCAATCAAATCTGGACCAATACAAGTACCTCTATAAGTTACTCTTTAGCTCATCTTTTAATTTTTGTTCTTCACCCTTATAATTTCGACTATTCGTGTATTGTCTTTCTCCACTAAAGTAAAAGCTTCATGAGGATGGGGCCTCCTCTGTCGGGTTCACTGCTCTGTCCCCAGCACCTAGGACAGCTCTTGAAGCATGGGAGGTGTTCCACAGCCATTTGTGGCATGAATGAATGGGCCCTAGGCATTTGCAGAGGTGCTCCACACTAGTCCCCAGCGATCTTAGCACCGGGGCATTTGCTCTGCAGTTACAGCTCTCATTTGACTCACCATTTGTTTCTGGGCCAGCTCCAATTTAGTTCTTCTGACTCAGCAATGGAAACATGCACTTCTGATAATGACGACAGAGTGAGTCCTTGAATTCTCTGAAGGTTCTGCATCAGGAAGCGTCTGTTCAATGGTGCCTTGCAGCACTATCAGGAGAGCAGGGCTCAACTGGATTTCACTATCAGTGGTGTCAGGCAGCTGAGCAGAATCTGGTCAAGAAGGGCAGACCTAGCTTGGCCATCGCAGGCCCTTCTTGCTTGAAAGACTTTCACAAGCAAGCAAGTCAGGACATTCTCCTTCTGAAGGCCATCCCGATCTGTCTGAGATCATCCCATCCCTTCTGGTTGCTTGCAGTCTGTTTGCTCTTTTAAGCCCTGCCTTTCCCTTTACCCATTTCCAAATGATGCCAAGGTCTAGAAACGCATGTTGTCATTTTGCTTTGTTTTTAGCAGACCAGTAAGTTGGGTTCTCAGCACAAAATCTTGAATGATAATTTGCCTAAAATAATCTTTGTCTCATTTCATATTTAATCCTAGCGCTCCGTACAGGGTCTGGTACATAATGAGTGCTTGATAAATGTTGGAAGAATGATTGGATGAGTGAATTATCCTAGTTTTGTGCTTTAAAAACAAAACAAAACAGGCAAAAGGTTAATATATGCAGAAAAGACTTAGTATAAGAGAAAAAAGATCTCACGTATGACTTTGATTCTATTCAAATGTGTTCCTGCAGTTAGGCAAGATTTCATTAACATTTTCTGCACATCATGCCTGCTGAATATCATTGCAAGGTTTCATTGACAAGTGCCATTCATGAACCACATCCCTGAACCTAAGAGGGTATCCTGCCACACGGGGCTCTCTTTTCTCAGTCCTGACACAAATAAGACAGCAAATGTCATATGTTCTTTTTTAGAACTCATATATAGAATGATGTGCTTCTTCAAGGTCAGGGCAAGCACCCACTTTACTTTGCATTCATGAGCAAGAATGCTGGCTGGCGACAGGTAACCTTCAGAGAGAGTTTGTCATTAGCAGAAGGGCACAGTCTGGGGATTGAATCTTCCTAAAAAAGTCACATCTGCTGGCTGGCAGAAGAAGGAACTCATGTCAGGGCAGGCGACTAACTGGCAGGGGAGGGAGGCTGGTTACTGATTAAGCTGGACAAAGCATTTTAAAAGCAAAGAGCCCTCCTGGAGTTGAGATTAGGCAGGCTCTTGCAGGCTCTCACAGCCGGGAGCGGCTGGGGCGGGGGTGGGTGGAAAGGGAGGTCAGGAAAAGGACGCGGAGCGGGTATGCCCTTGGCTTGGTGGGAGGGAAAAATCTCATGGGGGTGGCCAGGCCCTCTGTTCTGTCTCCGGGTAGACAGGTCATGTCTATCTCTAGGGCAGAAATTCCTGTCCTTGAGGTTGAGATACTTCATGGGTTTGCCAGCTGTCTCAAAGGGCAATGTGAAACTCCCAAACTCAAATGGTTTCCAAGTCTCTTGGCTAATATGTAGATAACACAGCTACCTTCCAGTACCTTTTGAAGGCTGAATATTTCTTCTTTTTTTTTTTCTTGAGATTAAAAAAAAATTTTTTTTTGGCTGTGCTATATAACACGTGGGATCTTAGTTCCCTGACCAGGAAATGAACCCATGTCCCCTGCAGTGGAATGGCAGAGTCTTAACCACTGGACTGCCAGGGAAGTCCTGAAGGCTGAATACTTCCACTCTCAAAAATGCCGGGAGTAGCTGTTGTACTTGCTACTCTTTTCACATGTTTCATATGTAACAAGTCCTGAGTTATGTGCTTGCAGATATTATATTAACTATTACATTGAATCCTTACAACCTGATGAGCTAGGTGTATTTATCTCCATTTCATAGATGAGTACCTGAGGCTCAGAGAGGTTGAACTTCTTGTGTGATATTACAGAGCTGGAAATTGACAGGCTCCCCAAATAGAAGCAGTTCAGCCCCTGTCTAGGGGAGTGAGTGAGCTCCTAATGGTTCCTTGCCAACTACAGAAAATTTAAAAGATATTTGGCCCTCAGGCATGCTATTTACCATAATTGGGAACTAACTCTACATTATTGCTCTTGTGTCCTTCAAACACTTAATTTTATTAACTATAGATCAATCTAAGGTTCTCCCCACCAGATTCAATTGAATGAAGTAAATGTGGACTGGCCACAGGATGGGGAGTGAGCATATGAGGAGAGGGCAGCTGGCTTATAAAATGTCAGAGCCAAAGCTGCAATCTCTCCCTGTGTTCCGCTCACCCAGCCTGCTGTTCCCAGGTCAGCCTGCCTGATGCCTGAAATTTTCCAAAACAACCATTGGTTTAGATGAGAATTCTCTCAGTCCTGCCTGAAATGTTAGTTTATTATCTGCAAGGGCTAATGTACTGATAATAACAAAATATTAACACTTCACCTGTATATATTGATTTCTCTCATTTGAGTTTCTCAAAAAAGCATAAGGTGTGTGTTTTCTTTTGACATCGGTGAATGTGTCAGACAGACAGCACTGAGCAAAGTCCTCAGGGAATGGAGCACAGGACAGGTGCATTTTGATGGTAAGAAAGATGATCAGGAGAGGTGTTGGCAAAGGCCCGGAGCATTAGGCCCCTGTCCCTTTGGGTGAATCCTGATAGAATTGAAAGCATCCAGAGACCAGCATCAAACGTTGGGTATCCCAGGAAGTGGCTCTGAGACCACAGAAGGCAATGAAGCTAAAATGCGAAGAGCGTTTGTATAGAGAGGGGAATCCATAGGCGACTTAAATATTTAAATTCCTTTCTCATCTTTTTAGGTAAGGTTTATCAATGGGTACCACTCAGTAGTTATATTTTATTGAAGAAGTAGACTGCATTTCTTCACAATTTTGTCCTGGTACTAACCAGAAGGAGCCTGCAGGAGATGTGGGGAGAGGGGATGAGAAAAGGGAAGAGGATCGTGCGGCTGATGAACACATCTCCACACCAGAATCAGGGCAGGAGCATGGTGTTGCTAGCTCTTTCCACACGCTCTTTCCTAGGAAATCAGAGATCCTAGATGGGCTCCGGGGTCACTCCCAGATGCCTGGCTGTGGGGGGAACTGTGCCAGCTTGCCCACCTCCCCAGGAGATGGGCCTGGGCATGGCTAGCCAGTGGGAGACTCCAGGGCCTCTGACCCACTCCACTCTTCCCAACCTGAAGAACCTCCAACACTCTCCTACATCTTTCCCCTGCTCCTACTCTGCTCCGGACATTCCACCGAGTCTCACAGTTCTGTGAGAGGTTATTTATTTCCTGAGGATGCCAAGGAGGGCAGGGTATCAAAGACCAGTCACAGCCCCCTTCCTGGGGTCTCCTCCCTGTGTGCTAGTAAACATAGGGCTTTCCCAGGCAGATTTGTCAGCTCAGCCGTCTGGTTTATTTCCTCGGCTCCTCCTGCCGCGTTTCACACCAGCCAAGTGTCTAGTGCCCCCATTTCCTCTCTCCCACCCCCTTCGCTTTACCCCCACTCCTACTGTGTCCTGTATTCTGGTCCTAGACCACCCCCTACTGTGGATCATCCTCCTCTTCCTTTTTAGCTTCCTTTTCCAAACTTGTCTGCCCTGGATCTCATCATTTCAGGACCTGTTCTCATGTGGGTGATACTAGGTTATCCAGAAACTTGAACATTTACTTCTTCCTGATAAGCAACATCTTAAAACACTTCAAGATAGACTTTTGTCTAAGAAGCCTTCCAAGCAGTAACTCTAATGGGAAATGAAATATCACCAACCCAAAAGGAAGACCTTGTAGCCACTGGTCCCCTTCCCAGTGGAATCAGCTGCCCCTTCTTTGTATGGGATGGGCCCCAGGGTGAAGGTCTAGAAGTCTAGACTTGAACTTTATTTATGATTCCGAAAAAAAACTTGGCCACCAGCTGTAAACCTCCCTAGAGACTCCAGGGTCTCCCTCTATAAAGTAAAAGTTGATAGTCTGTGGTCAATCTCCTTTCTCTAGGTGTGTCTTGAGTGAAGGCTACAAAATTATTGCAAAGTACTCTGCAAACCCTGAGCATGAAATTTGGATGAAATTTGTCTAGAAGTTGAATGGGAGGTTGAGATGGGTTCCTTGGCAGAGTTCAGTGTGAGAGAGTGAACTTCTTGCAATGCATTAGGAAAACACTAAATGAAGTACTCATGGCCATTAGATGCTTTCCACCTTACAAAAAAATACTAAGTCTGGAAAGTCTGGGAGATGATTGCTGCCAGCTATTGTCCAATTTTGTGATGCTATCTTAAAACTTACTAGAGACATATTGTACCATGAAGGTTTTTAGGCTGGTAGAGGAGGGGCAGGTGGAGATGGGGGTGGGGTGGGGAGAAGGCAGTCCCTGGATATGACTGCATTTTTTCACAGAGTTAACTGGAATATGCAGGTTTCCAGATGTTGGCCTGAATAAATCTTGACCACTTGCCTTGTTCCAGAAGCCACCTAGAACTGACTTTGGGCATATCTACAGGCAGTAGAGTGTCCCAGGAGAAATTCAATGATACCAAATGGCTCACGAGGGCGTTTTGACTTTTCCATTTTATCATAGATTAGGGTTGTGAGTGCCTCACATCTGGTGGCCACTTAGGTTTATATGGAAATGTACCATTTTGAAGACCTAAAATTCCACCTCTGCAGAGGGAAAGACACTTGAAGTGAAGACTCTTGGACCCCCTAACCCCTAGTATATGCTGAGCATAATTCACTTCTTTTTTAAGCTTTTGTATTTCTCATGTCTGCGCATCATGACAAGACAGAACAAGAGGACACTGAGCGTTTGACTAAGTGTTTGTCTCTTCTTTATTTCTCCTGAGTGTGTTACTCTGTGGGGCCCTGCTGTGGGCTCTGTGTGTCTGTGCATCACACACTGCAAGGGGCAGAGCAAGGCCCTGCTTGGCTGCTTCTGTCTGCTTTGGTGATGTTTCCTCAAGCAACTGTTTTTGGGAAAACCACTGATGCTAACTTCCCTGGGGAAATGTAGAAGAATTGGTACCTTCCATCAGCTGTGGGATAGACTTTCCAAGTCAGGGAGGCAACTCCATATTTGGAAAATTCTCTGCCGTTTTATGTCAGTGTTGATGAGTCTGACAATTACCTATTTACGGTAAAGAATCTGCCTGCAACGCAGGAGCCATTGCTTCAATCCCTGAGTCAGGAAGCTCCCGTAATGAAGGAAATGGCAACCCTTTCCAGTATTCTTGCCTGGAGAATCCCATGGACAGAGGAGCCTGGCGGGCCACAGTACATGGGGTCGACTGAGTGACTAACACTTTCACTTTCTTTCCTTTACCATGTTTTTGTAAACTGGTGCTTTTTTGGGCCTATCAGTCTGTTCAGGGAGGAGATCTAGAATAGGTACACACCTTTGATATCCGGTCTTTTTAATCAGGAGGAAGTGACTCACGAAGAGCAGGTTTGCTCTAAGAACAGAAGGAACAAGTGTTGCAAGAAGAGGAGGGATTTTGGAGCTGACGCTTTGATGATAAAATTGGATTGAAAGAGAGGCCACTGATGGTTGAAGGTAAGAGTGACTATTTAAAACCAAAACCTCTGGATCTGTGAATTGGGATGGTGTCTTTTCATAGAGACAGTTGTCACTCTGGTATGGTTATAATATGGATCTTTGACTGTTGTTCATTCGCTGATAATGTATCCATTCTATGCTGAGCCAAGCTCCAAACTTCTGTTCCTCTTTTTGTTCCTTTTTCATTTTATTCATGTTCATGCTCATAAAGGTTTGGTTGGATTAGAGCTCGTGAGACATAGAATTCACCATCATTTGTGAATTTTTTGGAGGTAGTGATCTTTTTCATGAAGTCAGGGATACTAAGCCCCTATCACCGCATTCCCAGAGCTTACTAGTACAATAGTTTATGGATACCTCTTGCTGTGGGCAGGAAGGAGGCTCTTCAAGGAAAGGAGTAGAAATTCTAGTTTCTTTCATGGAGGGTTGATGGCTCAGATGTGGAGAAGGAGGCTTTCTTGAACTCTGTCCAATGGAGACCAGATTTTATCAGCCTGGTCTGATGTGGCTGGAAGGATAGAAGCGAGGCCTTAGTCAAAAAGGCTTACCTACTTCCCTGCAACTCTTGGTCCCCCAGCCTGGCCTCTGCCCATTAGAAAGAAATGAACTTATAATAAAAGTTGTAGCAGAAATAGATGTTCAACAGTGTAGGCTTATATTACTTAATGCCCTGGGTCTTGGTTTTTTTTTTTAATTGCAAAGTTAATTTGATACTGAATTGGAACTATTATTCATAGGGTCTCATATATTCTTAGTGGTGCTTTTATGTATTTTATAAAGTTTTTATAGTCAATATGTACTACTTTGAAAACAAAGTAATATTAAGACTGCAAAAATAAATTACATATAATCCCTCAGGCTACTATATCTATTTCCATTTTGAAGTGTTCTCTCTTTCAGTGTTTGTCAATTTTGTGTGATTTTGGCAGGCTTTAAAAAAGTAATTTATTGAGTTGAAATTTACATAACATAAAATCAACCATTTTAAAAGTGAACAATTCAGTGGTATTAGTACATCTCAGTGTTGTGTAATCATGTCCATCTAGTTCCAAAATATTTGTCTTAATTAAGAAGATGATAATCTGTATTAATCAGTAAAATCTCTTACCCAGTAAACAGTTTTCCTGCATTTCTCTGCATTTCCCTCTTTTTCCAGCACCTAGAAACAACTATTGCACATTCTGTTTTTGAGGATTTATTTATTCTAGAATTTTATATAAACAAAGTCATGTATTACATGTATTACATTACTTTGTTTTGCATACTGTTCTTGTGGGTTTACCCATACTGTAGCATGTATCAGTACTTTTCACTGTTTATGGCTGCATAATATTCCACTGTAAGGATATACCACCATTTATTTATCCATGGATATTTGGGTTATTTCAACATTTGGGGGTTGTGAATAGTGTTGATGTGAATATATACGTCTATGTTCTTATTTCTCTGTTTTTCAATTCTTGTGGTTCTATGCCTAGTTTATATTGGTATTAACATAATTGTTGGGTTATAGGGTGACTCTACATTTAAGTTTTTGAGGAACAGCCAAACTGGTTTCTACTGTAGCTGAACCATTACGCCTTCTAGACAATAGTGTGCAAGGGGTTCAATTTCTTCACACCCTTGGCAACACTTGTAGTTTCTGTTTGACATACTTTTAACCATTGTGAACATGTCATTTTATGCAATCAACTAAAGGCTGAGTTTTAAAATTTGTATTAATGTCTAACATTCATGTGTATTGGTGCATTTGATATTAACCTGGATTGCCACTTCAGAGCAATTTTGTCCCATTATCCTACTTCTTCTCAGATCCTATAATTCATCCCTGTGACTACATTTGACCATTTTGAGCCCAGGGCTTATTGTTGGAGCAAATTCTCTTGCACCTCTGTATTAGACCTGAGAGTTCATACATGTTGGCCCCTGCTCTGCATTTTGGCTGGCTGAACTTTCTTGAAGCATGAGTTCATAACCGAGCTCTGTCCTGAAAGCCAAGTGGTGGCAATCACATTTGGTTTCTACTGAAGCTCTGCTGAAAATAGGCATGTGTGTATGAGGTAAAAGAGGGAACAAAGGGGGCAACATCTTGGAGTGTGTGCTCTTCTTCAGCCTCACCCACATGCCCACATTTCAAGCTCCCACTGGTCACAGGGGTGAGAAGAAATAAGACTGTTCAGTTGGGCCAACAGAGTTTGGGGACAAAGGGGGGAGGCAAAGATGGCCTTGTACCTACAGGAATGGACAGGGTGAAAGGTGACAAGGATTACTTTAAGCTGGATTTGCCTGCTGTAACTCAACTGGTGAATTAACTGATCAGGGAAAACTGAAAGAAGGCCAAATTCTCAACTTCAGTATCATTGCCATTTTGTGCTGAATAACTCTGTGTCGTGGGAAGGCTGCCCTGTGCATTGAAGGATGTTTAGCAGGGCCTCTGTATACTAGGTGCCACATGCCCCTCTCCCTGCCCATCCAGATGTTGCCAGTCTTCCCTGGGGTGGGGCGGGGTGGGGGGCAAAATGACTTCTAGTTAAGAACCTTGTGGCAAAGTGAATATTAATTTTTTCACTTATCAGTTGGCATTATCAGTGGGTTATTATTGAAAAGCTAGTATTGAGGTCCTGGGACACGCCAGGCACTGTGCTCAGCATTTACACTTATTTATTCCTTAGCGTATGGTTGGGTGTGTATTCTGCTAGGAACTGGATCTGTTCTGTGGGTTCAACACTGGAAAGCTCCTGCCCGTGTGGAGCTTCCATTCTGGCAGAGAGATGGGCTGATTGAAATAATCACACAAACATAAAGTCGCCCCCTGACAAGTGACAAAGAAGGGAGGGCTTTGAAGAGTCTGGCAAAAGCAGTGCTCCCCATGACCAGGCTGTGTGCTGAGACTGTCACACGTATTCATTCCTGTGCGCCTTCCAGCAACAGTATGAGGCCCACCTCTGCTGGCATTCGTGCCTGTTTTGTAGTAAGGAAGCTGACTCTTAGGTGGATGACAGTCACACAGATAGTAAATGGTGGAATTGGGATTTTGAACGTAATGAGTTGTTCTCAAAGCCTGAGCTTCTAACTACCACCCAAGATACCATGAGTTGAGATCTGCAGAATGAATAGATGTTGAATGCTTAAGGTGGAGGCGAGACGGAAATTGTTCTGAGGCAAAGACAAAAGTGAATGGGTGGACCTTCAGGCAGGAGAGAGAGTGGAGGAGTTAAAGGAGGCTGAGTGGCGAGAGTGGTGCGGAGGGAAAGGGAAGCTAGGTGAGGAGGCAGAGTCTGTTTCTGGGCTCTGCAGTCAGTCTACTTTTAAGAGATTCTTTACCCAAAACACCTTGGAAGTTTAAGTAGGGAGAGGACACTGAGGTTTTCCCTTGTAACCACATTTAATACTTACGGACATCCAATGAAGAAATAAATCATGTCATCAATGAGATGCAAGGGATTTAGAGAGTCAAACGCTTTGAGGCGGTCTCAAAATTGAGAAGTGACAGGGCTGGATTTACACTCATGCTGGTCCAATCTCAAGTCCACCCTTTGAACCACCATGTCACATAGCCCCCTGCTCCGGGCCCTTTGAGCTGACCTGTCACTGAGCACGCCTCCTCCATACAGCTAGTGAGTAGATCTGACATCTGGAAATTCTGTCTGGGAGGGTTTTGATGCCTGAGCACAGACATGATTCCATGCATCTCCATAGTCATTCTTTAACTTATGAATTTTCTGGTCTCTGTTTTATTATCTTGCACTCCAGCTCCAATTCACCCTTTTACCCTGCCCTCCCCTCGGCCCTGCTGTTTGGTCCTGGGACACTGCTCACGTGGCCTCTGATAAGAATCAGTCCATTCAGAGTAGCTGGCAGGTAGATGTCCTCTTTGCTCAAACATGCGTGAAGGTCTCCATTACCTAGATTGCATGGCTGTGGAGTCTGGAGCTCTTTGGCTGGCCCTCTTCTGTTCTTTTAGAGATAGTGTATTTCCCCCTCCAGGTAAATTTCAAACTAGTGTTCATTTAAATATTAATTTGCAATTGCACCCTCTCTCCTGTGATATTACCACATCCTGTGGGGATTAGGCTGAGGGAGCCTCCTCGCTCGCTTTAATCACAGGTTTTGGCAGTGCCGGGACTTGCAACCGAGTCGGATCCTTCCTTTCACACCATCCCAAACGCTCTGCAGTGCTAACCGAATTGAAATGAGCCCCTTCATCTTACACATGGATAATTAAACTTCAAACACTGTTTATCTCCATCCCCAAATCCGCAGAATGCAGAAGCAAATTAATTTTAAATCTATATCTGCTTTAAATAGTAATTGTTTCATCAACAGGCTTGATAGATAATTATATTCTTTGTTCATCCTCCCTGCAGACTTGAATAGGCCACATAATTCCTGGGTTGCTTTCATTTCTGTAATTAGATCATGTGACAGACCCTTACTATATTACAGTTGACTTGAGTTACTTCTCTTCCACCCACTTCTAAATTCTAAAATGGTTTCTCATGAAAACTTAGATTATAACAGCCCAGCTAAACACGGAGCTATGAGTGCTTCACTTTAATCCTTTACTCTTCGTTCACCTAATAATTTACTAGGAAGCAAGCCATCTTACTGGTGATGGCTGCTACTTTGTGCCAGCTGTATCCTTGCGTAGTTAAGAGTTTTTGTCTTTATTTTGAACTCCTCTTTCCCTAAAAGAGAACCCTTCTTGACCACATAGAAACACACTGTCTGGATCCCTCAAAGTAAATATTATCCTTATAGAAGGATTTAAGGTTCAAGCTGAACAAAAAAATGATATACTGGGCTTTTGTTTTTTGACCATCTGGGGTTTTGTGGAAAAAGAGGAAGTCATTTTCCTTATTAGAAAGATCAGTTTTGTCTCCAAGCATTTATTTTACTTGCCTGGATTCATCCCATAAAAATGAAAGCTGGACACTTGATGATTAGGTCAACATTGAGATCTATTCCCTAATTGGAATTTGTTTGCTCCACACAATCTGCCTGATTTTCTTTGGGTCTGTGCTAGAAATAGGATTGTTCCGCCAATCTGGCTCTTTCAGCTTCCTTTATCACTCGTATCCTCTAGCTGATTATCTTTCAGATTTTATTTCCCAGAGTTCTTGCAATTCTTAATATTTTTCTCATTTTTGTTATTGAGCTACACAAAACTGAATCAGGCATAGTGAATAAGACCTGATCCATAGTGTGTAAATTGGGGGAGTGATTGGAAGTTGGAGGGAGAGAGAGTATCTTTTGTCGTTTTTTTTTTTTTTTTTAAGCCACAGGGTGTCTGTAGTTAAAGTTCAACTTAACTAGGCTCTTTTTCCTCCATCATATTTCAAATTACATACAAATTTGCACTGTCACTCCTTGGTCTTCTCAGCTTTATTCATTTCTTACTTTCTTTCCTACCCATGGAATATCTGTGTTTTTGATTGCTTTCTTTTAACTATGCAAATGTGATTTTGGGGCAGTATCTCATTATACTATTCTGATTCAGCTATGCATTTTGATAAGTTTCACCACCATATCCTGCCCATATTTCTCTAACTGTAAGGTTTTTTTGTGCGTATGATTATTTCACCATCCTTTTGGGTATTTGCAACATCTCCCAAGTAGACCTGTGGAATTAATTTTTGCATTTGTTATTCACCTTTCCAGATCACACATGCAAGTGCTAAATTAAATGTGACACACTCATAGGTACCATTACAGTCCCGGATTAATAATTATCCTGTGTTAATGGATTCGTGATATATTTTGGTTGGAGAATTCTGACCCCAATTTCTCTCCCTCTCTTCAGTGGAAGATCAGTCATTATGTAGCTTTTATTTCTATATTTTCCACATCATCATATAAAAATCATCTGAGATGTATTGTGATTTTGATGCTGTTGTCAGATAAGGTCTAGCTGGGAAATATAAATGACTTTTAATCTTTCAATAGAAGGAATAATATAGTTCAGTTCAGTCACTCAGTCATGTCCAATCTTTGCGACCCCATGAGTCCCAGCACGCCAGGCCTCCCTGTCCATCACCAACTCCCGGAGTTCACCCTCATGTCCATCGAGTCGGTAATGCCATCCAGCCATCTCATCCTCTGTCGTCCCCTTCTCCTCCTGCCCCCAATCCCTCCCAGCATCAGAGTCTTTTCCAATGAGTCAACTCTTCGCATGAGGTGGCCAAAGTATTGGAGTTTCAGCTTTAGTATCATTCCTTCCAAAGAAATCCCAGGGCTGATCTCCTTCAGAATGGACTGGTTGGATCTCCTTGCAGTCCAAGGGACTCTCAAGAGTCTTTTCCAACACCACAGTTCAAAAGCATCAATTCTTGGGCGCTCAGCTTCCTTCACAGTCGAACTCTCACATCCATACATGACCACTGGAAAACCATAGCCTTGACTAGACGGACCTTTGTTGGCAAAGTAATGTCTCTGCTTTTGAATATGCTATCTAGGTTGGTCATAACTTTCCTTCCAAGGAGTAACTGTCTTTTAATTTCATGGCTGCAATCACCATCTGCAGTGATTTTGGAGCCCCCAGAAATAAAGTCTGACACTGTTTCCACTGTTTCCCCATCTATTTCCCATGAAATAATGGGGCTAGATGCCATGATCTTTGTTTTCTGAATGTTGTGTGTTAGGCCAACATTTTTACTCTCCTCTCTCACTTTTATCAAGAGGCTTTTTAGTTCCCCTTCAATTTCTGCCACAAGGGTGGTGTCATCTGCATATCTGAGGTTATTGATATTTTTCCGGCAATCTTGATTCCAGCTTGTGCTTCTTCCAGCCCAGCGTTTCTCATGATGTACTCTGCATAGAAGTTAAATAAGCAGGGTGACAATATACAGCCTTGACGTACTCCTTTTCCTATTTGCAACCAGTCTGTTGTTCCATGTCCAGTTCTAATTGTTGCTTCCTTACCTGCATACACATTTCTCAAGAGGCAGGTCAGGTGGTCTGGTATTCCCATCTCTTGAAGAATTTTCCACAGTCTATTGTGATCCACACAGTCAAAGGCTTTGGCATAGTCAATAAAGCAGAAATAGATGTTTTTCTGGAACTCTCTTGATTTTTTGATGATCCAGCGGATGTTGGCAATTTGATCTCTGGTTCCTCTGCCTTTTCTAAAACCAGCTTGAACATCTGGAAGTTCACGGTTCATGTATTGCTGAAGCCTGGCTTGGAGAATTTTATGCATTACTTTACTAGCATGTGAGATGAGTGCAATTGTGTAGTAGTTTGAACCTTCTTTGGCATTGCCTTTCTTTGGGATTGGAATGAAAACTGACCTTTTCCAATCCTGTGGCCACTGCTGAGTTTTCCAAATTTGCTGGCATATTGAGTGCAGCATTTTCACAGCATCATCTTTCAGGATTTGAAATAGCTCAACTGGAATTCCATCACCTCCACTAGCTTTGTTCATAGTGATGCTTCCTAAGGCCCACTTGACTTCACATTCCAGGATGTCTGGCTCTAGGTGACTGATCATACCATCGTGATTATCTGGGTCCTGAAGATCTTTTTTGTACAGTTCTTCTGTGTATTCTTGCCATCTTTTCTTAATATCTTCTGCTTCTGTTAGGCCCATACCATTTCTGTCCTTTATCGAGCCCATCTTTGCATGAAATGTTCCCTTGATATCTCTAATTTTCTTGAAGAGATCTCTAGTCTTTCCCATTCTGTTGTTTTCCTCTATTTGCATTGATCGCTGAGGAAGGCTTTCTTATCTCTTCTTGCTATTCTTTGGAACTCTGCATTCAGATGCTTATATCTTTCCTTTTCTTCTTTGCTTTTCACTTCTCTTCTTTTCACAGCTATTTGTAAGGCCTTCTCAGACAGCCATTTTGCTTTTTTGCATTTCTTTCCCATGGGAATGATCTTGATCCCTGTCTCCTGTACAATGTCATGAACCTCTGTCCATAGTTCATCAGGCACTCTATCTATCAGATCTAGTCCCTTAAATCTATTTCTCACTTCCACTGTATAATCATAAGGGATTTGATTTAGTCATGCCTGAATGGTCTAGTGGTTTTCCCTACTTTCTTCAATTTAAGTCTGAATTTGGCAGTAAAGAGTTCATGATCTGAGCCACAGTCAGCTCCCGGTCTTGTTTTTGCTGACTGTATAGAGCTTCTCCATCTTTGACTGCAAAGAATATAATCAGTCTGATTTCAGTGTTGACCATCTGGTGATGTCCATGTGTAGAGTCTTCTCTTGTGTTGTTTGAAGAGGGTGTTTGCTTTGACCAGTGCGTTCTCTTGGCAAAACTCTATTAGCCTTTGCCCTGCTTCATTCCGTATTCGAAGGCCAAATTTGCCTGTTACTCCAGGTGTTTCTTGGCTTCCTACTTTTTTTTTTTTTTAATTTTTATTTTATTATTTTTTTTAATTTATTTTATTTTTAAACTTTACATAATTGTATTAGTTTTGCCTTCCAGTCCCCTATAGTGAAAAGGACATCTGTTTTGGGTGTTAGTTCTAAAAGGTCTTGTAGGTCTTCATAGAACTGTTCAACTTCAGCTTCTTCAGTGTTACTGGTCGGGGCATAGACTTGGATTACTGTGATATTGAATGGTTTGCCTTAGAAACAAACAGAGATCATGCTGTCATTTTTGATATTGCATCCAAGTACTGCATTTTGGACTCTTTTGTTGACCATGATGGCTACTCCATTTCTTCTAAGGGATTTCTGCCCGCAGTAGTAGATACAATGGTCATCTGAGTTAAATTCATTCCGGTCCATTTTAGTTCGCTGATTCCTAGAATGTTGACGTTCACTCTTGTCATCTCCTGTTTGACCACTTCCAATTTGCCTTGATTCATGGACCTAACATTCCAGGTTCCTATGCAATATTGCTCTTTACAGCATCAGACCTTGCTTCTATCACCAGTCATATCCACAACTGGGTATTGTTTTTACTTTGGCCCCATCCCTAATATAGTACAGAAAGCCATATTATAGTTTTGTTATATTTTAGTATGGTTACCCAGGTGATGGTAAAACTGAGAAGCAAGGGGAGGGTACAGCAACTCAGAGGTTGGCGGTGGCTGGAAGCTTGTCACACCCTCACACCAGAGAGGCCACAGAGGGTGGAGGTGTCACCAGAGCCCAGATTTGGGAGCTCTACAAAGGCTGCCTGGCAGAAGCAGGGAGCCCAAAGGCCAAGGTTGCCTGTTGGAGCTGGAGGCACCCAGGAGAAATAAGCTGTAAGATGCCACCTTGAGCAG
The DNA here is from genome assembly GCF_029407905.1 of Bubalus kerabau. Classification (NCBI taxonomy): domain Eukaryota; kingdom Metazoa; phylum Chordata; class Mammalia; order Artiodactyla; family Bovidae; genus Bubalus; species Bubalus kerabau. The sequence continues at coordinate 12,813,091 of NC_073641.1, forward strand.
GGAGAGGAAAGGGTTAACAGCTTCCTTCCTCCTCCTGCTTCAAGCTTTCTAACCTCCCATTGGCTGTTCCTACCTGGAAGCCAGTTGGCAAGAAATCCAGTCCTCAAATATGCAGGTTAGAGCGGGTGAAGTGCAGAGTAGATCTGGGAGCAGAGATAAATGATCCACGCAGATGTGCTGTGAAAGCTGGTACAGAGTCCTTTATGCATTTCAGTGAACTTTCCAATTCACTATTGCAATCACCTGTCTGTCTCTCTAGTCCATTCTGGACACACTACTAGTCTGGCCTTCCTAAAATACTGATCTTACTTTTGCACGATGACCCTTAGTTCTTGCCGCATCAAACTTGAGCTCTTCAGGACTTTCCTCATCCAGATTGTCCTTGGCGACTCAGATCTAGATTTAGTTCACATTTCTCTTGGCCCAATTCTTTGCCAGAGGAAGGGAGGAACAAAGGTAAAGTAATGTTAGTTGACTACCTGTTATGCAACAGATACATCTGAGAACTTTATTCTCCTATTATTGAATTCTCAGGTATTACTCTCATTTTTAGGTAGGCTGCTGAGGCTTAGCGAGGGAAGGTAACTGTCCCAAGGTGACATAGTCTGGCTAGAATTGGAGGCGGGTCCTTCTGACACCAAATCTTGTTTCCACTCTGCTGTGTTACCTTCCTGGTTTATTAATGCCTGGAGAAAAGAAGCATTTTATTGAGGTTCACATGGTTGGTAAGCACTAGCTGACAACTCAATCCATCTGTTTTAGATTTACAAGATTTTCCTAGTAGTCATATTTTAGCAAGGTCTTATGCACTTATCTTTGGTTCAAGTCCTACTGTCTCAATGGTATTTCCCCCCAACCTGGATATCCCGCATCAAGCTCTCCTTTCTTTGAACTTCTCTGGCACTTACACTTAAATACATAGAGTCATTGAGTTCTCAAAGTGTTTCATATAAGGGATGTAGATTGTGGAGTCAAGATGTAAATAGTATTGACAGCTGTTTATTAGATATTCCCCCATTATCTCTGTAAAATCCGATTCTAGTGACTCAGTTAGCATTTCATGTTTACTCCCAACCTGTATTTAGGAGTATGGTAAGTGTCTTGCAGTTTAGACAGAGAACTCCTATTTCTCAGTAATTTTTAAACTTTCGTGTGCATAAGGATCACCCAGGGTAGTGTTAAAATGCAGATTTTGACTCAGGAGATCTGAGGTGAGGCCTAGAGTTCTGCTGAACTTTTTTTTTCATTCTGATCTTTGTATTTTCTTTCTTTTCTGTTTTATTGAAGTATTGTTGACTTACAGTGTTAACTTCTATACAGCAGAATAGATCAGTTAGATATATATACATTGTTTTTATATTATTTTCCATTATGGTTTATCACAGGATATTGAATATCATTCCCTGTGCCATAATAGGATCTGTTGTTTATCTAGTCTATATATTATAGCTTGCATCTGCTAATTCCAAACTCCCCATCCCTCCCTTCCCCACTGCACCTTCCCCTTGGCAACCACAATTCTGTTCTCTATAAATATGTTTTTGTTTCATAGATATGTTCATTTGTGCCATATTTTAGATTCCACATGTAAGTGATATCATACAGTATTTGTCTTTCTCTTTCTGGCTTCATTTAATATGATAATCTCTAGGTCCATCCATGTTGCTGCAAATGGCATTATTTTATTCTTTTTATGGCTGAGTAACAGTCCATTGTGTTTATACTGCATCTTCTTTATCCATTCATCTGTTGATGGACATTCAGGTTGTTTCCATGTCTTGGTTATTGTGAAGAGTGCTGCTATGAACATTTGGGTGCATGTATCTTTCTGAATTATAGTTTTGTCTGGATACATGCCCCGGGGTGGAATTGCTGGAACATACAGCAATTCTAGTTTTAGTTTTTGAGGAATTGCCATACTGTTTTCCATAGTGGCTGTTCCAACTTACATTCCTAACAACAGTGTACGAGGGTTCCCTTTTCTCCACACCCTCTCCAACATTTGTTATTTGTAGACTTTTTAATGGTGGCCATTCTGACCTTTGTGAGGTGGCACCTCATTGTAGTTTTGCTTTGCATTTCTCTAATAATTCTAATAATGATGTTGTTAATCCTGGACCCACACTTCCAGTGAGTCTAGATCACACATTTGCACATCAGAGGCAGCTGACAACCTACTAAGAACACTTATCATAATGGGTATGATGAACAGACAACTGTGTATGCTCAAATCTAGGAAACTGGGCTGGCTGGCTGATGAAATTAAGGTTCATAATGTTGGAGGATGAGAAAGTAAGAGTCAAAGTATTCATGAGAATAAATTTGATGTGGGTGGGGCTGGCACAAAGTATTATACGGTAAGCCTTTGTGGCCCTTGAAAGCAAAGTTCTTCTAGTCTATTGCCATTTTTAACATTTTACTTGAGGGAAGGGTGGCTGAAGGGCATGTGAGGTGATGGCCCCTGGAGTGTTCTTGGAAGGGAGAAAGAGAAGGCTGTTTTTAGGCAGAACTCTGACTTAGTTGTCTCCAAAGAAGACCAGGAAGGTATTCTTATGCATCTTAGTTTGGGGAATACAATGGGAGAGGGTTCATTGTGCTCTGAGGGCCCGAGTCTCTTCTCTTTTGCCAAATGCTAGCTGGGTGATAGGGCAGAAGAAATAGCTCTTAAGAGAGGAAAGAGAGTGACTGGTGATGTATATGTACATGTGTATTGTGTGCATGCATGTACACACATGGTGTGATTTTGATATGCAGTAGACGGGTGTGTGGAACTTAGCAGGGCCGCTCCACTCAGTCACCTCTCCTGACCATGCGCAGGTGTGCTGGCCCCCCAAGGTCAACTGTTCTGAGCAGTTGTTGGCTGTTTTTGGAGAAGAAAGAGAAGACAGGCCCTTCCCCATTACCTCCCACTGGGTCTCAGGAAAGTGTGCTTAGAAGCCTCCTTGATTGTTAGACTCAAACTGAACATTTTAATAGAAATTGAAAAAGTTTACCTGAGGTACTGGTTAGGATAATCTTACTTCCATTTTCAAAAATCAATACTGTATTTTCTATAATTCAGTCTTCCCATTTTCTCCCAAATCCTTGTTGCTGATAAAAAAAATCATGACTGCCTTTGTCAGACATTTAACTGTGTATAATCCATACCATCTGCTGCAGACTTTTCCATTTTATTTTAGGATTTTAATGAAGCTTTTTATTTGTCCATTTCTATCTCTTATACTAAGCATTATGTCTAGGACTCAGCTCCCATTTCCTCAAACCATCTGGAAGAGGATTGGAGCAATCTCATGTACATTGCTGATTTTGGAACTGGATCAGACCTTTTGGGGAAGATTTGTACAATTTTCCAAAATTTGTACAATTTTTTGATCATGCTCCAGAATGTCCTTGCCCATTGCTTAAATTTTATTCACAATGTGGTCTTCCCTAATTACCAAATAATAGCAAATTTTATTGACCTTAATTTTTTGGATGTTCATATTTGAAAAACTTTGCGGTGAAGGAGTAGAGTAGAAAAAGATAATCCTGGTAGAAATAAATAGTAACTATGAAGTATTGCCACTCTCTTTTCTTCTATTGCTGCTGCTGCTGCTAAGTTGCTTCAGTTGTGTCCGACTCTGTGCGACCCCAGAGACGGCAGCCCACCAGGCTTCCCTGTCCCTGGGATTCTCCAGGCAAGAACACTGGAGTGGGTTGCCATTTCCTTCTCCAGTGCATGAAAGTGAAAAGTGAAAGTGAAGTCGCTCAGTTGTGTCCGACTCTAGCAACCCCATGGACTGCAGCCTACCAGGCTCCTCTGTCCATGGAGTTTTCTAGGCAAAAGTACTGGAGTGGGGTGCCATTGCCTTCTCTTAAACTTTAAGAATTTCTGATTTGCATTGGGCTAAGTACATTGCTTTTTCATACTGTTCATGGGGTTCTCAAGGCAAGAATACTGAAGTGGTTTGCCATTTCCTTCTCCAGTGGACCACATTCTGTCAGACCTCTCCACCATGACCCATCTGTCTTGGGTAGCTTCACAGGGCATGGCTCAGTTTCAATGAATTAGACCGGGCTGTGGTCCATGTGATCAGATCGGCTAGTTTCTGTGATTATGGTTTCAGTGTGTCTGCCCTCTGATGCTCTCTCGCCACACCTACTGTCTTACTTGGGTTTCTCTTACCTTGGACGTGGAGTATCTCTTCACGGCTGCTCCAGCAAAGCGCAGCCGCTGCTCTTTACCTTGGACAAGGTCGCCCCTCCTGACCTTGAACGTGGAGTAGCTCCTCTTAGCCCTCCTGCGCCTGTGCAGCCACCGCTCCTTGGACGTGGGGTTTCTCCTCTTGGCTGCCGCCCCTGACCTCAGATGTGGGGTAGCTGGGGAAACAGTGGAAACAGTGTCAGACTTTATTTTTGGGGGCTCCAAAATCACTGCAGATGGTGATTGTAGACATGAAATTAAAAAACACTTACTCCTTGGAAGGAAAGTTATGACCAACCTAGATAGCATATTGAAAAGCACAGACATTACTTTGCCAACAAAGGTCCGTCTAGTCAAGGCTATGGTTTTTCCAATGGTCATGTATGGATGTGAGAGTTGGACTGTGAAGAAAGCTGAGCACTGAAGAATTGATGTTTTTGAACTGTGGTGTTGGAGAAGACTCTTGAGAGTCCCTTGGACTGCAAGGAGATCCAACCAGTCCATTCTAAAGGAGATCAGCCCTGGGTGTTCATTGGAAGGACTGATGCTGAAGCTGAAACTCCAATACTTTGGCCACCTGTTGCTTAGAGCTGACTCATTGGAAAAGACCCTGATGCTGGGAGGGATTGGGGGCAGGAGGAGAAGGGGACGACAGAGGATGAGATGGCTGGATGGCATCACTGACTCGATATACATGAGTTTGGGTGAACTCCAGGAGTTGGTGATGGACAGGGAGGCCTGGCGTGCTGCGATTCATGGGGTCGCAAAGAGTCGGACACGACTGAGCAACTGGACTGAACTGAACTGAAGTACATTGCTTCTATCCTCTCTTCTAGAAAAGACTGTAAGATCTACTAGTGTTGAGATTCTGTATTTCATCTGTGTCTCTAGTGCTTGGTATGTAAGTGCTCATAAATACTGATAAATAAATCAATGAATGATTTTTTTCTGATTATTATTATTGTGGTCCAGTGATGGAAACTCTTTTTGAATTCTGTCGCAGACTGACTCGGAGGTGAAGGCCAATCTTTTCCTTCATAAAGTGAAAGTTAATTTCCCTAAAGTTGATTCTTGTATTCTTTTATTTTGTTCCTTCCTATCTATATATCTGGGCTTCCCTGGTGGCTCAGTGGTAAAGAATCCACCTACGATGTAGTATGAGATAGATAGTATCACAGACTCAATGGACATTAATCTGAGCAAACTCCAGGAAGCAGTGGAGGATAGAGGAGCCAGGCATGCTATAGTCCATGAGCTCACAAAGAGTTGGTCACAACTTAGAGACTGAACAACAGCAATCTATGCATCTACGTATAAGCACAGATACTACATTTCTATATGAAGAGACTCTGTATAGAAACACAAACGATTTATAATTTATTTTTAAAACCATTTTAAAAAGACTCCTTTTATTCAGATTGACTAAGAGCTTGCACACAGAAGATGATTGAGGGTGCAAGCTAGAACAAAATTAGGAATACTACCAAACCAGAGACAACAGTCAAATACGGCATTGCAGTTAAACCTTGATCAATATGGGCTATCATCCATCAGAGCTGGATTCACGTTTTATGTTCTTCTCAATCAAAATCAGTCCCTCCGACACTATTAGTCTTAGAACAGGCTGCTTTCTTTCCAAGCATTGTTACAACCTGCCGTATGTTAACACATTATTTTATTCATCTCTAAGTCCCCTAGTATCTGAATGAGCAAGAGAGGCGGAGTTGTCAGTATGAGCCTACTAGGTCAGGGCTGTTGGAGGGAACAGTAACCCTGCGCATCTGGGTGCTGACTCATGAGTGGTAGGTTGGCCCCACACGAAACACCTGGGAAAAATCTTCCAGAGGCATTTGGTGGTGGTGGTTTACTTTCTAAGTAGTGTCAGACTCCTGTGAACCTATGGACTGTAGCCTGCCAGGCTCCTCTGTCCATGGGATTTCCCAGGCAAGAGTACTGGAGTGGGTTTCCATTTCCTTCTCCAAGGATTTATAATTTCTGTTTGTAGTGAATCATCTCAGCTTAAAAGTACAGAGGGGGAATTAAACTGGGGGTTTGAGTGCTGGCCTCACCTCTTTCCAGTGATGAAACCCTGAGCATGTTCCTGGTGTTCTGAGTCTATTAAATGCAGACATTAATGAAGTACAAATGAGGTAACGTATAGTGTCTTAATAAGGCCTCCAAGGCCATGGCCCTCATGTATCCCACTATTCTTCTTTTGCTCTCTGAATTTCACCCACATTGTCTTCAGTTCTTCAAAAGCTCTAAACTCCTACCTACTTACCACAGGGCCTTTGCACATGTAGTTCCCTCTGCCATCCCCACTTTTTATTTCATAAGTTCTTATTCATGCTTTGAGGTTCAGCCAGATTGCCTGATCTCCCTCAACTAAGTTGATACCCATGGAACGTGTATTCTGAGGTTGTAAGACTTAATTGTCATTAAATAATAATTGTGTCATAATTAGTTCAGTTCCTCTACACTTTCCACCCATGAGAATATAAGCTCCATGAGGGCAGAGATCATGCCTGTATTACCTCATATATGCAGTGTTTAGCAGGGTGCCTGGCACAGAGTAGCTTTATAAATGCTATTGGATGAATGAGTAAATGAATGAAAAGTCACTAATACAAGCAAAACACAAACTAGGTGCACAGTAATTTTAATTTCTAATCCATTCTCCCAATTGCCTTCATTTTTGCAACTCTGCATGGGGAGTAAGAAAAATAAAGCATTTGTGATTTGAATGGGTGTGCCATGACATGACCTCCTTCAGCTGCCTGAAAATTTTTTCCTTGGCCATCCCTCTAGGTCCATAATTCTAAAGCCTCACTTGGCACCAGAATTCACTGGGAAGCATTGTAAAATCGCAGATAACGTTGTGACCATTGTAGGGTGGGGTCTACACATTAGCATTTTAAAATGCTTTCCAGGTGATTCTAATGTGCAGCCAGAGTTGAAAATCACTGCTTAGATAAGGAATTATTTTAAAGACTGGATGGATGAAATTCAAGAATGTCTGTGTCTGTATAAGTCAGGTTTGTTGGAATGGGTTAAACAGCTTGGTATCTACCAGCACTTTTGCACCAACTGATCAGATTGGCCTTTGAAGGAAGGGAGGAAGGAGAGAATCATCATCAGAGCAGTAAATCATCAGATATACATAAATGTCCTGAATGGGTAGCAGCCCACGGTGCACATAATCAGGTGGAATCCTGCAAACACTACCCTCATCTTCTCAACGTTGCCAGCATACAGGCTTTGTCCAGATACACCATGCTGTTGTCTCCGGGAGTGAATCACCCTGGGCTAGTTCTGGCTGTGCCTTTTCCTAGGTGAAACAGTGCTGGGATGGGTTTCTTGTGTGGGAACAGCTTCGGGGTCATTGCCCCTGGAAGATGCTATAGAGGGGAGGGGTCTGAATGTGCTATGGGACAGGATTTTGGAAGCCATTTGGCAAAGATGATGGTAAAGAGCTAGCAAGCTTTGGCTTCAAAGAATGAATTTGTAGGCTTCTTAAATTAAAAGGAAGCTAGAAGAAAAGTAGAATAATAATTTGGAGCTTAAAAGCTCTCTGGTGTAGTATAAATGCTAAATCTCAGAACTTTGTTAAAGCAGGAGTCGGCAAACTATGGAGTGTAATACAAAGCCTGCCTGTTTTGTATAACTTGAGAGCTGAAAATGGTTTTTATATTTTTCAAATGGTTGAAAAATAATAAAAATAAGAGTATTACATGACCCATGAAAATTCTAAGAAATGCAAATATTAGTGTTCATAAATATTATGGGAACATAGTCACGCTTATTGTTTTTATATTGCTTATGGCTGCTTCTTTCCAACAAGGAAAGAGTTGAGTCATGGTGACAGGCTGGTAGCCCATGAAGCCTAAAAGATCAACTGTCTGGCTCTTTGCAGTTTGTTGACTCCTCTGTTAAAGAATCAGAAGAGGAACTAGATAGAAGGGTTAAATTAACCCTGGGTGAAAAGAGGAGTGGGGCACAGGAGAAAGGACACAACTGTCACTGTCATGGTGTTTTCTAAGTGCACATTGACCCTCTCAACCGTCCTCAGAGGCATCAGGGTCCCAGCAAAGCACAGAAGCAACTTCAAATTAAGATCACTGGAAGAGGCTTTAATTACTAGACTCCACAAGAGACAGCGCAGTATCTCTGGGCTAGGAGCAAAGGAGCTGTCACTTCTGGGCCTGGAGGGTTGAGGTTAGGGGAGGCATTTCCAGGGTCCAGAAGCAAGCATGTAGATAAGGCTGCCTGGAGAGCACGTGACCTTCACTTGAAGGACACAGCCCGTCAGATAGGATAGGGACCAGGAGACAGCCCATGGCTTCACTGTCCCCCGCCTCGCGCTTTTCCCTTCCTGCAATTTCCTACTGTGGCAGGAGCCTCTTGCATCCAACAAGAGAGTCTGTAGAAGAATTTCCTCCAGGCTAGTGGATGTCTTCTGGGCAGACATGGCTAGTGAAGGTTGCAAAGGGGTCTGTAGGGGCAAACAGAACATATCCTCCCCAAGTGGGTACCAATGCCATCATTGGGCCCCGCTGGCCCACAGATGATACAAATTAGGTTTATTTAAATAGTGTCTCTCTAGCCCTGTTCTTTTTTGCCTTTTCATACTGTTCATGGGGTTCTCAAGGCAAGAATACTAAAGTGGTTTGCCATTCCCTTCTCCAGTGAACCACGTTTTGTCAGAACTCTCCAGCATGACCCATCTGTATTGGGAGGCCCTACACGGCATGGCTCATAGTTTCATTGAGCTAGACAAGGCTGTGGTCCATGTGATCAGATTGGTTAGTTTTCTGTGATTGTGGTTTTCATTCTGTCTGCCCTCAGATGGAGAAGGATAAGAGGCTTATGGAAGCTTCCTGGGGAGTCTTGTTCTGATGGGCGGGGCCATGTTCAGTAATTCTTTAATCCAATTTTTTATTGGGTGGGGCTGTGTTCCTCCAATGAAGATAATGGGGACCTCCTTCAAAAGGTCCCATGCATGCACTGCTGCACTCTGCCTCAGACCCTGCAGCAGGCCACTGCCAACCCTTGCCTCTGCTGGAGACTCCTGATTCTGGGAAAGATTGAGGGCAGGAGGAGAAGGGGACGACAGAGGATGAGATGGTTGGATGGCATCACCGACGCGATGGACATGAGTTTGAGTAAGTTCCGGGAGTTGGTGATGGAGGGAAGCCTGGTGTGCTGCAGTCCATGGGGTTGCAAAGAGCCGGACACGACTGAACTGAACAGAACTGAACTGAGTCCTGTTCTAAGTAGCTCAGAGGGTGAAGAATCTGCCTGCAGTGCAGGAGACCTGGGTTCGATCCCAGGTTTGGGAAGATCCCCTGGAAGAGGGCATGGCAACCACTCCAGTATTTTTGCCTGGAAAATCCCCATGGACAGGAGCCTGGTGGGCTACAGTCCATGGGGTTGCAGAGTCAGACACGAGTGAACGACTAACCACAGCATACCACAGCCCTGTTCTGAAGACTGGGCTAGAATTTGAACCCAGGCACTCTGATTGCAGGACCCCCATTTTCCCCATTGTGTTATCCTGAGTTCAGGTGGAAGAGACCTTAGAGGGAATCCAGTTTCCTCTCTCCCAGCTCAGGAATGACTTTTGCAGCACAGATTTCAGGTGGTCCTCTGGTCACTATTTGACTATATGCTGCATGGGGACCATCCACAGTCTCGTGGGAACTTTTTTTTTCCCATTAAAGGATCCTTCTGTAACTGGAAAGTTATTCCTTGCATTGGACAAACCCAGGAGGTCACATTTCTAATTAAAAAAAATTATGTGTGTATGTGTATATATTTAATATATACACATATATACACTACACATATATAAATATATATATTTATATAAATATGTAAATATAAATATTTATATATTTAATATATAAATATATTATATATAAGTATGTATTTAATATATACACATACACACACTACATATATACATGTAAATGTAGACATTTGAATCACCAAGTTTTCTTCTTTACCCACTTATGTCTTTCTTTTCAGGGTTACTAAAAAATTCCTATATTTCTATTTTACTTTCTGTGGCCCTCATGGTATCCTTTTCTGGTTTCAGTGGTATGATGTTTTTCAGTGGATACTCCCTCCTTGAGCCAGATGGTTGTGTCTCATAGCCTTCTTCATTCAAAATCACAGCCTTTGATTAAAGGAGCTTAGGGTACAAGTTTTCCTTTTCCTTTTGTTTTAAAGGGCTGAGCTCTTAAAATTCATGGAAGGTACATTACCAGGTCTTCTGGTGGCTTCTCAGTCCTGTGTGAGTCAGCAGAAGTGAGTGGTGGTCAGGGAGAATGATGCATCTTTTCAGTTGTTTTAGTTTATTTTTAAAATAATTTGCTTATTTTTGATTGCAGGATACTTGCTTTACAGTGTTGTGCTGGATTCTGCCATGCATCAGCATGAATCAGCCATAGGTATACACATGTCCCCTCCCTCCTGAACCTCCCTCCCACCTCCCGCCCTATCCCCCAGCTCTAGGCTGTCACAGAGCACCAGGCTGAGCTCCCTAGGGTAATGTATGTATTTCAGTGCTGCTCTCTGGGAGTGATGCATCTTGGCAGGCTTTGCACCAAGTCATACACACTCCAGGAAGAAGGTTCACCTGTGAATGGCCACATCAGGCCCCCAGATGGGCCTTTTGTGTACCACAGTGGGATCTCCTACTAGACACATTTTTTTGCTGTATGTGGTAACAGGATACCTCAGACCTGCTGGTGCTCATGAGTCCTTATTGTTTCGTGAACATGGGATGTGGTTTCTTTCTCAGGGTAAATCTAGGACTCGATTAAACTCTGTATGATGACTGTGATAATAACAACAGGGTTTACTGAGTACTTACCACTTGGTATACCAGGAATAGTTGTCAATATTTACCATTTGCCTCCAAAGAATCTTTTTTTGTGCTTTTATATTTTTAAGTCATTTAATGAGTAATTTGTAGAAGTAATATCACAGATAGTGTGAAAACAGATTTCTTAGACATTTTAATAAAAATTTCAACATAGAAAATCCCAATTCCTGGTTTGGAAGGTGAAAAGTGAAAGTGTTAGTCACTCAGTCATGTCTGACGCTTTGCAACCCCATGGACTGTAGCCCACCAGTCTTCTCTGTCCATGGGATTCTCCAGGCAAGAATACTGGAGTGGGTTGCCATTTCCTTCTATAGGGGATCTTCCCAATCCAGGGATCAAACCGGGGTCTTCTGCATTGCAGGTAGATTCTTAATCATCTGAGCCACCCAGGTTTAGAAGGTACATACACCAAAAATGGGCAACTTCCTTTGAATACCATTCAACCGCAATCATAGACTGTCATGTATGATTCTGGAACATATCCATCTTGTAAATATGACTCCAGATTTTAAATACACCTCTGTAAATTTTAGCTTATCATTGCTTCTGATTTTTATCTTCTTGCAGTTAACATCATCAAAATATACTTTTGAAAAATTTGATGGCTCATAGTTTTGAGAGGACAGCCATCTTTTTTCCATAATTGTAAAACATTTCAGATTTATAAACATGAATTAGTGATCAGTAGATTTTTTTTAATTTGCATTCTTTCTTTCTTTCATCCACCCTTTTATACATACCTGTCTTCTCTGCTTATGACCCATATCCAGCAAAATTTGGGTGTACAGTCATCATAAAGATGAAAGAATATTGAAATTCATCTTTTCTAGCCAAACAGGATGGGCCAGGTTCTGATCAGAAAACATTGCATGATAAAGTTCTTACTGGGTGACTATCTCATTGAGAACACCACATTGCCTTTTAATCTTTAGAAATACAGTATCCACTCAATGATTCTAGAGTTTGAGAAAATTTGCCTAGCATATCATCATCTGAAGACTCATAGTCTGAGATCTTGGTTACATGCAATCTCTTGCGTTGATCTTACGATTTATGTAATACTTGTGAAACAACTTCCTCTGCAAATTTCCTTATTTTTGCCACTATGGGTAGAAAATAAAAAATATAATTCTAAACTGTGTTGACTGAAAGATATTTTAAAATTACAAAGATGGTATCCCTGTCTTCTCTTAATCCTTGAAAGATGCTGAAGTACTTGGGGCAAGACAATAGGAAAACTGAAGGATGATATAATAGTGATGGTTTATTTTATTATTGCCTGAAACTTTTAGGCAATTTCATTATTTTTCCATTACACATTATTTTAATGTTTTTAGCATAATTGAGAATAATTGGTGAGTAATATCAAATAATATCAAATAATCAAATATTTTAAGATATAGGAAAAATGAAATTGCTAAGATCCCATAATATATCTTAAATTTATAAAAAGTCAAGATGTAGTGAGTTTCATTCTGTTTTTTTAAAAAGCAGATCTCTTTGTTCATTGGAAGACGTCTAAGAAAAAGTAATAGCAATGAAACATTACTTCCTACAAGCAGGACTGCTCAAAAATGAAACTCAAAAGCGAAAATGAAGACCCAACATCCCTGATATTATCATGACAGTTAACATAGTTAACATGTATTTAGGTACATGCTAAAAAAAAATTGATGAACGTGACCAAAACCAGTTAATGGATCAAAATAATAATAGAGTTCCAGTCTGGGATTATGAAAAGATTCTGGAGGTGGAGAGTGATGATGGTTAGACAAAAATGTGAATGTACTCAATGCCACTGACTTGTACACTTAAAAATGGTTAAAATCATAAAATTTATGTTATGTATATAATAAAAACTCTTTACATGTAAAACGGCATGCATTTTTGGCTGAAACGGCTTCTGACACTCACAGAATGTAAGCATGCTCATGTCCCAAAGGACAAGGAAAACAGCTCCCCGGGCCCCACCCTTTGCTTCCACTGGACTGCGCTGCATGTTGCCTCCTTCAAGCTCTGTTTCTAACTGGTCCTGACACTTCACACCACTTCTAGTAGCCATGTACTTGCCAGGTGGTAGTAATTCTCACTAACCTCTATCATCTCCATTGATGTCAAGCTCAAATTAGCTATTATAACATATTTGAGGAAAGTGTATGTGATTAGATGAATGTTAGTAGAATTGTTTCTGCAAAAGTTGGGTTATGAATTCTAAATCTGTATACTATCTAAATATCTTTTACAAATGAATTACATAGGGCTTCCCTGGTGGCTCAGTGGTAAAGAATCTACCTGCCAATGTAGGAGACATGGGTTTGATCCCTAATCTGGGAAGATCCCGCGTGCTGTGGAGCAACAAAGCTGGTGTGCTACAACTATCGAGCCAGTGCTCTGGAGCCCGGGAACCGCAACCAGTGAGTCCACGTGATGCAACTGCTGAAGCTCATGAGCCCTAGAGCCCGTGTTCTGTAACAACAGAAGTCACTGCAAGGAGAAACCTGCGCACCATAACTAGAGAGTAGCCTGCGCTTGCCACAACTAGAGAAAAACCCGCACAGCAACGAAGACTCAGCACAGCCCCAAATAAATAAAATTATTAAAAAAAAATGAAGTGCATAGAGAAACATTATTATTCTAAGAAAACTCGCATTGATGTCAATAAAATAGGGAGTATAAGTAGGCAGCAGAATAATTTCTATTACTTGAGTGGAAAATAAAATATTATTCGTAGCTCAAAGATAAAGTTATGTCAGGGTAAGGATCTAGTGGGGTATAGAGCTGGAAGAGTGTTTTAGAGCTGTAGTTCCTGCCTGGACCAGCTGAGGGCAGTTGTTATGATGAGGATTGTCTGCCCGGATTCCACTCATGATGTCTGGTCATTTTGAGTCATTAGGAGAAAGACTGTCTCTAGCATTCAGAGGGTCCAGTTAGGCTGAAGGGTGACATAGAGCACTGAGATCGTGTCTACTTGCTGTTTTCCTTAAAGGAGTCCTTGGACCACTTTCCAGGTCTGTGCTGAAAATGCAGATTCCAGGGCCTCACCCATAACCTACTGTCAGAAATTCCTTAGGTGATCTTTTTTTGTACTAAAGCCTGCAAATCACTTCTCTGTCAGCATCTCTTCAGGTGGGAGGAAGGAGTGGAAGGTAACAGAAGGAAACAGACGAAATGTTGGGACTTACGGGATTGTTAATAGTGCTACATAGGGTCTGATGGAGGAGCTAGGAAACAGGAATGTGAGAAGAGCTGTCAAAAAGAGATGTCTCAGGAGACAGTTAATTTACTCACTTGGTTGAAAATGCAAAAGAGGGAGGCAGAGGTGAGGCATATAGAACCCTAAGACTACAGGATTGGTAACCTAGGAGGCCAGAGGCAGGGGAGAGGCTGGGTGAGGGGCACTGACCCTCACCATCAGGAGGGCTTGGGGATGCACCACAGCACGGGACCTGATAGGCTGGGGCTAAGAGCCATGCGGCCACAGTCATGAGCCTTCCTCTGCTTGTCCCTGGCTTGAGGGTTAAACTTGCACACCTTGTGTCCTGTCACACCTCTCTCATGTTAGACAATAAGTAGTTGCAATTTCTGTGGGTCTTATTACACACTTAACACCCAAGCTGTGGACATGCGGAGCTTTGCGGTATGAGAGGCGTCCTGAGGGCTTAAAGAACAGACTTGCTTAATAGGGCTGATCAAAGTGGAGCCCATTCAGTGACATACTGATCGCTGTGGGGGAGAGCATTTCAAGCGCTGGGATCCGTGTTAGCAAAGCCAAGAGTAGGGTGAGGAAAGAACCAAGCGGTTGGGAGTTACTAACACGTGTATGTGTTCGTGATGCAAGGCTGCAGAGAGCAGCCTTCTGAAGACTTTGTAAGTCTGTGATTTGTCCTGAAGGCCATGGGGAGCCATGGAAGTGTTTTAAGCTAGAGAGTGATGTGATGAGATTTATTTTTAGCTTAGGAAGTACTATACCTGGGTTGTTGTTTGATTATATCAGTGACAAGAAAATCAGACATGGGGCAAGTTGGTTACTTTTTCATTTGCTGCCTAGGCAAGAGAAAAATACACATTTTGAGGACTTTGGTGGTGCTTAGCTTCCTAAGTCACATGGCTGGGTTTGGCCTCCATCATTCTCCTTATTCTCTACTGTCCACCTTTTCTGATGTGCTTTGAAAAGGAAACAAAGATACTTTCTCTAAATCCAAACAGGAATTGAGAAGGAAAGCTTGGGGATGAATTTATCTTTTAGACTTTTCTCATAAACTTTTCCAAAATTTGAAAATAATTATTACAGAAATGAGCCACCTGGTGGCTCAGATGGTAAAGAATCTGCCTGCAATGCAGGAGACCTGGGTTTGGTTCCTGGGTTGGGAAAATCCCCTGGAGAAGGGCATGGTAACCTGCTCCAGTATTCTTGCCTGGAGAATTCCAAGGACTGAAGAGCTTGGCGGGGTATAGTCAATGGGGTTTGCAAAGAATTGGATACAACTGAGCAACTAATTCTTTCACTTTCATTACAGAAAAGGATGCAAATGTTAGTGACTTTTAAGTTATTGATAAACCTACTTATTTTTGCAAAAAGAAATCCAATAAAAATAAGGCAGAAGGTTATGGAATTTATTATCTATGGTGCTGAGTGGGAACCAGGTGCAGGGGAAGGGAACTTTCTTTGTACCTGTTGACTTGGTTTTGACTTACTGTGGATGGTGACTGCAGCCATGAAATCAGAAGGCGATCGCTTCTTGGAAGGAAAGCTATGACAAACCTAGACAGTGTTCAAAAGCCGACAAGGGTTGACACTGGTCGACACTCTGCTGACAAAGGTCCGTATAGTCAAGGCTATGGTCTTCTCAGGGTCACGTATGGTTATGAGAGCTGGGCCATAAAGAAGGCAGAGCGTTGAAGAATTCATTTCAGTTCAGTTGCTCAGTCAAGTCCGACTCTTTCATGACCCCATGGATTGCAGCACGCCAGGCTTCCCTGTCCATCACCAACTCCCGGAGCTTGCTCAAGCTCATGTTCATTGAGTTGGTGATGCCATCCAACCATCTCATCCTCTGTTGTCCCCTTCTCCTCCCACCTTCAATCTTTCCCAGCATCAGGGTCTTTTCCAATGATTTGGTTCTTCGCATCAGGTGGCCAAAGTATTGGAGTTTCAGCTTTAGCATCAGTCCTTCCTATGTATATTCAGGACTGTTTCCTTTAGGATGGACTGGTTGGATCTCCTTGAAGTCCAAGGGACTCTCAAGAGTCTTCTCTGACACCATAGTTCAAAAGCCTCAATTCTTCGGCGTTCAGTTTTCTTAATGGTCCAACTCTCACATCCATACATGACTACTGGAAAAACCATAGCTTTGACTAGACGGATCTTTGTTGGCAAAGTAATGTCTCTGTTTTTTAATATGCTGTCTAGGTTTGTCATAGCTTTTCTTCCAATGAGCAAACGTCTTTTAATTTTATGGCTGCAGTCATCATCTGCTGTGATTTTGGAACCCAAGAAAATAAAGTCTGTCACTGTTTCCATTGTTTCCCCATCTATTTGCCATGAAGTGATGGGACTGGATGCCATGGTCTTAGTTTTCTGAATGTTGAGTTTTAAGTCAACGTTTGAAAAAGTCAAGCTTTTTCACTCTTCTCTTTCACTTTCATCAAGAGGTTCTTTAGTTCTTCAATTTCTGCTATAAGGGTGGTGTCATCTGCTTATCTGAGGTTATTGATATTTCTCCCAGCAATCTTGATTCCAGCTTGTGCTTCATCCAGCCTGACATTTCACACGATGTACTCGGCATATAAGTTAAATAAGCAGGGTGACAATATACAGCCTAAACGTGCTCCTTTCCCAATTTGGAAACAGTCTGTTGTTCCATGTTCCTTCTTGACCTGCATACAGATTTCTCAGCAGGCAGGTCAGGTGGTCTGGTATTCCCATCTCTTGAAGAATTTTCCACAGTTTGTTGTGATGTACACAGTCAAGGCTTTGGCATAATCAATAAAGCAGAAGTAGATATTTTCCTGGAACTTTGTTGCTTTTTTGATGATCCAGTGGATGTTTGGCAGTTTGATCTCCAGTTCCTCTGCCTTTTCTAAATCCAGCTTGAACATCTGGAGGTTCATGGTTCACGTACTGTTGAAACCTGGCTTGGAGAATTTGGAGCATCACTTTGCTAGCATGTGAGATGAGTGCAATTGTGCAGTAGTTTGAACATTCTTTGGCATTGCCTTTCTTTGGGATTGGAATGAAACCTGACCTTTTCTAGTCCTGTGGCCACTGCTGAGTTTTCCAAATTTGTTGGCATATTGGGTGCAATGCTTTAACAGCATCATCTTTTAGGATTTGAAATAGCTCAACTGGAATTCCATCACCTCCACTAGCTTTGTTCGTAGTGATGCTTCCTAAGGCCCACTTGATTTTGCATTCCAGGATGTCTGGCTCTAGGTGAGTGATCACACCGTCATGGTTATCTGGGTCATGAAGATCTTTTTTGTACAGTTCTGTGTATTTTTGCCACATCTTTTTAATGTCTTCTGCTTCTGTTAGGTCCATACCATTTCTGTCCTTTATTGTGCCCATCTTTGCATGAAATGTTCCCTTGGTATCTCTACTTTTCTTGAAGAGATCTCTAGTCTTTCCCATTCTGTTGTTTTCCTTTATTTGCACTGATCACTAAGGAAGGCTTTCTCATCTCTCCTTGCTATTCTTTGAAACTCTGCATTCAAATGGATATATCTTTCCTTATCTCCTTTGCCTTTAGCTTCTCTTCTTTTCACAGCTATTTGTAAGGCCTCCTCAGACAACATTTTGCCTTTTTGCATTTCTTTTTCTTGGGGATGGTCTTGATCACTGCCTCCTGTACAATGTCAGGAACCTCTGTCCACAGTTCTTCAGGCACTCTGTTTATCAGGTCTAATCCCTTGATTCTATTTGTCACTTCCACTGTATAGTAGTAAGGGATTTGATTTAGGTCATACCTAAATAGTCTAGTGGTTTTCCCTACTTTCTTCACTTTTAGTCTGAATTTGGCAATAAGGAATTCATGATCTGAGCCGCAGTTGGCTTCCAGTCTTGTTTCTGCTAACTGTATAGAGCTTCTCCGTCTTTGGTGCAAAGAATATAATCAGTTTGATTTCGGCATTGACCACCTGGTGATGTCCATCTGTAGAGTCTTCTCTTGTGTTGTTGAAAGAGGGTGTTTGCTGTGACCAGTGCATTCTCTTGGTAAAACTCTGATGTCCAAGAATTGTTGCTGAAGACTTGAAAACTTGTTGCCGAGGAATTGCTGCCTTCCAGCTGTGGTGCTGGAGAAGTCTCCTGAGAGTCCCTTGGACAGCATGGAGATCAAACCAGTCAATCTTAAAGGAAATCAACCCTGAATAATTATTGGACTGAGCTGAATTTGAAGCTCCAGTATTTTGGTTATCTGATGTGAACAGATGACTCATTGGAAAAGTCTCTGATGCTGGGAAAGTTTGAGGACAGAAGGAGAAGAGGGCGTCAGAGGATGAGGTGGCTGGATGGCATCACTGATGTAATGGACATGAACTCAGGCAAACTCTGGGAGATGGTGGAGGACAGAGAGGCCTGTTGTGCTGCAGTCCAGAGAGTCAGAAATGACTGGGCGACTCAACAGTAAAATAGGTTGTATTTCCAAAAAGTAAAATTAGATTACCAAAGATGAAAATGATAGATATTGAATTTAACAGAAAAAGGAGAGTCTAACTTTATAGCAAATGGATAAATATGTCACAGAAGAGAAGTCATTCAATTCACTTTTAAACACAGTGTTCTGACTGTGTGCTCCCAATGTGATTTTTTTTTCTAAGAAAAAATTGCAAAGAAGTCTGGAAATTTACATAAGCTGTTGGTAGTGGTAATTGTGTAGCAATCTTGAAACTCTTATATGTATTGCAAGACCCAGCAAATGAAGATACTGGGGATGTTGGGAACTTAGGTTTTACTGTGAGGTAGGGGAGATAGATATTTGGACTGGGATAGGATGATTCTTGTCTGAGTTATTATTCTGATGGTAGTGGTAGAAATGGTAATTTTCTGAATTCCTTCCTCATTTATTAGTTGATTTTCTTCTGTAAAAAGCTTTCTTTTCTATTTCTTCCCTCTTTCATTTTTTCATATCAGACTATATTTTCCCCTCCCCACAACCAATGTGCTATAGTCATTTCTGTGATTAGCCATTTTGATGTTCAAATTATGCGTTTTCCCAGTGAGAATTCCTGTAAGCCAGAACCTGTGTCCTTTTGATACATCTCCATTATGCAGAGATACACCTTTTTTGAAAAAATTGTGTCTGCTAAGACAAAGCTAAGAATCATGAAACAAAGCAAATGCAAACTCAAACCATAACAAAGCAAAAATGAAACCAAAGTAAAGGGATATGTCTAATGAATACAATATGAGTTCTTTGATTAAATCTGGTAGATATAGCTCTATATATCTTTATTTCTATCTCTATATTATTAATCTGTATATACATATATAATTTACATATATACCCTGGTGGCTCAGACGGTAAAAGCACCTGTTTGCAATGCAGGAGACCCAGGTTCGATCCCTGGGTCGGGAAAAGCCCCTGGAGAAGGAAATGGCAACCCATTCCAGTACTCTTGCCTGGAAAATTCCATGGATGGAGGAACCTCATAGGTTACAATCCATGGGGTCACAAAGAGTTGGACACGACTGAGCGGCTTCACTTTCACTTTCACTATACACATATACATCTCAATCAGCTGCATAAGAATTGATAGGGATATTTGGAGAACTTAAGGACTATATATTAGATAATAGTATTGTATCAATGGTACATTTTTTATAAGATAATCATGTTGTGGAAATGAAGAGAACCTTTTGTTCTTTTGTGAATACTGTGAAGTATGGGGGGGTGGTGTCTTGAAGTCATAAAACTAATGCAACTAATTCTAAATGGTTAAATAAAAACATGTTATGTATGTGTACAGAGAGATAAAGCAAATTTGAGATGGTGTGGACAACTGGCGAATCTAGGTGAACTATTCATTATACTTGTCTTACGATTTTCTTTATGTTGAAAGATTTTCAAAATAAAAAGTTGGAGAGGAAGGAACACATTGTTGGATCAAATGAGAAAGACCGTGGCAGGCAGGACTGGGGTCAAGCTGCAAACTGTGAACCTCCGCAGGCTGTCTTAGAGGGTGCTAGAAGGTGGGGCCGCAGGGGAAGGTGGTTTGAGGCAAAAAGAAAATGGAACATCAAGGGCAGCGGTGATTGAGCACCTGTGAGCCTTGGGTTTTAATGATGCAGCTATTTGTTTCAAATATGATTTCATTTCATACCCATATTTCATACACACAAATTGAGGTCCTATTCCAACTCTGTCCCAGGCCCATTTGCTCAATGAGAGGCACATTGCTTGGCTTATCTGATAGTTGGCTTTTAGTGCAAAGCTCCTCCTTACGAGTGATTTCAATTCTTCCTCATTAATCTTGCTGGAGAACCATGGTTAAATGATTGTGGGAGGGTACATTTAAGATATCCAGTGATCAACAGTGTGGCTCATTTTCTGTCAAGTATGACTTTGTGGTTTTTATCTGATGCTTACCACACAGCTTCACACAAAACAGGTTTGCTCCCCTGCCTCCCCTCCCTCCCCCCAGCTCCCAGTACAGATTTGTATTCCTGGTATCCTGCTCTCATCTGATGAGTTCTCAGAGGCCCCAGTTCTTGTCTTGTCCCCAGGAGTAAAGCAGCAACTGCTTTAAACTGATAACGACATGATTTTGCTGCCCTATAGACAGTCATTTAAACTCTGTGATATGTGGCCACTGCCTCGAAATTCAAGCAATGGAAATGACATCATTATCAGCCGACTCTTTATGATGAAAAATGACCCACATTAGGAAACAATCTGAACCCAGGGAAACTTCAGTGATCCATCATCACAATTATAACATGCTGGTCTTTTATGTAAATCCAACCCATAGTGAAGCCAGGTTTGGGTGGAGGACTTGGGGGACGAGAAATCCTGTGGAAAATGAACATTAGGACCATATAATTAAGCAAAAGGGAAAGCTTCAGATAATGTATGTTTCTCCAGGGATCATTTCATGCTTTAGAGATCCTGACAGATCTAGGCTGGGAGGGTTGCATCATCCTTATTAAAAGCATTTGTTAAATGCCCAGAGCTATGCAGAGATGTACTGGGCTTCGGACGGCATGAAGTTAGTTGAAAGCACTGCTCAAGGTACTCCCTCCAGGACCTGGAGCCCTCTCTGAACTACCTCATTGAGAGGTGGCCCCCTGGCCACGGAGAAGACCTCACATCACGTGCCGGAGGATAATGTCTTGTCACAAGTGGGAACGTGGGGGTGTCTGGCTTCCCTCATTCCCCTTCTATCCCTCTGACCAACAGACCTTTTCACAGTCTTTTCACCACCATGTGGCCAGAGGACTGGGATTGTCAAGTGGATACCATATCATTGCCTGCCTTACCAGTAAACAAAGGCCTCCTTGGCCATCAAACCAGCAGCCCCTACAGTTGGCCGCCCGCTGGGCACCTGAGGGGACTCAGGTTGGAGAAAAGCAGGATACAGGTCCTAGATCATTAAGGTGTGTATCAGAGGAATGGTTTCAATGAGGCCAGACTCTTGTATCTTCCCATACTTAGAAAAGTGCTAACTAAATTCATTAACTTCAGATGTCTAATTTTCTTTAATTAACAGTAATCTTTTGATGTTTCATCTTTTTTTTGTTTTGGAAAATTCCTGTTTGTCCTGGCTGCCCCCTTACCACTTCAGAGCAGGACCTCTGAGTCATCTGAGAGGCTGTCTTCTGGGCTAACGTCCTCAGTATGTCTGCTGAGTAAGCCATAATTCTCAGCTTTTAGGTTGTGCATGTTCTTTAGTTGACAGTCACCATCCACCTGCAGGAAGATGATAATTTTTAGAGAGCAGAGGAGGTAGAGCCTTTGGTGACAAATCTTGCCTGTATCCGTGGGCACATATGATTGCTCCTGGTCCCCATCACCTGTCCTTACATGGTCCTTAGAGTCTGTGTTTTGTGTTGTCCCATTTTGTCAAAGCTTAGAAAGAGGGGGAGTGTGTGTGTGTGTGTGTAGATGTAAGGGAGATGAGGAGGGATAAAGAGGATTAATGGTTGCATTGATCCCAGACAGTTGCGGATGGAGTACAGACTTACCAAGGTGTCTCTCAGTTGCCTGTACCCTTGGATATGAGAAAAGCACAAGGAGGTGAAATTTTCTCTCATTCATCTTTCACTTCCTACTCAGGAGGCCCTGGGACCCACAGGCTAGCCTGGTAGCTCTGGGCTCATGAGTGCTATAAACAGGGCGTCTGCATCTCAGCCCCCACCTGGGGATACCAGGTTCCCTTCAAAGTTTTCTGTAAAGCACTTTGTGGTATCATCTTTTCTCTCCTCCTCCACTCTACCTATAAAGAATGAAAAGTGTTAGTTGCTTCAGTGGTGTCTGACTCTTTGCAACCCCATGCACTTTGGCCCACCAGGCTCCTCTGTGCATGGGATTCTCCAGGAAAGAATGCTGGAATGGGTTGTCATGCCCTTCTCCAGGGATTGAACCTGTGTCTCTTACTTCTCCTGCACGGGCAGGCAGATTCTTTACCACTAGCGCCACCTGGGTACCTGTTATATATGCTCTTCTTATTCTAAAATCATTGTTTGGATTATATGGCCCTGGCTTGCTTTCTCCTCTGTTCTTTAATATTCACCTACAGGATATAAAAACCTTTTCCATTTTTGGGCCAATAATATCTAAGAGTTCTTCTTAGATGTTCATTCCTTGTATCTAAGGCTTTGCCTCCCTGAGGAATACAAATGCCCCTCATAGGGCAACACACTGAGCATGGCATGGATTTGTGGATTGCAGCCGTTTTTTAATATGACAGCTGATAAAACGTTTCAAAGGATAAAGAGCATATGGTAATGTATACCTTTCAGTGCTACTCTCTCAATTCGTCTTACCCTCTTCTTCCTCTGCTGTGTCAACCTCCAACTTAAAAAAAAGAAGATAAAGGGCAAAAGGCCCAGAACACAACACCCCCACAGGGCAGATAGGATGGAGTCTTGGGGAGAGGAGAACATGGTGGGCCTAGTGCCCAGGAAGAGGGAAATCCCATCTAATATGACTCCACATTTACTCAGACTTAGGCCCTGCTCTAAATCTGTATACAAATCATAAGGAAATGGCAACACACTCCAGTGTTCTTGCCTGGGAAATCCCATGGACAGAGGAACCTGGCAGGCTTCAGTCCATGGGGTCGCAAAAGATCTGGACATGACTTAGTGACTAAACCACCTCCACCACAGATGATGCGGTTTAATCCCACAGCCACTTCAGAATGCTGTATGGGAGCTTCAGTAGAAGAGGAGCCTGAAACCTAGAAAGGCTAAGTGACTCAGGATCACATGGTTCATGGACAGAGCTGGGATTCAAACCTTGGCAGCCTGACTCTCAGCTCCTGCCGTTCACCACCTTGCCTCACCGGGAGGAGGAGGAGCACCTCTGGGGAGAAGTCTGTCAAACTTCCTGGAAGGAAGTCTTGGCTGTAGGCACTCAGGCCTGCCTGTAGTCCAAGGCCCCTTAGCTTCTCTGGTTGCAGTAGAGATGTGTGTCGTGGTGGTGGCTGGTGGTCACATCCCGTCAGGAGGGAGTGATAGGTTTGCCAGCCTCCCTCTGTTCTGGGGGGATCACCTTCAGAGCAGCTGTGGCATCTTATTTACCCTTGGCAGAAGCTAAGACCCTCCCTGAGTCACCTTTGGACTTGTAGTTCTAGCAACTTCGTAATCAGACCCACCATGGCAGTTGAAACACTGCCAGGGGGATGTCCCTGGAAGTCCAGCAGTTAAGACTCTGCACTTCTGCTGCAGGGGGCGCAGGTTTGATTCCTGGTCTGGGAACTTAAGATTCCAAATGCCCCATGATGTGGCCAAAAAAGTTTAAAAAAAAAAAAGAGAGAGAAGAAACAAACAAACAAACAAACAAACACTGTCAGGAAATGCCCAGTTGATTTGTCTGCTGAGATTAATGAAACCAAATCTTGGGATCTACAGACGTCATTGGACATGCTCCAGTTGGCCTCAGCTGTAGTCCAGTGGCTGCTTACCGAGAGACCCATCAGTTAAGTCAGCTCAGGGAGGGTGTCTGCTGAGTGTTCTCTCACCATGGGGAAAGGCAGGGCTGTGCTTTCTGCAAAGGAATCAACCTCTTTCACTCTGGGCTGAAGAGGAGGCAAGAAAACCATTTTGGAACATACCCTAAGAAAGACAGTCTCTCTGGCTCCCCAGTGTGGCAGGGCCGGGCCCTGGGCTCCCTGCGGTGACCGAGTCAAGGAGTTGGGCTCCTTCGGAAGCCTTGTGTGCTGGCTCTGACTCCACCCCGACAGCTTCAGGTTGGGATGGGTAATGAGGGCATTTTGAAATCATCGTCTCTTAGCTATGGTTTCAGATTGTGCTTTCTCTGATGAATAATCCATACATGGTTACCAGGATGCATTTAATTGTCCGTCTTCTTGTCCTATGTGATAGGAAAGGGGGAGGGTGAAAACAGCGTCATGAGATCCATCCGCTTCTCTTTGGGAGCCCTGCTCTTTTGACCAGCTCAGGTCTTTCTTCCCCAGCAAAGAGCGGGGATGGGGGGCATGGGACCCTCTGAAAATGTTGTGTTGGGAGGGGCAGAAATAATTCACTGTGGCTGGGAGGCACAAGAACTGATCTGCCTCTGTAAAATCCCTTTTCATTTATGCCTTTGGTGAGACTCTTAGGTCTGCAGTTTGGGGCATGCTATCATTAAATTTACCATGGTATTTATATTCAACTGGTTTACCAAGTATATCACCTCTCATGTCCAGTCTACTTCTTAAAGCTCCCCAGTGAAGAGCTTCCAGAAGTGCTTGGATTGTGTTTTCTTTCCTGAAAGTTCTTCAGTATATGGTGCGTATTCATGACCAGATTTTAAAACCATAGATTCTTCATGCCCTACTTCAGCTGATCCCCTCTTCAGAGCCTCTACAGAGGATGCACTTCTAATCAGAGCCAGATTGGATTTGTCAGTGTGGTGGGGGTTGTGATGAACAAGCTTCACTAGGTAGAAGAAGCTGAACAGTGTTATGCCAGGATCACTGGGGCTAAGAAATAACTCAGCCAGGTGTTAGCTTAGTTACACTGGACTTGACTTAAAACTCTCTGAGCATTAATTTCTTATTCATAAAGTGTAGATAGTAATACACACCTTGAAAGGTCTGGGGAAGGCTCAAGTCAGATAAGGTGGGGAAGTACCTTGGGAACTGTACAATATTAAACACACGGAAATTGTGAGTCTTGGACTTAAGTTGGATCAAAGAGGTTTTGAAAGAAGACAGTCTAAGTCTGGAGGTTTGTTAAACAGATATTTCTTATTGATTTTTCTCCTGACAGGATTTAATCTATACTCTGTTGTCTTATGTCTAATTTTTCCAAAGATAGGCCAGTTAAAAAGGTTTGTACTTTAAATCGTGTTGCGCAGGGCCCTGCACTCTGCTGAGCTAAGTTGGAAACTGGCCAGAGCCAGAGCAATCCTGTCTGGAACAGGTGTATGTCCCTGTAAGGGAGTCCCTGCTTAGTTGCTGTGGTGGGGCCCCTCCTTTGGCCCCGTCTTCCACCTCTGCCAGGCCTTTGAACTATCTCATTGGTGTACTGAGTTCTGTACAGGCTGGGGGCTGTGGTTACATCTCTGCCCAGAGTCTGCAGGTCTTTCAGAAAGAGAGGTGGTTTGACACTTAGAGAATTATTATAATTGCTACTACTTATTATTTACTATATGCCAGGTGCCCAACTTTCCATACACCACCCCAATTAAATCTTCACAGTAACTCCATAAGGTAGGAACTTGTATCAACCTCATTTTGCAGATAAGGAATCTGAGCTTGGAGAGTTTTAGATCAGATGTCAGAGGTCAACAGCTAATGTAGTACAGATCAGGAGTCCCGTGTGGGACTGTGGGGCCCCAAATGTGGTTCTTAGCAGAATGCTGCTCCTGGGCCTGGACGGGCTGCGACTGGACACGGAAACCAGAGCCTCAGATCACAGGGCAAGATCAAACTTAGCCCTGGGGAGTGTTCTCCTCTTGCTGAAGGGAGGGGAGGCAGAGGGCTGGGAGTGCCTAGGACTTCTATCTTGTGGCACTGAGGTAACAAGCCCAGCGTTAGTCCCGACTGAAAATGCCACAGGCCAGTTCAGGCAGGTGTGTACACAGTTCAGATGTGCTATGTATGGGGCCCCTTTGCTTCAAAGTCTGTTCATTAAACACATAACTGGCCACTTAAAACATTTCTTTTCCAAACAGCTACCCCCACGTATTTGGGCAGTTTAAAGGGGTGGGGTGAGCTACAGATCATTACAGCTCTTTGATCTTGATTTCTTACTGTTCATTCATTACTTATGTTACTGCCTAAAAAAGGAAAGGAAGAAGAAAGAAAGAAAACAAGTGGGAAGAAAGAAAGACAGTTTGTTCAAGGAAGGTAAGGAAAAGGAGACAAGGAAGTGGGGACACAGTGTGGCCCAGAGTTGAATAAAGCAGCATGAAACCAAGGACCCTGACACCTCCACCCCCCAGTGCCATCCCATACATCTTTACGTTCCACTAAATGTTCAGAAATGTAACTGCGCTTGCAAATAATTGCTGCCGTTGAATGAATCCACCCTGGCACATCCATTTGAGCTCAAAATAACCCATGTAACCTAAGAGTAAATCAGTGACTGGACACCCAGTGCCAAGCATAATCTCAAGCAACATTTAACTAGGTTCAATATTTATTTCCCTGCCTTGAGTCACTTTGAAATGATCTGGACTCAGTTCAGACAGGTCCAGCCCTAATTTTATGGTGCTCTTGGAACCCTTCCAGCAGCACAAGGGCTCAGATGTCAGGGAGTTCCAGAAAAATGAGATCCCTCACAGAAGATTTCACAATTTAAGGCACCCTCCTTTCAATATTTTGCAACATGTGGGCCTTGTGACTGAAGATACAATTTTTTGAGATGGCTTTGAGCATCCTTAAGAAATTTGCCTCACCCACACCCCAACTTCTACCTCCACCCTAGGGACGGGTCGGGTGACATTAACCTGGTTAACAGCCTGTGTAAATAAAATCTCTGAATATCCACAAGCAGGAAAATTTACTACCATTTTCCGAATGAATGCCATTTTCCACACAATTATGGAAGCCGGATTTGGGAAGCTTCAAGACACATTAAAACAGCAGATAATGTGGCTCCAAGTTTGATGGATACAGGAACACATCAAATAAACAGCAACTAATTCTCAAACTTCTGTATCTCAAATGCTCAATCAATAGAAAACCAACCAATTTTAGTGTACATCTGAGATAAATCTCAAGATGGCAGATTGACTTATAGCTCCCTGTTAAAGGGATATTGAGCTGACATTGAGTGACCTCATACTCAGCCAAAACATTTATTATAAAAGTCTGATGTGGTTAAGTGTAACGATTCATATTGGCCCATTCAGCTCTAAACGCAGCCTTTCATCTGTTGTAGTTGGGAGAAGAGTCAAAGACCTCACTCATGAAATAAAACATTTCCCTTTTCTTTATTTCTCCTTTATCTATAGATGATTAGTCTTGATTCAGAACAACAATATACATTCTGGAGTCTGAGAGATCTAGTTCATGTCCTAGGAGCACCATTTACCAGCTTTTGAGCAAAATATTAAGTTTCTTTCAGGAGCAGTTTTCTTATCTATGGAGTTAGAAGGATTGGGATGAAATGATGTATTTAAAGCAATTAGCAAAGTGCCCAGGCACATACTTAAGAAGTTCTAGTAATATTATTATTATAATAATATCATTATTTTGATTAAAAGTATTTTGACTGCTGACTTCACAGTCCCATAGATTATTAATGCTATCAGTAGAGATAACAACAACAATAATTATATTATTTTGTTGATACTTACTAGTACCAGGCATGGCACTCAATGCTTAAAATATATTTTCTCATTTAATTCTTACGACAACCCTTTGAAGTTGGTTGCTGTTTTTATTCCAGTTGTTGGAAATGAGGAAACTGAGGTTCAGGGAAATGAACAAATTAGTTGGGATCACACAGTTGGCAGACATCGAAACATACAACATCACACTGGCCTCCTTTCTCCACGTGACATAGGTTAATAACCTTTTTGTATTATTATACCCTTAGGGAATTGGAGAAGGAAATGGCAACCCACTCCAGTGTTCTTGCTTGGAGAATCCCAGGGACAGAGGAGCCTGGTGGGCTGCCGTCTATGGGGTCTCACAGAGTCGGACACGACTGAAGTGACTTAGCAGCAGCAGCAGCACTCTTAGGGAAACAGGAAACTTTAATAATTTGAGAGAAATCACTTTATCTCTCTGGACCTTATGAAAAAGTCAAATGAAAAAGTTGGAATGAATGATAGCTGAGATTTTAGGATTCCAGGATTCTAATGTGATCAGTTGTTGTCAAGAGAGAAATGCTTAGAAAATGTGTAAATTGGATTTTTTTTTTTTTAATATTTGAAAAGGATATTGTACACATGCCATATACTGGTTGCTTCTCCAGTCAGGCTGAAAGGAGAGTCATCACTGCCTTTCCATAATGGCCCAGCTCACCCAGACACACTTGTCTGCTGTGGCCATGGTTGGTCCGGCAGAATTTAGGACAATCCTTCATTTGGATCAAGCTGCACTTCCCGCTTCTAACCTGTATTCCTCCAAGACGCTTAACACTATCTCCTATTTCCCCAATCCGTAAGGAAATCCTCCTATCATCCTGGGAGTAATGCTGTAATTAAAGGCTTATTGCCATTGGGTCCTCGCTTCAGGGTGGATGTGAAATGAAGCCACTGACCACTCTTGCGGTGGGTTAGGTGTTTAAAATATTTCACATCCTGGCCACAAGCCAGGCAGTTTCTAGATACGGCCTGTTTAGGGTCTGGGCTTCCAGGGTAGAGAAGGTCAGCAAAGGTCAACAAAGGTAGGGAGAAATGGCGTGAGGATGGAAGGATGTGGAGGAGATAGAGGGGAGTCTGAGTCTCAGTTTCTGGCTGGATGCAAGCCCTGGGCATTGACCTGGGTCTCGTGCCATGACATGGACCCAGTGTCCTGGCTCTGAGTTCTTAGTTTTACTGCTTGACTGCAGCTGTCTGCTGCTGCTGACTTCCTGAACCACTGTTTATTCTAACAGTGCGAAGGGCATGCAGAAATGTTGTATATGGTAGACTGACTCTTCAAGTCTAGCCAGGATTCCACATTTTGGCCTTCCACTCTTTTGGGTTTGGAGTAAGGAAAAAGTGAGTGGAAAAGAAGAAATCATCTGCCTTTAGGTCCTAGGGCTAGTCCTTTTACAATGTGCTTATACAGATATGAACCTGTGAAGAGGATTTGATCACCCTAATAATGTCAATGAAACCATAGATTATTAGGGGAAAATTAGAGTTAAACAGCTTGTTGAAACTAAGGATACTAATCAGTTATGTGGCTAAATTAAGAGAAAAGAATTTTTAGATCTGTTTGTTTTCATTGACTTACATGTATAGAGCCAGACTAAGCCAAGACCCAGGATGATGCATATGGAAGTCCCAGTTAGCCATTTCAGACCTTCTGCAAGTTTGAAGAAGATAAAGAGGAAATCTCAGTTGGGTGAAATGTTTTAGGGGTTGGAAAGGGGGACAGAAGTTGATGGTATGCTATATGGAATATTCTTTCAGCATGACATCAGAACCCCAGAAAGCTCTTGAACATTTGCTATTGATTTATCTTTAAAATAATAAGAGATACATTTTTAAGAAAAGAAATGAGGAAAAATCTTAATCTGAGAGTGATTGGTTCTGATGGTTTGTAGCCACCCATTTAAGTTCAGGAAATTACTCATTTGGGGGCATTTTCCATGGGAGGATTGGAATTAAGTTGTTAAGCAACATTTTTTGTCTTTTAAATATTATTTACTAACAATCTGACCTGCCTTTGTAGGGAAAATGTACAAAGGACATAAAAATGTCTCCTTTTTTTCCCCCTGAGGTTTCCCTCAATCTTGCTGTTCAAGTCTTGTCAGAGATTTTTACCAAACCTGTTTTTCAGGGATTTAAGTTCTGCTCATAAAAATTAACTTCAGGCTTTTATGCATGTTAAAAACAGAATTCATGTGGTTAAAAAAAAAAATATCTTGTATGCCTTTAAAAGAAGGACTAAGGAAAATATACCTTCCTAGATGGCTTCTCCTGTGGCTCCGTGGCCTGTTAGTTTAAGGAACCATTACAGTTCAGTAGATCATCTTTCCCCTATCCCCTAGCAGCACGAGGTAGCTCTGGGTTTTATTCGGAGCCCTCAAAGGAAAATGCCAGCTGTTTTTTCTTTCCTTCTTTTTTTCTACTGAAAATTGAATTAAGAGCTCAGGAAAGGCATAAGATAACTTCACAGTGCAGAGCTTGAATTCCTGTGTGGGTCCTAGGGAGGCTCACCCTGTGCTAAAGAACAGAGCACATTGTCCTTGGAGCCATAGTACAGAACATCAATCTTACCCTCCCAGGCTTTGGAGACCAGACCGGTCCAGAGACCAGACCGGTCCATAGCCCAACCCTGTTTCCTTTGGGTCCCCATAACAAAGAAGGATGTGCTTTCAAGATCATAGATCATCTCCCCATCTAGGGTTGGCCTGGCCCAATGGGAAGCTAAGAAAATACCTCTGGGCTACTTCACTCAGGGGGAACTTCCTGTTTGTGGAGCATACCCTCCTTGGACTCTACTGGTATAGCTTCTGCTGATTCTTTTGGCTTTTTTTAGAGTGATGTCACGATACCCTACCCTTGTGGGATTATGAGAACATGCTAGATTAGCTCTTTGGTCAGAGGCGGAGCTATGTTATGGAAGATACAGGGGTTCATTCATTCATTTACTCGTTCATTCAAGCATATAGTGTACATGTACCCTGCACAAAAGGCACAATTCTTGGTGCTAAAGTTATCAGCTGAAAGATATAAGCCTTTCCTCATGGAACTGGAGCTTCCAGGTGAGAAAAAGCACAATAATATGGTATGATGTGTACAGTAAGTCAGTTCTGAGATGGAGGCTGCGGGGAGAGGAGCAGCATCTAACCCAAGGTGGAGAGGGATTTTGGAAGGCATCCTGGAGGGCATAACTCAGGGGTGAGATTTGAGGAACAGATACAAATGAGAGGTCTAGTATCATCATTACAATTAATAATTCATTTCCAAAATAGAGATTTTGATGACTGTAATTGAGTCCCAAAGGGTATAGCCTTTCAGGATGTAGCCTGGGATCATTCCATTCTAGCTGCTTCTTTGAAGAAGGAACCATTTTATTCCCTAACACCCAGTGTGGTCTCCAAAGGACTTTATCCTATTTACTAGCAAAGCCTCAAAGATTAGATTACAACTTGGCCAAGCTCAGGTTCCTGTCCCTACTTTCTATTATTTTTATGTGTAGGACTAGACTGGTCATTGCTGCTTGACTGGGTCACGGTGTCTGTCTGATGAAGGATCTTATCAAAGATGCCTTACAGGAAAGGGGCTCTTTTCATTACTTGTCCCAGCATAACGCTTTAACTACAGTCCCAGTGGAGTAAAAGCTAACTAGATAAGGAACAGGAGGGGTTCCTTCTCCCAAAGCTGAAACATAAGCTTAAGTGATGTTGCCTTATAAGTGGAGCAAATCTTCCTTATTCTGAAAGAGAAAAATCTAATAATAGCCTCACCAGTCTGTGACTTAGAGCCTAGTAACTAGCAGGTGACACCCATTCATGCCCTTTCCTCAAGGAGGCAGTTCAGGTTCCCTCTAGCCCTGGAACTAGTCCTAATCTTAATGGTCTTGGGTCTCTTGTTTTCCAGCCCCACCCCTCCCCCACCCCAGATGTTAGATGCAACAAGCAAAGAAAAGAGAAGGGATGAAGGAGTTGACTTCCAGAGGGGACCAGGAGAGACTTCAGACAGCTGGGCAATGGGGAGAGAGCAAGAGGAGATCCATGAGAAGCAGACACGAGAATTTTACACTGAAGAGTATGTGTGTGTCATTTGATAGTGAAGTGATAGTGATAGTGAAGTCGCTCAGTCGTGTCTGACTCTTTGCAACCCCACGGACTGTAGCCTACCAGGCTCCTCAGTCCATGGCGTTTTCCAGGGAAGAGTACTGGAGTGGGTTGCATTTCCTTCTCCATGTGTGTCTCGTTTAGTCATGTCCAAATCTTTGTGACCTCATGGACTGTAGCCCTCCAGGCTCCTCAGTCCATGGAATTCTCCAGGCAAGAATACTGGAGTGGCCTGCCATTTCCTTCTCCAGGGGACCTTCCTGACCCAGGGATTGAATCCATGTCTCCTGCATTGCAGGCAGATTCTCTACCATCTGAGCCACCAGGAAAGCCCTAAAACTTAAGAGAGCTCTGGCCTAGTGCGTTGGGGATAGGGATTCAGTGAGAGCCTTGTGTTTTTCCCTTTTTTAGTGAGTCTTGGATTCTGTTTTTCTGGCATTTTGTCCAATTGAGAAATACATTAAGTATTTTGCCAATTTTTAATTGACATGAAAATTACAGTAATTTGTGAGAAGAAAGGAGGTTCTCAAGTTATTTTAAAAGTCATTGCAAAAGTATTGCTCTCTTTGATGAGATCTAAGATAGAATCATATTCTTTAAGTACTCTGAAAGGGAAGTAGCAAGGCTTAATGGATAAACAGCAGATTGTTTATCTGGAACCTGTTTCTGTACCGTTTCTCTAACTCTGAAAATAACTCTACCCTCCCATTCTGTTTTTTTTTTTTTTTTTTTTTTTTTAATGGAGCTGGTTGCCCTGATAGAAAGTCCTGAGTGATATGCTCTTATAATGGAGATGTACATGCAGATAGGTTTATAGAAACACTGTGTATATTTACATGAGACTTGGGAAAGGAAACTCAGCCATCAAATGAATCTCAGATGACATCAAGAAGGTAATTGGAGAACAAAAGAGATTGCATTTTTCCTCATACAAATGGGGAGACTAAGGCACAGCAAGGCGAAGTAATCTAGTTGAGGTTCTATGAAGGGCAATGATGGAATTGACATGAACCTCCTCACATCCTGAGGTTTTCCATCAGATTGTGGCACTAACGTTAAATCTGTATGCCATTCAAACTAGTTGACCTTCCTTTTAATTTTTACGCTTCTTCTAAATTTTATTTATTACATGTTGGAACTCATCTCTTGGCTCTGCATTTGAAATTACTTTATGGCTCAAGCTTTGAAGGTTTATAATGCAATGGCCTCCTAATAGCAGGTCAATGAAAAAGACTTTCATTTGGCACTAGTTTCCAATGATCTAACTAAGCCATTTAAAATTTAGCAAGGGATTCCAGTTATATGCTGAAATCCTGTCCTGCTGCTGACTGGCTGAAGGAGTGTTGGCTCCCCAGAGAAACTTCAGGAGCAACGATGACCACAGTCATACTACTTTCGTGGTGGCGGTGGTACATCTCCTGGGGATTTCCTGACACTGCCTCTGTGCCAGGTTTTACATGGCCCTACTTGTTACTGAGGGTCTAAGGGAAATACAGTGAACCCAAGCAAGATGATCTGTTCACTGTCATGGACTCTTTCCACACATCGCTGCCCCTCTGCTCTTCCCTATCCATCCACCACAGTCTGTCAGGGTTGTTCTTATAAAGCCTAGCCTTTGAGAACCTTAAAGAAATATGTCCGTTCATTCATTCTACATCCATTCACAAATACTAGGCACTACTGCATGCTTTGCTCCATGCTAGACAAATATAACATGTGATCCCCATTCACTAGTGAAGTAAATGCCATTGTCTGGGTCAGGCACAAGCACGT
This sequence comes from Bubalus kerabau, assembly GCF_029407905.1. NCBI lineage: Eukaryota > Metazoa > Chordata > Mammalia > Artiodactyla > Bovidae > Bubalus > Bubalus kerabau. The sequence continues at coordinate 12,847,009 of NC_073641.1, forward strand.
AGAATAAGATATAAGAGTGTCCAATGCAAGTATACTGTGAGGTGGCCCAGAGGAAGGAATATGAGAAAGAGCATGGACTTGACTGATGACAGATTTGGGTTCAAATCCCATCCCTGCTGCTCACTGACTCTGTAGCCATAATTTCCTCAAATGGAAAATAGATTGGGGTAGCTGTGAAGATTAAATAAGATAGTGTATAGAACTACTTAATATAGACCCTACTATGTAGTGAGTAGTCAATACATGGGTATACACATAAAATATTAGTACATAGATTATAAAAACAGTAAGAATTTGAAAAGTGGGAACTCATTGTGGGCTGGATGAGAGGAAAAGGCCTGTCAACTGGAAAGAGCTGGGTCCCTGAGGAATGAATTCAAATTAGATGAGGATGGGGTTAGAAGAGGGGCACTCCAGGCAGTTCCAGACAGACAGGAGGACAAAGGTCTGGAGGCAGCAGGAAAGATCTGGGGGGCTTCCTGGGAGAATTCAGAGCTGGGACCCCTGGGGGGGAGCATAGGGATGCAGTGGATCCAGATTTTGGTGAGTGGTAAAGCCTTTACCTCCTCTCTTAGGTAGCCCTTACCGGCCTTGGTGTGCTTCAAAAACTGCAGGCTTTTGAAATGTTTTTGTACAATCAATTCTGCCATGTTTTAGCAGATGAGGGGCAATCCAAGGTATGACAGTCAAGAATCTTTTCATTGTTGTTGTTGTTGGGGAAGTGGAGGAGATACTACATATACTGACTGAGATGAAAGAGCTAACAGGTTAAAAAAAAAAAAAGGTCATGGAAATAAATGAGCATCTGTCATTTTCTTATGGGGTCTCCCTCTCTCCTTCCAGAGGCCCTTGTAAAGTCATGCTGATTTATGACTTTGGCAGACTTATGACATTCTTAACATTAGAAAATTATCCCCTACCCTATTCCCAAAGGGCACAGTGATATATTGTGTTGACTAATTTGTTAGTGTATTTTCTGTTGGGCTTCCACAAGTTAGCTTTTTCTGCTCTTTCTTCCTAATCACATATTGTGGTAAGTTTCCCCAATGCCCAGAAAACCCAAAGGCATTAGCTATCTCCATTACCATTCACAGACGGGCTTAGCTGAATGGGCAGAAACCTGCTACAGCCAAATTGCTATCTTGAAAGAATGATTATGTGTCCTTTGGGAGTTTTGTAAAGTGTGTTTCTTGATAACCTCCTAGAGAAGAGAAGCGATAGTACATTTCCCATCCAGATAGGTATGGAAAGCTCCTTGCAAATGAGTTTCTGAAGTTAGGGGTCAATAATAGCTGGGTCATCTCATTAGTGTTTTTCTTAAAATAAGATAATGGAAATAGCTCAGTTCCCATTGTCCACCCTTAGCAACCCCTCCCTATTTTATTTTAAAAAGAAATTCATATAGCCTTTGGAATTGTCACTGTGACTCCTTAGGTCACAGAGAAACAGCCTACAAAATCCATGGGTTGCAAACTCATTATATATTAGCTGCAAACTGAAGAGAACAAACTTTTGGTGCAAGGATGTTATTTTATCCCCTCTTCCCTCCATGATCCATGTTGTGCAAACAGAAAATAGGAGGTCATGTACCTACTGATCTCTTGGGAGATCAGGCAGAGCTGTCCAAAAAGAACATAGAGGGGATTGTTTTAATTTAAAATTTGTTTGCAAGTTGGTATTATTCCATTTATTTCTTCTATTTAAAATAATTGTTTCCTTTGCTGCATTGACTTCGGGCATAGTGACAAAGAATGAACATTTTCTAATAAGATGTTAAATAGCAACAGTGATTCAGCTTATTGTTTTAAGTACATAAACTATGTTCTTGAGGTTTTCCTATGGGGAGAAAGGGTAATGAAAATGAATGACTCCCAAGCTTGATATCTCTTTGAGAGACGTGGAGATTCTGTATCATTATTGAAAAGATGAGTGCCCTAACCTCATATGCTTCTTAGTGACTCAATACAAACCAACCCCAAACAAGTCAGCAGATGTAACCTGTGATTAAGAAAGAGGCAGCCTGTCTGTTACAGATGTATTCATATTTATTGTGCCATGGGAGAGGCGACCCCGGTGCAGGGGCAGGTTGGGAACTCTACTTGTAGCAAAAACGGTGGGAAAACTCCAGGCAGAGGCTTTAAGATGAACACTACCCTTCTGCACTACGATCCTAAGGAATAAAAGGTGCTTGACAGGTGCTTTCCAAGGAATAAAAGAAGAGGCTCCTCTCTTGAATGTGATGTGGAGGTCATGTCAAGTCTCATTCATGGGCAACATCTGACACCATAGACAGGCATCCCATCTGCCAAAAGATTTAAGATGAAAGAAATTCTAGGGATGAGCCCATTTGAGGAGGGAAAGAAAACAAAATAAAGCAAAATTTTAGAATTTAACTATCTCTTGAATAAAACAAGCCCAAGTTTCAATTTTCTTTTTTTTTAATCATCACTTTTTTCAATTTTGGGGCTTCCCTGCTGGTAAAGAATCACCAGATGGTAAAGAAGTCACCCTCAATTCTTAATTGAAATGATTAGTGCCCTAACCTCATATGCTTCTTAGTGACTCAATACAAAGTAGCCCTGGGTTGTAGGAGACCTGGGTTCGATCCCTGGGCTGGAAGATCCCCTGGAAAAGGGAGTGGCTACCTTCTCTAGAATTCTTGCCTGGAGAATTCCGTGGACAGAGGAGCCTGGCAGGCTACAGTTTGTGGGGTCACAAAGAATTGGATGCAACTGAGTGACTAACACTTTGACTTTCAGTTTTTAACCCCTCAAAAAACAAGGCCTAGTACCTTAGGCCTCTTTGGGGGGAATATTAAGGCTGACTGCTCAGTTCAGTTCAGTAGCTCAGTTGTGTCTGACTTTGCGACTCCATGGACTGCAGCACGCCGGGCCTCCCTGTCCATCATCAACTCCCGGAGCTTACTCGAACTAATGTCCATAGAGTCGGTGATGCCATCCAACCATCTCACCCTCTTTCATCCCCTTCTCCTCCCGCCTTCAATCTTTCCCAGCATCAGGGTCTTTTCAAATGAGTCAGCTCTTTGCATCAGGTGTCCAAAATATTGGAGTTTCAGCTTCAGCATCAGTCCTTCCAATGAATATTCAGGACTGATTTCCTTTAGGATGGACTGGTTGGATCTCCTTGCAGCCCAAGGGACTCTCAAGAGTCTTCTCCAACACCACAGTTCAAAATCATCAATTCTGCGGTGCTCAGCTTTCTTTATAGTCCAACTCTCATATCCATACATGACTACTGGAAAAACCATAGCTTTGATTAGATGGACCTTTGTTGGCAAAGTAATGTCTCTGCTTTTTAATACTCTGTCTAGGTTGGTCATAACTTTTCTTCCAAGGACAAGCGTCTTTTAATTTCATGGCTGCAGTCACCATCTTCAATGATTTTGGAGCCCCCCCCCAAATAAAGTCTGTCACTGTTTCCATTGTTTCCCCATCTATTTTCCATGACTCTTAGGTTGAGTGTTATATTTGGAGCTGATTATTCCATTTTCTTGGAATCTTATGTCAAGAAGCTCTTGAAACAATTTCTCAAGAACATACCTTGGTCAGTTTTCCCGATTTGTCACATCCTGGTGCCAATTAACTGTAATCTCTTTGATTCTCTCTCTTTCTCTTTTCTGGGTGTGTGTGTGTGTGTGTGTATGTGTATGTGTTGTTGTTTAGTTGCTGAGTCGTTTTCGACTCTTTGTGATCCCATGGACTGTAGTCCACCAGGCTCCTCTGTCCATGGAATTCTCCAGACAAGAATACTGGAGAGGGTTGCCATTTCCTTCTCCAGGGATTCTTCTGACCCAGGGATGGAACCCCTGTCTCCTGCATTGGCAGGCAGATGCTTTGCCACTGAGGCACCAGGAAAGCCCGTGTATGTGTTTACATGTGTGCTTTTTTTTCTCCTCCTGATTACTTTTCTCTTATTTTTATTTTCTGCTGCTCTGTTATACCAAGCCTTAAGTTATTTCTCGGGCTGCAATCTGTCAATTTTTGCCCATCAGAACATATCTTAATACCACATCTACAGATTCTATCCGCCTGCAATGCAGGAGACCTGGGTTCGATACCTGGGTTGGGAAGAACCCCTGGAGAAGGGAAAGGCTCTCCACCCCAGTATTCTGGCCTGGAGAATTCCATGGACTACAGTCCATGGGGAAGCAAAGAGTCAGACACTACTGAGCGACTTTCACAAAGATAACATCCCACTGTAATTAGGAAAGGTGGCCATGCACCACAGTTATAAGAAGAAAGCAGATCCCCTGCTACATGTGCCGTGACCTATTCAAAACTGTTTGTGAGTACCATTTGATGGAACTCTTGGAAAACAATTGGATAATATCTATTACACTGGAAAATTCACATACATTTGACTCGGAAATTTCATTGTTAGGAACTTATCTTTCTGATATTGATCTGCAATACACAAAGATATACATAGGAATTTCACCAAGCATTGTTTGGATAAGAACAAAAATTAATCAGACTTAAATATCTTATAAAATAGGACTAAATAAGTAAAACATGAAACACTTTTACAATGTAATATTAAATGCTAGTTAAAAAATCTATTGAGGCTGATATAGAAAGTATGGATTATGTGATTCAAAAAGTTTCAGAATTATTCATATAAAATGAGTTTATATATATTCAGAAGAGTGGCATAAAGTAAATACATGAGTCCATACTGATATAAATCAATAAATAAGGAAGGAAGGAAATATTTTTCTCTTCAGAAGAAGGATTCCAAGTAAAAATGTAGGTATCACTCCCTCAAAAGGCGGAGCTTAATTCTCTTTGCCTTGAGTGTAGGCTAGACTTAGTGACCTGCTTCCAAAGAATGGAATATGGAAAGGGAACAATTTTAACATTACAGAGGAGAAACTTTTAAGACCTTACCCTAGCCAAGTGGTCAACAGTCTTATCGCCAGTGATAAGCCATATTGATAGTATCTTGATAAGTGAAGTGAAGAAGTGAAGTCGCTGAGTCGTGCCTGACTCTTTGCGACCCCATGGACAGTAGCCTGCACCAAGCTCCTCCATCCATGGGATTTTCCAGGCAAGAGTACTGGAGTGGGTTGTCATTTCCTTCTCCAGGGAATCTTCCCGACCCAGGGATTGAACCCAGGTCTCCCTCATTGTAGACAGACGCTTTACCATCTGAGCCCCTTGAAATCGTGTAATGACAAGGGCAATTCAATTCTGTGGTTTTCTTCTCCCAAACCAGTAATACCTGTGCAGTCATGAGAAAAACACCAGACAAATCCAAACTGAGAGACATTCTAAAAAATATCTGACCAGTACTTCTCGTAACTGTCTATGATAATGGAAAAGAAAAAAAAGGAAAGACCGAGAAAACAGAGCAGAGGAGATTAGGAGAGATGTCAACTTAGTGTAATCCCAGGGTGAATTCTTCGAACAATAAAAAGGATATTTGTGAAAAAATGAGTGAAATCTCAATGAAGTCTGTAGTTCAATTAATAGTTATGAATCTATGCTAATTTCTTAGTTTTGATAAATGTACCATGATTTTGTAAAATGTTAACAATAGGGATACCTAGATGAAGGGATATATGGGAATTCTCTGTGACTTTTCTATAAATCTACAATTATTTTTTAAAGCTTATCCTCAAAAGGCAAGGGAAGGCTTTGATAACATGCACATGCACAGAATTTTCTGGAAGCTAGCCAAGAAACTGCTAATACAGTTGACTTCTAACAAGTAGGATTATGGGCAGAGCATGGGAAATGCAGAGAAAGACAGAGAGAGACAGAGACAGAAGGAGACCAAGAAGGGCAAGGTAGGAATTTTGCATTTTCTCTTTTACCATTCTTCATTGTTTGATTTTCCCCACTATGTTTGACTTTTATATGGCTACCATGGTTATCAAACCACACTCATTCCACAACACTCTCAGCTCATCTTTTCAAAACAAAAGAGGAGACATTGTTTTTAGCCATTTTGCTTAGGAAAAACAATGGTCATATAGCTTTGCACAATGAAATTAGCTTAATATCTATGCCTGCCATATAATGAATCTCATACCGTGCATCTCACATTTTAAGGTTTTAGTGTCTCCTCAGATTGTCATTTATCATAACATTAGTTCTAAGGGAACAGTTCTTCAAATCAACAATCCCCCTTGCTAGACATTTATTCAAGCCCAAAACATTGATGTTCTATCCCTCAAGATTTTTTAAAGTTGACTTTTACATTTAGATTGCCATACCCAATTCACTGTAGTAATAACAGAAAAGTTGTTAGTCTACATTGGCATCATCTTGAGGTTATGGATTGTTTCAGCAGAGGAGACCTCCGTGAGAATCACATCTAATTAATTGTGTGGGCGGAGGAGAAAATGATTGTCAGTTAGAGGAAGTTAAACTTCTAGCTATCTAGAAAATGGTAAAAATAGATCATGAAAATGAAAGCTACTTGATACAATTCAGTTCATAAACAGGAGTCAATCAGAGACCACTTTTCCTGCCTCCTCTCAAGATGCAACTAAGATTGTATTGTTCAAGTAAAGAATTGGTTCTGGGGTCAAGAATTTTGAGACTGTGCATGAGAAAACTGGTGTACACACCTTGCCTGATGATTAGGCTTGATAAGAGAAGAAGCATATCTGCTCAAGGAGAAGTTAGGAGGAAGGGAATAATACTAGTGATGTCTCACTCCTGTGTAGATTAATAATAGTTATATGGAGGTAGGTTGAATACAGAAAATTGTTGTGGCGTTTGGCTAAAATCAGTGAATTGTGCTTGCTACTCTGAATGATAAAGTTCAGAAAATCAACAGATTGTTTTCTCAAACACAGACTTTGTACAGATTTGTCAAGTGTTCTTCACAAGTCTAATTTTGTTTTGCTTTATTTCTGTTTTATGGTTTGGACAGATTCTCTTTTGTTTCTTAGTTTCTCTATACTTAAACTACATCTCTAGAAACTGGGTCTCTGTTTTACCATTCTGACTATCTCTGTTTAGTTTGTAAACAATTAAGGAAACCATTGCTATGGTTGAATTTAGGTCTACCATTTTATTATTATTTTTGTATTGTTTCTTTGTTCTTCCTTTGTTTTCTTCTTTTGTAGTATTTGCATTATCTTTAAAATGTTTATAATCATCTACTGTATTTTTAGGTTATACCTCTTTACACTGTTTTTGGTGGCTATTCTAGAGATTAAAGGGCTTCCCTGATAGTTCAGTTGGTAAAGAAACCACCTGCAGTACAGGAGACCCAGGTTTGATTCCTGGGTCAGGAAGATCTAACTGGAGAAGGAATAGGCTACCCACTTCTGTATTCTTGGGTTTCCCTCGTGGTTCAGCTGGTAAAGAACCTGCCTGCAATGTGGGAGACCTGGGTTCTATCCCTGAGTTGGGAAGATCCCCTGGAGGAGGGCATGGCAGCCCACTCCAGTATTCTTGCCTGGAGAATCCCCATGGACAGAGGGGCTTGGTAGGCTTCAGTCCACAGGGTCGCAAAGAGTCAGACATGACAGCGACTAAGCACAGCACAGCACATACCTTGGAGATATTGTGGGTTAGGTTCTAGACCACTGCAATAAAGCTAACGTGACAATAAAGCAAGTCACATGAAGTTTTTGGTTTCCCAATGCGTATAAAAGTAACGTTTATTCTATATTATAGTCTACCAACTGTACAAATACTTCATGTTGAAGAAAACAGTGTATATACCTAGTTAAAGATGCTTGATTGCTAAAAACCGCCAACCATTCATTTGAGCCTTCACTGAATCATAATCTTTTTGCAACAGTAAATATCAAAGACCACAGATCATCATCATAAATATAATAATAATGAAAAAGTTAAAAATTTTTGGAGTACTACCAAAATGGGATACAGAGATGTGAAGCGAGCAAATGATATTGGAAAAATGGCACCAGTCGACTTGCTTAAGCAAGTTGTCAGTTGTTGCAGGGTTGTCACAATGTCTTCAACTTGTGAAAAATGCAGTATCTGTAAAGCGCAATAAAACAAGATATATCTGTACTTAACTTTTCACAGTCTACTACTTAGAGTTAATATTCTACCACTTCATATAAAATGTAGAAACCTTGTAACTGTGTGAGTTTGTTTTCTGCCTTCCTATCCTTTGTGCTATAATTATTGTATGTATCATCCACATACATTATGAGACATGAGACAATGTATGTGTTTCTTGTAAATACTTAGGCATTTCACAGAAATAAACGGAAAAATGTCTTTTGCATTTACTCAGATATTTAACCAGGTGTAAACCACTTCTGACATTTTATATTCCTTTTTGTACAGTTGAATTTCTTTCAGCTTTTCTTACAGTGCAGATCGGCTAACAATAAATTCCCTTAATTTCTTTTTTAAATGAAAATGTCTTTGTCTTTATTCTTGAAAAATATTTTCACTGAATATTAAATTTAGGGTTAATGTTTTATTTGTTGTATTCTCTTCTGTTTTCTAGAATTTCCAATGAAAAGTCATTGAGTTTGCATCCTGGCTTCCCTGTGTATAATATATTTTTATTAGACTGCTATCAGGATTTTCTCTTTTATCTTCGGTTTGGTTTTCAGCAATGTGACTCCAGTGAAACTTCCTATTTGGAGTTTGCTGAGCTTCTTGGACTGGTCAAGTGAAGTCTTTATCCTAAATTTGAAAGATTTTCGGGCATTATAGTTTTGTTATTTTTATTTTTTTTTCAATAATAGAACTATTTTATTCAACACATGAACGTACTTATTTTGTACAACACGCATTTCTTTCTTTCCTCTGCCCCAGGAAGCCAGCGCTCTAGAACCCCATGTTTATAAAAACACACTTTGGCAGCTATTATGACAAGGTGAAAAAAGTGCAATTCTGAAAGTAACAACACATAACCAAAGTGGGGAACAAAAAAAGGCAGAGGTGAGTGGGCCCAGTGCTGCTCATCTTCTCTCAAGAGGAAACAATTTAAGAATAGAAACTCTTGAGCATTATTTAAGCAGTACTGCCCAACTCTCTTGGTAGCATCTCTCTTTCAATTCCATTTATCTTGATGTTGTAACGAACTAATCTGTTACTTCTTTAAGAAATTCTGCCCTGGTTTATATCCTTTTCAGTGGCCCATATCCCTTTGAGCTTCAAAAACACAGAAGTCGCTCAGTCGTGTCCGACTCTTTGCGACCCCATGGATTGTAGCCCACCAGGCTCCTCGGTCCATGGGATTTTCCAGGCATGAATACTGGAGTGGGTTGCCATTTCCTTCTCCAGTTTTGTTATTTTTAAATGTCTATTCTGTCTCTCTCCTCATGAAATTCCAATTATACATATGTAAGACCTTTAATTCTTCTTCTTCTTCTTTTTTTTTTAATTTTATTTTATTTTTAAACTTTACAATATTGTATTGGTTTTGCCAAATATCAAAATGAATCCACCACAGGTATACATGTGTTCCCCATCCTGAACCCTCCTCCCTCCTCCCTCCCCATACCATCCCTCTGGGTCGTCCCAGTGCACCAGCCCCAAGCATCCAGTATCGTGCATCGAACCTGGACTGGCGACTTGTTTCATATATGATATTATACGTATTTCAATGCCATTCTCCCAAATCATCCCACCCTCTCCCTCTCCCACAGAGTCCAAAAGACTGTTCTATACATCAGCGTCTCTTTGGCTGTCTCGTATACAGGTTTATTGTTACCATCTTTCTAAATTCCATATATATGCGTTAGTATACTGTATTGGTGTTTTTCTTTCTGGCTTACTTCACTCTGTATAATAGGCTCCAGTAATTATTCTTCTTCATGTCCATGAGTCCCTGAGAATCTTTTTCGTTTTCCCCAGCTTTTTTCTTATCTGTTTTTAGATTGGATTGTTTCTATTTATCTGTCTTAAAGTTATCTGATTCATTTGTATTTTTCCATCCTACTACTGAACGTATGCAGTGGATTTAAAATTTTTAATTATGGTGTTTTAAGTTGTGGTATTTCTATTTAGTTCTCTATTAATTAAAAAAAAATAGCTTTCATTTCTCAGCAGAAGTTTCCTAACTTTTCATTCACTGTGATAGTATTTTTCTTTATTTTGGTAAGGATCATTTCTTTATATGGTTGGAATTTTGGGATTATACCCTGGATGTTATGAATGGTTTGTTTTAGATATCCTGGAATCTATTATTTCTTCTGAAGATAGATGATTTGCTTCAACATATAATTAATTTGGTGACTCAAACTGAAAACTGTCTCTTGTATAGTAGCTCAAACCTTAGGGTATTTTCTTTTTTTTTTCTTTTTTGCTAGTTTGCTTAAGGTCTACCATATGCATGTATAATTCAAGGGTAATCCAGATACTTGCAAAGAGGGTATGTACAAATTTGGCACTCTCCCTTTCTAAATCACTCCTTGTAGGAAACTTCTGCTCACTTTCTAGTAGCTGTGGTTGCCCTAAATTTTGTTCTTTGGTTCTTTTCTTCAAAAAGACTTAATATTTCTATTAAAGATTTTCTTACCCTGAGTGACACTGACTTCAGCCTGCCTTCAAACAGAAGGCATACAAATTGTCAACTTACTTGTACCTATCCCTTGTATGAAATCTCACCTCCTATCCAGAAATTGGCTACTTGAGTTTACTCTCTAGCACCTTTGGATATTTGATTTTTATTTTATTTGTATATTTTATCCATGTTTTATAGTTATCTGTTGTAGGATAGAGTGTGGTAGGAGCTTTCTTGCTTCCCTGGTGGCTCAGTGGTAAAGAATCCACCTACCAGTGCAGGAGATGGGTTGATCCCTGGGTTGGGAAGATCCCCTAGGTAAGGAAATGGCAACCCACTCTTCTTGCCTGGGAAATCCCATGGACAGAGGAGCCTAGTGAACTAGCCTAGTCCATGGGGTGACAAAAGAGTCAGACAGAACTTAGCAACTAAACAACAACAGGAGCTTTCTGGGTCATATTGGAAGTGGAAACATAATTTAAAATAAAACCAATTTCTTCTCTACTAAAATGGAGAAACTATGATCTACCCATTACCTATGGAATCTCAAATTTTGGTGCTAAGAGTATATTTGTAAAAGAATACAAACCCAGTGAAGACCTTAACATGTAAAAATTACTATAAAACTATGTAAACAGGTAAACACAAAGTATAATACTTCAGATGAAATTCTGCTTCAAATTCATTGGCAATATTTAAGGGGCCTACGACTGAGCGACTTCACTTTCACTTTTCACTTTCCTGCATTGGAGAAGGAAATGGAAACCCACTCCAGTGTTCTTGCCTGGAGAATCCCAGGGTTGGGGGAGCCTGGTGGGCTGCCGTCTCTGGGGCACACAGAGTCGGACACGACTGAAACGACTTAGCAGCAGCAGCAGCAGCAGTATGAATTCTAAGATGTAACATTTAATAATAGATGAGAGAAGGTTTGTCCAAGACTTCTGAAAATAGTTACTAGCCCACTGATGTTCTCTAAGACTTTAAATGGTTCTTCCAGGGACTCTAATCCCCCAAAGCTCATCTCAGATTCTCTAACACTGGCTATAGAGTGAGGAGAGAGAAGGTAATACTAATGTACATGAATTCAGTGATGGCAGTGGGAAATAGTTATTCATGGGGATACATCAGATGCCCAAAGAAATATTTGTGGAAAGAATACAAGCACCACTGGTTTAAACTTCTGTGTGAATAGGAAGTATGAAGGGAAAAGTTATTATATATGATTGTGGAGTTCTATATGGGATAGGATATATATTTGGTCTGCATGCATGACTTCTGAATCAGAAGTAGAAGAATGAATCTTAAGAGAAAGAAAACCCGAGTTTCTTGATCTTGTCTGAAATGTAGAAGCTTCAAAGCCCATTTTCTGTCTCCAGTCTGTTTCATTGCTAATTGTCTAGTGACAGTCTGGACAGGACAGGAATCTGAGAGGCTGAAAGGGAGGGAAACTGTTCAGAGACCAGGGTCAGTTCTAAACCCTGGCCTCCAGGTCAGAAACAATTCATTTTTCTTTGACAAGTATAAAGCTTAGTCATTGGTAATGTGAAAAACTAAAGTGCTGCAGCTGAATGTCTGTATAGCCAATGAGCTTGGAAAAGGAAAATTAGATTCTGGGAGCATTCAGGAGCTGGACCAAGCTGGCTTAAGCATCTCTGCAGATGGCATACTTACTGCTGGTGGGAATGTGAAAGTCTGTGAAAAGGTCTTTGAAAGGCTCCAGGAGAGCTCTGTGTTTTGCTTCTAGAGGAGTCCCCAGCCAGGCAAACTTGGAGGGTCTAGAATTTACTGGAAACCAAGGTCTTGCCATGACTCAAAGAAGCTTTTGCAATTGCTCGTTATGGAGTCTCCCCTTGAAAGGTCTCCATATTTTTATTTAGCTTGATGTTTTAGTTGGCCTGGGGTCACTTTAGCTAGAGGATTTCTATCTTTTCTTTAGGTTGTTTTCTGGAGAACAAAGTCACTCTTTCAGTTCCCTTTACAGAGGTCTCAGCAGCCCCCAGGCTGTACTGGGCTCTGCAAATCTCTGTAGGCCTCCCAGTATTCACCTCTCTTTTTGAAGGGAGATGGTCAGAATGGCCAGGGATTTACTTACTACCCTTGCAAAGATATTTATCTGAATAAATGAGTGATTTTCTGCTTGCATTAAAAGGAGTGAGTAGAAATCCTCCTAGGAGGGCACCTTCTAAATTATCTGCCTCTTGTCTTTTTACAATTCTTGATCCCCTGGACTTTATCCATTACCCAGTACTATGTCATCATATGATTTTGTGACAGCTAGTATGTCTGGTCTCCGTAGTAAAATGGGTGCTGATTGGGAAGCAGAGTTACTCTGATGGAGATGGAGACATCACTGGCCACAGCCAGACACCCAAGCCCTCTCATTTAAATGCAATCATACTTTTTTCTTTTCTTTTTTTTTTCTTCCAGTTTTAGTGAGATATGACTGACATACAACTTTGTGTAAGTTTAAGGTATGCAGCATAATGATGTGACTTACATATATCATGATGTGATTATCACAATAATTTAGAGGACATTCATCATCTCATACGGATACAAAATTAAAGAAAGTTTTTTCCTTGTGATGAGGACTTTTAGGATTTATTCTTTTATCAAATTTCATATATATATGTATATATATTAATTATATTTATGATTAACTTACAAAACTATGTTAGTTTCTGTTATACTACATAGTAAATTGATATTTCTGTATATTTCAAAATGCTCACCCTGATAAGTCTGGTTATAATATGTCTCGGTTTGCTATTGTTCAGTCACTGAGTCATGTCCAGCTCTTTGAGACCCCATGGACTGTAGCATGCCAGGCTTCTCTGTCCTTCATGTCTGTTGAGTCAGTGATACTATCCAACCATCTTATGCTCTGCCATGCTCTTCTCTTTTTGCCTTCAATCTTTCCCAGCATCAGGGCCTTTTCCCATGTGTCGATGCTTCTCAACAGGTGGCCAAAGTATTGCAGTGCCAGCCTCAGTCCTTTCAGTGAATATTCAGGGTTCATTTCCTTTATGATTGACTAGTTTGATCTGCATACTGTCCAAGGGACTCTCGAGAGTCTTCTCCGGTACCATAATTCAAAAGCATCCATTCTTTGGTATTCAGCCTTCTTTATGGTCCAGCTCTCACATCTGTATATGACTGCTGGAAAAACAATACTTTGACTATATGGACCTTTGTCAACAAAGTAACATCTTTGCTTTTTAAAATGCTGTCTTAAGTTGGTCATAGCTTTCCATCCAAGGAGCAGGTGTCTTTTAATTTCATGGCTGCAGTCACTGTCTGCAGTGATTTTGGAGCCCAAGAAAATAAAAAAATCTGTCACTGTTTCCACTTTTCCCCCTTCTATTTGCCATAAAGTGATAGAACCAGATGTTATGATTTTAATTTTTTGAATATTGACTTTTAAGCCATCCTTATCACCCTCCTCTTTCACCCTGAAGAAGGTTCCTCTTCACCTTCTGCCATTAGAGTAGTATCATCTGCATGTCTAAAGCTGTTGATATTTCTCCTGGCAATCTTGATTCCAGCCTGTGTTCATCCAGCCCAGCATTTTGCATGATGTACTCTGCATATAAGTTAAATAAGCAGGGTGACAATATATATAGCCTTGTCTTACTTCTTCCTCAATTTTAAACCAATCAGTTGTTCCTTGAAATTTCTAACTGTTGCTTCTTGATCTGCATATAGGTTTCTCAGGAGACAGGTAAGATGGTCTGGTATTCCCATCTCTTTAAGAATTTCTACAGTTTGTTCTGATCCATTCAGTCAAAGGCTTTTGTGTAGTCAATGAAGCAGAAGTAGTTTGCTACTTGTTTCTCAATTTTTCTGAAATTCTCTTGCTTTCTCTATGATCCAACAAATGTTGGTAATTTGGTCTTGGTTCCTCTGCCTTTTCTAAACCCAGCTTGTACATCTGGAAGTTCACCATACAGAGATATTATTTAGTTATTGACTATATTCTCCTTACTGCATATTTCATATCCATGACTCATTTATTTTGCAACTGGAAGTATGTACCTCTTAATTTCCCTCATCCATGTCTTTCCTCTCCTCACCTCTGGCAACCACCTGCTTGTCTTCTGTATCTATAATTGTTTCTCGTTTGTTATATTTGTTCATTTATTTTTTCAGATTCCATATATAAGTGAAAACATACATTCTCTTTCTCTGACTAATTTACCTAGCATAATGCCCTCTAGATCCATTCACGCTGTCACAAGTAGCAAGATTTCATTCTTTTTATTACTGAATAATATTCCATTATATATCATATCATTAACATATTGTTATATATTATTAATATAGGTATATTATTAATATTATATATTATACACATACCACATCTTTATCCACTCATCTATTGATGGGCACCTGTTGTTTCCATATCTTGCCTATTGTAAATAATACTATAATGAACATAGGGGTGCATATATCTTTTTGAATTATATTTTTGTTTTCTTTGGATAAATACCCAGGAGTGGAATTGCTGGATCATATGGTAGTTCTCTTTTTAATCTTTTTGAGGAATCACTGTACTGTTTTCCACTGTAGCCGCTATAGTTTACATTCCCACCAACGGTGCACAGGGTTCCTTTTTCTCCACATTCTCATCAACACCTGTTATTTGTTGTCTCTTTGATAATAGCCTTTCTGACAGATGTGAGGTAATGTTTTATTGTGGTTTTGATTTGCATTTCCCTGATGATTAGTGATGTTGAGCATCCTTTTATGTGCCTGTTGGCCATCTGTATGTCTTTGGGAAGATGTCTATTCAGTTCCTCTGCTCAATTTTTAATTATTTTCTAATGTTGAGTTGTATGAGTTCTTTGTCTACTTTGGACATTAACCTTTTACTGAATGTACTGTTTGAAAATATCTTCTCCCATTCAGTAGGTGGCCTTTTCAATTTGTTGATAAAGCAGTCATGCTCTTGAGCATCATCCTGTTCCAGTCTAAACTGCTGAGTTTTCATCAGTTCTCTAGACTCTAAACTTGGGAATTTTGAAATTAACTCTGGTATTTCACATTTCCTCTGTTTCTGTTCATTGTGGTGTTATCCCAGAACCTATTTTTCCTGTTTCTCACTCTAGACTTCAGAGCTGATTTCCAATTTTTATCTGCCTGGAGATGGTGTTTCAACAGGAATTTTTTTTCCTCAATACCAACAATCTTTGTGAGATAACTTATTTTTAGCTGTTGTGGGGAGATATTTTAAATAGAAAGAAAGAGAAAATGGCATTTTTAAAGGAATATTATGTGTTAAAGAAAAACTATAAAGATTTTCTTTCCTTTGGCATGCTGTAAAAACAGAATAACAAACACCACTATGGAATGTAGACTGGTACAGATTTCCTGAAGGGCAATATAGAAAAAATATTTTAGGAACCTTATAAATGTGCTTATCTGAAAATCCCCCTTCTAGAAATTTTGTCCATATAAAACTGTTTAAGAGACACTAAATATTTATTTAAACTAATTTCATCATGAGTAATTAATATACTCATGATTTTCTAAATTAGTTAGATATTAAGTTGAATCATATGAAGTTTCTGATAGTTGACAAATGTTGACTTACAAAACAACTTTTTGTATGGTTCAACCTAATGAATTATGGGAGGTTCACATGATATACTTCTATACGGCTATTGAAAATTGCATTTTAAAGGAATATTTAATGCTCATGAATAAACATACCAAACCACCTGACCTGCCTCTTGAGAAACCTGTATGCAGGTCAGGAAGCAACGGTTAGAACAACAGATTGGTTCCAAATAGGAAAAGGAGTACATCAAGGCTGTATATTGTCACCTGCTTATTTAACTTATATGCAGAGTACATCATGAGAAATGCTGGGCTGGAGGAAGCACAAGCTGGAATCGAGATTGCCAGGAGAAATATCAATAACCTCAGATATGCAGATGACACCACCCTTATGGCAGAAAGTGAAGAAGAACTAAAGAGCCTCTTGATGAAAATGAAAGAGGAGAGTGAAAAAGTTGGCTTAAAGCTCAACATGCAGAAAAATAAGATCGTGGCATCTAGTCCCATCACTTCCTGGCAAATAGATAGGGAAACAGTGGAAACAGTGGCTGACTTTATTTTTGGGGCTCCCAAATCACTGCAGATGGTGATTGCAGCCATGAAATTAAAAGACGCTTACTCTTTGGAAGGAAAGTTATGACCAACCTAGATGGCATATTCTAAAGCAGAGACACTACTTTGCCGACAAAGGTCCATCTAGTCAAGGCTATGGTTTTTCCTGTGGTCATGTATGGATTTGAGAGTTGGGCTGTAAAGAAAGCTGAGTGCTGAAGAATTGATGCTTTTGATCTGTGGTGTTGGAGAAGACTCTTGAGAGTCCCTTGGACTGCAAGGGGATCCAACCAGTCCATCCTAAAGGAGATCAGTCCTCGGTGTTCATTGAAAGGACTGATGTTGAAGCTGAAACTCCAGTACTTTGGCCGCATGATGCGAAGAGCTGACTCATTTGAAAAGACACTGCTGCCGGGAAAGATTGAGGGCAGGAGGAGAAGGGGACGACAGAGGATGAGATGGTTGGATGGCATCACCGACTCAATGGACATGAGTTTGGGTGGACTCCAGGAGTTGGTGGTGGACAGGGAGGCCTGGTGTGCTGCGGTTCATAGGGTCCCAAAGAGTCGGACATGACTGAGCAACTGAACTGAACTAAATAAAGGTAGGGCGTGAAAATAAGTATATAGCATGAAATCTCCATTTTATTTGATTAAAATACAGATTTGTGTATATGTGTATATACATGGTCAGAAAGATCATTTAAATTTCTTCGTATTATTAGTAGTTCTATGATTGATTGAATTATATTAATCTTTTGATTTACTTTTGTCTTATACTTTACTATCGTCTCCAAATTTGTATGGTTATGATAACACTAATATTCTGCATTTCCTTCAAAAGTCATATAGTTAGCATTTTCCACAGTATTGAATTTCTCAAAAATAATTTTTTTCCAAACTTTAAACTTTTAAATTTTTACTGGGATATAGGTGGTGCCTAGTGGTAAGGAACCCACCTGCCAAGGTAGGAGACATAAGACACATGGGTTCGATCCCTGGGTTGGGAAGATCCCCTGGAGGAGGGCATGACAACCCATTACAGTATTCTTGCTCGGAGAATCCCATCGATAGAGGAGCCAGGCGGGCTATAGTCCAAAGTGTTGCAAAGAACTGGGCAAAACTGTAGTGACTTAGCACACATGCATAGCCAATTAACAATGATGTGGCAGTTTCAGGTGAACAGAGAAGGGACTCAGTCATACATATATATGTGTCCATTCTCCCCCAAATTCCTCTCCCATTCAGGCTGGCACACAACACTGAGTAGAGTTCCATGTGCTATACAACAGGTCCTTTTTGGTTATCCATTTTGAATATAGCAGTGTACACATGATCTTCACAAATTCCCTAACTATCCCTTCCCCTGGCAACCATAAATTTGTTTTCTAAGTCTATGAGTCTTTCTGTTTTGTAAATAAGTTCATTTGTATAATTTATTTTTATATTCCACATGTAAGGGATGCCATATGACATTTCTTATTCTCTGTATGACTTACTTCACTCAGTATGACACTCTCTAGCTCCATCCATGTTGCTGCAAATGACATTATTTCATTCTTTTTAATGGCTGAGTAGTATTCCATTGTATATATGTATCATATCTTTTTTATCCACTCATCTGTTGATGGACATTTACATTGCTTCCATGTCTTGGTTATTGTAAATAGCACTGCAATTAACATTGGGGTGCATGTGTTCTTTCGGATCATGTTTTTCTCTGGACATATGCCCAGGAGTGGGATTGCAGGGTCATATGGCAGCTCTAATTTTAGTTTTTTAAGGAGTCTCCATGCTGTTCTCCATAGTGGCTGTACCAGTTTACATTCACACCAATAGTGTAGGAAGGATCCCTTCTGTCCACACCCTCTTCAACACTTGTTGTTTGTGGACTTTTTTTTATAATAGCCATTCTGACCCATGTGAGGTGATATCTCATTGTAGTTTTGATTCTCTAAAATCATTTTAATGTATTCACAATAATCTCTGTAGTAAAATTTCATCAATTATTTAATTATCTCTTAATAATGAGCTTTAGGCCCTCCCTTCCTTCCTACCTCCCTCTTTTCTTTCCTTCCTTCCTTATATAAATAAGGCAAAACTCCCCTTCCCACATTTCGGATTATTTCCATAAATTATAGACCCAGAATTAAAGTATGGGCTTCCCAGGTGGCGCTAGTGGTCAAGAATCCATCTGCCAATGCAGAAGATGCAAGAGATCAGGGTTTGATCAGGGTTCAATCCCTCACTCTAGTGTTCTTGCCTTGAAAATTCTATGGACAGAGGAGCTGAAAAGTCCACGGGGCTGAAAAGAGTTGGACATGACTGAGTGACTGAACATATACACATGAAGAATTAAAGTGTCTGTTAGGCATGGAAGAGGGAGGTGGAGAGAATATAGTAGATGCTGAATATCACCCGTGTACTTCTTGAGAACCTTACCCGAATCCTGTTAGCCTTTTGAAGCACTGGAAAGACACTGTTGTACCATGACACTGCTCTTGTTAGTGCAAATGTGATCATGTCCCACAGCTCTGATTCCAAGGCAGCAACTTTTAAAAGCTCAGCTCAGGTGGAACAGCTTAGTGTTTGCATTCCTGCTCAACCTCGAGAAAAACTCACAGAACTGGATAAAAACATTTCCAATCTGTCAGCACACATAACTTTCCAGTGTTTTCTATTAGGCTTTGTTCAAGTGACATTTATATACGTTTTGCTGCCCAGTGACATGAACCTGCCTGGTAGCCTGTGGCTGAGGGATTTGGAGGGACACTGTGGCAGTGCTAGGTTGCGCAGAGGCCTTGCGTGTGTGTGAGGAAGTTCTGCTGTGTGGTGAGGATCAATGTGATGAAAGAGGTATTGTATTCTCCACGCACTGGTAAAACGTGGGTTGGAGGAATACTGTCTCCCCATCAGACAGTGCCAGGACACATGACTCTCAACTGGTAGTGCATCTTGTTTTTGTTGAACACAGGAGGGTGTAAGGAAGCCACAGGACACACAAAGGAGCATCCCATGGCCTTCATGGTATTTGGGAGATAAACCACCTCCATCCCTCAAACCTGGCTGGCACAGGTGAATGGGTATCTGCTGAGGGCCTGATACAGCTGGGGGACTGCTAGGCCGACTGAGCTGCAAGAGACTTAGGGGTGTGGAGGCTTTCTTAGGGGAAAGTTAACAGCTGTATGGCAAAGCCTGGGAGGTGACAGCCGCTGTCTGCTGGTTTGTTCACAAGCGTATATTGAATTTTTGCTATGTATTAATATCAGATGATATTCTGGGTCTGGAAAGAGCAGTTGAATGAAACATGCTTCCTGCTTTCCAGGAGGTTATGTGAATGGATGAGACAGGCAAGTAAATGGAACATTTAGAGCCCAGGAGAGGACACAAGAGGAATAAGAAAGTATCATGGGGGACACACAGGAAAAGCACCAGGATTGGGACGTTTTCAGGGGAGGTAAGCAATAAAGGACAGAAATGGTATGGACCTAAGAGAAGCAGAAGATATTAAGAAGAGATGGCAAGGATACACAGAAGAACTGTACAAAAAAGATCTTCACAACCCAGATAATCACGATGGTGTGATCACTCACCTAGAGCCAGACATCCTGGAATGTGAAGTCAAGTGGGCCTTAGGAAGCATCACTACGAACAAAGCTAGGGGAAGTGATGGAATTCCAGTTGAGCTATTTCAAATCCTAAAAGTTGATTCTGTGAAAGTGCTGCACTCAATATGCCAGCAAATTTGGAAAACTCAGCAGTGGCCACAGGACTGGAAAAGGTCAGTTTTCATTCCAATCCCAAAGAAAGGCAATGCCAAAGAAGGTTCAAACTACCACACAATTGCACTTATCTCACACGCTAGTAAAGTAATGCTCAAAATTCTCGAAGCCAGGCTTCAGCAATATGTGAACTGTGAACTTCCAGAGGTTAAAGCTGGATTTAGAAAAGGCAGAGGAACCAAAGATCAAATTGCCAACAACTGCTGGATCATCCAAAAAGCAAGAGAGTTCCAGAAAAACATCTATTTCTACCTTATTGACTATGCCAAAGCCTTTGACTGTGTGCATCACAATAAACTGTGGAAAATTCTGAAAGAGATGGGAATACCAGACCACCTGACCTGCCTCTTGAGAAACCTATATGCAGGTCAGGAAGCAACAGTTAGAACTGGACATGGAACAACAGACTGGTTCCAAATAGGGAAAGGAGTACGCCAAGGCTATATATTGTCACCCTGCTTATTTAACTTATATGCAGAGTACATCATGAGAAACACTGGGCTGGAAGAAGCACAAGCTGGAATCAAGATTGCTGGGAAAAATATCAATAACCTCAGATATGCAGATGATGCCACCCTTATGGCAGAAAGTGAAGAAGAACTAAAAAGCCTCTTGATGAAAGTGAAAGAGGAGAGTGAAAAAGTTGGCTTAAAGCTCAACATTCAGAAAACTAAGATCATGGTATCCAGTCCTATCACTTCATGGGAAATAGATGGGGAAACAGTGGAAACAGTGGCTGACTTTATTTTTCTGGGCTCCAAAATCACTGCAGTTGGTGATTGCAGCCATGAAATTAAAAGGCACTTATTCCTTGGAAGGAAAGTTATGACCAACCTAGACAGCATATTCAAAAGAGAGACATTACTTTGCCAACACAGGTCCATCTAGTCAAGGCTATGGTTTTTCCAGTAGTCATGTATGGATGTGATAGTTGGACTATAAAGAAAGCTGAGTGCCAAAGAATTGATGCTTTTGAACTATGGTGTTGGATAAGACTCTTGAGAGCCCTTTGGACTGCAAGGGGATCCAACCAGTCCATCCTAAAGGAGATCAGTCCTGGGTGTTCATTGAAAGGACTGATGTTGAAGCTGAAACTCCAATACTTTGGCCACATGATGCGAAGAGCTGACTCATTTGAAAAGACACTGCTGCTGGGAAAGATTGAGGGCAGGAGGAGAAGAGGACGACAAAGGATGAGATGGTTGGATGGCATCACCGACTCAATGGATATGAGTTTGGGTGAAGTCTGGGAGTTGGTGATGAACAGGTAGGCATGGCGTGCTCTGGTTCATGGGGTCTCAAAGAGTCAGATACAACTGAGTGACTGAACTGAACTGAAGGTTTGAGTCAGGTATTGAAGAATGAGAGGTATGCCACTACCATGTGTATGTTAGGTGCTCAGTCATGTCTAACTCTTTGTAACCCCAAGAACTGTAGCCCACCAGGCTCCTCTGTCCATGGAATTCTCCAGTCAAGAGTATTGGAATGAGTAGCCATTTCCTTCTCCAGGGGATCTTCCCAATCTAGGGATCCAACTCCAGGTCTCCTGCATTGCAAGCAGTTTCTTTACTGTCTGAACCACCAGGTAAGCCCTACCAGGTGGTGAGGGGGTGGTGAGGGGTGGGAAGAACACAGCCTTCCACAGAGGGGCAGTCAAAACTGCAAGCCTGGCGTTGCAGAAGCATCTCTCGAAGTGCTGGACAGACTCGTTTGCTGACTCCTAGATGGTGTCACTGACCTTTCATCTACCAACCTGTGGCTGCCTCACTTGCAATCCCTGATAGCAGAGTAAGGGGCTACTTGAAAGAAAAGAATCATATCTGAGTCTGATCACCAGCAGTGTGCTTTGTTCTTCATTTAGATCTTTTTTTCTCTTTTTGAAGTTTTTTCTTTTTAATTTTTGAATTATTTATTTAAATTGGAGGCTAATTGTGATGGTTTTTGTCATACATAGACATGAAACAGCCATAGTACACATGTGTTCCCCCATTCTGAACCCCCCTGTTTTCTCCCTTCCCACCCCACCCCTCTGGGTTGTCCCAGAACACTGGCCTTGGGTTCCCTGCTTCATGCATTGGATTTGCACTGGTCATCTGTTTTACATATGGTAATATACATGTTTTATTGCTACTCTCTCAAATCACCCCACCCTCGTCTTCTCCCACAGAGTCCAAAAATCTGTTCTTTATATCTGTGTCTGTTTTGCTGCCCTACCTGTAGGATTGTTGTTACCATCTTTCTAAATTCCAGATATATGTGTTAATATACAGGATTTGTATTTCTCTTTCTGACTTCACTGTGTATAATAGACTTCAGTTTCATCCACCTTATTATAACTGACTAAAATGTGTTCCTTTTTATAGCTAAGTACCACAATTTCCTTATCCATTCATCTGCTGATGGACATCTAGGTTGCTTCCATATCCTAGCTATTGTAAATAGTGCTACGATGAACATTGAGGTACATGTGTCTCTCTCAGTTCTGGTTTTCTCAGGGTGTATGCCCAGCAGTGGGATTGTTGAGTTGTATAGCAGTTCTAGTCCCAGTTTTTTAAGGAATCTCCACACTATTTTCCATAGTGGCTTTATGAGTTTGCATTCCCACCAACAATATAAGAAGGTACCCTTTTCTTCACACCCTCTACAGCATTTATTATTTGTAGACTTTTTGATAATGGCCATTCTGACTAGCGTGAGATGATACATCATTGTGGTTTTGATTTGCATTTTCTCTCTAAGAATGAGTGAGCATCTTTTCATGTGTTTGTTAGCCATCTGTATGTATTCTTTGGAGAAATGTCTATTTAGTTCTTTTGCCCACTTTTTGATTGGATTATTAGTTTTTCTGGTATTGAGCTGCATTTGCTGTTTGTATATTTTTGAGATTAATTCTTTGTCAGTTGTTTTGTTTGCTATTATTTTTTCCTATTCTGAAGGCTGCCTTTTTACCTTGTCTATAGTTTCCTTTTCCAATGAGTGAGTTCTTTGCACCAGGTGGCCAAAGTATTGGAGTTTCACCTCCAGCATCAGTCCTTCCAATGAATATTCAGGACTGATTTCCTTTAGGATGGACTGGTTGGATCTCCTTGCAGTCCAAGGGACTCTCAAGAGTCTTCTCCAACACCACAGTTCAAAAGCAGCAATTCTTCAGCACTCAGCTTTCTTTATACTCCAACCTTCACATCCATACATGACTACCGGAAAAACCATAGCTTTGACTAGATGGAGCTTTGTTGGCAAAGTAATGTCTCTGCTTTTTAATATGCTGTCTAAGCTGGTCATAGCTTTTCTTCCAAGGAGCAAGCATCTTTTAATTTCATGGCTACAGTCACCATATGCAGTGATTTTGGAACCCAAGAAAATAGTCTGTCACTGTTGCCATTGTTTCCCCATCTGTTTGCCATGAAATGATGGGACCAGATGCTATGATCTTAGTTTTCTGAATGTTGAGTTTTAAGCCAACTTTTTCAGTCTCCTCTTTCACTTTCATCAAGAGGCTCTTTAGTTCTTCTTTGCTTTCTGCCATAAGGGTAGCTATTGATATTTCTCCCAGCACTCTTGATTCCAGCTTGTGCTTCTTCCAGCCAAGCATTTCATGTGATGTACTCTGCATGTAAGTTAAATAAGCAGGGTGACAATATAGACCCTTGATGTACTCCTTTCCCAATTTGGAACCAATCTGTTGTTCTATGTCCAGTTCTAACTGTTGCTTCTTGACCTGCATACAGCTTTCTCAGGAGGCAGGTAAGGTGGTCTGGTATTCCCATCTCTTTCAGAATTTTCCACAGTTTGTTGTGATCCACACAGTCAAAGGCTTAGGTGTAGTCGATAAAGCAGAAGTAGATGTGACAGTGGGAGGGGAAGGGGATAACAGAGGATGAGATGGTTGGATGGCATTACTGACTCGACAGATATGAGTTTGATTAAGCTCCAGGAGTTGGTGATGGACAGGGAGCCTGATGTGCTGCAGTCAATGGGGTCAAAAGGAGTCAGACAGCGACTGAACTGATACTGACTGAGACTTTCCTTCATTGTGCAAAAGCTTTTAAGCTAAGACGCTTACTCTTTGGAAGGAAAGTTATGACCAACCTAGATAGCATATTCAAAAGCAGAGACATTACTTTGCCAACAAAGGTTAGTGTAGTCAAGGCTATGGTTTTTCCAGTGGTCATGTATGGATGTGAGAGTTGGACTGTGAAGAAGGCTGAGCACTGAAGAATTGATGCTTTTGAACTGTGGTGTTGGAGAAGACTCTTGAGAGTCCCTTGGAATGCAAGGAGATCCAACCAGTCCATTCTGAAGGAGATCAGCCCTGGGATTTCTTTGGAAGGAATGATGATAAAGCTGAAACTCCAGTACTTTGGCCACCTCGTGCTAAGAGTTGACTCATTGGAAAAGACTCTGATGCTGGGAGGGATTGGGGGCAGGAGGAGAAGGGGACGACAGAGGATGAGATGGCTGGATGGCATCACTGACTCGATGGACGTGAGTCTGGGTGAACTCCAGGAGTTGGTGATGGACAGGGAGGCCTGGCGTGCTGTGATTCATGGGGTCGCAAAGAGTCGGACACGGCTGAGTGACTGAACTGAACTGAACTGAACTGAAGGCCCCATTTATTTATTTTTGTTTTTATTTCCATTACTCTGGGAGGTGGGTCATAGAGGATATTGCTGTGATTTATGTCAGAGAGTGTTCTGCCTATGTTTTCCTCTAAGTTTTATAGTTTCTGGTCTTACATTTAGATCTCTAATCCATTTTGAATTTATTTTTGTGTATGGTGTTAAAGTGTTCTAGTTTCATTCTTTCACATGTGGTTGAACAGTTTTCCCAGCACCACTTGTTAAAGAGACTGTCTTTTCTCCATTGTATATTTTTGCCTTCTTTGTTAAAGATAAGTTGTCCATAGGTGCATGGATTTACCTCTGGACTTTCTGTTTTGTTCCATTGATCTGTATTTCAGTCATTGTGCCAATACCATACTGTCTTGATATTGTAGCTTTGTAGTCTGAAGTCAGGATGGTTGATTCCTCCAGTTCAATTCTTCTTTCTCAAGATTGCTTTGGCTACTTGAGATTTTTGTGTTTCCATACAAATTGTGGAATTATTTGTTTTAGTTCTATGAAAAATACCATTGGTAGTTCGATAGGGATTGCGTTGAATCTATAGATTGCTTTAGGTAGTGTACTCAGTTTCACTATATTGATTCTTCCGATCACAAACATGGTATATTTCTGCATCTATTTGTGTCATCTTTGATTTCTTTCATCAGTGTTTTATAGTTTTCTGTATACAGGTCTTTTGTTTCTTTGGTCAATTTATTCCTAAGTATTTTATTCTTTTCTTTGTAATGGTGAATGGGATTGTTGCCTTAATTTCTCTGATTTTTCATTGTTAGTGTATAGGAATGCAAGGAATTTCTGTGTATTAATTTTATATCTTTCAATTTTACTATATTCATTGATTAGCTCTAGTAAATTTTGAGTGGCAATAGTCTTGTTAGCTATCTCTAATTGTGAAAATGACTCTTGCTTATCATAAAATTTTGAACAATACATGAAAATATAAGGGAGAAAGTAGGTATCAACTCAGATCCTTCAACCTAGAGTATGCCACTTTAGCAAACATCCTTCTTTGTAAACTTGCATATACCCACACTGAAACACTTTTGTAGGAATGGTATGCAGTTTAAGTTAACAGACACTTATTGTGCAAGGGCTATGCAAGGCATTTGGCATACATGAACAAGCAGTGAACAAGACAGGGAGGAGCTCTGCCTAATGGAGTTTCACTCTCAGCCCTCATTTAAAGCAGGTTCCCAGAAAGGTGATGCTGATTACAAAACCCCATGTGGGCCAGGAGCCCTGTGCTTGATAGTGGAGCCTTTGAACAAGCTGGCTTCCCTGCCTGGATTGCTTCTCTCCCTTTCCCCTACTGTGGAAGGATTTCCACATTAAAAGATATAATTCTGCTGTATATTAAATGGAAGTCTGTTTTCTTTTGTATGGATGAATCATTGATTCATTTTTACTTTTAACCAATGACTTTATTATTAGATTTTAGGTTGTTTCAAATATTTTTTCTATTATAAATAGCTGTCTAACAAACATTCTTTTGTATAAATCCTAACCATTTATTTTGGGGTACATTCCTTAAAGTGGAATTACTAGATCAAATGATATAGACTTGAAATTTTTGATACGTGTTGCCCTTCTGAAATTCTAGCAACAGTATGTAAAGTCATTTTCCCATACCTTACCAATAGTAGGAATCCTCAGTTTATGAAACCTTTGACCATCTGATGAAAGTTACTTTTACTTGTTAGTAAGTTGATTGTTATCTGTCTATTCATTCTTTATATATCTTCTTTTGTGAACCTTCTGTTCATATCCTTTGCCTATTTTTTTCTATTGAGATTCTGGTCTTTTCACGTTAATGATTTACAAGTGCTCTTTGTATATTAAGGGCATTGACACTTTGCTGCTGTTGCTGCTGCTAAGTCGCTTCAGTTGTGTCCGACTCTGTGCGACCCCATAGACGGCAGCCTACTAGGCTCCTCTGTCCCTGGGATTCTCCAGGCAAGAATACTGGAGTGGGTTGCCATTTCCTTCTCCAATGCATGAAAGTGAAAAGTGAAAGTGAAGTCGCTCAGTCGTGCCCAACTCTTAGTGACCCCATGGACTGGAGCCTACCAGGCTCCTCCGTCCTTGGGATTTTCCAGGCAAGAGTACTGGAGTGGGGTGCCATTGCCTTCTCCGGACACTTTGCTGTACTTATTACAAATATCTTTTCTATATATTATTTCACATTTAATTTTTTATGTTGTCTTTGTCATTGAGAGGTTAAAACAAGCAAACAGAAAAACCATGGTCATATCTAGTCACCTTTTTTTTCGTGGTTTTGTATTTTTATGTTTTATCTTCATTTCTAATTATATTGTCTCACTGGTTGTACCCAACTGAATTTGAGGCTTGGATGAGTACCAGATGGCTAAGAATTCATTCCAATAAGACAAGGGACCATGCAGGTAAAAATGGGAAAATAACTAGAAAATGTGTTTGAGATCACCTCTGTTCTCTCATTTAAAGGCATCACCCCATGGATTGTAGGATTTTCATATGGTGGTTCCTGAACAGTCTGAGAGCAGGTGTGTGTAAGATGACCTTTGTACAAACACACAAAATGAAGAGAACCATCTCTTCTATAAGAATAGGGTCCTCTGCCAGTCCCAGTGTGGGCATGCCAGTGTCAGTGTGGACGGGGCGGTGCTAAGGATTGTACTGGGCTTAACAGGGGAGTCTGAGGAAAATTGATATAGAAGGTAAAATTCATTCTGAAGAGTTAAAGTAGTCATGACTTGTGTTTCTACTCTTTGATCTCCAACTTCATACATGGTAGATAATCTTGTCCTCATTTTCCATATCTTAAAAACAAAGCAACAAACAAGGCTTTTAGAGATGAATGATTGGCCCAAGGTACATAGCTAGTAAGTAGAAGAGCTGGGAGTTGAACTCTGAGTTGAGCTGAGTCCAAAGCTAGAAATAGCAACCAAAAGCTAATATTGTAAAATTGAGTACTCATCTGGACAAGTATTGTGCAAAGTGCTTTCTATCTATTAGCTCTTTTAATATGACAGTAACCATTTGAGGTAAGCATTTCTATCTTCAAGAGAAGAACACAGAAGCCCAGAGCAGCTAAGTAACATGCCCAAGGTCACGTAAGCTAGTAAGTTGCAGAATCAGGAACTGAACCAACACATTTTGACTTTGACACTTGTACTTTTTTCTTCATGCATATCTTTCTTTTAAAAGAAAATAACTATTTTTTATAATTATGAAATGCTCATTCTTGTTAAAATTGCAAAGAATTCATGAAATAAATCATTGTTGTTTCCATTGCTCCATGCTGCTTACTCCTGACATATGTTTTGAATCAGCAGTACCTCTGGGAGAATTTAGCACCCTATTTCCACTACCCATGCTTCAAAAGTTATCTTTTTTTCACGAAAATTTATTTTTTAGAGTAACTACTGAATGGAGAAAAGGAATAATTTATATAATTACTAGGCAATCTTGGTGTTGTCAAGCGTGACCAAAGTACCTGGAAAAGTTAATAAGTGAGTGATTGTTTAATTACTTAACTACTAATGATTTTCCAGGAATTGAACCATTTGGTTTTGCACCTGAACATTTTTTATTAAGTCGATTAGAAACAACCTATGAGACAGCAGAGTTCTGAGCTCCAAAGGTCATTGCATTTGGGTCACCATTATTGATTCCACCATGGGGTTCCACTAAAATATTGATTGAGATTATTGACCAGTTATTTTAATACATTCTCTCCTTCAGTGGGCATGAGTAACACATTGGATGATCAAAAAAAATTGTGCTTTCCAAATCTTGCTCCCCAGACTAGAGCCCTTTTCTTTGATGTGCTTACATTTTATTTCAATTCATGATCTTACTAGAAAGTATTTTCCTAAAGCTTGGTCATATATTACATTTGATTTTATAAATGATGAACACCAGATTTCAGAAAGCCTTTTGATGAACAGAGATCCTTTGTACTTGGGCACTTTCCCCAACTCTTTTCCCAGCGCATACTCACACCCATATATATTATACATCCCTACCATTCCCTCATTTTTTCCCACCCTTCAACTAATTGATTTTTATTCAGCAAGGACTGGAAGATAAATAGTTCAACGAGAGTTGTTAGGAAGAAACAAAGGGGACCAAATATGTATTCCTGGATACAAAGAGAATGTCTTTTATCCTTACAGTAAGGCTTGTTATCAGGTGCCAGAATTACCTGTAGGGCTTGTTAAAACAGATTCCTGGGTCCCACTCCTAGAGAGTCTGGCTTGGTGGGTCTATAGTGGACTCTAAGAGTATGCATTTCCTATAAGGTCCCATGCATGTGCTGGTTGTAGTGGTTTTTAAAAAATGGCCACAAATTATTCAGCCTTCCTCCCTCCTTCTGAACTACCCCATACCTCTACTCAGGCTTCCCAGGTGGCTTAGTGGTAAAGAATCCTTCTGCCAATGCAGGAGACACAGGTTCGATCCCTGGATTGGGGAGATCCACTGGAGAAAGAAATGGCAACTGACTCTAGTATTCTTCCCTAGGAAATCCCATGGATTGAGGAGCCTGGTGGGCAACAGTCCATGGAGTCACAAAGAATCAAACACGACTTAATGCCTGGGTACACATTCGTGCATACCTCTACTCTCCAACACCTCCATATTCAATAAGGCCAGTAGATTTTACCCTTTAAATGTTTCTCATGACTGCTGATTTCTTTGCCCTGACTTCCCACTGACCAAATTCCTTCCATCTTCATCTCTCACCTGGATTATTATAATCATCTGTTTGTACTTCTTCGTGCCACAAACACTCCTGTTAAAACCGTCCACCACTCTGTAGACAGTGTAATCATTTAATTCTAAAATCAGTTCCTTCTTGTCTTTCTTTCCTATAAAATTCTCATTTATCTTCTAAAACTTCAGAAATTATCTCCTCAAGGAAGCCTTCCTTGAAACCCTGCTGGTTAGATGGCTCTGTCTGTCTTACATATTCCCCTGTGCATACTTTTAACTTACTTAGTATATTTTCCATTTATTGGAATTACGTGTAGTAGTCTCTTCCATTAGAATGCAAATCCCTTCAACTAGAAACCATAGCTTATTCATCTTCCTACAACAACCACCTGAGATAGGAACACAATGGTTGCTTAATAAATGTCAAACTGCACGAAACAGTGACACTGGATTAAACAGTGAAGACTTGTTGGGCAGCATGCAGTTCATTCATTCAACAAATATTTATTGTCACCCTGCTTATTTAACTTATATGCAGAGTACATCATTAGAAACATTGGGCTGGAAGAAGCACAAGCTGGAATCAAGATTGCCAGGAGAAATATCAATAACCTCAGATAGGCAGATGACACCACCCTTATGGCAGAAAGTGAAGAAGAACTAAAGAGCCTCTTGATGAAAATGAAAGAGGAGAGTGAAAAAGTTGGCTTAAAGCTCAACATTCAGAAAACTAAGATCATGGCACCTGGTCCCATCACTTCATGCGAAACAGATGGGGAAACAGTGGAAACAGTGTCAGACTTTATTTTTGGGGGCTCCAAATCACTGCAGATGGTGACTGCAGCCATGAAATTAAAAGACACTTACTCCTTGGAAGAAAAGTTATGACCAACATAGATAGCATATTGAAAAGCAGAGACATTACTTTGCCAACAAAGTTGCGTCTAGTCAAGGCTATGGTTTTTCCAGTGGTCATGTATGGATGTGAGAGTTGGACTGTGAAGAAAGCTGAACACCGAGGAATTGCTGCTTTTGAACTGTGGTGTTGGAGAAGACTCTTGAGAGTCCCTTGGACTGCAAGGAGATCCAACCAGTCCATTCTAAAGGAGATCAGTCCTGGGTGTTCATTGGAAGGACTGATGCTAAAGCTGAAACTCCAATACTTTGGCCACCTCATGTGAAGAGTTGACTCATTGGAAAAGACTGATGCTGGGAGGGATTGGGGGCAGGAGGAGAAGGGGGCGACAGAGGATGAGATGGTTGGATGGCATCACCGACTCAATGGACATGAGTCTGAGTGAACTCCAGGAGTTGGTGATGGGCAGGGAAGCCTGGAGTGCTGCAATTTATGGGGTCGCAAAGAGTTCGACATGACTGAGCGACTGAACTGAACTGAATTGAACTATGTAAGTCCTAGTGGTACTTAGATGAATTTTACACACTGGGCCCCTGCCCTTACAAGCTTGCAGTCTACTGGGTGTCTCTTATATGTGAATGAATATTCAACACACTAAGTGGGCTCTGAATGCATGACCATGTGTACACATAAGGGTGACACAATCAGATAACTGATCTCAGGGAATATGCAACAGAACTGCAAAGACAGTGCTTAACATCTCAGAAAAATGAAGAGACAATTTCAGATCAACTACTGCAGAGAAAACTGTCCTTAGAAATCCCAACTGGGGATGAGTTGTTTTGGAGAGATTTTCTTAAAAGACTTAAAGGATGTAGAACTTCTGATAAGCAGGGCTTAGGCTGAGAGAACAGGGTCTTTATCCAGAGAAAAGAATGGCAGGAGCAAAGATCCAGAAGTGGTTACCTGATGCTTTTTGTGGGTGGAGTGAAGACTGTAGCAAAACCATCTGTTAGAGAATAATGAGAGTTACTAACAGTAATTGCCACTGTTAATATTCTATATGCCAAGCACTATGATAAATGCTTTGTAAATATTGCTTCATCTAGTTTTTAAGGCAAAGTTACAAGTAGATATTATTATCCTCATTTTACAGTTGAAGCCCAAGACTCCACACAGTTAAGTGTTTATCAATAATTATTACAGGTCATTTGTTAAAAGAGTAAATGAAAGAAGAGATGATATGTCCTTCCTGAGGCTGACCATGCCAGGAGATATTTGCAAGACTTACGATGTTTTTACTTTACTTCCTTACTTCCCTCTTCTCTGTTACGTAAAAGAAGCTGGCATCCAGACCCCAATTTGTTGTTCAGTCACTTTGTTGTGTCTGAATCTTTGAGACCCCCTGGGCTGCAGAACACCAGGCTTCCCTGCCCTTTAGTATCTCCCAGAGTTTGTTCAAACTCATGTCCACTGAGCCGATGATGCCATCCAATCGTCTAATTCTCTGTCATCCCCTTCTCCTCCTGCCCTCAATCTTTCCCAGCAGCAGGGGCTTTTCCACTGAGTCAGTTCTTCAAATCAGGTGGCCAAAGCATTGGACCTTCGGCTTCAGCATCAGTCCTTCCAATGAATATTCAGGACTGATTTCCTTTAGGATGGACTGGTTGGATCTCCTTGCAGTCCAAGGGACTCTCAAGAGTCTTCTCCAACACCCCAGTTCAAAAGCATCAATTCTTTAGTGCTCAGCTTTCTTTGTGGTCCAACTCTCACATCCATACATGACTACTGGAAAAGCCATTGTTTTGACTATATGGACCTTTATCAGCAAAGTAATATCTCTGCTTTTAAATACACTGTCTAGGTTTGTCATAGCTTTTCTTCCAAGGAGCAAGCATCTTTTAATTTCATGGCTGCAGTCACCATCTGCAATGATTTTGGAGCCCAAGAAAATATAGTCTGTCACTGTTTCCATTTTTTCCCTATCTATTTGCCTTGAGGTGATGGGACTGGATGCCATGATCTTAGTTTTTTGAATGCTGAGGTCTAAGTTAGCTTTTTCACTCTTCTCTTTCACCTTCATCAAGAGGCTCTTTAGTTCCTCTTTGCTTTCTGCTGTTAGGGTGGTGTCATCTGCATATCTGAGGTTATTGATATTTCTCCCAGCAATCTTGATTCCAGCTTAAGCTTCATCCAACCTGGCATTTTGCATGATGTACTCTGCATATAAGTTAAATAAGCAGGGTGACAATATACAGCCTTGACATACTCCTTTCCCAATTTTAAAGCAGTTCATTGTTCCATATATGGTTCTAACTGTTGCTTCTTGACCTGCATTCAGGTTTCTCAGGAGGCAGATAAAGAGGTCTGGTCTTCTCATCTCTTTAAGAATTTTCCACAGTTTTTTGTGATTTACACAGTCAAAGGCTTTGGCATAGTCAATAAAGCAGAAGTAGATGTTTTTCTGATATTCCTTTGCTTTTTCTATGACCTAACAGATGTTGGCAATTTGATCTCTGGTTCCTCTGCCTTTTCTAAATCCAGCTTGTACATCTGGAAGTTCTCAGTTCATGTACAGTTGAAGCCTAGCTTGAAGGATTTTGAGCATAACCTTACTGGCTTGTGAAATAAGTGCAATTGTGTGGTAGTTTGAACATTCTTTGGCATTGCCTTTCTTTGGGATTGGAATGAAAACTGACCTTTTTCAGTGGTCACTGCTGAGTTCTCCAAATTTCTGGCATATTGAGTGCAGCACTATAGCAGCAGCATCTTTTAGGATTTGAAAAAGCTCAGCTGGAATTCCATCCCCTCCACTAGCTTTGTTCATAGTAATGCTTCCGAAGACCCACTTGACTTCACACTCCAGGATGAAGTCTGGCTCTAGGTGAATGACCACACCATCCTGGTTATCTGGGTCATTAAGAGCTTTTTTGTATATTTCGTCTGTGTGTTCTTATCACCTCTTCTTAATCTCTTGTGCTTCTGTTAGGTCCTTGCCTTTAATGTACCTGTCTTTACATGAAATATTCCCTTGGTATCTCCAGTTGTTAAAAAGAGATCTCTAGTCTCCATTTTATTGTTTTCCTCAGACTGGACGGGATGGTTATTTGGAGACATTAGTCTGCCATCTTCTCTGTTTGCTAGCTTTCTGAATAAAGTCATATTCCTTGCCTTAAAGGCTTTGTAGGTGGCTCAGTGGTAAAGAATCTGCTTACCAATGCAGGAGACGCAGGGGATGGGGGTTCAGTCCTTGGGTTGGGAAGAATCCCCTGGAGAAGGGAATGGCAACCCACTTCAATATTCTTGCCTGGAAAATCCCACAGACAGAGGAGCCTGGTGGATTTCAGTTCAGGAGGTCGCAAAGAGTTGGACACAACTGAGCATGCATGCATGTGTACAACTTGCCTTTATAAAAAAAGAGTGGGCAGGGAGATGGGAGGGGGGTTCAGGATCGGGGGACACATATAACCAGTGGCTGATTCATGTCAATGTATGGCAAAACCCACCACGATATTGTGAAGTAATTAGCCTCCAATTAAAATAAATTAATTAATTTTAAAAAAAAGAAGAGATAATACCTACTGAATAATTGGGAAGGCAACAACGTGTGGTCTTTTAATAGAGGAAATAATAAAATGAAAATAGTTGAAAGCTTGATCTGATGGCCATTTGTAGGGTGGTAGAGGTAAGTGGTTCTGAGATTTGACGGTATGATAGGATCATCTGAAAAGCTTTGAAAAATCCAGATTGTCCCTTAATACACAAATTCTTTACCAGAAATCTCTGCACCAAATCTTCCCTGCCTGTCTTCTCCTCTCTCATATGCACTGCCCCTTCAGCCCGTTTTCTCACCTCTTCCATTTCCATTGTGGTTATTTTTATTTTGCCTACTCACCCTATCAGACTAGCTCTTTTAATTTTTTTTTTTAATTTAATTTAATTTTATTTTTAAACCTGAAACACTGTATTAGTTTTGCCAAACATCAAAACGAATCCCAGTATGCCCATTCCTCTTGTGGCAAATCTACTGAGTACTGACCATCTCTTCATTAGTATTACCGGATTCAGAAGAATCAAGTCATTGACCTCTTTAAATTTTCTCCCAGTTCCTGAGCAAATGTGGAGTCAGTGTCTGTCTTTCTGTCCATCCGTACATTTGTCGATCTCTTTCCTTCCTTCTATCCATCTATCCATCCACTCAACCTTGGCACTTGTAGGGTAGGGTAACTCTGGTAAAGATTATAAATATTTAATCCTCTCCTCTTAATTAATTGATGTCTCTTCATAGTTATCCTATCTCCGGCTACAGACTTCTTTTTGTTTGTCTGCCTATTTTGCTTATTTTGCTGACTGAATCCTGCAAGTGGTAAGAGCCATGCCTTTTTTATTTATTTAAACAACAGCTAGCACAAAGCAACTTCATAGGTAGTAGTAAATATTTTTTCAAGAAAGATATCAATAGCCCTTTCTGAAAGGAAGGGTTGAGAGCTCGCATAGCCCAGCTGAGTGTATTAACTCTAGCTTCAGTGTGAATTTTAAATTAAGATGGAAGACACAGCTGGCAGGGTGAGAGCTTGTGTTTTCCTCTGCCCACCAAGGCAGGACATGACCAGATGCTCTGTGATTGCAGGAGGAGCACGTGTACATGGGCAGGCTCAGAGAATCTTTTGATCTGGCCTGCAGCACAATGATTCTGCCTGAATGATTCATCTTCACTCTATTTTCCTACAGGCAATACAATCAATCCTCTTAAACAGTGATTCTGAGATTCTTTACTCCAGGAGTTCATACAGGCTGAACATATAAACAGGTTCAAGAAGAGTTTAGATAAATTAAAGAAAGGCAGGTCCATTGATTTGTGTTTCTGAATGGAAAGGGAAGTTAGAGATGTGAATTACCCCTACCTCTGACATTATCATTCAGAGTAGCCCTCTCTTTGGGCCCTGTTCTCAGACTTGCCAAACTTAATATCCTATGTGTTGGGAGTACAGACATACAATGAGGTCACTGATTCTACATATATCTGGGACAGTTTCAGTCTGAGACCCTCCTGTGTGAGTAAATGATGCTGTCATTCATGTCATCACAAAATCTCTGACAAGGAATGGAGATTTTAGAAAGTCCTGGAGGTGTTTTCTAATAGTCCTTAAATTTTTGTTTTGTTTTTGGCATAAAAAATAGAAATGAACGCTCTCATAGTCTTGGAGGCCAGAAGTCTGAAATCATTTTCCCTGGGCTGAAATCAAGGTGTGATCAGGGACACTCTACCTTGGGCAGGGATAGGGCAGAAAGTGCCTATTTCTTCTAGCTTCTGGTGAGATCCAGCATTCCTTAGCTTGTAGTCACCTCACTCCAATCTTTGTTCCTGTCTTCACATCAGCTTCTCCCCAGTGTGTCTAATTTCCTTCTGCTTCTCTCTTATAAGCACTTGATGGCAATTAAAATTCACCCAGATAATTCAGAATAACCTCATCTCAAGACCCTTAACTTAATCATACCTGCAGAATCTTTGTCACTTAAGGTAACGTTCATTAGGACCAAGGATTGAGACATCTTAATATGGGGATTATGATAGACTTTTATTTCTTTCATAAAAGAAATCTGGAGTTAGGCAGCCAAAGGTAGCTGTGCAGTGTCAACAGTGTGTTGCGTGTGTGCACTTAGTCTCTCAGTCATGTCTGATTCTTTGCAACCTCAAGGACTGTAGCCTGCCAGGCTTCTCTGTCCATGGAATTCTCCAGGCAAGAATACTGGAGTGGGTTGCCGTTCCCTTTACCAGAGGATCTTCCTGACCCAGGGATCAAACCCGGGTTTCCTGCATCGCAGATTCTTTACCATCTGAGCCACTAGAGTGGCTAGTTCTTAAATAATTGGCCAAATGCATTATGAGATAAATTTCAAGTCAGATTGTACTAATACCTAACAAACTACTGAGTAAGCAATCTGTGGATGATTCTATTAATACCAATGAGAAAATCATACAGGAGAACCTAAAGGAGCATTCTGAAGAAGATGTCCAAGTTTGGGCTAATAAACCCATCCAAAAAGATTCTTAAAAGTGGAAACTTTAGTTTACCATCAGGTCACTTCAGTAACTCCCTTTCTGGTAAAATGGAGAAGACAATGTAAAGTTTCTTTTAAAAAGTGTTGACTTTAGGCCTCATTATTTTACCTTTCAGAAATGTTCCAAACATTGCAAATAACGTATGCAGAGTAAATGCTGACAGGTCAATTAGCTGCCAAATCAAGAAAGAGGAGACTGGGAGACACTTGTACTGGAAAATTCCACTTACCTGAGCAGCCAGGAGAAGCTGACATTTAGGAGAAACACAAACAGTGCTTGCCTAGTGCCTTTCATAATGTGGTAGCAGAAAGAACAAACTAAAGAAACTCGACCCACACCAGACAATAGCAACTTCCTGTGGCTTTAAAAAATAATAATAACCACAACAAGCTACAAGATGAAACTCTAGCAGTAACAATAAACAGAAGAGAGGAAATATGCTTTTGAGACTTGGGGTTCAAAATGGCAATACTCACTTGCCAGGGATTATTGTGTGACTGCTGACCACAAACTATTTCCTTGGCCCAAAGTGAGAGCTGAAGAGCACGAGGGCACAGGGTACTCTTCCTGTGTGAGAGGTGGGGCTGCAAGGCTCAGATGTTCACGAGACCTCACATGCAAACGCAGAGAAACAGCCTTTATTTTCTTAGCAACTGAATTGTCAAATGGGTGGAGGGGCATAGGGGCTACTTTGTTAGGAGGAAGCATTCATAATCCTGGATTTAGTTAGAGAACAGTTCTTCATATTCTCTGAAATTAGAAATGCAAAATGCTAATTCTTTAAGGAAATAAACTCAAAACCAGAAATGGCAAATATCATTAGGATATTCAATTTAATATATTGGTTGTGAATGCTGGTATCATTGAACAGATGGGAATAGGCTGCAAAATTATATATTTTTCTCCAAGTTCTCATGGCCTGGTTCATTTGTTTTATTGGAGTGAGTCATGGTGCTATAAGAATTTCCTGCTGCCTAAGCCTCCACCCCCTTAAAGCAGGGGTGTGCCCCCAAGCACTCAGGGCCTGTTGCAGCCTTAAAGTTACTAGCTGTTCTTTGCTGCC
This sequence comes from Bubalus kerabau, assembly GCF_029407905.1. Classification (NCBI taxonomy): domain Eukaryota; kingdom Metazoa; phylum Chordata; class Mammalia; order Artiodactyla; family Bovidae; genus Bubalus; species Bubalus kerabau. The sequence goes on from NC_073641.1 coordinate 12,884,674, forward strand.
AACTGGAGGGTGATTTTTCCCCTGGATGTGGGATAAGCAGTGATAAAACTGCCCAGTCTGAGCTTTTATTGTGAATAAAAAGTGAAAACTACTTCTTCATGAGGTAACACAGCATCTTAATAGTGGATCCAGATGACTTTATAAAAATGATCCTATGGTATAATGATAATGAAAAAGAGAGAACATGATGCTGTTGCTGATAATTGTGGTCCAGGGGATGAAGTGGTAAATAGGCTGAAAGATGCTACAAGTAAAAGTTAGGGCGATAATTATTCTTTTGAATCATATTTATCTTTAAGACTTTTCTCTTTGGAAAAAGTTGGTTTCTTTTTGTTTTGTTTTGTTTTTAAGTTTGCAACATCAATTTAAACTCTAGACATTTAAGCAAAATTTTACGAAGTCAAGCTCTGAAAAAAATCCCCTATATTTATTTTTACATATGCTAGGAAAGAATGGGGTAGAGTGTGGTTATTCTTAGGTCCTATTCAAGATGTCTGCTTGAGGTCAACTAAAATTGTAAAAGTTCACATGAATTTCCCTGATTTATTTTTAACTGCTTTGTCAAGGTTGACATATAATAACTGCACATATTTTAAATTGTGCAAGTTTGATACATTTTGGCATATTCATACACCCATGAAATTATCACCACAATCAAGCTTGTGAACATAGCCATCACCCCTAAAAGTATGGATCTGTTGGTAATCCCTCCTTCTCTCTCCTCCCTGCGCCGCCCTTCATTCTAGGCAACCACTGATCTGTCATTATCGATTAAGTCTGCCTTTTCTAGAATTTTGTATAAATGGAGTCATAAAATATATACTCCATTTTGCCTGGCTTATTTCTCTCAGCATAATAGTTTTGAAATCCACCCATATGTGTGTATTTCTTTCTATTCCAGGTAGTGTTACACTATACAAATATACCACAGCTTGTTTATATTTTTTATATTACAGGTAGTATTCTGTTATATGGATACAGCAACATTTACATATTTACCTTTTGATAGATACTTGGGTTGTTTTGAAATTTTGTCAATTACAAATAAAAATTTTAAGGACATTCATATAAAAGTTATTGTATGGACACAGTTTTCTTCTTTCTCATGGCTAAATGAGAATGGACTGTCTGGGTTGTATAGTAGGTGTATGTTTTTTAAACTTTGTTATATATTTCATTTTATGAGTTCAGATTATTTGAAAATTTCTCTTAAGATGTCATTGATTCATGGGTTATTTAGAAATTTGTTGTGTAATTTCCAAATATTTGTGAGTTTTCCAGATACTCTGATTATGATTTCTAGTTTAATTTCACTATGTTGTACAATTGCTATTCTTATAAATTTGTTAGTGTTTGTTTTATGACACGGAATATGGTCTCTCTTGTGAATATTCCCTGTACACTTGAGAAGAATGTTTGTTCTCCTGTTGTTGGATGAGTGATCTATAAATGTCAATTAGGTCAGGTTGTGTTGTTAGTCTCTTCTCTATCCTTACTTATTTTCTTACCACTTTTTGTATTAATATCTAAACCCAAAATAGTAGAAATACATTGTGTGTTTTAAGAATATATAAAAGTAAATTGTATATTAATAATGACACAAAGGATGGGAGGAAGGAACCAAAAATATTATACTTTTACAAGATCTTTATATGACATATAAGATTTTATAATATTATTTGCTGTTACTGCTGCTGCTGCTGCTAAGTCGCTTCAGTCGTGTCTGACTCTGTGCGACCCCATAGACGGTAACCCACCAGGCTCCCCCGTCCCTGGGATTCTCCAGGCAAGAACACTGGAGTGGGTTGCCATTTCCTTCTCCAATGCATGAAAGTAAAAAGTGAAGTCACTCAGTCGTGTCCAACCCTCAGCGACCCCATGGACTGCAGCTTTGACTTCTGATTAATTAAATACACCTGTTGTAAATCCTAGGGCAGAGACTAGAAAGGATTTTTTTGTTTAGAAGTAATAGAAATAACAAATCAGCAGTGGAGACGTGATAGAGGCATAAAAATAGTCAATCAAGAAGAAAAGAAAAGGAATATATAATACAAATGGGAAACATTTAATAGGATGATAGATTTAAAACTTACCATATTAATAATATTAAATGCAAACTATGCATCTCAATAAAAAGACAGAAATTATATAATTAGACAAAAATTAAATCAGACCCAACTATATACTGTCTACAAAAATCAACTTTAAACATAAACTAATAGCTACATTAAAAGTGAAAGAATGGAAACATATTACACACAAACACTAATAAAAAGGAACCTGGAAAACTAGATTCTTGGTGGTCAGCACGCTACTAGTATATTCAGGAGCCGAATTATAATTTTGTACAAGTGAAAGATACAATGTTATAAACCAATGCTACCTCAAGGAAAATAATTATTATTTGTGGGAAAAAAAGAGAAAGCTATATTGATATCAGGAAAAACAGACTTAAGAATGAAAAATATTATAGTTACCTTCTAAAGCAATTTTTAAAAGATAAAAATTATTTTTGCCTTCATTTATTCCATTTACAATGCTGTTCATTTCTCAGTGTACATTCAAATTTTTGTTTGATATTTTACATCTTCTACCATAAGAACTTCCTTTAACATATCCTGTAGTGAAGAGCTAGCGGCAATGAATTAGCTGAGATTTTGTTTGTGTGAGGAGGTCACTATTTCGTCCTTCCTCTTTGAAAACTCTTTTCTCTGGGTTTTAGAGTTCTGAATTGACAGGTTTTTCTTTTTCCTTTCAGCACTTTAAAGACATTACTGCATTGTCTTCTGGCTTGAATGGTTTCTAATGAAAAGTCTGCTCTCGTTTTATTTTTGTTTTTCTGCACTTAATGTGGCATTTTCCTTCTAGCTGCCTTTAAGATTTTCTCTTCATTGTTATTGTTTTCAGCAGTTGGAATATCTTATTTGATGTTTTCTGAACTTCTTGAATCTGTGGTTTGGATTTTATCGTTGAGTTTATTAGACCATCTGACATTATGCTCTACCTCTTAGATGCTCTTTTTTTATTTTTCCACAATTTTTCTTAGTGCTTTTGTTTGAGTTATTTCTATTGATTTATCTTCAAGGTCACTGATTTTTTTTCAACTATGTGACATCTACTGATAGGCATGTGGAAGGCATTTCTAATCTCTGATTTTGTTTCTAGCATTTCATTTGATTATTTTCTTACAGTTTTCATCTCTCTACTAATGTTACCCATCTGACCTGTTGTTTTCACCTCTTCTGTTACTGCCTTTGACATCTTAATCAGTGTTTTATATTTTCTTGCTACTTGATTTCTGTTTATCCCATTTGTCTTTTTTCCTCTTTCTCCTCTTCACTGCTTTCTTTTAAAGTATATTTTACAATTTTACTGTTTCCTTTATTGGAGTATTAACTGTAACTCTTTGTTATGTTAGCAATTGCAATAGGATTACCAGCACACTTAAATACTTAGTACAGTTTATCTCAAGTAACATTTCATGTTTCACATATAGTAAAAAATATATGTCCAGTTCTCACCTTCTGGCTTTAATCTACAGTCGCCACATTTTTTATTTCTATATGTGTCATAAATCCCACAATGTATTGTTATTATTTTTGCTTTAAATCAGGGATTGATTTATAATATATTATATATTATATATATATATATATATAATATTTATTTATTTATTTATAATAAGGCCCAAGGGTCAAACCAGCCTCCCGCCTGTATTGGTAAGAAAAGTTTCACTGTAACACACCCATGCCAATTTATTTATGTGCCTTTTAATGGATGCTTTCATACTATAACAGCAGAGCTGAGTAGTTGCCACAGACTACACATCTCACAATGCCTAAAATATTTACTCCTTAACCCTTTCCAGAAAAGTTTTTCAATCCCTGCTCTAAACAGCCAGTTATCTTAAAGATATTCCACTAGTAATAAATAAATCATATTTACCCATGTAGTTACCATTCTGATGCTTTTCATTCCTTTTGGCAGAAACATATTTCTATCTGATATCATTTTCCTTGGGAGTGAAAGATTTTCTTTAATGTTTGCTATACTGCAGGTGTGATGCTGATGGATTTTTTTTTCAGCTGTTGTATATCAGAAAACTTTTCTTTATTTCACCTTCATTTTTAACACATTATTGACCTGAGATGTATTAATGCCACAGGTGTTAGTTTCTGCAAAAATCCCCTAGTCAATGATGTGTTAAAAGATTTTGCTGGGTATAGAATTCTATGCTGACAATTATTATTTTTTTTAATACCTTAAAGATGTTCCACTATCTTCTCATTTGCATTGTTTTGATGAGAAATATGCTTTTATCCTTATCTTTGTTACTATGAACATATCATGACTTTTTTTTTTTCACTGCTTTAGGGTTTTCTTTTTATCACTGATTTTAAGCAATTGGATTATGATATGCTTGGAACAGTCTTCTCATACATCTTATGCTCGAGGTTGCATGAGGTTCTTGGATCTGTGGGTATATAGTTTTTTTTTTTTTTAATTTGAAAGTTTTTCAGCCATTATTTCTTACATATTTTTTCTGTCCCTTCAAGGAGTCTAATTATATAAATGTTAGGCATTTGAAGTTGCCTACATCTCCTTTATTGTTCCCCAGAGATGAAACCCGAGTCTTTCACATTGCTGGTAGATTCTTTACCATCTGAGCCACCAGGGAACCCCTAAAACACATCTCATTTATGTTCTCTTAATTATTTATTTGTATGCACTTTTTTCTCTGTGCTTTGTTTTGGATATTTTCTATTTCTATCTTTCAGTTTTATTTTGCAATGTCTTATTTGACATCAATCCTACCTAGTATATTTTTCATCTTTAAAAAATCATTGTGAGTCTTTTAATAAATGTATTTTATATTTCTATCTAACATGTTCTACCTGCCCTGCACCTTTTTAGTCATGTAGAATATAGATGTAATCACTATGTTAAGATCTTTTTCTATAATTTTATTATTGCTGTCAGTGCTGAGTTGGTCTTGATTTATTATTTATTTCCTCATTATAAGTAAAACATTCCTGCTGCTTTGCATACTTGATAATTTTTTAGTTAGCATTTTAGGAATCAGTGAACTAAAATGGACTGGAATGGGTGAATTTAATTCTGATGACCATTATATCTACTACCATGGACAAGAATCCCTTAGGAGAAATGGAGTAGCCCTAATAGTTAACATCAGAGTCTGAAATGCAGTACAATCTCGAAACTGACAGAATGATCTCGGTTCGTTTCCAAGGCAAACCTTTCAGTATCACAGTAATCCAAGTCTATGCCCCAACCACTAATGCCGAAGAAGCTGAAGTTGAATGATTCTATGAAGACCTACAAGACCTTAAAGAACTAATGCCAAAAAATTATGTCCTTTTCATCATAGGAGACTGGAATGCAAAAGTAAGAAGTCAAGAGATCCCTGGAATAATGGACAAAATTGGCCTTGGAGTGCAAAATGAAGCAGGGCAAAGGATAACAGAGTTTTGCCAAGATAATGCACTGGTCATAGCAAACACCCTCTTCCAACAACACAAGAGAAGACTCTACACATGGACATCACCATATGGTCAGTACTGAAATCAGATTGATTATATTCTTTGCAGCTGAAGGTAGAGAAGCTCTACACAGTCAGCAAAAACAAGACCAGGAGCTGACTGTGGCTCAGATCAAGAACATCCTATTGCCAAATTCAGACTTAAATTGAAGAAGGTAGGGAAAACCACTAGACCATTCAGGTATGACCTAAATCAAACCCCTTATGATTATACAGTGGAAGTGACAAATAGATTCAAGGGATTATATCTGATAGAATGTCTGAAGAACTATGGATGGAGGTTCATGACATTGTACAGGTGGCAGTGATCAAGACCATCCCCAAGAAAAAGAAATGTAAAAAAGCAAAATGGTTGTCTGAGGAGGCCTTACAAATAGCTGTGAAAAGAAGAGAAGCAAAAGGCAAAGGAGGAAAGGAAAGATATACCCATCTGAATGCAGAGTTCCAAAGAATAGCAAGGAGAGATAAGAAGGCCTTCCTGAGTGATCAATGCAAAGAAATAGAGGAAAGCAGTAGAATGGGATACACTAGAGATCTCTTCAAGAAAATTAGATATACCAAGGGAAATTTTCATGCAAAGATGGGCTCGATAAAGGACAGAAATGGTATGGACCTAACAGAAGCGGAAGATATTAAGAAGAGGTGGCAGGAATACACATAAGAACTATACAAAAAAAAATCTTCATGACCCAGATAACCACGATGGTGTGATCACTCACCTAGAGCCAGACATCCTAGAATGCAAAGTCAAGTGGGCCTTAGGAAACATCACTACGAATAAAGCTAGTGGAGGATATGGAATTCCAGCCAAGTGGTTTCATATCCTAAGATAATGCTGTTAAAGTGCACTCAATATGCCAGCAAATTTGGAAAACTCAGCAGTGGCCACAGGACTGGAAAAGTTCAGTTTTCATTCCAATCCCAAAGAAAGGCAATGCCAAAGAAGGATCAAACTACCACACAATTGCACTCATCTCACATGCTAGCAAAGTAATGCTCAAAATTCTCCAAGCTAGGCTTCAACAATACGTGAACTGAGAACTTCCAGATGTTCAAGGTGAATTTAGAAAGGAAGAGGAACCAGAGATCAAATTGCCAACACCTGTAGATGTTGGTAAGAACATCTGTGTTTATAGAAAAAGCAAGAGAATTCCAGAAAAAAAACATTTACTTCTGTTTCATTGACTACACCAAAGCCTTTGTGTGGATCACAACAAGCTGTGCAAAATTCTTAAAGAAATCAAAATACCAGGCCACCTTACTTGCTGCCTGAGAAATACAGATTGCCTGAGAAATTTGTATGCAGGTCAAGAGGCAACAGTGAGAACCGTACATGGAACAATGGACTGGTTCCAAATTGAGAAAGGAATACGTCAAGGCTGTATATTGTCACCCTGCTTATTTAGCTTATGTGCACAGTACATCATGTGAAATGCTGGGCTGGATGAAGCACAAGCTGAAATCAAGATTGTGGGGAAAATATCAATATCCTCAGATATTCAGATGATACCACCCTAATGGCATAAAGCAAAGAAGAACTAAAGAACCTCTTGATGAAAGTGAAAGAGGAGAGTGAAAAAGCTGGCTTAAAAGTCAACATTTGGAAAACTAAGATCAGAGTATCTGGTCCCATTAGTTCAGTTCAGTTCAGTCACTCAGTCATGTCCGACTCTTTGCGACCCCATGAATCGCAGCACACCAGGCCTCCCTGTCTATCAGCAACTCCCGGAGTTCACTCAAACTCATGTCCAACGAGTCGGTGATGCCATCCAGTTATCTCATCCTCTGTTGTCCCCTTCCCCTCCTGCCCCCAATCCCTCCCAGCATCAGGGTCTTTTCCAATGAGTCAACTCTTCACATGAGGTGGCCAAAGTATTGGAGTTTCAGCTTTAGCATCAGTCCTTCCAAAGAACATCCAGGACTGATCTCCTTTAGAATGGACTGGCTGGATCTCCTTGCAGTCCAAGGGACTCTCAAGAGTCTTCTCCAACACCACAGTTCAAAAGCATCAATTCTTTGGCGCTCAGCTTTCTCACATCCATACATGACCACTCTTATATTCATACATGACCACTGGAAAAACCATAGCCTTGACTAGACAGACCTTTGTTGGCAAAGTAATCTCTCTGCTTTTGAATATGCTGTCTAGGTTGGTCATAACTTTACTTCCAAGGAGTAAGTGTCTTTTAATTTCATGGCTGCAATCACCATCTACAGTGATTTTGGAGCCCCCCCAGAATAAAGTCAGCTACTGTTTCCACTGTTTCCCCATCTATTTCCCATGAAGTGATGGGACCGGATGCCATGATCTTAGTTTTCTGAATGTTGAGCTTTAAGCCAACATTTTCACTCTCCTCTTTCACTTTCATCAAGAGCCTCTTTAGTGCCTCTTCACTTTCTGCCATAAGGGTGGTGTCATCTGCATATCTGAGGTTATTGATATTACTCTTGGCAATCTTGATTCCAGCTTGTGCTTCTTCCAGCCCAGCGTTTCTCATGTACTCTGCGTAAAAGTTAAATAAGCAGGGTGACAATATACAGCCTTGACATACTCCTTTCCCTATTTGGAACCAGTCTGTTTTTCCATATCCAGTTCTAATTGTTCCTTCCTGACCTGCATATAGGTTTCTCAAGAGGCAGATCAGGTGGTCTGGTATTCCCATCTCTTTCAGAATTTTCCACAGTTTATTATGATCCACACAGTCACAGGCTTTGGCATAGTCAATAAAGCAAAAATAGATGTTTTTCTGGAACTCTCTTGCTTTATTGATGGTCCAGCAGATGTTGGCAATTTGATCTCTGGTTCCTCTGCTTTTCTAAAACCAGCTTGAACATCTGGAAGTTCATGGTTCACGTACTGCTGAAGAACCATAGAACCATAAATGTCCATCTAATCAAAGCTATGGCTTGGAGAATTTTGAGCATTACTTTATTAGAGTGTGAGATGAGTGCAATTGTGTGGTAGTTTGAACCTTCTTTGGCATTGCCTTTCTTTGGGATTGGAATAAAAACTGACCTTTTCCAGTCCTGTGGCCACTGCTGAGTTTTCCAAATTTGCTGGCATATTGAGTGCAGCACTTTCACAGCATCATCTTTCAGGATTTGAAATAGCTCAACTGGAATTCCATCACCTCCACTAGCTTTGTTCGTAGTGATGCTTTCTAAGGCCCACTTGACTTCACATTCCAGGATATCTGACTCTGGGTGAGTGATCACACCATTGTGATTATCTGGGTCGATCACTTCATGGCAAATAGATGGGGAAACAATGGAAACAGTGACAGACTTTATTTTCTTGGGCTCCAAAATCACTGCAGATGGTGTTACAGCCATGAAATTATAAGACACTTGCTCCATGGAAGAGAAGCTATGAAGAAATTAAACGGCATATTAAAAAGCAGAGATATTACTTTCCCTGAAAATGTTCATCTAATCAAAGTATGGTTTTTCCAGTAGTCTTGTATGAATGTGAGAGTTGGACCATAAAGAAAGCTGAGTGCTGAAGAACTGACGCTTTTGAACTGTGGTGTTGGAGAAGACTCTTGGGAGTCCCTTGGACTGCAAGGAGATCCACCAGTCAATCCTAAAGGAAATCAGTCCTGAATATTCATTTGAAGGACTGATCTGAAGCTGAAGCTCCAACACTTTGGTCACCTGATGTGAAGAACTGACTCATTTGAAAAGACCCTGATGCTGGGAAAGATAGAAGGTGGGAGGAGAAGGGCATGACAGAGGATCAAATGGTTGGATGACATCACCAATTTGATGAATATGAGTTTGAACAAACTCCAGGATTTGGTGATAGACAGGGACACCTGGCGTGCTACAGTCCATGGTGTTGCAGAGAGACAACTGAGTGACTGAACTGAACTGAACTGAATTTTTTACTATATATTAAACATTGTGAGTTTTATTTTTTGGCTGCTAGATATTTTTGTGTTCCTGTAGATATTCTAGAGTTTTATTTTTGGATATGGTTAAGTAGGGCTCCCAGGTGGTATTAGTGGTAAAGAACCCACCTGCCAATGCAGGGGACATAAGAGACATGGTTCAATCCCTGGGCTGGGAAGATCCCTTGGAGGAGGCCATGACAACCCACTCCAGTATTCTTGCCTGGAGAATCCCATGGACAGAGGAGCTAGTCAGGTAACAGACCATAGGGTCACAAAGTGTCAGATACAACTGAAGCAATTGAGAACAAGGTTAAGTAACTTGTAAGCAGTTTAATCCTTTTGGGTCTTGCTTTTAAACAAATCAACCTGATTTCCAGTTTCAAGAGTGGGGCTCCACAGTTATCTGCTTTCCCTTCATGCTGAGTCAGGACTTTCTTTTCATTATTCTTGTGCTGGTATCATCTCCTAGTTTAGAAAGAGACGGCTCAATCTTGGGATCACAAAATGCCCTTTATATTCTCTAGAATGCATTGCCTTGGATGTTCTATATCAATACCTTCTTTATTCACAAGTTTCCACAGTCAGGTTTCACAGCGGCTGGAGAGGAGTATGCAAAGATAAAATGTGCTGTTATGAAACCCTCCTGATGGTTGAGACATATGAGCTACTTTAGAGGCTTAATGGTCTGTCCTGGTGATTACCAGCTTTCTTCTCTATACCAGGCTGTGAGTCCTTGCTCCACCTGAGTTGCTGCTTTCTTCAGCACACCTGAAGTTGTAGCCTGAGGAAGCTAATCCCTGTGTGTGTTGTAGGGGGACTGGGCAGGAGAGATTCTTGTGTGCTTGCTTTGAAGCGAAATACAAAAATCAAAAATTAGCTACTAGTGTTTCCCTTGAGTCACTTGGCTTATCTCACAAAGAAACCACTACTTTTAAATAGCTTTTGTGGAGCTGACCAAATCATAGAACCTTGGGACGGGACTGGAGAGGCCTGAGCGAAGGCATTCAAGTGTGGAGCAGGTGAGAAAGCCGTGTGGATATCATGGGTTAAGTTTGTAAATTTACACACGTACTTTAAAATGTGCTTTTCAAACTTTAATGTGTGGGTGAGTCATGTGGGAAACTTACTGACACAGTAGATCTGGGATAGGTCCTGGGATTCTGCATTTCTCACAGAGTTCCAGGTGGTGCCTATGCTGGGAGCTATACTTTGAGTAACAAGATTTTGAAGGTATACATTCAGGAGTAAATATATGAGAAAGGAGGACAAATATAGTCACAATCAATATCATTCATTTATTCAGTGTTTAAAGGCCTAGTATGTATAGCAAACTATACTTAGGTATATGGGGAGGAAAAAAGGGGAATCAGAATAAAACCTGTTATTACAAAGTAGAAAGAGGTTTAAAAATATATAAGCATTAGATTATGAATAGTATAGTGCAGAACCTAATGGTTAAAGATACCTGGGCTTCGATCTGGTCTCTGAAAGTGACCAAATTACTTAACCACCATATGATTAAGTAATGATTCAATTTTCTCATTTGTGAAAAGAAAAAATAAGAATAATGATAACATCAACAGCATGCTGCTGCTGCTGCTAAGTTGCTTCAGTCGTGTCCGACTCTGTGCGACCCCATAGACAGAAGCCCACCAGGCTCCCCTGTCCCTGGGATTCTCCAGGCAAGAACACTGGAGTGGGTTGCCATTTCCTTCTCCAATGCATGAAAGTGAAAAGTGAAAGGGAAGTCGCTCAGTCATGTCCGACTCTTAGCGACCCCATGGACTACAGCCTACCAGGCTCCTGCGTCCATGGGATTTTCCAGGCAAGAGTACTGGGGTGGGGTGCCATTGCCTTCTCCGATCAACAGCATAGGGAGATCAAATTGATTAGATGAGTTGATACATACAAAAACATACACAACAGTAGCTGACACATAGAAAAGACTAAAAAATTGTTTTTATAATAAAAATTGAAAGATGAGAAAAGTCATAAAATAGGTTTAGATAAAATATGAAGTTCAGTTCAGTTCAGTCGCTCAGTTGTGTCTGAGTCTTTATGACCCCATGAATCGCAGCACATCAGGCCTCCCTGTCCATCACCAACTCCCAGAGTTCACTCAGACTCATGTCCATCAAGTCGGTGATGCCATCCAGCCATCTCATCCTCTGTCATCCCCTTCCCCTCCTGCCCCCAATCCCTCCCTGCATCAAAGTCTTTTCCAGTGAGTCAACACTTCACATGAGGTGGCCAAAGTACTGGAGTTTCAGCCTTATCATCATTCCTTCCAAAGAAATCCCAGGGCTGGTCTCCTTCAGAATGGACTGGTTGGATCTCTTTGCAGTCCAAGGGACTCTCAAGAGTCTTCTCCAACACCACAAGTTCAAAAGCATCAATTCTTCGGTGCTCAGCCTTCTTCACAGTCCAACTCTCACATCCATACATGACCACTGGAAAAACCATAGCCTTGACTAGACGGACCTTTGTTGGCAAAGTAATGTCTCTGCTTTTCAATATGGTATCTAAGTTGGTCATAACTTTTCTTCCAAGGAGTAAGCGTCTTTTAATTTCATGGCTGCAGTCACCATATGCAGTGATTCGGGAGTCCAAAAAATAAAGTCTGACACTGTTTCCACTGTTTTCCCATCTATTTCCCATGAAGTGATGGGACCGGATGCCATGATCTTTGTTTTCTGAATGTTGAGTTTTAAGCCAACTTTTTCACTTTCCACTTTCACTTTCATCAAGAGGCTTTTTAGTTCCTCTTCACTTTCTGCCATAAGGGTGGTGTCATCTGCATAGCTGACGTTATTGATATTTCTCCTGGCAATCTTGATTCCAGCTTGTGCTTCTTCCAGCCCAGCATTTCTCATGATGTACTCTGCGTATAAGTTAAATAAGCAGGGTGACAATATGAAGTTCAGTCTCCATCAATTGCCAGTGACCGTTCCCTTCCAACTGTATGTTTGAAAATGGAGAGTTTGTTGTTGTTGCTTTTCTGCCAATGCCAGGCAGATCTTAAGTTTCCCTGCTATATAAGGAGAAAATACAGAGGGAATTTGAGAAAAAGATTTGAAAAAGTTGTCATCAGTGTTTCGTTGTATCTCTGGTATTTGTTCTTTCCTTCCATAAGTCTAGATGAATTGGCTCTGCTGCTCATTACCTGTAACAATGATGCATTTCTCAATCTGTCTGTGCATCAGGAGCCTTTTCTTTAGAATGGAGATAACAATGTGTATGTGACTGCGTAGTTGTGAAAATTAAAAACAGATTTGTAGGAGGCTGATTAATAATGGCAAAACTGTAATTATCCTTTGCCCTGCTTCATTCTGTACTCTAAGGCCAAATTTGCCTGTTACTCCAGGTGTTTCTTGACTTCCTACTTTTGCATTCCAGTCCTCTATAATGAAAAGGACATCTTTTTTGGGTGTTAGTTCTAACAGGTCTTGTAGGTCTTCATTGAACCGTTTAGCTTCTTCAGCGTTACTGGTTGGGGCATAGGCTTGGATTACTGTGATATTGAATGGTTTGCCTTGGAAACAAACAGAGATCATTCTGTCGTTTTTAAGATTGCATCCAAGTACTGCATTTTGGACTCTTTTGTTGACCATGATGGCTACTCCATTTCTTCTAAGGGATTCCTGCCCACGGTAGTAGATATAATGGTCATCTGAGTTAAATTCACCCATTCCAGTCCATTTTAGTTCGCTGATTCCTAGAATGTCAATGTTCACTCTTGCCATCTCCTGTTTGACCACTTCCAATTTGCCTTGATTCATGGACCTAATATTCCAGGTTCCTATGCAATATTGCTCTTTATAGCATAGGACCTTGCTTCTCTCACCAGTCACATCCACAACTGGGTATTGTTTTTGCTTTGGCTCCACCCCTTCATTCTTTCTGGAGTTATTTCTCCACTGATCTCCAGAAGCATATTGGACACCTACTGACCTGTGGAGTTCCTCTTTCAGTATCCTATCATTTTGCCTTTTCATACTGTTCATGGGGTTCTCAAGGCAAGAACTGAAGTGGTTTGCCATTCCCTTCTCCAGTGGACCACCTCTTCCAATAACACAAGAGAAGACTCTACACATGGACATCACCAGACGGTCAATACTGAAATCAGATTGATTACATTGTTTGTAGCCAAAGAAGGAAAAGCTCTATACAGTCAGCAAAAACAAGACCAGGAGCTGACTGTGGTTCAGATCATGAATGCCTTACTGCCAAATTCAGACTTAAATTGAAGAAAGTAGGGAAAACCACTAGACCATTCAGGTAAGACCTAAGTCAAATCCCTTATGATTATACAGTGAAAGTGAGAAATAGATTTAAGGGACTAGATCTGATAGACTGAGTGCCTGATAAATTGTGGACGAAGGTTCGTAACATTGTACAGGAGACAGGGATCAAGACCATCTCCATGGAAAAGAAATGCAAAAAAGCAAAATGGCTGTCTGAGGAGGCCTTAGAAAAACTGTGAAAAGAAGAGAAGTGAAAAGCAAAGGAGAAAAGAAAAGATATAAGCATCTGAATGCAGAGTTCCAAAGAATAGCAAAGAGAGATAAGAAAGATTTCTCAGTGATCAATGCAAAGAAAGAGGAAAACAACAGAATGGGAAAGACTAGAGATCTCTTCAAGAAAATTAGAGACACCAAGGGAACATTTCATGCAAAGATGGGCTCGATAAAGGACAGAAATGGTATGGACCTAACAGAAGCAGAAGATATTAAGAAGAGGTGGCAAGAATACACAGAAGAACTGTACAAAAAAGATCTTCACGACCCAGATAATCACAATGGTGTGATCACTGACCTAGAGCCAGACATCCTGGAATGTGAAGTCAAGTGGGCCTTAGAAAGCATCACTGTGAACAAAGCTAGTGGAGGTGATGGAATTCCAGTTGAGCTATTTCAAATCCTGAAAGATGATGCTGTGAAAGTGCTGCACTCAATATGCCAGCAAATTTGGAAAACTCAGCAGTGGCCACAGGACTGGAAAAGGTGAGTTTTCATTCCAATCCCAAAGAAAGGCAATGCCAAAGAATGCTCAAACTATTGCACAATTGCACTCATCTCACTCGCTAGTAAAGTAATGCTCAAAGTTCTCCAAGCCAGGCTTCAGCAATACATGAACCGTGAACACCCAGATGTTCAAGCTGGTTTTAGAAAAAGCAGAGGAACCAGAGATCAAATTGCCAACATCCGCTGGATCATCAAAAAAGCAAGAGAGTTCTAGAAAAAACATCTATTTCTGCTTTATTAACTATGCCAAAGCCTTTGACTGTGTGGATCACAATAAACTGTGGAAAATTCTAGAAGAGATGGGAATACCAGACCACCGGACCTGCCTCTTGAGAAACCTGTATGCAGGTCAGGCAGCAACAGTTAGAACTGGACATGGAACAACAGACTGGTTCCAAATAGGAAAAGGAGTATGTCAAGGCTGTATATTGTCACCCTGCTTATTTAACTTATATGCAAAGTACATGAGAAACGCTGGGCTGGAAGAAGCACAAGCTGGAATCAAGATTGCCAGGAGAAATATCAATAACCTCAGCTATGCAGATGACACCACCCTTATGGCAGAAAGTGAAGAGGAACTAAAAAGCCTCTTGATGAAAGTGAAAGTGGAGAGTGAAAAAGTTGGCTTAAAACTCAACATTCAGAAAACTAAGATCATGGCATCCGGTCCCATCACTTCATGGGAAATAGATGGGAAAACAGTGGAAACAGTGTCAGACTTTATTCTGGGGGGCTCCAAAATCACTACAGATGGTGACTGCAGCCATGAAATTAAAAGACACTTACTCCTTGGAACGAAAGTTATGACCAACCTAGATGGAATATTGAAAAGAAGAGACATTACTTTGCCAACAAAGGTCCATCTAGTCAAGGCTATGGTTTTTCCAGTGGTCATGTATGGATGTGAGAGTTGGACTGTGAAGGAAGCTGAGTGCTGATGAATTGATGCTTTTGATCTGTGGTGTTGGAGAAGACTCTTGAGAGTCCCTTGGACTGCAAGGGGATCCAACCAGTCCATCCTAGAGGAGATCAGTCCTGGGTGTTCATTGGAAGGACTCATGCTAAAGCTGAAACTCCAATATTTTGCCCACCTCATGTGAAAAGTTGACTCATTGGAAAAGACCCTGATGCTGAGAGGGTTCGAGGCAGGAGGAGAAGGGGACGACAAAGGATGAGATGGCTGGATGCATCACTGACTCAATGGACATGAGTTTGAGTAAACTCCGGGAGTTGGTGATGGACAGGGAGGCCTGGTGTGCTGCGATTCATGGGGTGACAGAGTCAGACACGACTGAGTGACTGAACTGAACTGAACTGATTAATAATGGCCCTGAAGATATCCAGGTTCCAACTCCTGGAAACTGTGAATATTACTTTATATTTAAAGAAAGACTTTGCGATGTGATTAAGCCAAGGATCTGGAGATAAAGAAGTTATCCTGGATTATCTGGGTGGTGTTCTTATAAGAGGGAGGCAGAGCAAGATTTGACACAGAAGGCAGCAATGTGACCACTGAAGCAAGATGCCATATGGCTGACTTTAAAGAAGAAAGGAGTCATGAGCCAAGAAATGCAAGAAAAACAGGTCTAAAAGGTAGAAAAGTCAAGAAAACAGTTTCTCCTCTAGAGCCTGCAGAAAGGAGTATGGCCCTGCTGACACCTTGATTTTGGCCACACGAAACTGATTTCAGACTTCTGAACTGTAGAACTCTTAAGAGAGTAAATGTACATTTTTTTTAAAGCCATCAACTTTGTGGTGATTTGTTGTAGCAGGAACAGGAAACAAATACAAACATTATGAAAAGCAGCCATGGAGCATTTCACAAATATTATTTTTCATCCATTCCCTAAGTGGAGAGCAATCATGAGTATGAAAGATCTGTTAAGTTAAGGCCACTGTAACAGTTCTAGTTTTTCCCAAAGAAGCCTAAGGCCATGAAGTATTCTCTCCTAGCCTGTAATATTGAGATGTAAGTGAAGCAGTCCTCCAGATTCTATAGAAGGATATTCATAAATTTAGGGACTACGCTACTCTTAGAGAGAAGTCAAAAGACTAGGTGACCAGATGTCCCAAATGAAAAAACACTTCCAGCTTTCAGTTTGCTTCAGTAGGGCATTTGTCCTGTGGTCTAAATTGAGTCTTATGGCTCCTACCAGAAACTTCAGAAGCTTCAGAACACAAAAATATAGTTATTTCAGAAGACAACTTCAGAAGGGAGGGAAAAGGAAGGGATAACCCTGGTGGTTCAGTGGTAAAGAATCTGGCTGCCAGTGCAGGAGATGCAAGTTTGATCCCTGGGTCCAGAAGATCCTCTGGAGAAGGAAATGAAAACCCACTCCATTCTTGCCTAGAGAATCCCATGGACAGAGGAACCTGGTGGGCTTAGTCCATGGGGTCACAAAAGAGTTGGCTGTGACTTAGTAACTAAACAGCAACAAAACAAATGATCTGTGAAGTAATTGAAAAGCATTGTTTATGTTTAGGATTTCTTATCCTTTTCAAGTTTCAATTTGGGGCCTAAATTACATTTTGTTTAATTCTGTTACTCTAAGTTGATATTGACAAACCTTTGGTGTTTGAGTTAAGAAGGAGAAAGATTTTGTGAAAAAGTTAATTTTTAATAGGCTTGGTATGAACAAATCACTAGTTCAGTAACACAAGATTAAACTTGTGTGCCTTTAAATCTTTAAATAAGGAAAAATGTTCAATAAAGGTTAGTTAATCCATTAATTATAAAGTGAAAGGATCTTTTTCTTCCTCCCTGAATACTTCTTCCTCACTTTCCCCCTTAGACACAGGGGCACACCCAGACCAGTCTGACACACACAGAGAGCAAAGATAGGTGCGTCAACAGTCAAGACTAGCCTTCTTGTCTTCCTACACTTCCTACTCTCTTTTAATCTTCTGTTCTCCACTAGCTGATTTTCTTAAAGAGATGATCTAAGTTCTCAGCACAAAGGTTTGTGATTATTCATTCATTTAAATATTTTTGAGACTCTATCGTGTTGTCATGTTAATTTCAAGTAACTCGCAATTAAACACACTAGTTTTGCCAAGAGTTAAATGCTCCACCAAAATATAGTATTTGATAACCATTTTAGTTAACCTAGCAAAGTTAGTCTAGGCATCCTTTGAAAACTCTGTCCTTTAATTTGGAGAGCCCAGAATCTGATCCTCAAGTGAAATATTTATGGCAACCTTTGGGAAACTGAAATATGTACTATGCAATATGATATAATCATCACAATAAGTGCAACAGAAGTTTCAGGAAAGGGGATACCTCCCAGGGCCTAGAGTGGGCTCTTGTCTAATACTCAGAAATAAATTGAAGAGACACATATGCTGACATAGCAAGAGACTTTATTGTAAAGGGATGCCCAGGGTAAGGGAACCCAAGAGAATTTCTCTGCCACATGGCTTGCCGTCTTGGGTTTTATGATGATGGGATTAGTTTCCTGGTTGTCTCTGGCCAGTCACTGTGGCTCAGGGTCCTTCCTGGTGGTACATGCATTACTCAGCCAAGATGGATTCCAGTGAGAAGGATTCTGGGAGATTGGCAGGACATAAGGACTGGTGTCTCCTATCTTCTTTTGAGGTTTCCCAAATTCTTCAAGTTGGTGGTAGCTTGTTAGTTCTGTATGCCTTACCAGAACCTCCTGTTGTAGGATAGTTAACTCATGCAAGTGGTTACTATCTTGCCTAGCCAGGGAGGGTGGTTTCAGTCATTGGTTCCCCTAACACAACCATATCCAAACATAAAACATTTGGAGAACATTATGTATAGTGGAGCATCATATGGAAAAGTAAGTCTTCCTCTCCAGTGGAGTTTTCTTCCATAGAGAGATTCAGAGTTCCCGACTTTGGCCTTCACATAGAGAAGAATCTTGTCCGTATGGTCACAGTATTAAGAGCCTTCCCTGCTGAATCCTCTGGTAACTGATAATCAGCTTGAGTCCTGACTCCTACATCCAATCTTATGTAAGCCAGATGTCCCCAACAGCAGATTTTATCTTTCTACTCCCCTCTTATTATACTTTTAACCCTTTATTCTCTCCAGCTAGCTCTTTTGCTCCCCAGGCCACCAATCTCCACATTCTAATCCTATTTTAAGGACTTAAACTTAACCTTAAACTATCATGAACTATAAATAGGGTTAAAATAGGTGTAAAAAAGTTCATGAATGAAGGCACATTCCATGTAAATCAAGGTTAAAAAGGATAACAAGCGAAGTCATGGAAGACTTTGTATACTAAATGAATGCATTTCAGCTTCATCCTGAAATTAGAGGTTGTTTTTCTTATTTCTTTTTTTAAATTGGAGGATAATTGCTTTACGATATTGTGTTGGCTTCTGCCATTAACAACGTGAATGAGCCACAGTACACATATGTCGCCTCTCTCATGAAGCTCCCCCACCCCACCCCATCCCAACCATCTAGGTTGTCACAGAGCACCCAGCTGGGCTCCCTGTGCTATGCAGCAGCTTCCCACTGGCTGTCTGTTTCACACATGGTAGTGTATATATGTCAGTGCTAGTCTCTCAATTTGTCCCACCCTCTCCTTCCCCTGCTGTGTCCAAAGTCTGTTCTCTATGTCTGCATTAGAGGTTGTTGTTTGAAAGAATTTTAAATAAACTATTTTGTGACTAGATTTGCATTTTAGGTGGATTATTCTGAGAGTAGCAGCAATAGATGAACCTTATATGAGGTTATGTGTTGGGTGAGGGGAATTGGGGCAAGCTTGTGGGCAGATAGATTGGTGTGGAAGGTATTCCAATGGAGCAAGCAAATGGTAATAATGCTCTGAACTAAAACAGTTACAAATGGAATGAAAAAAAAAAAAGGAATTAGATGGGTAACTGGTGACATTTATGCAGTGGCATCTATAGGACATGGTGAATACATGAAAGTGGGAGAGCAGGTATCAAGTAGAATACCTAAGCAGATGAGAGAGCTGGGTCAAAAAACCCTTTCTGTAAAATTGCTCCAGATGGAAATAACAGCTCCACCCCAGACTAAATTGTCATTGTTTATATTTCCTTATGACTCTTATGACATTCTACTTTGTATTTTATATTAATTCAGTATCACAGAAATCCAAGTCTATGCCCCAACCAGTAACACTGAAGAAGCTGAAGTTGAACGGTTCTATGAAGACCTACAAGACCTTTTAGAACTAACACCCAAAAAAGATGTTCTTTTCATTATAGGGGACTGGGATGCAAAAGTAGGAAGGCAAGAAACACCTGGACTAACAGGCAAATTTGGCCTTGGAATACGGAATGAAGCAGGGCAAAGACTAATAGAGTTTTGCCAAGAAAATGCACTGGTCATAGCAAACACCCTCTTTCAACAACACAAGAGAAGACTGTACACATGGATATCACCAGATGGTCAACTCCAAAATCAGATTGATTATATTCTTTGCATCCAAAGACAGAGAAGCTCTACACAGTCAACAAAAACAAGACCAGGAGCTGACTGTGGCTCAGATCATGAACTCCTTATTACCAAATTCAGACTTAAATTGAAGAAAGTAGGGAAAACCACTAGACCATTCAGGTATGACCTAAATCAAATCCCTTATGATTATACAGTGGAAGTGAGAAATAGATTTAAGGGCCTAGATCTGATAGATAGAGTGCCTGATGAGCTATGGAATGAGGTTCGTGACACTATACAGGAGACAGGGATCAAGACCATCCCCATGGAAAAGAAATGCAAAAAAGCAAAATGGCTGTCTGGGGAGGCCTTACAAATAGCTGTGGAAAGAAGAGAAACGAAAAGCAAAAGAGAAAAGGAAAGATATAAGCATCTGAATGCAGAGTTCCAAAGAATAGCAAGAAGAGATAAGAAAGCCTTCCTCAGCAATCAATGCAAAGAAATAGAGGAAAACAACAGAATGGGAAAGACTAGAGATCTCTTCAAGAAAATCAGAGATACCAAGGGAACATTTCATGCAAAGATGGGCTCGATAAAGGACAGAAATGGTATGGACCTAACAGAAGCAGAAGATATCAAGAAGAGGTGGCAAGAATACACAGAAGAACTGTACAAAAAAGATCTTCACGACCCAGATAATCACGATGGTCTGATCACTGATTAGAGCCAGACATCCTGGAATGTGAAGTCAAGTGGGCCTTAGAAAGCATCACTACGAACAAAGCTAGGGGAGGTGATGGAATTCCAGTTGAGCTATTTCAAATCCTGAAAGATGATGCTGTGAAAGTGCTGCACTCAATATGCCAGCAAATTTGGAAAACTCAGCAGTGGCCACAGGACTGGAAAGGTGAGTTTTCATTCCAATCCCAAAGAAAGGCAGTGCCAAAGAAGGTTCAAACTACCACACAATTGCACTCATCTCACTCGCTAGTAAAGTAATGCTCAAAGTTCTCCAAGCTAGGCTTCAGCAATACGTGAACCGTGAACTTCCTGATGTTCAAGCTGGTTTTAGAAAAGGCAGAGGAACCAGAGATCAAATTGCCAACATCCGCTGGATCATGGAAAAAGCAAGAGAGTTCCAGAAAAACACCTATTTCTGCTTTATTGACTATGCCAAAGCTTTTGACTGTGTGGATCACAATAAACTGTGGGAAATTCTGAAAGAGATGGGAATACCAGACCACCTGATCTGCCTCTTGAGAAATCTGTATGCAGGTCAGGCAGCAACAGTTAGAACTGGACATGGAACAACAGACTGGTTCCAAATAGGGAAAGGAGTACATCAAGGCTGTACACTGACACCCTGCTTATTTAACTTATATGCTGAGTACATCATGAGAAACGCTGGGCTGGAAGAAGCACAGGCTGGAATCAAGATTGCCGGGAGAAATATCAATGAGCTCAGATATGCAGATGACACCACCCTTATGGCAGAAAGTGAAGAGGAACTAAAAAGCCTCTTGATGAAAGTGAAAGTGGAGAGTGAAAAAGTTGGCTTAAAGCTCAACATTCAGAAAACGAAGATCATGGCATCTGGTCCCATCACTTCATGGGAAATAGATGGGGAAACGCTGGAAACAGTGTCACACTTCATTTTTGGGGTCTCCAAAATCACTGCAGATGGTGACTGCAGCCATGAAATTAAAAGACGCTTACTCCTTGGAAGGAAAGTTATGTCCAACCTAGATAGCATATTCAAAAGCAGAGACATTACTTTGCCAACAAAGGTCCGTCTAGTCATGGCTATGGTTTTTCCTGTGGTCATGTATGGATGTGAGAGTTGGACTGTGAAGAAGGCTGAGCGCCGAAGAATTGATGCTTTTGAACTGTGGTGTTGGAGAAGACTCTTGAGAGTCCCTTGGACTGCAAGGAGATTCAACCAGTCCATTCTGAAGGAGATCAGCCGTGGGATTTCTTTGGAAGGAATGATGCTAAAGCTGAAACTCCAGTACTTTGGCCACCTCATGCGCAGAGTTGACTCATTGGAAAAGACTCTGATGCAGGGAGGGATTGGGGGCAGGAGGAGAAGGGGATGACAGAGGATGAGATGGCTGGATGGCATCACTGACTTGATGGACGTGAGTCTGAGTGAACTCCAGGAGTTGGTGATGGTCAGGGAGGCCTGGTGTGCTGCAATTCATGGGGTGGCGAAAAGTCGGACACGATTGAGCGACTGAACTGAACTGAACTAAACTGATTCTGCTACTGACTGACAAATTTCTAGGAGTATGATCCTTCTGTCATACTCCTGAAATATCTAAGTCTTTGCCTTAGACTGAGCACTAAATAAATGTGTTGAATGAATGACTGAGAGCGTGAATTAGAGTATTCTACAATCTGTGAAGTGCTTTCATGTGTATAAATCTTTTGATACTTTCAACATCTTTGGGAAAAAGTGAGTATAGCAGGTGATATTCCCATTTTTCAGAGAAGAAACGGTCAGAAATATGAATATAACATAGCTAGTAGTTGGCAGAGGTAGGCTTGATACTTTTGACCCAGCACCCACCACTCAGCTATGCTGTTTTTTCATGATAAAAGTTCTCCAGTGTTCTCACTCAGGATAGTTTATTCTTAATAAATTATCAGATTTTCTACTCAATACCATGTTAAGTGCCACAAAAATAAAAGATGGAAAAGAATGGAGTGGGATGACTAGGACAAACACACATAGTAGGTGGTAGAGTGCTCAGCAGAAGGCAAAGAAGGCAGGAAAACCATATGTACAATTGATGTCTATTCACGTCATTCTCTCCCAAAGTGTCTCCTATGGGCAGACACTGGGAGTCTGGAATCTACATTTCCTTTTACTAGCAGGGTTAAGGTTTTGGTTTTTACCAAAGACAGATATTTGCACAAGACATCGAATGTGAAAAAGGAGAGGTTATTTTCTAGCTATAGTTTTAGTGGGTATGTGGACATCAGCAGTAGCGAAAGAAAGTTTTTCAAGGACTTGCGGATAACCCTCTGAGAATCACCTACTTTTGCACCACAGTTAAGGTCA
This sequence comes from Bubalus kerabau, assembly GCF_029407905.1. NCBI lineage: Eukaryota > Metazoa > Chordata > Mammalia > Artiodactyla > Bovidae > Bubalus > Bubalus kerabau. Next base: position 12,907,595 of record NC_073641.1, read on the forward strand.
TGAAGAGCAGCCTCTGGTGAAACCTTCATTTTCTGAATTATTAAGTGCTAAAGTGATTTCCCTATCTTCCCATCACCCAGCCTTTTCAATGATTGCATATGTTGCTAACATTCCTATATTAAATTCCATCATGCTTTAAATACCTAGAGTGATTCTGTTTTCCTAACTCACACACCATATAGAGAAAATACAAGTATTTAAAAAGCATCGCACACTTGAAACTAATACACTGTTTAAACCAACTATAGTTAAGTAGAAAAAAGTATCCCAAGCTTAGATCCTATAAAGTCAAACAGTCCTATTTGCCTCAATCACCTTTAGAACATTCTTGCAATAAAATGTGGTCCTTTAAGAAGAAGGAGTAGATCATAGGTTGACAAATACTTCTATTCAAATTGGTTTAAATACGAATTTCCAGTAATTTAATGCTGAGGCTCAATACTTAGAGCATTTAGTTGCCTAGAAAACTTGGCTCTTCAGTTGACCTCATTCCCCTAAAACACTGGCAAGAAAACTAAAGTTTTACCATGGATAGAATTGCATTTCATAATGGCCACATGCAAGAATTAAAGATTGCTAAACTTGAAATTTCATGTATAGTCATGTTCAGATGGGTTGCTGATAGATGGATTTAAATTGTTGTTTTTTTTTTTCCAGTAACCCATAGGTTGATGGAAAGATATTTCAATGGACTGGTGTTAGAGTTCAAAAATTTCCATGCATTCCTTTGGAATTTTTTTTGAAAAAATAAAATTAAGTTCTTAATGCCTGAAAAAACTTCTAAACAATATTGCCTCACCTTTCATAAATACTTTTATTGTCCATTACTTTTCTAAATTCTTCTGGTTAGTGCAGATAATACAAGCCCCCTGTCAGCCATCCAGCTCTGGTGATGACCTCCCTCTCAAATGAGCACTTCCTATTCATTTGCCGCTTTGTGCTAATTTTCTAGGCTAGACAGCACACTGGCTTTGGTTCAGTTCTTAGTATCTTGGTGAGGGAGGAGGGGAGCAAGTCACCTTTTTCTCAGGTCAGTGGATTGCTGCCCTTTGTGGTGCTGGGGCAGACTGAGTTACTCAATAACTATCGGGCATTTCCACTGCACTCCCAAGGCATGTAGGCAGTTTGGTGCTTCAGAAACTTCTTTCCCCACAGACATTTGACATTGAATCAAACCTTGATGAGCCAAATTTCATTTTTCCAAACTCCAGGGATGGGTAAACCTGGCTTTGTGTTCAGTTCACTGAATATCTCAAAGCAATTTTTCAAATGTCCTGGGTTTGGCCAAAGCCAAATCTACTTTGCCAAACATTTTACTTAATTTAATAATAACAATAAAAAAAAACCCATCTGTGTTTTAATGAAAATTTAATCCATATGTTTGATTCACTTTTTGCACTCAATCCATCAAAATATTTTGTAAGAGTTATCCGAAGTCCAAGAGGCCTTCTATGCCATTAAAAAAAAAAAAAAAAAGCCAGTGTAAGCCTTTCTTCCCTCACAGTTTTTTCCTCTGCTAATAGGGATTTGTTGTCTTCTCAGTCCCTATCTGACTAAAGCTTTATTGTACCCTTCCTCTGACTCTCATTCCATGCCAATTCTACTCTGGTATGATCGCTGATGAGTTTCCTGGTGGCTCAGATGGTAAAGAATCTGCCTGCAATGCAGGAGAACTGGGTTCAATTCTTGGGTTGGGACGATCCCTTGGAGAAGGGAATGGCAACCCACTCCAGTATTCTTGCCTGAAAATCCCATGGCCAGAGGAGCCTGGTAGGCTAAGTCCATGGGGTTGCAAAGAGTTGGACACGACTGAGTGACTAACATACGTACATGATCACTAATTGAAGTGGCTCATTGAGACTATCCATTTTGTTTTCTTGTGCTACCTGAAGGAAGAAATAAGTGAAAGAGAGGAAAGAATGAAGAAGAAGACCCTAACTTTTCCTTTGGGTAGGAGTCTGATTCCTATAGTAATTTGCATCTTCTTTGGTCAGGGTTATTGTTCAGTCACTCAGATATGTCCAGCTCCTTGTGACCCTGTGGACTGCAGCATGCCAGTTTTCCTTGTCCTTCACTATCTCTGGGAGGTTGCTCAAACCCATGTCCACTGATTCAGTGATGCCATCCAGCCATCTCATCATCTGCCATCCCCTTCTCCTCCTGCCCTCAATCTTTCCTAGCATCAAGGTCTTTTCTAATGAGTTGGCTCTTCACATCAGTTGGTCAAAGTATTGGAGCTTCACCTTCAGCATCAGTCCTTCCAATGAATTTTAAGTCAGGGAGTGGAATGAAAAGAGAATTTTGTTGGGGGGGCGGGGAGAAAAAAAGACCAACCATTTGAGAGCAGACACGGACAGGATTGACAGATTGAGAGCTCTTTCTTGATTCTGTGGGTGGTGGTGCACTTATACTGGTATAAAGTTTAAGATAGATCGAGACAGGAAGACACCTAGTTGGTTGATTGGAAAAGAGACTGTAGGTTCAGTATATTGACATATTTACTTCTCAGGTTAGCTGTGCTTCACTGGGCAACTGGCAGTCCATTGGTGTTGGAGAGGAGGTAAGGCAGGCTCAGAGAGGGAGGGTCAGAAAGGGAGGTGGGGAGCCTCGGCTGCTCTTTTCAATGAGGTAATCCTTCCACAGCGCCGCACTGCCGTCCCTGTGTCTGCTGCCAGTGCCCCAAGAGCTCCAGATACAATTGATCTCATTAGAGATCAGAACAGAACTGGCCTGGACAGCCTGTTCTTTTCTAGTGATTAGGACATAGCATAGTTTTCTTATCCCTCTCCCTCAGCTCTATCTTCATCTCCTGGCTGAAGGTTCTTTTGTCTTTGGATTAATCTAGGGTTAATCTAAGTTTATTTACTCACTGCAAGTCTTGGGCTGACCAGGTAGACACGGTCTTCAAATACCTCTGAAAACCTGCTCCATCATCAATAGTTTAATCTCTGTCTCTACTGGACTCAAACTAACCCAAAGAAACTGGCCACAGGACTTAGGATTAAATCAAAGGTTAGTTTTGCTCTTATCTGAGATGACATATTCATTTTGATGTTGACTTGCTGGGAGGCCTCTCAAAACTTTGTGTTTCTCCTAGAGAACATTGAATAAAAGAATGATGTGACATGAAAGGAATTTCAGCAGTCCTCCAGTAAGGACTGCGTATCAAATAGTCCTTAATAGAGAGCTCCTTCTCCTTCTTCGAACTGTCTAGAGAGAGACCCACCAGCTCCTTGCTAATGTGTTCTGTGTCTCTCTAACGTAAGGCAATCCCTAGGGAAGCTGATTCTGAGATTTGGGGAGCACAGAGGGTAGGTCATGAGCTGTCTCTCTCTCTTAAGAAAACGAAGGATCAAAAAGCAAGAGCTGAAAACAATCTTGTGGTCTGCAAGTTTGAGGAACATTTTCCCTTACTTGGACCTAGAAGCTAGTTTGACTCTGAGTTAGTGACATAACCTGTTTTGGCTTTGGTTTCCTCGTGTGTGTAATGAAGATCACTCAAGTCTCTTACAGCTCTAAGATTCTTGTAGCTTGTGATTTAATTCACTTGGGAAATCAGTTGCTAGGTTCAGAAGAAAAATGTAATCAGTGACCGCTGGTTGTCTCACATCTGTCTTGGAGTCTTCCTTACTCACACACCCAGAAATTTACCTACCTAAACAGGATACAGATTTTTCTTTTTTTTGGAACATACCAAAGTTTCATGCTTAGAGTTACTAATAGAGTCTCCTAAATGTTTTGCCACTAAGACACAAATATTGACCCTTGGGAAACTGGGGTATGAAGCTGAGAATCCGCATGTCCTCACATTCAGCCATTGCTATGATATGTCAGCATCTAAAGACAGACCTTTGTCTACAAACTTCAGGCTTTCTCTTAATGGACCTTCATTATTGAGGGAGTTAGGCACTATATGGGTTTCCTAGGTAGCGCTAGGGTAAAGAACGTGCCTGCCAATGCAGGAGACCTAAGCACCACGTGTTCGATTCCTGGCCTGGGAAGATCCCCTGGAGGAGGGTATGGCGACCCATTCCAGTATTCTTGCCTGGAGATTCCACGATCAGAGGAACCTGGCAGGCTATAGTCCGTTGGGTCTCAGAAGGTCGGACACAACCAAAATGACTTAGCTCACATGCATGCAGATACTGTATGCTTTTTCTCTTTGTATTCCTCATCTCTTATTTTTTTGTTTCTCTATAGATAAGAAACTTCTAATAGACTGTAGATTCCAAGGGAAAAGATATAATAACCAGAAAAGACATGGTTTTTAAGTAAAGAAAATCCCCAATGTTTCAGGATTATTGATTTTAATGTTCTAGTGATATTACCATTGCTTGGCAGCATTTACTCAGGGTAAGACAGAGTTCCCACTTGGGCTTGAGTAATGCTGAGCAAGCCACTTACAAAGCAATTTTGAAGTTATGAACGGAAAGTATAGATACGATGTAATTTGAAACAGAGAAGGCTTAGTAAGACAGGACTCTGTAAGGCACAGTTTTTAAAGTTTGACATCTGGAAACCACTTAAGGAATAGATTACTGATGTCCAACAAGTGAAAAAAATTCATCATGATGTTTTAAAAAGAAAACATATTTTAAAATTAATCTGAATAAGAATAACCTTGTCTCAACCTCCGTCTGAGTTTTAGGCCAGAGTCCACATCCAGGTGGCTTACCTTTTACTTTTTCTTTGTATTTAATTGCAAAAATCTTAGCAGAATTATAGTTCTTTAGAAATGGCAGTGAGTGCTAGGTATTAAGATTGAGAAATTACGGAGCAATTTCTCATTGTAGATTGCTTTGGGTTTTTTATCATATGTTGAGTCAATACGTCGGTTACATTCAAAAGTAGGACATTTGAATGCTGAGTGACTCAGCTTGGAAGATGAAGGTGAATGGGTTCCAAATTCCCTCTTTGGTAGTATTGGCCTCTATAGTTTTCCATGTTCTTTGTTACAATGTGGATATGATTTTTTAAAAATATGCTCAATAATAATATTCCTAGATTTATTTTTCAGCTGAGTGAAGAAATTCATCTAATGCTGAAAAGAGACAAGCTCAGAGAATGAGCTGTTTGGGTCACAGTTTGGTCATAAGAAATGCTGTTATTTTGTGCACAGCACTAAAATCTGTGTGATAATTTTATCCAAAGGCAACAGGTCCAACCTATTTAAAATACTGTATGCATCACTGATAAACACCACTCAAGATCAGTGTCATGAAGAAATCTTTTCATTTTATCTTTCATCTCAAAAATGACTGTAAGCACCCTTATTTTTCATGGATAGAACACTGCAGGTGGAAACACGGAATATCCAACATCCAGTCCATTTCATGCCTCAAGTCATGACTTGATTGTATTAACAATTTTCACTGCTTCCCTCAGCACTGAATCAGAAGTCAAAGGTGTATTGCTGACCATGAGCTGCTGTCTGTAAATAAGCTAACGTGGACTTATATTCAAGTGTGACATCTTTTATTCATATAATAAAACCATCTCTTGCTCTGTCCAGTCAGTTGGTATTTAACAGCTGTTATGGACACGACTGAAGCGACTTAGCAGTAGCAGTAGCAGCAGCAGCCCAAATGCAACCAAATGGTATTTGTCTATACCTTTTAACTCCCCAAATAATTGGCATTGAAAAGAAAAATAAAACAAGCAAAACATCTTCTCTAGTAGCATGTGTTTTCAGTGATAAAATCTACATATTTACCAAATGTTCACCAACATACCACATATATGCCAAGAGTTGATTTGTTAGGTTCACCAGTAGTTTTGTTTCACAAAATAATTTATGTATATATGAAAGAATTGTATGTCCACGTACAATTGATAATATGATACATTTGATAATATGCACTATTATCCACATAATTTGATAATATCCACATACACTTGATAATATGCACTATCCAGCAATATTATTTGACACAGGAATTTAAGAAATCTTTGCTACCAACTTTGTAGCTGGCTGTAAAATTTCTTGGAAATATTATGACTTTGAACTTCTTTTTGTTACAAAGAGTGCACTTTTTGAATGATACAGCTGAGATTTTCGTCTCTTCTTTGCTCTAGACAATAAAATTAATCAATTTTGGTTTGAAAGCATAATTTTCTCTCATCATAGGAAGACTCAATTGGTTACTGTGCTTGGTTATTTATATATAAAAGATACTGTTCTAAGACTTCCTTAGCAGTCCAGTCGCTAAGACTTTGCCTTCCGATGCAGTGAGGGTGGGTTCCGTCCCTGGTCAATATCCCACATGCCTCAGGCCCATAGCCAGAACATAAACAAGAGAAGCAATATTATAACGAATGTAATAAAGACTTAAAAAAAAAAAGGTACTTTTCTGTTATTGGTCTTCCATCCTTCCTCAACAAGGAAATAAAAATAGGCTTTAACCAACATGACTTAAAAAATAGACCTTGAGCTTCTTATTTGTAATGTTCATGATATGTTGGGAGCTTAATAAATTGATTGGGCCCAGATGGTGCAGCAGTTTGATCTATGTGATAAAGAATTTGGGAAAGGATTCTATACACTATATGATTGACTGATGTATTTAACTGGGAAAGTAACTGCTATAGGAATATTTATTTGGCATTAGTGTGATAAACATCTTCTAAGTGAAGAATATAAGAGGCAGGAAGCCTATGTAGGAACAATTATAATTAATCAAGAGCCTTAAAAATATTCATAGCCTTTTATGGAGTAAATTTACTCCATGTTTGGAAATTTCCTAATATGGATAATGGTTCATACATGAAAATGTTCAGGATTCCCCACATATAACTTGCTATTCCACCTCCTTGTTTTTATTGAATTCTCATCTCTAAAGCTGGAGAAGTATGCCCTCCATTTGCACCAAAGCTATTTAATGTGAAGTTAACTGCATAGATTCTGGAACTAGACAACTTGACTTTATAAACTTTGGCTGCAAATGTGTGAACTCCTTAGCCTTCTTCCTATGGAACCTCCCTGAATCCCCAAAGTCAGCTTCCTCTTCTTTTTTTTCCAAAACATTTTCTATAGTACCTTGTAAAAATATCCCACATAATACATGCATATGTGTCCACTGGAAAAATAGTCAAATAGCTCACTAAATGTAAAGTGGACATACCCCAGTTAACAGTTTGGTATCTATTTTTGTGGACTTTTATCTGTGACACATAAATATGGAAGTACTTTTCTTTTAAACCATCTGAATACTCTTCTACCTCATAGCAAGTTTCACATTTTATTCTTTAGTTACTTTTGTATCTATTTCTCTATAAAGCCAGATTCTGAATTTCCTTCCCATTAGGAAAGGTGCTTTTCACTTTTGCATCAAGATCTTGGCAAACAAGGGGCGTTCAAGCACAGATGTTGAATGAATGGTGACTGTCTTCCCCCAACTCCCTGTCCCCATTACAAACAAAATGTTGAATTTAAGCTCCCTTACATCTCATTTTTTCCATAATGTTTCTCCAGACCATTTATTAGATCAATATTCTACTTATATCCCACAACAGTTATCTGTTTCTGAGACTTTAGTCCTGCCTGGTATCATGATTCATCTGTTCCGTGTGGATTTAATATCTTGTCTGTCTCATCAGATAGGAAGCTCCTTGATGATGTGAATCACATCTACAAGGACAGGGCCCTACACATAATAGACACTCCATGAATGCTTCTAGAATTAAAGAATTGAAGAGCTGAACCATGAGTAACTAGGAGCAAGCTGAAGAAAGGAGAAAGAAACCCTATCCATGTTCTTTACTGCATGAACAATTTAGATTCCCCATTTTAAACGTCTAATGACATAAACATGAAGAACACAGACACCTGAAGCTTCTAAGAAAATCCCCTTTCCGTTGCCCTCAAAGGCTCATAGGGAGACAAACAACACATGGAGGAGATAAAATTAGAGGGAATTACAAAGTACAAATTCACAGGTGCTTGTTTGCATTATTTCAGTTTGCACATGCTGCGTTCGTGTTTGTCAACTCCCAATGTACTGAACCAAGCGTGACTCTGGAAACAGTGACTGATGGTGAAGTCACACATTTCCATGAAGTTTCTATTGCAAGAAGCCTGTTTGTTTCTTTCGGAGGAGTCATGTTAGAAAGACAGTGCTTATTTTAAGTGTGCTGCCCTTATCTAACACATTTTTTAAAAGTCCAGTTTATTAGCCTACAAAAATAAAAGATACTTCTTGTGTTGTTGCCTCCTCTTGCTGCTGACATAAAACTGCTATTCATTTGTATCACCCATCTGATTTAAGACCTATTTTCAAAAGGTTTTCAACACTCTGAAAAACACACATCCTCCAGGAACTGTGACAGTGGTAATTATAATACTAATAATACTAATAGCATTTACTGAACGCTTGATAGGTGCCAAGCACTGTGCTAAGCACTATTTGTGGATTTTCTCATATAACCTGCACAGAAAACCGGTGAGGTAGATTCCATCATTATCGCTATTTTACTGTGAGTCAACTTGGGTACAAAGAAATTAAATCACTTGCCTAAAGTGATTTATCACCTTTGAGGTTGTTTAAGAGAAAATGTTTCAGACTCTGGAGGGCAATTCCAAAAGTGTTTCTTGGCCATCTTTGGCCAATGGCATCATTAATGGCAATGTTTGTAGCTTTGTGGGTGTCATCTGTGAAGGAAAAGAATAGTTGTTTGAATCCAAAATATTGGGACTCTGTTTAAAAATCAGGCTCATGAGTTTATAGCCTCACTCCTTGAGCTGCTTCTCTGTTGCTATTTCTCTTCAGAAACTAGTGCATTATTTTAAAGAAAGTGGAGACACAGTTGATGTTTCTTGTCTGGTAATATGCAAGCTAAATCTTTAAGGATTGAGGTTTTCTAATGACAATTGTGGTACCATAAAAAGTCATCTTTCTTTTAAATTGCAATAATAATAATAACCTCAGAGGAAACACCTCTTTGTCCAGTGAGTGAAGAGTAAGGGGCCTTCAACTCCTGATGGAGTGGGGGTAGTGCAGGCTGGGGGCAGGAAGGAACGGAGCTGGCCAGCTAGGCCATCCAGGCCTGTTTAATGGTTATAACCCCTACTAGTTCTTCCCATAGCTTTCCTGCTCTGCTGTTGGGCTGGGCCTCCTCTGCCTCATGCAGGGTCTTGCACACATCTCCACTAGGTAAATATTTGACAACAGAATGATCCTTCTGTTTCTGAGGCTGAGTAAATGCCGAAACTTCAAGTTAATCTTCAGCACACTTGAAACCATCTCCGTGTCAGTTATGTTCCAGAATACTATTTATTTAATACCTTTGAAGCCTCATTCCTTCCAGGCCGTACATAACCCCAAACTATGAAACTCCAGCTTCCTGAAGTACCTATAAGCTCAAATATCTGTTGGTTGCTGTTTTGAGATGAATGGAGACAAGCCAATTCCTATTGTTTCTCATTTAACTCTTTATTTAATAGTAAACCTTCATATTTTACGTTTCTTTGAGACATCTCAATAAATTATGTCTAGGTTCATCCATGCTGCTACAAATGGCATTATTTCATGCTGTTTATGGCTGAGTAATATTTCATTGTATATGTGTACCACATCTGCTTTATCTACTCATCTGTCAATGGGCATTTAGATTGCTTCCATGTCCTGGCCATTGTAAATAGTGCTGCTGTGAACATTGGGGTACATGTATCTTTTCTTTTCAGGAGGGCATGCATTAAAATTTTTGCTCAAGTATTTGCAATATTGTGCCAATCTCTGCTATACAGTAAAGTGACTCAGTTATACACATATAGACACCTTTTTATAAAATATTCGTTTCCATTTTGCTTTATCACAGGCTATTGAATATAGTTTCCTGTGCTGCACAGTAGGACCTGTTTTCAGGACCTGGTCCTTGTTTTTCCATCATATGGAAAATATATATATATATATAAGAGTTTACGTCTGCCAATCCCACACTCCCAGTCCTTCCCTTCCCAATCTCCCTACCTGTATATTTTCTAATTAGAGTTTTTTCTTGATATATGCCCAGGAATGGGATTGATGGATCATAGGATAACTCTTGGAGAACGCAGTGGCACCCCACTCCAGTACTCTTGCCTGGAAAATCCCATGGATGGAGGAGCCTGGTAGGCTGCAGTCCATGGGGTCGCTAAGAGTCGGACCCAACTGAGAGACTTCACTTTCACTTTTCACTTTCATGCATTGGAGAAGGAAATGGCAACCCATTCCAGTGTTCTTGCCTGGAGAATCCCAGGGACGGGGGAGCCTGGTAGGCTCCCATCTATGGGGTTGCACAGAGTCAGACACGACTGAAGTAACTTAGCAGCAGCAGGAGGATAACTCTACTTTTAGTTTTTTAAGGAGTCTGCATACTGTTTTCCACAGTGGCTGCATCAAAATACATTCCCCCACCAACAGTGTAGGAGGCTTTCCCTTTCTCCACACTCTTCAGGTTTTATTATTTGTAGACTTTTTATCATGGCCATTCTGACTAGTGTGAGGTGATACCTCATTGTAGTCTTTCTTTGCATTTCTCCAATAATTAGTGTTGAGCATCTTTTCATGTGCCTATTTGGATGTCTTCTTTATATAAATGTCTATTCAGATATTCTACTTTTTTTTATTGGGTTGTTTTTTTGTTGTTGTTGTTATTGAGTTGTATGAGCTGTTTGTATATTTTTGAAAGTAAGTCCTTTACTTGACTCCTCTATCCATTTCCTCAGCTATTTGGTTTGAAAAAAATTGTTTTTCATTATGTAGACAGACAAAAATAACAAAAATGGGGAAGATACTGGATTAGTTTGCTAGGGATCCAATAACAGTGTCACAAACTGGAAGTCCAAGATCAAGGTATTGACAGGGGTAGTTTACTCTGAGAAGTATGAGAGAGAATCATTTCTATGTCTTTCTTCTAGCTTTTTGGTGGTTTGCTGGACATCTCCTTCATACCTTGGCTTGTAGAAGAACTGCCCCATTTCTGCCTTTATCTTCACATGGTATCCTCTCTGTGTGACTCCAAATTTTCTCCTTTTATAAAGACAACAGTCATATTCCATTAGAGTGCTCCCTAATGACTTTATTCTAACTTTGTTATGTTTGCAAAGATCCAGCCTCCAAGGTCATATTCTGAGTTGTTGGGGGTTAGGACTTTAAGGTATGAATTTAATTTAATTTCCCACCTTAAATGTCCTAATGATCAATTCCTTTCTTAATGAATACATGGCAGGGAACTGAAGTTTACACATCACTGTGTCATTCATAGATTGTTTTAAAGTTCAATTCATCCTGCTCATCCAGAAACTCTCCCTCTCCACTGCCGTAGAGACCACTCTCTTACTTCTAGGCTGTGAATCCATATGAGCAAGTTCATCACTTACTAGCTAAGTGACATTGGGTAAATCATCTAACTTCTTTGTACCTGAGTTTTCCCATCTGTAAAATGAGAATGATGGTACCACATGCCTCATGGAGCTGTTGTGAATATTCAATGAATTAATAAATGTTGAGCACTTAGGGCTAAACCTAAGGTAAGCACTTGAAATAGTTAAATTGCTGAGTCTGATTCATATTAAAAATGATTACACAGCCACAGAAATCTACCATAGACATACTACCAGGAGTGTACTCTTAGGGAAGGCCGAGACAATCTAGCCTGTTTAGTCTTTGCACAGTTTAGTGCAGAGTTGACCTGTAGGAGTTCACCAACATGCTGTAGATATTCCTAAACCTACGATAATCTGGGAAGCAGACATTAGCCTTCTTTCCTCTATAGAAGGGGTGTCATGAGAAGCTGATCATAGTGGTAAGAGACCCTCCATTTCCTTTCCTGTCCTAAGCTAATTGCCTCTCCACCAGCTCACTGAGCCTAGGTAGAATCCAAGTTTGATGGAAAGACACACTAAGTCTAAGTTTCCTACAGCCCAGAAGTAAGAGAGTGGTCTCTATGGCAGTGGAGAGGGACAGTTTCTGGATGAGCCGGATGAATCGTGCTTTAAAATAATCTAAGAATGACATGAACAACAGACTGGTTCCAAAGAGGAAAAGGAATACGTCAAGGCTGTATATTGTCACCCTGCTCATTTAACTTATATGCTGAGTACATCATGAGAAACGCTGGGCTGGAAGAAGCACAAGCTGGAATCAAGATTGCCGGGAGAAATATCAATGAGCTCAGATATGCAGATGACACCACCCTTATGGCAGAAAGTGAAGAGGAACTAAAAAGCCTCTTGATGAAAGTGAAAGTGGAGAGTGAAAAAGTTGGCTTAAAGCTCAACATTCAGAAAAAGAAGATCATGGCATCCGGTCCCATCACTTCATGGGAAATAGATGGGCAAAAAGTGGAAACAGTGTCAGACTTTATTTTTTGGGCTCCAAAATCACTGCAGATGGTGACTGCAGCCATGAAAAAAAAGACGCTTACTCCTTGCAAGGAAAGTTATGACCAACCTAGATAGCATATTCAAAAGCAGAGACATTATTTTGCCAACAAAGGTCCGTCTAGTCAAGGCTATGGTTTTTCCTGTGGTCATGTATGGATGTGAGAGTTGGACTGTGAAGAAAGCTGAGCGCCGAAGAATTGATGCTTTTGAACTGTGGTGTGGAAGACTCTTGAGAGTCCCTTGGACTGCAAGGAGATCCAACCAGTCCATTCTGAAGGAGATCAGCTGTGGGATTTCTTTGGAAGGACTGATGCTAAAGCTGAAACTCCAGTACTTCGGCCACCTCATGCAAAGAGTTGACTCATTGGAAAAGACTCTGATGCTGGGAAGGATTGGGGACAGGAGGAGAAGGGGATGACAGAGAATGAGATGGCTGGATGGCATCACTGACTCAATGGACATGAGTCTCAGTGAACTCCGGGAGTTGGTGATGGACAGGGAGGCCTGGCGTGCTGCGATTCATGGGGTCGCGAAGAGTTGGATACAACTGAGCGACTGAACTGAACTGAACTGAACTGAAGAATGACACGGTTAACTGTGTTTGACTGTGTTAACTGCAGTCCCTGCTGTGTTTTCACTAAGAAAGGAATTGATCATTAGGACATTTAAGGTGGGAAGCTGTCATGATCAAAGATTTTTCGAAGGGAATGAAGAGGGTTAACCTTATGATTTTACCGTTTAAATGACAATTCTTGCTAATTGGATATTGTACTCTACTCAATGTTTTGCATATTTCTTCTAATTATAGGATAATCATTTTCCTATTAAGTTTCTTTTTAACTGTATTTTAACAGCCACATAAAATTCCTCAAATGATGCATTGTGATTTACTTTAGTATCCCCTTGTTGGAAAGTTGGATAATTTTAATTTTTTCATAATTACAAATAGTGCTGTGATAAACATCTTGGTATATGAACCTTTCCCCATATTTTGGATTGTTTCCTTAGGACAGGTTCCCAGAAGTGAAATTATTGGATCAAAAAGTAACTACATTTTTATGCTTCTTTATACATATTACCAAATTGCTTTCCTAAAGAGCTGTACCAATTTCACAAACATAGCAGCTATTGATAAAAGTGCAACTATTCTCCAATTAAAATAAATACATTTATATTTTAAAAAGTGCAACTATTACAAATCTCTCCAGCATTGGATTTTATACATTTTTGTTTATTTCTCCAGTAAAGGGGTATCTTTACTTTTAATTTGGATTTTATTACTAGTGAGACTGACCACCTTTCTAATTTTTAAAAGTTTTTCCTGTCTTAAATTGTCCTTCCTTTGCTCATTCAGAGATCTTGGTAACTCAGTAAATTAAGTTCTTTTTTAACTTTGAACATATTATCCATTTGTATATTATATATAGTACAAGTAATTTCTTTAGTCTGTGACTTCTTTTAATATATTTATTTGTTTTTATTCATTTATGGACATTTAGGATTTTGTAGTTAAGCCTGTTGACTTTTCCCTTCTAAAACAACTTCTGTTGTTTCTAAACTTACAAAGTCATTCTCTCTTCAGATGTTTGATAGTTACCTGATTCCATTTTCTCCTATGATTTGAATTTTTTAAGCAATTTAATCCATCTGGAATTTATTTTGGTCTATGGTATAAGAAAGCATTTTTTTCCATTTATTTAAAGTGATTCTTAATTTAGAATTTCCTTTTTGAAAAAGTAACTTTAAGGTAAAGAACTTAATTTGACAGTACTTATAGGAAGTCACTAATGGGATGAGATCTCTGGTTGGGAGAAGTGGAGCAGGGAGTTGAGGGAATAAAGGAATTGAGGGAGTACACTGAAATTAATGGATGAAACTTAGTTGAAAACAGGAAGATGGAGAAAATAATCTGGCTTCCCTGGTGGCTAGATGGTAAAGCGTCTGCCTGCAATGCGGGAGATCTGGGTTTGATCCCTGGGTCAGGAAGATCCCCTGGAGAAGGACTTGGCAACCTACTCCAGTACTCGTGCCTAGAGAATTTCATGGATGGAGGAGCCTGGTTAGGCTACAGTCCATGTGGTCGCAAAGAGTTGGACACACTGATTGACTGAGTGTCACGACTGACTGACTGAAATTAATGGATGAAACTTAGTTGAAAGCAGGAAGATGGAGAAAATGATTACTTTCAGCCTTATTTATTTGTTTAAGGCCAGTACACCTGATGTTGGGAAAGGTTGAAGGCAAAAGGAGAAGAGGGTGGCAGAGGATGAGGTGGTTGGATAGCATCACTGATTCAATGGACATGAACTTGGGCAAACTCCGTGAGATAGTGAGGAACAGAGAGGCCTGGTGTACTGCAGTCCATGGGGTCTCAAAGAGTTGACACAACTTACTTACTGAACGACAACAGCAATATGCCTAGGTTGTTTATTGAAGATTTTTTTTTATAAGATCAAAGAGCAGCTTTGTCTTCACTGATCTCTTTTGTTTATTATGCATCATCAGTAAATTCTAAAATAAAAAAGGGGAATATTAGGAAAGAATATCCTATCCTTTCATTCATTTAATAAATATTTATTGAAAACTTGTATATACCAACAGCTCTTCTTAGTGCTAAGGATACTATGGTGAGCTAAACCATTGAGACTGAAGAGTCTCCATGTCGACACACATTGGCAGAAGACTTCACACACTTTCTTCCTTCCTAAAGTGAAGTGACAGTTGCTGAGTCGTGTCTGACTCTTTGTGACCCCATGGACTGTACAGTCCATGGAATTCTCCAGGCCAGAATACCAGAGTGGGTAACCTTTCCCTTCTCCAGCATATCTTCCTCACCCAAGAATCAAACCAGGGTCTTCTGCACTGCAGTTGATTCTTTACCAACTGAGCTATCAGGGAAGCCCCACTTCCTTCCTACTTTTGCCTTTTTAAAATAACTTTGATCCTCCTGATGGAACTTGGGTTTTAACTGATTATTTGTCCTTTTGCTCATTTCTCCCTTATCCAACTATAAACTCCCAAGAGCAAAGATAAGAGGTTCTTCCATTTTCTAATCTTGATAGCGCCCAGTATAGTACCATGTAATGAGTTCTGGCCAACAGGGCATGAGTAGAAATGATATGTGTAACCAGAAGAGTGTGTGTTACGGACAGTGCATCCACAGGACCGTAGGATTTCACCGACTGTACGTCGGATAGGCAGTTAAAGTGAGAAAAATAAACTTTTTGTTATGTTAATCAGCTAATATTTTGGAATTGATACTAAAGCATGGTCTAGCCCTGGAGATAAAAAAATTTTTGTAAAGAAGCAGACAGTGAATATTTTTAGTGAAAGCAGCCATGGACAGTACATAAACAAGGGAATATGACTGTGTTCCTATAAAACTTTATAAAAACCAGCAGCAAGCTGGATTTGGTCTATGTCTGTAGATTTTCAATACGTGGTCTTATCATGTCCTGACCATACCTCCTCAAAGTGTTTTTACTTGCTATAAAATCTCATTAAGTGACTACGTGTGTGTAAAACATAAGAAACATTCCCCATTAAAGTCCTGAATATAACAAAGAGGTCCACCTCCCTGCTACAATTTAATGCTCACTATTCCAGATATTTAAGCTGATGTAAAGGAACAAAAGAAATGAATCCAAAAAGTTCAACTGTGAAAGTATTATATAAAAAAATAACAATAGAGAAAAATGAGTATGAAATTAATGTAATAAAATCAACAATTTCTGCTTTAGACTGAATGCTTATGTCCTTTCCAAATTTATATATTGAAATATAACCGCAATGTAACAGTATTTTGAGGTGGGGTTTTTGGAAGTACTTAGGTCCTGAGGGCGGAGTGCTCATTAATAGGATTACTGTTCTTTGAGACCCAAAAGAACTTCCCCACCCTTTCCACCATAGGAGGACAAAGTAAAAAGATGAGTGTTTATGACCTAGAAAACTTTCAACAAAAAATGAATCTTCTGGTGCCTTCATTTTGGGTTTCCCACATTTTGTAATTGTTAGAAATAACAATTTCTGTTATTTACAAGCCACCTAGTCCATTGTATTCTCTTATAGTAACCCAAACAGACTAAGACAGTCTCTCTATGCAAAAAAGAAAAAAAAAATCCTTTAAAAAGTACAGAAAAAAGTACCATTTATAACACATCCCCAAATAAATATTTAGTAATAAAGGTACTCATAAATCTTTAGGATTAACACAAAGAAACTTTTGCAAACCTAGATAGGTAGAAAACTTGAGTAGAATGAAAGAAAATACTTTGTTCATGCATAGGAAGGCTCATTATAGTAAAGATAATTTCTTCCTAAATTAATCTGTAAATTTTATTCATAGAATTTAGTAAAAAGAAAAAGGATGTTTAAATATAATCTTTTGAGTTGGTAATAAATTCATTTAATTGGAAAATCTAGAAAAATATTTTAAAGTTAATAGCGTGTTCCTTTCACCCTATGCCTAACTCATATAACCTTCCCCACCAACAAAACCTCTGTTTTACATTTTTAATGTGTCCTTCCAGTGTATCTTAACATAAGCAAATATGAATGTATATTCATATTTAACACTTACCCCAAAGTTATCATACTTATACTGAATTTTATACCTAATTCTTTTTATTTAATGTATTGTGGAAATCTTTTCATATCTATATATAGCTTCCTCAGTTTTTAAAACTTCATAGTATTTTTCAATGGATGTACTATATACTATTGCTTATTTAACCAGTCATAGTGTTATTTGGGTTAATTTAACTTATTAAAATATTGTAAAAATAATACTAAATACAACATTTTCAGATATACGCATAGAATAAATTCTCCAGTACTGGATTACTCAGTCTGGGGCATATGTATTTATATGCTTTTGTCATTTTTGATAGATGTTACCAACAAAATGTCTTTTTAAACATTTGGATTTTTGGTCAATTTGATATGCTAAAAAAATGCATCCTAGGGTTGCTATAATGAGCATTTCTTTTAAAAAAATTTTTTATTGAAGTATATAGTTGATTTACAATGCTGATTCAGTTATACAATCATACACACACACACACACACACACACACACACACACACACGCATACATACATATACATGTTCTTTTTCCTATTCTTTTCCCTTATGGTTTATCACAGGATATTGAACACAGTTCCCTGTGCTATAGAGCAGGACCTTGTTCATCCATTCTATATATAATAGCTTGCAGCTAATCCCAAGTTCCAGATCTGTCTCTTCTCTGCTTGCCCTTCTCATTGGCAACCACAAGTCTGTTCTCTGTGTCTGTGAGTCTGTTTCTGTTTTGTTATGTCATATTTTAGAGTCAACATATAAGTGATATTGGGCTTCCCTGGTAGCTCAGCTGGTAAAGAATCCTCCTGCAATGCAGGAGACCCTGATTCAAGTCCTGGGTTGGGAAGATCCCCTGGAGAAGGGATAGGCTACCCACTCCAGTATTCTTAGGCTTCCCTGGTGGCTCAGATGGTAAAGAATCCACCTGCATTCAGGAGACTTGGGTTTGATCCCTGAGTTGGGAAGATCCCCTGGAGGAGGGCATGGCAACTGACTCCAGTATTCTTGCCTGGAGAGTCCCCATGGACAGAGGGGCCTGATGGGCTACAGTCCATGAGGTCACAGAGTCAGACAGACTGAGTGACTAAGCACAGCATAAGTAATATCATGTAATATTTGTCTTTCTCTGCCTGACTTAGTTCACATGTTGTGATAATCTCCAGATCCATCCATGTTGCTGCAGATGGCAATATTTCATTCTGTTATGAATGAGTAATATTCCATTGTCTACATGTACCACATTTTTCTTATCCATTCATCTGTCACTGGATGTTTAGGTTGTTTTCTTGGCTTGGCTATTGTTGATATTGCTGCTGTGAACACTGGGGTACATGTATCTTTTTGAAACATGGTTTTCTTTGGGTACAAGCCCAGGAGTGCTATTATAGGATCATATAGTAGCTCTGTGTTTAGTTTTTAAGGAAACCCTGTACTGTTCTCCATAGTGGCTGCATCAACTTATATTCCTACAAATAGTGTACAAGGGTTCCCTTTTCTTTATACCTGTCCAATATTTATTATTTGTAGACTTTTTAATGATAGCCATTCTGAACAGATCCCTGGGTCAGGAAGATCCCCTGGAGAAGGAAATGGCAACCCACTCTAGTATTATTGTCTAGAGAATTCCATGGACAGAGGAGCCTGGCAGGCTATAGTCCATGGGGTCTCAAAGAGTCAGACATGACTGAAGCAAGTTAGCATCAAAATATCATCAAAGCATTCTGAACAGTGTGAAGTGGTACCTCACTGTAGTTTTGATTTTCATTTCTCTAATAATTAGTGATGTTGAGCATCTTTTCATGTAAGTATTGTCCATCTGGAGGTCTTTTTTTGGAGAAATGTCTATTTAGATCTGTCCATTTTTTGATTGGGTTGTTTGCTTTTTGTTGTTGTTGTTATTGAGTTGTATGAGCTGTTTGTACATTTTGAAAATTAAGCCTTTGTAGGTTGCATCATTTGAAAATATTTTCTCCCAGTTCACAGGTTGTCTTTTCATTTTATTTATGGTCTCCTTTGCTGTGCAAAAGCTTATGTTTAATTAGGTCCTATTTGTTAATTTTTGCTTTTATTTCTATTGCTTTGTGAGACTGACTTCAGAAAACATTGGTGTGATTTATGTTAGAGAATGCTTTGCCTATGTTCTCTTCTAGGAGTTTTATGGTGTCATGTCTGATATTTAAGTATGCAAACTATTTTGATTTTATTTTTGTTTATGGTGTAAGGGAATGTGCTAACTTCACTGGTTTATGTATGCTGTCCAGCTTTCCCAACACCACTTGCTGAAGAGACTGTCTTTTCTTCATTTTATATTCTCACCTCCTTTGTCAAAGACTGATTGATTGTGGGTGTGTGGGTTTATTTCTGGACTTTCTATTCTGTTCCATTGATCTATATGTCTCTGTGTGTACAGTACCATGTTGTTTTGACTATTGTAGTTTTGTAGTATTTCCTGAAGTCTGGAAGGGTTATGCCTCCTGTTTTGTTCTTTTCCCTCAAGGTTGCTTTGCAATTCTGGGTTTTTTATGGCCTCATATTAATTTTATGATTATTCATTCTAGTTCTGTGAAAATGTCATGGGTAATTTGATAGACATTGCATCATTGCTTTGGGTAGTATTGTATTGGATAGTATTATATATTGCACTAGGTAATATTGCCAATAACAATATTCTTCCAATCTAAGAGCGTGACAGGTTCCTTTATCAATGTTTTATAGTTCTCAGCATGTAAGTCTTTCACCTCCTTGGTCAAGTTTATTCCTATGTTTTTTATTTTATTTTTGATGTGATTTTAAAAGGATTGTTTTTTCACCTTCTTTTTCTATTATTTCATAGTTCATGTAAAGAAATGCAACCAGTTGCTGTATATTAATCTTGTATCCTGCCACCTTGCTGGATTTGTTAGTTCTAATAGTTTTTGTATGGTCTTTAGGGTTTTCTATATTGATACCATGTTATCTGCTTCCCTGATGGCTCAGACAGTAAAGAATCTGCCTGCAATACAAAAGACCTGGGTTTGATCCCTGGGTTGGGAAGATCCCCTGGAGAAGGGAATAGCTACCCACTCTAGTATTCTTGCCTGGAAAATTTCACTGACAGAGGAGCCTGGCAGGCTACAATCCATGAGTCAGGTACGACTGAGCATCTAACACACAAACTTTTGCATATAATGTATAGTGTACATTCCTTTCACTGATATTAAGTGTCTTTTCAAGTGTTGTTTGTATTTCATATTTCATATTCTGTGAACTTCTATTCATATCACTTGTCTATTTTTCTGTTTTTTTAAAAATTTATTCTTTTATTGAAGGATAATTGCTTTACAGAATTATGTAGTTTTCTGTTAAAACTCTACATGAATCAGCCATCAGATCAGATCAGATCAGTCGCTCAGTCGTGTCCGACTCTTTGCAACCCCATGAATCGCAGCATGCCAGGCCTCCCTGTCCATCACCAACTCCCAGAGTTCACTGAGACTCACATCCATCGAGTCAGTGATGCCATCCAGCCATCTCATCCTCTGTCGTCCCCTTCTCCTCCTGCCCCAATCCCTCCCAGCATCAGAGTCTTTCCCAATGAGTCAACTCTGTGCATGAGGTGGCCAAAGTACTGGAGTTTCAGCTTTAGCATCATTCCTTCCAAAGAAATCCCACGGCTGATCTCCTTCAGAATGGACTGGTTGGATCTCCTTGCAGTCCAAGGGACTCTCAAGAGTCTTCTCCAACACCACAGTTCAAAAGCATCAATTCTTCGGTGCTCAGCCTTCATCACAGTCCAACTCTCACATCCATACATGACCATAGGAAAAACCATAGCCTTGACTAGACGAATCTTTGTTGGCAAAGTGATGTCTCTGCTTTTGAATATGCTATCTAGGTTGGTCATAACTTTCCTTGCAAGGAGTAGGCATCTTTTAATTTCATGGCTGCAGTCACCATCTGTAGTGATTTTGGAGCCTAGAAAAATAAAGTCTGACACTGTTTCCACTGTTTCCCCATCTATTTCCCATGAAGTGATAGGACTGGATACCATGATCTTCGTTTTCTGAATGTTGAGCTTTAAGCCAACTTTTTCACTCTCCTCTTTCACTTTCATCAAGAGGCTTTTGAGTTCCTCTTCACTTTCTGCCATAAGGGTGGTGTCATCTGCATATCTGAGGTTATTGATAGTTCTCCCGGCAATCTTGATTCCAGCTTGTGTTTCTTCCAGCCCAGCGTTTCTCATGATGTACTCTGCATATAAGTTAAATAAACAGGGTTACAATATACAGCCTTGACATACTCCTTTTCCTATTTGGAACCAGTCTGTTGTTCCATGTCCAGTTCTAACTGTTGCTTCCTGACCTGCATACAAATTTCTCAAGAGGCAGATCAGTTGGTCTGGTATTCCCATCTCTTTCAGAATTTTCCACAGTTTATTGTGATCCACACAGTCAAAGGCTTTGGCATAGTCAATAAAGCAGAAATAGATGTTTTTCTGGAACTCTCTTGCTTTTTCGATGATCCAGCAGATGTTGGCAATTTGATCTCTGGTTCCTCTGCCTTTTCTAAAACCAGCTTGAACATCAGGAAGTTCATGGTTCACATATTGGTGAAGCCTGGCTTGGAGAATTTTGAGCATTACGCAGGCGGCTGTGACAGGCGCGACATAGCACAGCCAAGAGGAGCCACCCCACGTCCGAGGTCAGGGGCAGAAGCCGGGAGGACCCCATGCCCGAAGGGCGGCGGCCAAGAGGAGTTACCCCATGTCCGAAGTCAGGGGCAGCGGCCAAGAGTACCAGACTGTGACGGCACAGGAATGGCCGAGAGGAGCTACCCTGTGTCCGAGGTCAGGGGGTGTGGCTGAGAGGTGATACCCAGCGTCCGGGGTCAGGGGCAGAGGCCGGGAGGAGCAACCCAGGCCCGAGGCCAGGGGTGGCAACGAGAGGAGTTACCCGGAGCCGTGGCTGCGCGGCACAGGAGGGCCTAGAGGAGCTATCCCACATTGAAGGTCAGGAAGGGTGGTGGTGGGGAGATACCCCTCATCCAAGGTAAGGAGAAATGGCTGCACTTTGCTGGAGCAGCCGTGAAGAGATCCCCCACGCCCAAGGTAAGAGAAACCCAAGTAAGATGGTAGGTGTTGCAAGAGGGCATCAGAGGGCAAACACACTGAAACCATACTCACAGAAAACTAGTCAATCTAATCACACTAGGACCACAGCCTTGTCTAACTCAAAGAAACTAAGCCATGCCCATGGGGCCACCCAAGATGGATGGGTCATGGTGGAGAGGTCTGACAGAATGTGGTCCACTGGAGAAGGGAATCGCAAACCACTTCAGTATTCTTGCCTTGAGAACCCCATGAACAGTATGAAAAGGCAAAATGATAGGATACTGAAAGAGAAACTCCCCAGGTCAGTAGGTGCCCAATATGCTACTGGAGATCAGTGGAGAAATAGCTCTAGAAAGAATGAAGGGATGGAGCCAAAGCAAAAACAATACTCAGCTGTGGATGTGACTGGTGATAGAAGCAAGGGCTGATGCTGTAAAGAGCAATATTGCATAGGAACCTGGAATGTCAGGTCCATGAATCAAGGCAAATTGGAAGTGGTCAAACAAGAGATGGCAAGAGTGAATGTCAACATTCTAGGAATCAGCGAACTGAAATGGACTGGAATGGGTGAATTTAACTCAGATGACCATTATATCTACTACTGAGGGCAGGAATCCCTCAGAAGAAATGGAGCAGCCATCATGGGCAACAAAAGAGTCCAAAATGCAGTACTTGGATGCACTCTCAAAAATGACAGAATGATCTCTGTTTGTTTCCAAGGCAAACCATTCAATATCACAGTAATCCAAGTCTATGCCCTAACCAGTAATGCTGAAGAAGCTGAAGTTGAACGGTTCTATGAAGACCTACAAGACCTTTTAGAACTAACACCCAAAAAAGATGTCCTTTTCATTATAGGGGACTGGAATGTAAAAGTAGGAAGTCAAGAAACACCTGGAGTAACAGGCAAATTTGGTCTTGGAGTACAGAATGAAGCAGGGCAAAGACTAATAGAGTTTTGCCAAGAAAATGCACTGGTCATAACAAACATCCTCTTCCAACAACACAAGAGAAGACTCTATACATGGACATCACCAGATGGTCAACACCAAAATCAGATTGATTATATTGTTTGCAGCCAAAGATGGAGAAGCTCTATACAGTCAGCAAAAACAAGACCGGGAGCTGACTGTGGCTCAGACCATGAACTCCTTATTGCCAAATTCAGACTTAAATTGAAGAAAGTAGGGAAAACCACTAGACCATTCAGGTATGACCTAAATCAAATCCCTTATGATTATACAGTGGAAGTGAGAAATAGATTTAAGGGCCTAGATCTGATAGAGTGCCTGATGAGCTATGGAATGAGGTTTGTGACATTGTACAGGAGACAGGGATCAAGACCATTCCCATAGAAAAGAAATGCAAAAAAGCAAAATGGCTGTCTGGGGAGGCCTTACAAATAGCTGTGAATCAGCCATAGGTATACATATATCCCCTCCCTTTTGAACCTCCCTCCCATCTCCCACCCCATCCCACCACTCTAGATTGATACAGAGCGCCTGTTTAAGTTTCCTGAGCCATACAGCAAATTCCCATTGGCTATGTATTTTACATATGGTAATGTAAGTTTCCACGTTACTCTCTCCATGTCCATAAGTCTGTTCTCTATGTCTGTTTATTCATTGCTGTCCTGAAAATAATTCTTAAGTACCAATTTTCTAGATTCTGTATATATGTGTTAGGATATGATATTTCACTCTGTATAATAGGTTCTAGGTTCATCCATCTCATCAGAACTGACTCAGATGTGTTCCTTTTTATGGCTGAGTAATATTCCATTGTGTATATGCACCACAATTTCTTTATCCATTCATCTGTCGATGGGCATCTAGGTTGCTTCCATGTTCTAGCTATTGTAAATAGTGCTGAAATGAACAATGAGATACATGTGTCTTTTTAAATTTTGGTTTCCTCAGAGTATATACCTAGGAGTGGGATTGCTGGGTCATATGGTGGTTTTATTACTAGTTTTTTTAAGGACTCTCCATGCCATCTTCCATAGTGGCTGTATCAATTAACATTCCCACCAACAGTGCAAGAGTGTTCCTTTTTCTCCACACCCTTTCCAGCATTTATTGTTTGTAGACTTTTTGATGAGGGCCATTGTGACCAGTGTGAGGTGATAGCTCATTGTAGTTTTGATTTGCATTTCTTTAATAATGAGGGATGTTGAGCATCTTTTCATGTGTTTGTTAGTCATCTGTATGTCTTCTTTGGAGAAATGTCTGTTTAGGTCTTTTTCCCACTTTTTGATTGGGTTGTTTGTTTTTCTGGCATTGAGTTGTATGAGCTGCTTGTATATTTTGGAAATTAATCCTATGTCAGTTGTTTCATTTGCTATTATTTTCTCCCATTCTGAGGATTGTCTTTTCACCTTGCTTATAGTTTCCTTTGCTGTGCAAAAGCTTTTAAATTTAATCATGTACCACTTTTTTTACTTTTGTTTTTATTTCCATTACTCTAGGAGGTGGGTCATAGAGGATCTTGCTTTGATTTATGTCATCAAGTGTTCTTCCTATGTTTTCCTCTAAGAGTTTTATGGTTTCTGGTCTTTAATCCATTTGGAGTTTATCTTTGTGTATGGTATTAGGAAGTGTTCTAATTTCATTCTTTTACATGTAGCTGTCCAGTTTTTTCCAGCACCATTTATTGAAGAGGCTATCTTTGCCCCATTGTATATTCTTGCCTCCTTTGTTGAAAATAAGGTACCCATAGGTGCATGGGTTTATTTCCAGGCTTTCTATCTTGTTCCATTGGTCTATATTTCTGTTTTTGTGCCAGTACCATTCTGTCTTGATGACTGTAGCTTTGTAGTATAATCTGAAGTTAGGAAGGTTGATTCCTCCAGCTCCATCTTCTTTCTTAAGACTGCTTTGGCTATTCGGGGTCTTTTGTGTTTCCATATGAATTGTCAAATTTTTTGTTCTAGTTCTGTTAAAAATGCCATTGGTAATTTGATAGGGATCACATTGAATCTGTAGATTGCATTTGGTAGTATAGTCATTTTTCACAATATTGATTCTTCCTACCCAGGAATATGGAATATCTCTCCATCTGTTTATATCATCTTTGATTTCTTTCATTAGTGTCTTATAATTTTTTGTGTACAGTTCTTTTGTATCCTTAGGTAAGTTTATTCCTAGATATTGAATTCTTTTTGTTTCAGTGGTGAATGGTATTGATTCCTTAATTTCCCTTTCTGATTTTTCATTGTTAGTATGTAGAGGGATTTGTATGCAAGGGATTTCTGTGTATTGATTTTGTATCCTGCAACTTTGCTAAATTCACTGATAAGCTCTATTAATTTTCTGGTACTATCTTTAGGGTTTTCTCTGTACAGTATCATGTCATCTGCAAACAGTGAAAGCTTTACTTCTTCTTTTCCACTCTGGATTCCTTTTATTTCTTTTTCTTCTCTAATTGCTGTAGCTAGGACTTCCAGAAATATTTTGAATAATAGTGGCAAAAGTGGACACCCTCGTCTTGTTCCTGATCTTAGGGGGAATACTTTCAGTTTTTCACCATTGAGAATAATGTTTGTGTAGGCTTATCATATATGGCCTTTACTATGTTCAGGTAGGTTCCTTCTATGCCCATTTTTTGAAGAGTTTTAATCATAAATGGGTGCTGAATTTTGTCAAAGGCTTTTCCTGCATCTATTGAGATGATCATATAGTTTTTGTCTTTTAGTTTGTTAATATGGTGTATCACACTGATTGATTCATGTATTTTGAAGAATCCTTGCATTCCTGGAATAAACCCAACTTGATCATGGTGTATGAACTTTTTCATGTGTTGCTGAATTCTGTTTGCTAAAATTTTGATGAGGATTTTTGCATTTATGTTCATCAGTGATATTGGCCTATAGTTTCCCTTTTTTATGTTGTCTTTGTCTGGTTTTGGTATCAGGGTGTGGTGGCCTCTTAGAATGAGTTTGGCCAACTAACACCACCCTTGTGGCAGAAAGTGAAGAGGAACTAAAAAGCCTCCTGATGAAAGTGAAAGTGGAGAGTGAAAAAGTTGGCTTAAAGCTCAACATTCAGAAAACAAAGATCATGGCATCCAGTCCCATCACTTCATGGGAAATAGATGGGGAAACAGTGGAAACAGTGTCAGACTTTATTTTTCTGGGCTCCAAAATCACTACAGATGGTGATTGCAGCCATGAAATTAAAAGACGCTTACTCCTTGCAAGGAAAGTTATGACCAACCTAGATAGCATATTCAAAAGCAGAGACATCACTTTGCCAACAAAGGTTCGTCTAGTCAAGGCTATGGTTTTTCCTGTGGTCATGTATGGATGTGAGAGTTGGACTGTGAAGAAGGCTGAGCATCGAAGAATTGATGCTTTTGAAGTGTGGTGTTGGAGAAGACTCTTGAGAGTCCCTTGGACTGCAAGGAGATCCAACCAGTCCATTCTGAAGGAAATAAGCCCTGGGATTTCTTTGGAGGGAATGATGCTGAAGCTGAAACTCCAGTACTTTGGCCACCTCATGTGCAGAGTTGACTCATTGGAAAAGACTCTGATGCTGGGAGGGATTGGGGGCAGGAGGAGAAGGGGATGACAGAGGATGAGATGGCTGGATGGCATCACTGACTCGATGGAAGTGAGTCTGGGTGAACTCCGGGAGTTGGTGATGGATAGGGAGGCCTGGCGTGCTGCGATTCATGGGGTCGCAAAGAGTCGGACACGACTGAGTGACTGAACTGAACTGAATCTCAATAAATTCCAAAAACGAGACATATTGTAGTCAACACTTTCTAATCACAATTCAATAAAATTGGATATTAACAATATCTAAGGACAAAGAGTTTGAGCAAGCTCTGGGAATTGGTGTTAGAGAATCCTGGCGTGCTGCGGTCCATGGGGTCCAAAGAGTCAGACGTGACTGAGCAACTGAACTGAACTGAAAGACAAAGACCTGTTCTATAGAAGCTTTCTAATGGAGTTGGGGCCTATGAGGATTGTTCAGTTTGGTGAAATATTTGATTTTTATGAAATCTATCCATGAAGTGACAGTTCCTGTGGTTAAAAAGTTTCATCAAAGTTGCGTGTATATATGTTCAGTAAGTACTTGATAGGCAAATGGAGTGGAAAGAAAATTCTCTCTCATAAAATTGAAGTGAGCATAGAATAATGCTATTATTAATAATGGAAAGAAGTTACTGAGGACTTAATTTAGCCATTTCCAAGAGAAATTAGCCCATCTGATACTTTTAATATTACCATCAAGTGCTTGCTTCTGAGTAGATGATGAAAAGTAAGAAATGTGTGAGAATGACACCAAGATTGACACATGGTCTTAAAGCCAGTTTGGTGAGTGTAGTTCTAACAAAAACTTTGTTGGAATTTCAACTGACTGAATTTTAAATTAAATATTTCTCAAATGGAAGCTGTAATTTAACCATATCAATTATATTTCTGTTTTTTGAAAGTATAAAACAAAAATCAGTACTTCTTCTTATTTTCTTGGAATTATCCAAAGCAACAAAGATAATGAAAAGCAGAAGCAAGAGTTCTGTTATCATTGAGAAAAGAAGACACCTGAAACTTAAACCATAAAATAAGAGGAAGCACTGTCTAAAACAGTGAAGGTCAAACAGGAGTAGAGGAAGACACAGAGAAAGGATGCTTTGAGCATCTCACTAGAAGTTAGCAAACACACATCTTTAAAATAAGTGGTACCTTGTATTGAATGTGTGTTGAAAAGTTGCTTTTATTTAAGCAATAGAAATGGAACTACAATTAACATTCATTTTTAATAATGACTCTACATTTTAATGTTTACTTAAATTGATAAATAAGTTGTTAACTTTAAAAAAATAAAATAAAATAAGTGGTATATTTTGTTGTTGTTGTTGAGTTGCTCAGTCGCATCCTACTCTTTGACTCCATGAACTGCAGCATGCCGTGTTTCCCTGTCCCTCCCTGTCTCCCAGAGTTTGCTTAAACGTATGTCCATTGAGTTGGTGATGCCATCCGACCACCTCATTCTCTGTTGCTCCCTTCTCCTCCCCTCAATTTCCCCAACATCATGGTTTTATCCAATGAGTCAACTCTTCTCATCAGGTGGCCAAAATATTGGAGTTTCAGCTTCAGCATCAGTCCTTCCAATGAATATTGGGTTGATTTCCTTTAGGATTAACTGCCAAGGTATAAAACCAGCTTTCCTTTATTTGTATCAGTAAAGATGGAGTGAGCAGACTGGCAGATACAGCTTCCTTGAGTCTGTACAGAAAGGTGTTTTGAGAAGCCAAGTAATCAGTATTGAAGAGGAAACGTATAGACAGCCACGTTGACTGGAACTGGTTCTTTGGTGAGACTGGAGAGAAGCCACTTCTGACTCACAGGTGAGCCATGCAGTGTGATTTTTGTTAGCTGAGGAGTAAAAGTTAAACAGTCTCATTCGTATACTCACAGCCTGGTGCTGTGGTAGTTATTTTGTCTTTGACTAAGTTTGTAGACTTTTCCCTAAAACAAGCTAACTATGAATAGCTGATCCAGGAATCACTTATCTTATTCAAATATCAACCACCACATAACAACGAAGGAACCACCACAGGATCTATATAGAAATAATACAAGAAAAAAAATTTTGGGAAAAAGAAGGAATAACCATTTGACAGGGAAAATACTCATCATTAAAATGTTGTTACAGCACAGGTAAAAATTGTGGTTCCACCAGGTCACCTGTATCTCCTCCCTAACCCCTCTCTACTCTACCCAACTCTGTGAATTTCTGTGTATTCCAGACGGTGGAGAACACTTAAGGAACTGATTACTGGCTGGATCTGTCTCCCTCCCTTTCATTTCCCCCTTTTATCCTTCTGGCCACCTCTGTCTCCTGCCTCCTTCTTCTCTTCCCTGTATAACTCCGTGAACATCTCTGAGTGGTCCAGTTGTGGAGTGCACATAAGGACGTGACTACTGGCTAGCCCACTCTCTCCACTATTGATTCCACCTCATCTCATTTGGGTCACCTCTAACTCCCTCCTCCCTCTTCTCTTCTCCATGTAACGCTGTGAACCTCTCTGAGTGACCCTCACAGTAGAGAAACTTTTCATCGTTAACGTAGATGTTTTATCAGTGGTGCTGTATAGAAGGAGAAGTTTTGAAACTACTGTAAAATTAAGACCGATAACTGGAAGTAGGAGGCTTAAGTCCAATCCCTGACTCCAGGGAACTCCTGACTCCAAGGAACATTAATTGACAGGAGCTCATCAAACGCCTCCATACCGACACTGAAACCAAGCACCACACAAGGGCCAACAAGTTCCAGGGAAAGACATAACAAGCAAATTCTCCAGCAACAAAGGAACACAGCCCTGAGCTTCAAGATACAGGCTGCCCAAAGTCACCCCAAAACCATAGACATCTCATAACTCATTACTGGACATTTCATTACACTCCAGAGAGAAGAAATACAGCTCCATCCACCAGAACATCGACACAAGCTTCCCTAACCAGGAAACCTTGACAAGCCACCTGTACAAACCCACACACAGCGAGGAAACGCCACAATAAAGAGAACTCCACAAACTGCCAGAATACAGAAAGGACACCCTAAACTCAGCAATTTAAACAAGATGAAGAGACAGAGGAATAGCCAGCAGATAAAGGAACAGGATAAATGCCCACCAAACCAAACAAAAGAGGAAGAGATAGGGAATCTACCTGATAAAGAATTCCGAATAATGATAGTGAAATTGATCCAAAATCTTGAAATTAAAATGGAATCACAGATAAATAGCCTGGAGGCAAGGATTGAGAAGATGCAAGAAAGGTTTAACAAGGACTTAGAAGAAATAAAAAAGAGTCAATATATAATGAATAATGCAATAAGTGAAATTAAAAACACTCTGGAGGCAACAAATAGTAGAATAACAGAGGCAGAAGATAGGATTAGTGAATTAGAAGATAGAATGGTAGAAATAAATGAATCAGAGAGGATAAAAGAAAAATGAATTAAAAGAAATGAGGACAATCTCAGAGACCTCCAGGACAATATTAAACGCTACAACATTCGAATCATAGGGGTCCCAGAAGAAGAAGACAAAAAGAAAGACCATGAGAAAATACTTGAGGAGATAATAGTTGAAAACTTCCCTAAAATGGGGAAGGAAATAATCACCCAAGTCCAAGAAACCCAGAGAGTCCCAAACAGGATAAACCCAAGGCGAAACACCCCAAGACACATAGTAATCAAATTAACAAAGATCAAACACAAGGAACAAATATTAAAAGCAGCAAGGGAAAAACAACAAATAACACACAAGGGAATTCCCATAAGGATAACAGCTGATCTTTCAATAGAAACTCTTCAAGCCAGGAGGGAATGGCAAGACATACTTAAAATGATGAAAGAAAATAACCTACAGCCCAGATTATTGTACCCAGCAAGGATCTCATTCAAGTATGAAGGAGAAATCAAAAGCTTTTCAGACAAGCAAAAGCTGAGAGAATTCTGCACCACCAAACCAGCTCTCCAACAAATACTAAAGGATATTCTCTAGACAGGAAACACAAAAATTGTGTATAAATTCGAACCCAAAACAATAAAGTAAATGGCAACGGGGTCATACTTATCAGTAATTACCTTAAACGTAAATGGGTTGAATGCCCCAACCAAAAGACAAAGACTGGCTGAATGGATACAAAAACAAGACCCCTGCATATGTTGTCTACAAGAGACCCACCTCAAAACAGGGGACACATACAGACTGAAAGTGAAGGGCTGGAAAAAGATTTTCCATGCGAATAGGGACCAAAAGAAAGCAGGAGTAGCAATACTCATATCAGATAAAATAGACTTTAAAACAAAGACTGTGAAAAGAGACAAAGGTGGTCACTACATAATGATCAAAGGATCAATCCAAGAAGAAGATATAACAATTATAAATATATATGCACCCAACACGGGAGCACCGCAGTATGTAAGACAAATGCTAACAAGTATGAAAGAAGAAATTAACAATAACACAATAATAGTGGGAGACTTTAATACCCCACTCACACCTATGGATAGATCAACTAAACAGAAAATTAACAAGGAAACACAAACTTTAAACGATACAATAGACCAGTTAGACCTAATTGATATCTATAGGACATTTCATCCCAAAACAATGAATTTCACCTTCTTCTCAAGCGCACATGGAACCTTCTCCAGGATAGATCACATCCTGGGCCATAAAGCTAGCCTTGGTAAATTCAAAAAAATAGAAATCATTCCAAGCATCTTTTCTGACCACAATGCAGTAAGATTAGATCTCAATTACAGGAGAAAAACTATTAAAAAATCCAACATATGGAGGCTGAACAACACGCTGCTGAGTAACCAACAAATCACAGAAGAAATCAAAAAAGAAATCAAAATTTGCATAGAAACAAATGAAAATGAAAACACAACAACCCAAAACCTGTGGGACACGGTAAAAGCAGTGCTAAGGGGAAAGTTCATAGCAATACAGGCACACCTCAAGAAACAAGAAAAAAGTCAAATAAATAACCTAACTCTACACCTAAAGCAACTAGAAAAGGAAGAAATGAAGAACCCCAGGGTTAGTAGAAGGAAAGAAATCTTAAAAATTAGAGCAGAAATAAATGCAAAAGAAACAAAAGAGACCATAGCAAAAATCAACAAAACCAAAAGCTGGTTCTTTGAAAGGATAAATAAAATTGACAAACCATTAGCCAGACTCATCAAGAAACAAAGGGAGAAAAATCAAATCAATAAAATTAGAAATGAAAATGGAGAGATCACAACAGACAACACAGAAATACAAAGGATCATAAGAGACTACTATCAACAATTATATGCCAATAAAATGGACAACGAGGAAGAAATGGACAAATTCTTAGAAAAGTACAACTTTCCAAAACTCGATCAGGAAGAAATAGAAAATCTTAACAGACCCATCACAAGCACAGAAATTGAAACTGTAATCAAAAATCTTCCAGCAAACAAAAGCCCAGGTCCAGACGGCTTCACAGCTGAATTCTACCAAAAATTTAGAGAAGAGCTAACACCTATCCTGCTCAAACTCTTCCAGAAAATTGCAGAGGATGGTAAACTTCCAAACTCATTCTATGAGGCCACCATCACCCTAATACCAAAACCTGACAAAGATCCCACAAAAAAAGAAAACTACAGGCCAATATCACTGATGAACATAGATGCAAAAATCCTTAACAAAATTCTAGCAATCAGAATCCAACAACACATTAAAAAGATCATACACCATGACCAAGTGGGCTTTATCCCAGGGATGCAAGGATTCTTCAATATCCGCAAATCAATCAATGTAATACACCACATTAACAAATTGAACAATAAAAACCATATGATTATCTCAATAGATGCAGAGAAAGCCTTTGACAAAATTCAACATCCATTTATGATAAAAACTCTCCAGAAAGCAGGAATAGAAGGAACATACCTCAACATAATCAAAGCTATATATGACAAACCCACAGCAAACATTATCCTCAATGGTGAAAAATTGAAAGCATTTCCTCTAAAGTCAGGAACAAGACAAGGGTGCCCACTTTCACCATTACTATTCAACATAGTTTTGGAAGTTTTGGCCACAGCAATCAGAACAGAAAAAGAAATAAAAGGAATCCAAATTGGAAAAGAAGAAGTAAAGCTCTCACTGTTTGCAGATGACATGATCCTCTACATAGAAAACCCTAAAGACTCCACCAGAAAATTACTAGAACTAATCAATGACTATAGTAAAGTTGCAGGATATAAAATCAACACACAGAAATCCCTTGCATTCCTATACACTAATAATGAGAAAACAGAAATTAAGGAAACAATTCCATTCACCATTGCAACGGAAAGAATAAAATACTTAGGAATATATCTACCTAAAGAATCTAAAGACCTATATATAGAAAACTATAAAACACTGGTGAAAGAAATCAAAGAGGACACTAACAGATGGAGAAATATACCATGTTCATGGATTGGAAGAATCAATGTAGTGTAAATGAGTATACTACCCAAAGCAATCTATAGATTCAATGCAATCCCTATCAAGCTACCAACAGCATTCTTCACAGAGCTAGAACAAATAATTTCACAATTTGTATGGAAAAACAAAAAACCTCGAATAGCCAAAGCGATCTTGAGAAAGAAGAATGGAACTGGAGGAATCAACCTACCTGACTTCAGGCTCTACTACAAAGCCACAGTTATCAAGACAGTATGGTACTGGCACAAAGACAGAAATATAGATCAATGGAACAAAATAGAAAGCCCAGAGATAAATCCACGCACATATGGACACCTTATCTTCGACAAAGGAGGCAAGAATATACAATGGATTAAAGACAATCTCTTTAACAAGTGGTGCTGGGAACTCTGGTCAACCACTTGTAAAAGAATGAAACTAGAACACTTTCTAACACCATACACAAAAATAAACTCAAAATGGATTAAAGATCTAAACGTAAGACCAGAAACTATAAAACTCCTAGAGGAGAACATAGGCAAAACACTCTCTGACATACATCACAGCAGGATCCTCTATGACCCACCTCCCAGAATATTGGAAATAAAAGCAAAAATAAACAAATGGGACCTAATTAACCTTAAAAGCTTCTGCACATCAAAGGAAACTATTAGCAAGGTGAAAAGACAGCCTTCAGAATGGGAGAAGATAATAGCTAATGAAGCAACTGACAAACAACTAATCTCGAGAATATACAAGCAACTCCTACAGCTCAACTCCAGAAAAATAAATGACCCAATCAAAAAATGGGCCAAAGAACTAAATAGACATTTCTCCAAAGAAGACATACAGATGGCTAACAAACACATGAAAAGATGCTCAACATCACTCATTATCAGAGAAATGCAAATCAAAACCACTATGAGGTACCATTTCACACCAGTCAGAATGGCTGCAATCCAAAAGTCTACAAGTAATAAATGCTGGAAAGGGTGTGGAGAAAACGGAACCCTCTTACACTGTTGGTGGGAATGCAAACTAGTACAGCCACTATGGAGAACAGTGTGGAGATTCCTTAAAAAACTGGAAATAGACATGCCTTATGATCCAGCAATCCCACTGCTGGGCATACACACTGAGAAAACCAGAAGGGAAAGAGACACGAGTACCCCAATGTTCATCGCAGCACTGTTTATAATAGCCAGGACATGGAAGCAACCTAGATGTCCATCAGCAGATGAATGGATAAGAAAGCTGTGGTGCATATACACAATGGAGTATTATTCAGCCATTAAAAAGAATACATTTGAATCAGTTCTAATGAGGTGGATGAAACTGGAGCCTATTATACAGAGTGAAGTAAGCCAGAAAGAAAAACACCAATACAGTATACTAACGCGTATATATGGAATTTAGAAAGATGGTAACAATAACCCTGTGTACGAGACAGCAAAAGAGACACTGATGTATAGAACAGTCTTATGGACTCTGTGGGAGAGGGAGAGGGTGGGAAGATTTGGGAGAATGGCATTGAAACATGTAAAATATCATGTATGAAATGAGTTGCCAGTCCAGGTTCGATGCACGATACTGGATGCTTGGGGCTGGTGCACTGGGACGACCCAGAGGGATGGAATGGGGAGGGAGGAGGGAAGAGGGTTCAGGATGGGGAACACATGTATACCTGTGGCGGATTCATTTTGATATTTGGCAAATCTAATACAGTTATGTAAAGTTTAAAAATAAAATAAAATTTTAAAAAAAAAAAATTGTGGTTCCACATATTGCTATAGAGTTGAAGAGAACTTATTACCTGGGAGACAGGCAAAGAAGATCCAAAATATGCACAATTAGTGTTTCTAAAGTAGAGAGCCAAATAAAAATATATTTAAACAAACTTTCAGGACTAGAATCTAGAAACTTCTAGGGTGTATCAGAGAAACATTGCCATAGAACAATAACACCAAAATCGCCCTATAAAGTTACTAGACTTAAAGCTAGAGAATATTTTGGGCATCTGGGCAAAAAGATGAGGTCACCTATAAAGAAAATAAATAATGCCAGCCTCAGACTTCTTCACTGCAACTTTCAGTGTTGGAAGGGGATAGAGTAGTATTTTTAAGTACTAAAGGAAAGAAAATGTAAGTTAAGAATAATATACTCAGACAAGTTTTCATTTACACATAAAAATAAAAATATCAGCAAAATATTTAACATAAAAAATAACAATTTAAATAACAGAATTTTTTCACATAAGCTCTTTCTAAGGATATTGACAGAGAATTTTAGCCCACCAGTAAGTGAATGAAAAAGTAAAGATAAAAAGGAATGAAACAGTCAATAGAATGTAAATATTACAAACCCTAAAAATGTAGAAGTGATGTATATAATAAAAATTGATGGGGATGGGGGATGAAAAGCTATAGATAGTGCAGTTATATCTGACTTTCTAATACTACGGATCACAGAAAAAGAATGTAAGCTTCCAAAACATTTCACAATGCAAGTATAACACTGATTTCAAAATACAACAAATATTGAACAAAAAGCTCAGGCTATCAGTTTCACTTGTGTAGGCTAATATAAAATCCAAAATAAAATAGTTGCAAACAGAATCCAACAGAATATAAAAAATTAATATAGCATGGAGAAGTTTATTTCGGAAAAGCAAGAATTATTCGATATTATAAAAATTTAATTTCAAAATCTATAATAGTAATAAGTAAAATAAAACAAATATTATAAACCTCCATAGAGGCTTAAAATGCATTTAATAAAGTTCAGTTTTTATTCCAGAACTTTAAAATCTCTCAGTAGATAGAAATAGCCTGTGTTTGTATATGTATGTGAATATATATACATGTGAATATAAAAAATATATATATACACATTCTGTTCAACCATGATAGTTCTTTTTTATAAATTTATTTATTCATTAATGGAAGGATAATTGCTTTACAGAATTATGTTGGTTTTTTTCCAAACATCACCGTGAATCAGCCATAGGTATACATGTGTCCCCTCCCTCTTGAAGCTCCCTCCCATCTGCCTCCCCATCCCACCCTTTTATGTTGTTTCAGAGCCCCTGTTTGAGTTCCCTGCTGCTGCTGCTAAGTCTCTTCAGTCATGTCCGACTCTGTGCGACCCCATAGACGGGAGCCCACCAGGCTCCCCCGTCCCTGGGATTCTCCAGGCAAGAACACTGGAGTGGGTTGCCCTTTCCTTCTCCAATGCATGAAAGTGAAAAGTGAAAGTGAAGTCTCTCAGTCGTGTCCGACTCTTAGCGACCCCATGGACTGCAGCCCACCAGGCTCCTCCCTCCATGAGATTTTCCAGGCAAGAGTAGTGGAGTGGGGTGCCATTGCCTTAGTTCCCTGAGTCATACACAAATTCCCATTGGCTATAAATTTTACATACGGTAATATAAGTTTCCATGTTACTCTCTCTATACATCTCACTCTCTCCTTCCCCCTGCCATGTGATTCTTAATAGGAAAATATTAGAAACATTTCTGTTAAATTTAAGAACAAGACAAAGATATACTCTGTAAGAAGTCTTCTTTTATAAGCTCTAAGGATTCTAGCCAATGCAAGTAGATTAAAACAACTGAAAAGGAAACTTGCCAGAGGAAAACTTAAATGCTAATAAGAGACTTGAAGACTAATAAAAGAAGATTTACACAAATGAAAAGGCATACTGTAATTGATTTTGGATGCTGCTGCTGCTGCTAAGTCGCTTCAGTCGTGTCCGACTCTGTGCGAACCCATAGACGGCAGCCCACCAGGCTCCCCTGTCCCTGGGATTCTCCAGGCAAGAATACTGGAGTGGGGTGCCATTCATAGGAAGCATTAAAATCAGAGAGATGTGTATTTCCCGTAATCTCTATAAATTTCATGTGATCCCAATGCAAATATCAAAAGGAGTTTTCTTGTGGAACAATATAAGTGTCTAATGTTCAAATGGAAAATAAACAAAGGTAGCTAGGGAAAATTCTGATGAAGAAGATAACAGAAGAGAGAAGCTAGCCTGCTAGCTATTAGCTCTTGTTATGAAGCTATAATAATTAGAACAATCTGATATTGTTTCATGAATAGACAGGAAATTCAGGAGAACAGAACAGAAATTATCAAAATAGATCCAAGTCCATATGGTTATGTAGTACATAATAAAGATGATATTTCAAATCAATGGAGAAAAGATGGATTATTCAATAAATGGTATTGGAAGAATTGAGTAACCATCTGGAAAAAATATGGGAACTTTGCATGCTATACCAAAATATAGTCCCAATTGATTAAAAGTTTCAGCATAAAATATAAAACCATAAATTCCTTAGAAAACTCTGGAGAATTATTTTTATAATCTTGGGATGGGAAAGACCAAAGCATAGTATGAATCACAGAAATCATGAAAGAGTGATTTATTAGACTATATTTTTCAAATGTTTGTAAAACTCAGTATAATTGAAGTCAAAGTGTAAGTGGCAAACTGGAGGGGATATTTGCAACTTACAACACATATGAAGATTGATATACTTATATAGAAAGAGCTTCTACAAATAAATACATAAATGTCCAAGAATTTAATAGAAAAACAGGCAAAGGTACCAGTGCTGTTTTACAGAAAAGAAGATACAAATTATTCTGAGAACTATGAACAGATATTCAATTTTCCTCACAATTATAGAAGTATGACTTCAAGTAAAGTAGATTCCATTTTTACTTATATTGTCAGAGATCAAAAAAACCAATAGGGCTTCCCTAGTGGGTCAGTGATAAAGAATCCTCCTGCCAATGCAGGAGACACAGGTTCGTTCCCTTTTCTGAGAAGATCCCACATGCCACAGAGTAACTAAGCCTGTGTTCTAGAGCCCAGGAACTGCAACTACTGAGCCCATGCGCCTTAGAGCCCACACTCTGCAACAGGAGAAGCCACAGGAATGAGAAGCCCACACACCACAGCTGGAGAGAAGCCCCCACTCGCAGCAGCAAAGACAGAGCACAGCCAAAAGTAAATAAATATAAATACATACATACATAAATACGTAAATTATTTAAATGGTTGGAATGGCAGGTACATAAATTATTTAAATGGTTGGAATGGCAGATTAAAAAACCCAAAACCAATAACTCTTGTTGGTAATATAAATATATACAATCTCATGAAGGTGATTTTATTGTATCTATCAATAGATATAATAGATTTTTTTGCCAGAAACCTGTTGGCTAAAAATTTAGCCTCTAGGTAGATGTATACTTGTGTGAAATTACATGTGCACTGTATGTAATATCAAAAAAACTGGAAATAAACATGAATTAGTAAGATATTGATTGAATAAATTGTGGTGTATCCATACCACCCATTTCTAATCAGATGTAAAAAAAAATGAAGTTCTTTATATTCTGATGGAGAATGATCTTCAAAATATATTAAGTGGAAAAAGCAAGATGTAGAGTGTATATAGTATATTACCATTGTTTTAAGAAGGTAAAAATAATGTATTAAGAATATACTTACATATATATAAAATATATCTAGGTGAATATACAAGAAGTTGATAATGTTAAATTGCATATGGGGATGGGAAATGGGTGCCAGAGGAAGAAAGGAGACTTTTAGTGTATGCTGCTGCTGCTAAGTCGCTTCATTCGTGTCCGACTCTGTGCGACCCCATAGATGGCAGCCCACCAGGCCCCCCTGTCCCTGGGATTCTCCAGGCAAGAACACTGGAGTGGGTTGCCATTTCCTTCTCCAATGCAGGAAAGTGAAAAGTGAATGTGAAGTCACTCAGTCGTGTCCGACCCTCAGCGACCCCATGGACTGCAGCCTACCAGGCTCCTCCGCCCATGGGATTTTCCCGAGTACTGGAGTAGGGTGCCATACTGTTTATAAAATCAGCCTGACTGATTTACATATAATAAGCTGCATTTGTTTATAGTGAACAATTAAATGATCCTCACAGAGAAGGCAATGGCACCCCACTTGAGTACTCTTGCCTGGAAAATCCCATGGATGGAGGAGCCTGGTAGGCTGCAGACCATGGGGTCGCGAAGTGTTGGACACGACTGAGCGACTTCACTTTCACTTTTCCCTTTCATGCATTGGAGAAGGAAATGGCAACCCACTCCAGTGTTCTTGCCTGGAGAATCCCAGGGACGGGGGAGCCTGGTGGGCCACCTTCTATGGGGTCACACAGAATCGGACACGACTGAAGCGACTTAGCAGCAGCAGCAGCACAGTATCATATATGAAGCTACTGATACAATGAAGATATAAAATATTTTCATCACCACTAAAAGATTCCTCATGCTCCTTTGCAATAAACTTCTGACTTCCAGCAATAACTGATCTGTTCAATTTTTAAAATAATAGCTTTATTGATATACAATTCACATACCATGCAATTCACCCATTTAGAGTATGTAAATCAGTAGTTTTTGGTATATTCACAAAGTTATGAATATAGGCTACAAAACAGACCACATGTATAAGATCTATCTATGGATATCCTAATCTGGACATTTCCGATAAATGAAATCTTTTGTAACTTTTGTAACTGGCTTCTTTCGCTTAGCATGATGTTTACAAGGCACATCCATGTTGTACCATATGTCAGTACTTCATTCCTCTTATTGTTGAATAATAGTCCTTTGTATGTATACACCATGTTTTTATTTATTCACTCATCAGTTGATGGATAATTAGGTAGTTTTCAGTTTCTGGCTATTATGAATAATGTTTTTATTATGAACATTGATATGTAAGTTTTGTGTGGGGGCATATATTTTTGTTTCTCTTGGGCACCTAATTAGGAGTGAATTGCTGATCTATTTTTATCGCTATACATTAGTTTACATTTTATAGAATTTTGTTTAATTGGAGTCCTTTATATACTCTTTAAAAATTCTTTAAATTTATTTTTTAATTGGTGGAAAATCACTTTACAATTTTGTGTTGGTTTCTGTCATACAACCACATGAATCAGTCATTGTTTTATATATATATATATATCCCTTCCCTCCTGAACCTCCCTCTCCTTTCCCATCCTACTTCCTAGGTCATCACAGAGAGCCAGGCTGGCTCCCTGTGGTATAAAGCAACTTCCCACTGTCTATTTTACACAGATAGCATATATATTTCATTGCTACTTTATTAACTCATCCCACCCTCACCTTCCCCCACTGTGTCCACAAGTCTTCTCTCTGCTGGGTTCAGTTCAGTTCAGTCACTCAGTCAGGTCCAATTCCTTGCGACCTCATGAACCACAGCACATCAGGCCTCCCTGTCCATCACCAACTCCCAGAGTCCACCCAAACCCATCTCCATTGAGTCAGTGATGCCATCCAACCATCTCATCCTCTGTTGTCCCCTTCTCCTCCTGCCCTCAATCTTTCCCAGCATCAGGGTCTTTTCAAATGAGTCAGCGTTTTGCATGAGGTGGCCAAAGTATTGGAGTTTCAGCTTTAGCATCAGTCCTTCCAATGAACACCCAGGACTGATCTCCTTTAGCATGGACTGGTTGGATCTCCTTGCCGTCCTCTCAAGAGTCTTGTCCAACACCACAGTTCAAAAGTATCAATTTTTCGGCACTCAGCTTTCTTTATAGTCCAACTCTTACATCCATACATGACCACTAGAAAAACCATAGCCTTGACTAGACGGATCTTTGTTGGCAAAGTAATGTCTCTGCTTTTGAATATGCTGTCTAGGTTGGTCATAACTTTCCTTCCAAGGAGTAAGCGTCTTTTAATTTCATGGCTGCAATTACCATCTGCAGTGATTTTGGAGCCCCAAAAATAAAGTCAGCCACTGTTTCCAGTGTTGCCCCATCTATTTCCCATGAAGTGATGGGACCAGATGCCATGATCTTAGTTTTCTAAATGTTGAGCTTTAAGCCAACTGTTTCACTCTCCTCTTTCACTTTCATCAAGAGGCTCTTTAGTTCCTTTTCACTTTCTGCCACAAGGGTGGTGTCATCTGTATATCTGAGGTTATTGATATTTCTTCCAGCATTCCTGATTCCAGCCTGTGCTTCCTCCAGCCCTGTGTTTCTCATGATGAACTCTGCTAGGTTAATCAGTACCATTTTTCTGGAATCCATTTGTATGTGCTAATATACTATTTGTTTTTCTCTTTCTGACTTACTTTACTCTGTATAAGAGGCTCTAGGTTCATCCACCTCACTACAACTAACTTTGTTCCTTGTTATCGCTGAGTAATATTCCATCGCATAAATGTACCACAACTTCTGTATCTGAAATCCTTTATATAATCCTGCGTCTCATTTCTTTCATGCAACATAATGATTCTGAGATTCATCTATTGTGCTATGTGTATCAGTAGTTTGTTTCCTTTTATTGCTGAGTGGCATTTGGTTGTATAGATGTAACACACTATGTTTATTTATTCACTGTATTGCTGATCCTGTTCCTGATGCCAATAGTCTTGCTGTTCACACTGTCCACGCTGTTTGCTGAATCCAGGGTAGGCAAGGTGAGAGCTAGAAGATTGGAAGAAGACACGAGGAGCCTTAGGAACTGCAGACATGTTTATTCTCTCCTGGCAGGCACAGCAGCCATAGCAGCATTCTCTCCTGGCTGACGCAGTGGCCATAGTAGTAGACATGCTATATTCTCTCCTCTCATGGCTGACCCAACAGACACAGCTGTGATGCAGTAGTCATGCCACCACTTTCTAGGTGGAGCTCATATCTGCACAGCACACAACCCTTGACCAAGCAAGTACCTTGTGACATGCGTGTGCAGTGCTACAAATGCGCTCAGCTGTTACATAGTCATTATTTACAAAACGTGAGGTCAGAGAGCCTGAAAACACCATCTTGGCTAATTTGCTCTCTCTCCACATTCACCAACTGTGTTGATCCCAGTTTGGGGCTTTCATTTATAAAACTTCTATAATCTTTCAATTACAAGTTTTCTGTGGACATGTGTTTTTATTTCTCTTGTGCAAATTGATATGGTAGGTACTGCATGTCTAACATTTGAGAAATTGCCAGTTTTCCAAAGTGTTTGTATCGTTATTCACAAGAATTCCAGTTGCTCCATAGCTTCACCACACCTGGTGTTATCAATTTAAAATTTTATCCATTCTGCTATGGGTAAAGATACCTCATAATTTTGACTAATGTTTCTCTAATGACTAATGATGCTGAGTCCTGATCATGTGTTTATTGGTCATCTATCTATATATTATCTTTTGTGAAATCGTTGTTTAAATCCTTTGTCCATCTTTAATTTGGTTGTTTACTTTTTATTATTGTTTTGAGCTCTTTACATATTCTAGATACAAGTACTTTGTCATACATGTGTTGCAAATATTTTCCCCATTTAGTGACTAGACTTCTTGATGCCTTAATAATAATTGCTGAATAGCAATAGTTTTAAAAGTTGATACTGTCTAATTTATCAATTTTTTCTTTATGTTTGTGATTTTTTATACTATGTTTAGAAATCTTTACCTGTGGCAAGATCACAAAAGTTTTTCTCCTAGGAATTTTGTAATTTTAGCTTTTACATTTATTTCTATGACCATTTCAGGCTAACTTTTGGGTACGGTGTGAGGTAGAAGTTGGTCTTAATTTTTTCTCCCCAGTGATATCCCATGATTTCAGCATCACATGTTGTAAGATTTTCCTTTTCTCATTGAAATGTCTTGACATTCTTGCTAAAAACAATTGCTTTTATATGCACAGTCTAGTTTTGGACTCTGTATTCTATTCCATTAATCTGTATGTCTACTTTTACAGTAATAACACATTGTCTTAGATTCTGTAGCTTTATAATAATTCAGAAAGAAGATAAAGCCCCTCGCTTTGTTCTTTTTATTTCAAGGCTTGTTTCCCTATTTCTACATAAACTTTAGAATTAGCTTGTTAGTTCCTATAAAAAGACTGTCAAACTTTTGATTGAGGTCAACACTAAACCTTTATAACTTCATGATATTAACTTAAGAGATATAACTTAGAGATATTATTAGATTATATTATTAATAATTATCATATTCTTAGATTATTGTTATTATTAGATAATTATTCAGTCCAGTTCAGTTGCTCAGTCGTGTCCAACTCTTTATGACCCCATGAATTGCAGCACGCCAGGCCTCCCTGTCATTCACAAACTCCTGGAGTTCACCCAGACTCATGTCCATCGAGTCAGTGATGCCATCCAGCCATCTCATCCTCTGTCGTCCCCTTCTCCTCCTGCCCCCAATCCCTCCCAGCATCAGAGTCTTTTCCAATGAGTCAACTCTTTGCATGAGGTTGCCAAAGTACTGGAGTTTCAGCTTTAACATTATTCCCTCCAAAGAACTCCCAGGGCTGATCTTCAGAATGGACTGGTAGGATCTCCTTGCACTCTAAGGGACTCTCAAGAGTCGTCTCCAACACCGCAGTTCAAAAGCATCAATTCTTCG
The DNA here is from genome assembly GCF_029407905.1 of Bubalus kerabau. Taxonomy (NCBI): domain Eukaryota; kingdom Metazoa; phylum Chordata; class Mammalia; order Artiodactyla; family Bovidae; genus Bubalus; species Bubalus kerabau. The sequence goes on from NC_073641.1 coordinate 12,951,019, forward strand.
GTGCTCAGCCTTCTTCACAGTCCAGCTCTCACATCCATACATGACCACAGGAAAAACCATAGCCTTGACTAGACGGACCTTTGTTAGCAAAGTAATGTCTCTGCTTTTGAATATGCTATCTAGGTTGGTCATAACTTTCCTTGCAAGGAGTAAGTGTCTTTTATTTTCATGGCTGCAGTCACCATGTGCAGTGATTTTGGAGCCCCAAAAAATAAAGTCTGACACTGTTTCCACTGTTTCCCCATCTGTTTCCCATGAAGTGATGGGACCGGATGCCATGATCTTCATTTTCTGAATGTTGAGCTTTAAGCCAACTTTTTCACTCTCCTCTTTCACCTTCATCAAGAGGCTTTTGAGTTCCTCTTCACTTTCTGCCATAAGGGTGGTGTCATCTGCATATCTGAGGTTATTGATATTTCTCCGGGCAATCTTGATTCCAGCATGCACTTCCTCCAGCCCAGCGTTTCTCATGATGCATACTGCATATAAGTTAAATAAACAGGATGACAATATACAGCCTTGACGTACTCCTTTTCCTATTTGGAACCAGTCTGTTGTTCATGTCCAGTTCTAACTGTTGCTTCCTGACCTGCATACAGGTTTCTCAAGAGGCAGGTCAGGTAGTCTGGTATTCCCATCCCTTGAAGAATTTTTCACAGTTTATTGTGATCCACACAGTCAAAGGCTTTGGCATAGTCAATAAAGCAGAAATAGATGTTTTTCTGGAACTCTCTTGTTTTTTCAGTGATCCAGCAGATGTTGGCAATTTGATCTCTGGTTCCTCTGCCTTTTCTAAAACCAGCTTGCACATCTGGAAGTTCACGATTCACATATTGCTGAAGACTGACTTGGAGAATTTTAAGCATTATTTTACTAGCATGTGAGATGAGTGCGATGGAGTGGTAGTTTGAGCATTCTTTGGCATTGCCTTTCTTTGGGATTGGAATGAAAACTGACCTTTTCCAGTCCTGTGGCCACTGCTGAGTTTTCCAAATTTGCTGGCATATTGAGTGCAGCACTTTCACAGCATCATCTTTCAGGATTTAAAATAGCTCAACTGGAATTCCATCACCTCCACTAGCTTTGTTTACAGTGATGCTTCCTAAGGCCCACTTGACTTCACATTCCAGATGGCTCTAGGTGAGTGATCACACCATTGTGATTATCTGGGTCATGAAGATCTTTTTTGTACAGTTCTTCATTCTTGCCACCTCTTCCTAATATCTTCTGCTTCTGTTAGGTCCCTACCATTTCTGTCTTTTGTTGTGCCCATCTTTGCATTAAATGTTCCCTTGGTATCTCTAATTTTCTTGAAGAGATCTCTAGTCTTTCCCATTCTATTGTTTTCCTCTATTTCTTTGCACTGATCACTGAGGAAGGTTTTCTTATCTCTCGTAGCTATTCTTTGGAACTCTGCTTTCAAATGGGTATATCTTTCCTTTTCTCCTTTGCTTTTTGCTTCCTGTTTCACAGCTATTTGTAAGGCCTCCTCAGACAGCCATTTTGCTTTTTTGCACTTCTTTTTCTTGGAGATGGTCTTGATTCTTGTCTCCTGTACAATGTCACGAACCTCCATCCATAGTTCTTCAGGCACTCTGTCTATCAGATCTAGTCCCTTAAATTTATTTCTCACTTCCACTGTATAGTCATAAGGGATTTGATTTAGGTCATACCTGAATGGTCTAGTGGTTTTCTCCACTTTCTTTAATTTAAGTCTTAATTTGGCAATAAGGAGTTCATGATCTGAGCACAGTAAGCTCCCAGTCTTGTTTTTGCTGACTGTATAGAGCTTCTCCATCTTTGGCTGCAAAGAATATAATCAATCTGATGTCGGTGTCGACCATCTGGTGATGTCCATGTATAGAGTCTTCTCTTGTGTTGTTGGAAGAGGGTGTTTGCTATGACCAGTGCATTCTCTTGGTAGAACTCTATTAGCCTTTGCCCTGCTTCATTCTGTACTCCAAGACCAAATTTGCCTGTTACTCCAGGTGTTTCTTGACTTCCTACTTTTGCATTCTAGTCCCCTATAATGAAAAGGACATCTTTTTTTGGCTATTAGTTCTAGAAGATCTTGTAGGTCTTCATAGAACTGTTCAACTTCAGCTTATTCAGTGTACTGTTTGGGGCATAGACTTGGATTACCATGATATTGAGTGGTTTGCCTTGGAAACAGAGATCATTCTGTCGTTTTTGAGATTGTATCCAAGTACTGCATTTTGGACTCTTTTGTTGACTATGATAGCTACTCCATTTCTTCTAAGGGATTCCTGCCCACAGTAGTAGATATAATGTTCATCTGAGTTAAATTTACCCATTCCAGTCCATCTTAGTTCACTGATTCCTAGAATGTCAATGTTCACTCTTGCCATCTCCTGTTTGACAACTTCCAATTTGCCTTGATTCATGGACCTAACATTCTAGGTTCCTATGCAATATTGCTCTTTACAGTATCGAACCCTGCTTCCATCACCAGTCCCATTCACAACTGGGTGTTGTTTTTGCTCTGGCTCCATCCCTTCTTTCTTTCTGGAGTTATTTCTCCACTGATCTCCAGTAGCATATTGGACACCTACCGACCTGGGGAGTTCATCTTTCAGTGTCCTATGTTTTTGCCTTTTCATACTGTTCATAGGGTTCTCAAGGCAAGAATACTGAAGTGGTTTGCGATTCCCTTCTCCAGTGGACCACATTCTGTGAGTCCCCTCCACCATGACCCGTCCGTTTTGGGTGGCCCCACATGGCATGGCTTAGTTTCATTGAGTTAGACAAGGCTGTGATCCGTGTGATCAGATTGGCTAGTTGTCTGTGATTGTAGTTTCAGTCTGTCTGCGCTCTGATCCCCTTTCTCAGTGCCTACCATCTTACTTGGGTTTCTCTTACCTTGGACATGGTAAAAATGTCCATTTATTTAGGTCTTCTTTAATTTCTTGTAATGATACTCTCTGTTTTTTAGTGAAGTTTTCCTTTATTTCATTTTTCTCTAGATATTTCATGTTATTTTGATACTATTGTATATATTTTCTTTTTCATTTTTCTTTCCTTTTTTTTTTTGCTAACAAATAGAAACACAATGATTATTGTTGTGTAAAATATCATCCAGAATATTATCTGGCAATAAACAACAATAAACATTTCTTATGTTCCACTGTTTCTGTGGGTCATAAATTTAGGTTTAATTTACCTGGGTAGCTCTGCTGTAGATTATTATAAGATTTCAATCAAGGTATCGATTGGGGCTGCAGTTTACTGAAGGAGCTGAATGATCTGCTTCCTAGATGGCTCACTCATGTGGTGGCAAGTTGGTACTGACTTGTATAGAGCACCTTGGTTTGTTTCCACATGGGCCTCTCCATAGTGCTGCTTGAGTGTCCTCATGACATGATAGTTAGCTTCTCCCATAGCAAGTGATTCAAAAGAGAGCTAGGCAGAAGCTGCAGTGTCTGTTAAAGACTCCTACTGATCTAGATTCATAAGCCATATGCTGTTATCTCCATAATATCCAATTAGTCACACAGGCCACTATGATTTTCTGTTGGGGAGCAAGGGGGAATATGCAAGGGCATAAATATCAGCAGGTAAAGATCATTAAGAACCATCTTGGGCATCGATTATCACATTTGGTGTGTGTGTGTGTATTTAAGACTTTTTTAAGAGGAATTTTAGATTCACTGAAAAACTGAGAGAAATGCAGAGAGATTCCCTCTGCCCAAAACGTGCACAGCCACCTCTATTACCAGCATCTCTCATCAGAGTGGTACATTTGTTAAAACTGATAACAACCTACACTGGCACATCACAATCACCCAAAGTCCATCATTTACATCAAGGTGTGTACTCTTGGTGTTGTGCATTCTATGGGATTGGACAAATGTATAATGACATTTATTAATCATTACAGTATCATGTAGAGTATTTTCAGTACTCTAAAAATCCTTTGTGTTCCACCAGTTCACCTCCTCCAACCCCAACACACACACACACACACACACACAAGACAGGACAGCCACTGATCCTTTTACTGTCTCCGTAAGTTTTGCCTTTTCCATAATGTCAGATAGTCGGTAACACACAGTATGTAGCTTTTTCATACTGACTTCTTTCACTTAGTACAATGCACTTGTTTCCTCTGTGTCTTTTCATGGCTTGACATCCCGTTTCTTTTATATTTAAAAAATATTCCATTGTCCAGATGTACCGTTTAGTTTACTTATCCATCTTAGTTGCTTCCAAGTTTGGATAATTATGAATAAAACTGCTATAAATATCTATATGTAGGTTTTTGTGTGGATATACATTTTCAACGCCTTTAGATAAATATCAAGAACCTTAATTGCTGGATTGTGCGATAAGAGCATGTTTAGTTTTGTAAGAAAAGTGGAAGACAAAATTGTCTTCCAAAGTGCTATACCATTTTGCATACTCACAAGCAAAGAATAGAAGTTTCTCTTGCTTCACATCCTCACCAGCATTTGCTATTGTAAGTTGTTCTGGATTTTGGCTGTTCTAATAACTATGTGGTGGTATCTTATTGTTGTTTTAATATGTGCTTTTCTGATGTCATATGTTGTGGAGCATTATTTCATATGCTTATTTGCCATCAGAATACTTTCTTTGGTGAAATGTCAGTTAAGGTTTTGGCCCCTTTCTTTTCACTGGGTAGTTTGTTTTCTTATTGTTGAGTTTTAAAGTTCTTTGTATATTTTTGGATAACAGTTCTTTATCAGATGTGTCTTTTGCAGATGTTTTCTCCATGACACATCTTCTCATTTTCTTGACAGTATTTTTTTCAGAGCAATTTTTAAAAATGTTAATGAAGCTTAGCTTATTATATCATTCATGGATTACGCCTTTGATGTTATATCTAAAAAGTCATTGCTATGCCCAAGGTCATCTAGATTTTATCCTATGTTATCTCCTAGGAGTTTTGTGTTTTACATTTAGATCTAGGATCCATTTTGTATGGATTTTTGCAATGGATGCAAGGTCTGTGTTTATATATTTTTTTTTCACATGGATGTCTAGTTATTCCAGCATCAAATATTAAAAAGATTATCTTGTTCCCATTGTATTACCTTTGCTCTTTGTCAAAGATTAATTTACTATATTTATTTGGGTCTATTTATGGGCTTCTTGGGCTTCCCAGGTGGTGCTAGTGGTAAAGAACTCACCTACCAATAGAGGAGACCCAGAAGACTTGGGTTCTCTCCCTGAGTCAGGAAGATCCCCTGGAGGAGGGCATGGCAACCCACTCCAGTATTCTTGCCTGGAGAATCCCACGGACAGAGGAGCCTGGTGGGCTACAGCCCATAGGGTTGCAAAGAGTTGGACATGATGGAAGTGACTTTGCATGCATGCACATGGGCTTCTTATTCTGTTTCACTGATCTATTTGTCTCTTCTTTCACCAGTATCAACCTGTCTTGATTACTGTAGCTTTATAGTAAGTCTTTTAAAAAGTCTTACAATTTTGTTCTTATCCTTCAGTATTATGTTGGCTGTTCTACAGCTTTTGCCTCTCCATATGAACTTCATAATTAGTTTATCAGTACTCCCAAAATAACTCACTGGGATTTTGATTGCATTGAATTTATAGATCAAGTTGGGAAAAACTGACAACTTGACAATATTGAGTCTTCCTATCCATGAACATGGAATAGCTCTCCATTTATTTAGCTCTTCTTTTATTTCTCTCACCAGAGTCTTGTAGTTTTCCTCAAGCAAATCTTATATACATTTTATTAGTTTTGTACCCAACAATTTCATTTTGGGGGGTTCTAATGTAAGTGATATTATATATTTAATGTCAAATTTCATTTGTTCATTGCTGATGTACAGGAAAGACATTAACTTTTGTATATTAGTCTTGTGTCCTGAAACCTTACTATAATTGCTTTTTAGATCCATAAATTTTTGTTAATTTTTCAAGTTCTACATAGGTGACCATATCATCTGTGAACAAAGATGGTTCTACTTATTCCTTCCTGATCTATATACCTTTAATTTCTTTTTCTTGTCTTATTACATTATCTAGAACTTCCAGTATGATTTTGAAGAGGAGTGGTGAAAGGAGACATCCTGCCTTTTTTTTAATATATTAGTGGGAAAGCTTCAAGTTTCTCACCATTAAATATGATGTTAGCTGTAGGATTTTTGCATATACACTTCATCAAGTTGAGGAAGATCCCATCTATTCCTAATTTACTAAGAGTTTTTATCATGAAATGGGTGTTGGATTTGTCAAATGCTTTTTCTGTGTCTACTGATATAATCATGTGATTTTTCTTTTTTAACCTGTTAATGTGATGGATTGCATAATTGATTTTTGAATGTTGAATCAACCTTTCATACCTGGGATAAATCCCACTGGGTTGTTTTGCATAATTATTTTTATACATTGTTGTTTGATTTGCTAATATATTGTTGAGGAGTTTTACATCTATGTACATGGGAGATATTGGTCTATAGTTCTATATTCTTACAATACCTGTCTGACTTGGGTGTTAGGATAATTCTGGCCTCATAGAATAAGTTAGGAAATATTCCCTCTGTTTCTGTCCTCTGAAAGAGATTGTAGAGAATTGGTGTAATTTCTCTCTTACGTGTTTTATAGAATTAATTGGTAAATTCATTTGAGCCTGGTTATTTCTTGTTTGGAAGATTATTAATTTTTAATTCAATATCTTTTCTAGATACAGGTCTATTCATATTATCTATTTCTTCTTGTATGAGTTTTGGCAGGTGGTATCTTTCAAGGAGTAGGTCCATTTCATCTAGATTATCAGATATGTTGGCATAGAATTGTTCATGAACTTTATTATCCTTTTAATTTCTGTGGGGTCTGTAGTGATATCCCTCCTTTGGCTTCTGATATTAGCAGTTTGTGTCCTCTCTTTTTCTTAGTTAACCTGACTAGAGGCTTATCAATTTTGTTGATCTATTTAAAGAACCAGATTTTGGTTTTGTTGATTTTCTCTGTTTGCTGTTATAAATTGATTTCTGCTCTAATTATTGTTATTCCTTTTCTTCTGCTTATTTTGGATTTATTTTGCCCTTCTTTCTCTAGTTTCTAAGGTGGAAGCTTAGATTATTGACTTTAGATCATTCCCCTTTTCTAATAAATTATTAAGTGCTATAAATTTCCCTCTAAGTACAGTTTTTTTCTGCAGACCACAAATTTGGATAGGTTGTTCATTTTCATTTAGTTTCAAGATATTTAAAATTTTCTCTTGAAATTTCTTCTTTGACCAAAGTAATATTTAGAAATATGTTGTTTAATCTTCATGTGTTTTGTTATTTTCCAGGTATCTTTCTGTTGTTGGTTTCTATTTTAGTTCCACTATAGTCTGAGGACAGACATTGTATGATTTCTATTCTTCCTGATTCATTAACATGTGTTTTAAGGCCAGAATGTGGTCTATCTTTGTGGATGTGGAATTTTAAAAATTTATCTTCTTAAGATTTTTCATACATTGTAATAGTGTAAGTCTTAATTTTTAAAATCAATTGTGGCATATGTTCAACCATTTTTTTCCTTTAAATATTTTTTTCTGCCTCTTTCTTTCCATCTCTTGATTTAGAACTTCCATTACACATGTATTGTATGGCTTGATATTGTCTCACATGTTCCTGCTGCTACTGCTGCTGCTAAGTCACTTCAGTCGTGTCCGACTCTGTGCGACCCCATAGACGGCAGCCCACCAGGCTCCCCTGTCCCTGGGATTCTCCAGGCAAGAACACTGGAGTGGGTTGCCATGTCCTTCTCCAATGCATGAAAGTGAAAAGTGAAAGTGAAGTCTCACATGTTACTATGGTTTCGTTCATTTTTTTCTCTAGTATTTCTGTTTTCTGTGCTTGTTTTGGATAGTTTCTATTATTATGTCTTCAAATTCAGTGATCTTTTTTTCGGCAATATCTAATTGGCCCTTAAATCCATAAGTGAACAGTTTCATTTCTGCTATTGTGTGTTGGACCTCTAGAATATTTATGTGACTGCTTTTTATGCTTTCAACTTATTATCTCTTCATTTCTTTGTTTTCTCTTAAATTGTTGGCCTTTTATAATAACTCTTTTAAAGTCCTTGTCTTCTAATTTCACATCTCTGCCACTTCTGGGTTTATTTTCATTGACTAATATTTTTCCTGATTGAGGTCACATTTTCCTATTTCTTGACATATCTGGTAATTTTTTATTGGATGTTGGTCATTAAGAATGTTACATTTTTGAGGTATTTTGTTGCTTTCTTTCAGAGAGTATAGGCAATTGTACTGGCAGACAGTGAGGTTACTTGTGATTCGTTTGATCCTTTTGAGGGTTGCTAAGTTTTGTTAGCGCAAATCTAGAGTAGCCTAATTATAAGGCTATTCTATTCCTAGTACTAAGCCTTGAGTTTTTTATAGCCTTTACCTGAATGCTTAGGTGGTCAATGAAATCTTTCGACTCTGAATGTCTCTTAACCCAGTGTGAGCTCAGAGAATTGTTCAGTTAGAAAGTGCTTGCAGTTGTTCTTTGCCTGTTTTGTGGTGTTCATTACATATGTGCAGTTTGGGATTCAGCCTAAGACTCAATGAGACTCCTATACAGATTTTTTGAGCTCTTGTTTTATGTAGCTCTCCCCTCTTTGAAATGCTTCCAGCAACTACCAGGTGCTTCAGCTTTTCCAAGCTCCTTTCTCTCTCTCTCCTCAACTCAAGTTGCCAAGCTCTACAGGTGCTCTCCTGCCCTGCACTGAGCCTAGAAAATTTGCTCTAGGATGAAAATGATGCTCTTAGGGATCACAGATTTGTATGTATGTTATCTAGTATCTAAAAACAGACATTTCATACTTTTTGTCCAATTCGGTAGTGTTTATTCGTTATGGATGCTGTGGGGCGGGGAAGAGTACAAGTACCATCAGTTACTACTTATCATGGGTCGAACCACAAGTCCTTCCCTTTGTGATTTTAAAAATAAATGGGATGAGCTATTAAAAGGAACAGAAAACAACTCCAGATAATAAAAATAGTAACAGTTAATACCAAGTATTAGCTGGAGTATATGAAAGTAGGCCAGGTTAAGAAACTACTGTTTGGTGCTTAACTTTGAACAGTCTTTCAGGAAGACATTTTGGCAAAATAAAAAAGAAAACTTAAGTATTTTCAATTTTTGAACTAGCAATTTTTCTTTTAGAGTTTTATTCAGAGAAAATAATCAGACATATAAAATTATACATTACAGAATTAATTATAATTTAAAAGTTAACATATAATAAAGAAAAAAATTTAACCTAAATGTCCAACAGTATGGAGTTGGTGAAATAAATTTGTTGGTGCATCCACATAAAGATATACTATTTAACTACAAACATTTTTTAATAAATATAACAATGATATGGGAAAATGTTTTAACAATGTTACTGAATTGAAAAAATTAGATTACAAAAAGTGTGCTCAGATTAGTCACAACAGTATTAACCTATTATAAGCATTCCTGGGTGATGTACTTATAGAAATACTTTCTGCTTTGTGCTTTTCTTAGTTTTCCAAATTTTCTACAATAAACAAAACTTTATTTTTTTTTATTTTAAAACATTATATAAAATGCTTTAGTGGATTAATAGACAATTACATTTTAATTAGAATCTAGATAAAATATCTGTAAGGGAGCCAATATGGTGCAGTGGATAAGGGGACAGGACATGAAATCTGGGGTTAAATTTCTCTCCATAGTTTGTTAGGTGAGTGATCTTGAGCAAATTATGTAACTTTTTGGAACTTTTATTACCTTACCTTCAAAATGGGGATAAATACACTATCTACTTTTTAGGGTTCCTTCTCTTGTGGCTCAGATGGTAAAGAACCTGCCTGTAATGCAGGAGACCCAGGTTCAATCCCTGAGTTGGGAAGATCCCCTGGAGAAGGGAATAGCAATCCCCTCCAGTATTCTTGCCTAGAGAATTCCCTGGACAGAAAGCCTGGTGGGCTATATAGTCCATGGGGTCACAAAGAGTCAGACACGACTGAGCAGCTAACACACATAAGAATTAAATGAGATATTCTGCATAAACCTTTAATATGGCAAGATTCTATGAATGTCAGTTAATGCATTGTATTATTACTATTATTTCAACTACTCCTAATGTTACTGCTACTAATTACCAATGCAGCTATTAGGATAAAAGACCTTATGTGGATATGGGAATGTTGTTAGAGTACTGAAAAAAGAGAAAGCCAAGAGCTAGAGTTAAACTTGACTAATTTCATGGTTTTTCTTATGAAGAATATTGTTTAACAACAATAACAACAAAAACCTCAAATGGGGAATTATTTTCAAGATAACTAAGATAAGCACTTATCTTTTAAGAGCCCCAAGAGAGATAGAAATGAGACTCCTGCTCAGTTTACAAAGAGTATCAGGGTTTTGGTGGGGGGGGGTTTTGACAGAGAATCTCTTTAGGTAAGAAAATGGATTATGGAATTTTGAGGTATTAATACTGACAAGAGGGACTTTCCTGGTGGTCTAGTAGTTAAGAATCTGCCTTGCAATGCAGGAGATGCAAGTTCTATCCCTGGCTGGGGAAAAAAATCCCCCTTTTTTTCAGAGAAACCAAGCCTGTGCATTGCAGCTACTAAGCCTGTGCCACAGCCAGTGCATCCATGCATCACAGTGAAAAGGATCCCTCGTGACCCAACAAGGATCCCTTGTGCCAAAGCTAAGACCTGATGCAACCAAACAAGCAAATAGATATTAGAAAACTACTGGCCAAGATATTTGATTATCTCATGACTCAGTTTTCCCATGTCAAATTTAAAAGAGTTTACAATTTCAATAGGCTTTTAAATAAAATATATAACATGGAAACCTTAACAACATATGGGAATCTATAGCTCAGACATGGAAGCAACCTAGATGTCCATTGGCAGATGAATGGATAAGAAAGTTGTGGTACATATACCCAATGGAATATTACTCAGCCATTAAAAAGAATGCATTTGAGTCAATTCTAATGAGGTGGATGAAACTGGAGCCTATTATATAGAGCAAAGTAAGTCAGAAAGAAAAACACCAATACAGTATATTAACGCATATATATGGAATTTAGAAAGATGATAATGACAACCCTATATGCGAGACAGCAAAAGAGACACACATATAAAGAACAGACTTTTGGACTCTGTGGGAGAAGGCGAGGGTGGGATGATATGAGAGAACAGCATTGAAATATGTATATTACCATATGAGAAATAGATGGCCAGTCCAAGTTTGATGCATGAAACAGGGCACTCAAAGCCAGTGCACTGGAACAAGCCAGAGGGATGGAATAGGGGGAGGTTGGTGGGGGATTCAGGATGCAGGGACACATGTACACCCATGGCTGATTCATGTCAATGTATGGCAAAAACTATCATGAGTTTGTAAAGTAATTAGCCTTCAACTAAAATAAATTTTAAAAAAATATGAGAATCTGAGCACTATTTTCTACCTTCACTGCTATAACCATGGGCTAAGCCACCTGCAACCAGCTCAGGCCTCCTTTCCTCTGCTCTGGCCTTCTCAGGACTGTTTTCTATATAATATCAACACTGATGCTTTTGAAACACAAGTCAAAACAGTGAGAAACAATTCCAGGCTAAGAGAACCACATGTGAAAATGCAGAGAGGCACAGAACTACAAGGCGTAGTTAGGAACCTATTAGAATTTGCCACTGCTAGAGCTTCATGTGAAATTTGGAGACCAAACTAGAGAGAGAGGTTGAAAAGTTTGAGAGGGACCATATCTTTGTGTTCCACATATAGTCAACAAAGACGTATGTTTTAGGTGACAAAAACTCATTTAACAAATTTTAGCAGAGGTGTCACAATTGCAAGTAAATATTTTAGAAAGAAGAGAACAGACTTGAGAGGGAAAAGAGAGAGAGCTGAAAGGGATGAGATTCAGGTTAGTATATTTAAGAACTTATTATCTGGGATAGTGGTACACAACCTGTTACTCACTTAGTTGGGACAAAAGCTGCCTTAACACATCTACTCTAGAAAGTTCACTGTCTGGTATAAAAGAATCCAGAGAAAGATTCTGAATAGAATTATACCTTTATTCAGTAAGAAGAATATGAGTTTAGATATGTTCAATGTTTATTATCCAGCAATTCTCTCTAAACTCATTTGATCATTACAGAGTTTATTAGGAGTCCTTTCACAGCCAACCAGCAGGCTGAAGTTGTTGTGTTATGAAGATGTTCCTGAAAACTCTGGGCTGGGAAAGAAATAGTTATTATGTGGAGAGACAGGGAAGAGATGATTTCAAAAGAGGTAGAATTACTTTGTGAGTAATTGTGGGATTTGAATAAGAGGAAGGAGTGAAAGTTGATACCTAGGTTGCTGGCTTTGATTACATGCAGCCAACAGAGATGGAATTTCAGGAGGAAAATAAGATTTGGAGAAGTGGGAGATGACAGGTTCTGCTTTAGACAGGAGGTTAAAGTTCTTTTGTATCGTCCAAGTGAGAATAGCTAGTCAACAATGGATTAAAGCAGATGAGAGATTTTGGGCTAGGTATGATAAAATGAGAGGAAGAGTGTTAGTTACTCAGTCGTGTCTGACTCTTTGCGACCCTATGGACTGTAGCCCACCAGGCTCCTCTGTCCATGGAATTCTCCAGGCAAGAATATCAGAGTGGGTTGCCATTCCCTCCAAACAACACAGAAATTCTCAAACTATGAGAGTGGTGTGGTTTCTCCAAGGGCCATTTTGAAATATGAAAGTGTGCTTTTGGTTGGCACAATAACTGGAGGTGGTGCTGATGGCAGAACTGAGCGGGAATGGAGGATGCGAACTGTCCCGCAACGCAAAGAATTGTTGCACGTGATGAATTTCCCCAGCCAAATTGCCAATAGTATTCCACTTACGAATCACAGAGACACTGGAAGGGAGAGGGTATAAAGTGAGCGCAGTAGAGGCTACAGTTAGGACAGAGGAGGACCCAGCAATGGAAAGCAAAAAATGGCCAAGCAGAGAATGCCCTGAAATGGGAAACAGGTTGCTCCCGAATCATTTCTTTCTAAGAACTGAGGGAAAGTGTTCCATGAACAAAGGTGAGGGAAATTGCTGAGGTACTTTAAACTATTTAATCATTCCCGTAATTATCAAGTATTTTTCGATCAGAAATAGAACACTTTCTATTTCAATTAGCGTTAGCATTCGTGGTTCTACCTAGACAATAGTGACAAATGATGCTTTTGTTCCAATAATTACCATACTGCTTGCAACAGTCTTTACCCTAATAATGCTGCTTTGTGTTTGTGATGGCAGTATTTTATAAGAGGTTGTCTTATGTTGGTTATTGCGGTCTAGTTTCATAATTCCCATCTCATTTTACAAATGGAGAAAGAATTAGAAAGTTTAGCACACTTATGAAGATGTGCACAGAATACAAGAAATCTGAGCTATTCAAATCTTACCTGTGAGATTTCAGGTGTGTTCTTCCCTTTGGTTGACCCTTGCTTCCTATAGATAGAAAAATCTAAATTTCTAAGGCATTCTGAGCTTATTTGCTGTGGACAGGGTTCTGTCTGGAATTTCTTAATTTTTATTTACATCTGTCTCCCTCCCTCCTTCCCTTCTTTCTTCCTATCTCCTTTCTTCCCTTCCTTCCTTCCTTCCACCATATAAAACCAGAAGGGACTGAAACCAGTTTATGAGCATTCATGAAACACATAAAAACAGCATATATAAAAAGCAAAAATGAAGCAAGGGAGGGGATCATTAGGTAGAAAGAAGATACTTGTTATTTAGGAGCAGCAAAGCAAGAAATTGCCCTTAATGCCTTATAATTTGGGACCCAATCTGGTAATGAATGTTGTGCCAAGAATTTTAAGGTTCATATAGATTATTGATAATGCAGTGATTTTGAACACTACTGGTACCTGGGGATGTTATTAACATAAGTGTAAGGACTGAGAACCACAGACTTCTGATTATTAAATCCTAAAATATTGTCCTAGACTACATAAAGTAGATAAAATTCTCAAACCCAAATCCCTTGCTTGAGGGAAAAGAGCTTGAGTGGCACCTCCCGGGGATGGAGTAGAGGAGGCCAGGTGGGTGGGATGAGTGGGGATGGAATGTGCCCAAGAAAGGTGGGGCTCCCAGAGTGTGAAGGGAGGCTGAGAGGAACATGAAGTGTGTTGATTGCAAGAATTCCAAGTTGTTCTTGGCAGCCCTCAGTGTCAGGAAGTCCCATGACAAGTCTAGGTTAAGAAGGCAAGGAATTGTCTAGAAGGCAGTCCTCTTGAGGACAGAATGGAATATTTAGCAGGCCATGCAAGCTGGGGTGTGTGAAGAATATGGAGGTGTGGCTTAAAGTGAGAGAGGAAAAGAATCTCACACATTGGTCAAATAACATTCATCTTGGGCGAGGAGGGCCTCTATCAAGAAATATTTACTGCGAGCAAACTATTGCATCTGAAGGCAAAACAGCACGAGTCACAGGACTCTGGGGCATGTGGAATGCATGTTGCCATTGTGAATGGTATGTGACAAATATGCATTTGGGGCTGTGGCATGCTGTGAAGCTGCACTGTGTCCTTGCCAGTTTGTGGTATGCTGCAGGGCTATGAGCAGGTGGATGAGAACCATGCTCATCTGTGTCCCTAGCTGGAAGCTTGCTGCATACCATATCCCCCTCAAACACTTCGTACAGGCAGCAGCTTTTCGATTGCATTCCTTCATCATGAGAGGTGTAAACTGCCAGAAAGACATTGGTTAATGTGGATAAGGCAGCACCACCCAACTCTTCAGATAAGAACTAAGATTACTAGGGGGTACAGCTGTTGCCTATAACTTTCTCCCCACCCTACATGGACTCTCCTTCCTGACTTGCACATGATTTGGATCTGAATTAGTAAGAAGAGGACATAGAACTTTCTATCAAGATATGTAGAACCAGGAGCTGCAGAGGTCTGCTCATTTGAGAACAAGTGCAGTTAAATGTATGGGCTCTGAAGTTGGCTGCTTGGACTCAAATCCCTGTGTGATGTCAGGTCTCAGATTTCTCACTTGTAGAATGGAGAAGAAACTAGAACTGTCCTTGTAGAGAGGCTGTGAGGATTTGGTGAGCTGATACCTGGAAGTGTTAGTCACTCAGTCCTGTCCAACTCTCTGTGACCCCATGGACTGCAGCCCTCCAGGCTCCTCTGTCCATGGAATTCTCCAGGCAAGAATACTGGAGTGGGTTGCCATGCCCTCCTCCAAGGGATCTTCCTGACCTAGGGATTGAATCCAGGTCTGCATTGCAGGCAGATTCCTTACTATCTGAGCAATCAGGGAAGCCCTGATACATGGAAAGTATAATTTAAAAGTTTCTGGACCACATCAGATACTCCATAAATGATAACTAGCATTTTTATACTTACGGTCATGATGCTCAGAAGTGAGGAAAGACCTGCCCCACATGGTAAAATAAGGCTGTGCCCACCCTCGGCTTGGACTTCCCTGTCAGCAGGCCCTTGTCCCTGCCTAGTTCAATTCAAACTGCATTCTCTACCCTATGAAAGTTCTGCTTTATTCCTGGCAGAATAGGAGTGAAGACAGAGTTGTCCCTTGGACCTGGAAAGAGTGAGTGGCTAGTGCTGGCCCAGATCCCTGGGGTCAGAGGTCCAGCTCTTCTGTCCGAGGTGCTGAGTCATGCCTGAGCTGTGGTTGCAGCTGCCGCTGTGCTGCTGGGCTTGGCATGGCATCTGGGGAGGATTAGGAGATTATGATCGGAACAAGACACAAAGGAATTGCAGCTGATGTTGATAAGGGTTTTGGAAGGTACTCAGAGGAGGGGAAAACATGAAGGCAGTCTGCAGAATCAAAGTGAGCGTGGGCAGAGAGAGCCATATATCAGGCAGAGGCATAAACCATGCAACTCAAAGAGGGCGAGGGCTGCCCTTTCTGTTGTTTCTTTGGGTGCCTAAAGGGAACTGTTGAAAGGACTTTGATTTTGACATTTAGTGAAATAAAAACACTCAAAATGTAGATCAAGGGCTTACTCAATACATTGCTGATGGGAATACAAGATGGTACAGCCACTTTGGAAAAGACTATGGTAGTTCCTTACAAAACTAAATATGCAACTATGGTATGACTCAGCCATTGCACTCTTGGGCAGTTATCCCAGAGTAATGAAACCTGGCTTCCCAGGTGGCGCAGTGGTAAAGAATCTGCCTGCTAATGCAGGAGATGCAAGAGACACAGGTTTGATCCCTGGATCAGGAAGATCCCCTTGCAGAAGGAAATGGCAACTCACTGCAGTATTCTTGCCTGGAAAATCCCATGGACAGAGGAGCCTGGCAGTATACAGTTCATAGCGCTGCAAAGAATCTGAATGACTGCGAACACACACACATACACACGTACAATGAAAACCTATGTCTGTACTAAAACCTGAAAACAGTTGTTCATAGCAACTTTATTTGTGATAGCCAAAAATTAGAAACAACTCAAAAGTCCTTCAGCAGGTGAGTGGTTAATCAAACCATTGATACATCTATCCCATGGATACTATTCTGTGATATAAAGGAAGCTTCTGAGACATAGAACAGCCTGAATGAATCTCCAGAGAATTATGCTGAGTGAAAAAGTCAATATCAAAAGGTTACATAAAGGTTATATATGATCCATATATAATATATATGAATAAATATAAATTCCCGCAGTAGCAAACTACTAGAGATGGATAACAGATTCGCGGTTGCCGGGGACTGGGGGTGTGGAAGGAAGTAGCTGTGGCAACATCTCTCTATTATTTCTTACAATTGCATGTGAATCTATAATTTTCTCAAAATAAAAAAAGTCATTAAAAATGTAAAGCAAGCCTTTAAGATGTCCCTTCTACCTGGAACTTTGACATTGTTAGAGGGATTTTGTATAGTCCATATTGGTTTACACAGGTGAAGTCCCATTAAAAGAACAACTGGTATCAACCCTTGGTCTGAGGCCAAAAACTAAGTCATGAGGGTCCAACCTAGACACACTTTTAAGAGTAAGTCCTATCTGAAGAGAAAAAGAGATAAAAAAACAGGGTGGGAGAACAGAGTTGGAAGCAAGAGGGAGATGGTGGAGCACTCTGGTCAGCTACTGGCAGAGGAACCTCTGCTCAGGGACATTCAACCAGGATCAAGTTCATTGACAAATGGCTTGTAAGAAATGGCTTAATGTTTTACCCTTGCAATTGCATTTTCACAGATGTCTTTGGTGTCTTAAAACAAAGGAAGGGTTTATGGTGGAGCTTTTAGAGACGATGAGAATTGGGATAATTGATGTATTGATGTATTTGACTGACAAGACTTTTCCAAATTTCTTCCAATAACATTCCCTCTGTCAAAATTGGCATGATTCCTGGCCAGAATGTAGGCTTTCTAGGAGTTGAGAGGTCAGATCAGAGCAAACCCCATTATTCCTTAAGCTGGAGTGAAGGAGAGAAGTGGATAAAAGCTCTGCCATGCAAACAGCCCATTGGTGGTTATTCTTGTTCTCCTTTTTGCTTGGGAGCCATAGAAGCTGTCCTGTAGATTGTGTTTCTGCTAGAAATGAGGAATGCGGCTGGACTAACTCTTTAAAAAAGGGAAAGTTCATTATCCAACCCATTGATTTGTGCTCAGAAGTTCACATTTGCCAGAAATCCAGTCTTTCCTCATGCTAGCTATCACTTATCCCATTCTCTCACTCAGGCTTTCCTATTTGGGTACCATGAGATTGACCTTGCTCTGTGAAAGGGATAGACTCCCTAGAACTTCCTTGCAAAGCCGGGGCACTTGGATAGGTCAGATGTGAAACTGTGGTCAAAACACAGGCTGGGGCCAGCATGTAGAGTGCATCCAGAGTCCCACTGTTCAGAGAATTTTGCCTTATTTTTACCATTGGTAGGAAGAGTTCTCATATTTCTTATTGACTCAAGATATATTCGATATGGTTGCTTGGCCCCTAAGCGTGTCTGCCTGACAACTGCAGAAGATCCAGAGATACACAGCCATCCATCAAATCTGACAAGGCTGCCTCCTACAGCAGCTGTATTGTTTATGAAATGAGTCACTTTCATAGCAAATCCAAAAGCAAACTTGTGCTGGATTTGACAGACGCATCCCACTTCATTCTTCTCATTCTCTCCCTTCACATGCTTGCCCAGCTCCTGAGTAGCAGCCTAAATTTGCTAAGATGGAATTGAGAAACAGAAAGTAGGGTTATTTTCCTTGAACAACATCATTATACTTGGTTTGCTAGGTTTAGATTAGTTCAGCAAGCATGTGTCTTATCTGTTTTCAGCAGAGGTAAGTGAGGGAGGAAAAAAATGAGTGGGAGAGATTAGTGGTTGCCACACATGTATTCTGAGAAAAGAATCTCATTATTCTGTTATTCTGTTTAATGGCCCATATTGTATCTGAGTCCTGAATATTCATTGGAATGACTGATGCTAAAGCTGAAGCTCCAATACTTTGGCCACCTGATGCAAAGAACTGTCTCATTGGAAAAGACCCTGACGCTGGGAAAGATTGAAGGCAGAAGGAGAAGGGGATGATGGAGGAAGGGGATGGCATCACTAACTGGATGGACATGAGTTTGAGCAAACTCAAGGAGATGGTGAAGGACAGGGAAGCCTGGTGTGCTGCAGTCCATGGAGTTGCAAAGGATCAGAAATGACTGAGTGACTGAACTGAACTGATTGTATCTAAAATTCTTTTTACAGCATCAATTTCTCAACAGAGGTCTAGCTTCACTCCCTTACAAACAGTAAGAGTGAAATGGAAGCTACTAAAGATGGGACTTTGTTGATTGCGTGACTCTGAGAAGAAATGAATGACAGTTAGCTTAGGAAATAGCCAAGGTGTTGGGTAAGAAAATCACTTGATCTGATTCATCCTCAAATATAGATAAAATAGGCCTAGAGACAGAAACCTTTGAGTGACTTCAAAGGATTCAGTCCTTTGGATTTTGTTCTTTTTTTGCTAATAAAATTAGTCTTGTAATAGGGTTACGTGACCACTTAATACCATGTGACCAACAAGCTGATGATGTCATAAGATGCTGAGTTTTGAGTTTGGAATAATCCGAGAGAATTTAACATGTAAGACACGGGTGTTAAAGGATAAGGAGCACCCAAGGGAGAGGAGAGGGCCCCCCAGTGATGACATTCACAGAGGTTAGATAGGCATTCACTGTAGCATTCACCTGTGTTGAACATGCACTGGGTTAGGTTCTGGGGCTAAAACAGTGAACCAAACATAGTCTCTGCCTTCAGTGGAGGTCAGTCTAATGGGAGACACAAACATCTGCCCAATTGCATAAAATATAGCAAATGGTATAAAAGAAGTGCTATTTGATGCTATTAAATGTATCTTATCCAGGATATTGCAAAGCCACCCTTGAAAAAATAAAACCTATCAGTTAAGGAGCCTGTGCTATTCCTCAAGGCTCCTAGAGAAGTCAGACATGAACAACTCCTGGTGTAGGAGGCAGGGGACGGAGGATGCCACTGGGGAATCAACAAGGCTCCTGAAAGGAAAACACATGGGAAACACAAAGATAAAAAGGAAAATACTTATTACTTGACTACATAAGCATTTAAAATTTTGGAAGGAAAAAATTCATAAATGAAACTGAAACTTGGAAACAGGGAAGAAAATGGGCCACATTAAGAGCCACCTTCCTTCATATGTAAAGAGCATTTACAAAAGAAACACTGAATCAATGAGCAGAGGTATATTTCACCTCTAGGTGACCTTAGCTGATTACTCATCAGGTTCATGGATCAAATTCAATTTCACAATTATTCTGGGAATAATAGTGCAAGTTTAGAACAAAAGATGGAAACCCCATAATGCCCTTAGGAAACTTAGCTTTCCTTTGCTTCTTGGCATGAGCACAGAAATGATTTTCAGGGGAAAGGGCTGCAATTATTTGACTGTGACATGTGATCCAGGGTATTCTTTTAGCAAAATGTTTCTATAACACCTTGTGTTCTGACTGAACACTACAGTGGAGGGTCTTGAAAATCCTAAAGCTTCCATTTGGAGATTATATCCCTAGAATATGCTACTCAGCCTGGTTTTCTAAGCTCTATTAGAAATGACCATAATCAGCCTATAGAGAATGTTGAAATATTTCAATCTCATTGTGATTTTAGTCTTTCAAGTGGCCAGCTATAGTTGCAGTGACATCCATTGTTCCTATTATGGGTTGAATCATGTCCCGCTAATTTCATTTTTTTAGGTTCTAACCCGGGAGTTGGTGATGGACAGGGAGGCCTGGCATCCTGTGATTCATGGGGTCACAAAGAGTCGGACACGACTGAGGACTGAACTGAACCGAACTGAACCCATGGTACCTCAGAGTGTGACCTTATTTGGAGACTGGGGTCTTTTTAGAGCTAATCAAGTTAAAATGAGATCATCAGGGAGGGCCCTAATCCAATATGACTAGGGTCCTTATAAAAAGGGAGAAACTTGGAGACAAACAGGCATACAGAAAGAATGCCATGTGAACATGAAGACAGCCATCTATATACTATAAAGGCCTGGAACAGAGCCTTCCTTCGTAATCCTCAGAAGGAATCAATCCTGCTCACAACCTTGATTTGGCCTTCTTGCCTCTAGACAATAAATTTCTGTCATATAGGCTACCTTGTCTTTGATTTTTTGTTGTGACAGCCCTATGAAACTAATCAAATTCTCACATTCAGTCATTTTCATCCACTTCTCTATGTTTAAAGTAAAATAATTTTTTATTTTAATGAAGTCTCTCAGTTGTGTCTGACTCTCTGCGACCCCATGGACACCAGGCTCCTCTGTCCATGGGATTTTCTAGGCAAGAGTACTGGAGTGGGTTGCCATTTCCTTCTCCAGGGAATCTTCCCGACCCAGGGATCGAACCCAGGTCTCCCGCATTGAAGACAGACGCTTTACCGACTGAGCCACCAGGGAAGTCCAATGAAACCTTATATTCTATTAAATTGTTTTCCCATATGGAAAGCAATGGAGAGATGGTGAGAAAGAGAGAAGGACATTTGGCTATTTAAAAACTGTGTTTTATAAACATCCCTCTATATGTCAGGCACCATAATATATATACAATGGTGAATAACAGAATATGGTTCCTGCCCTCATGGAGCCTATTATCAGAAGTCAAACAAACAAACAAACAAACAAAAAAACCTGAACCTAGACAGAGTGTGAGGAGTGTTTCCTATGACAAGGGTATGCAAAGCCTCCTGTGAGAGGAGGTAAGAGAGCCCCGAATCTTCTTCTGGAATCCAGAAAGACTTCTCTGTCACTCTGAAGTGACATCCGAGCTGAAACTTGAGTCATGGATAGAAATTAGCTGATGAAAGGGGTGTAAAATCAATGAAAAACAGTGAGGGCAAAGAAGGTAATGTCTCTAGGTAAAGGCAACAGCTAGGCTCCGTGCTTCACATATAAATAGGGAAGTAAACTTGGCCTCTATTTGGAACTAAGGAAACGGCCTCAGGGTCACTACGGAAGCAAACAAAGCAGGTAGAGCTGTGCAAGTGGAAAAAAAAAAAGTTATCAGCTGCAGACTTTATTTGGGCATCCTGGATGAAGGTGACCTTGACCTTGGTGGATCACCTCAAGTGCTAAATGCAAGAGAAATAACACTGGCTGCCCCCAAGCAGCCCCTCAGGCGTGCTATCCAATCTTCCTGACCTGTGTCCCAATGTTCTCACACAACACTTTCACAGCCTGATTTGGGAGTTTCTAAAAATGTTTTGTACAGAGCCAGATTTTGTGAGGGGGCCAAGCAACAAAGAAAACCCCACTTAGCCGATGGAAGAATTGTTCAGTCTTGTCCCCTGATGGGAAAGGCCACTCCCTCCTCTCCCAATCCTTTCCAAGAACCTTAAAACTGAAAGAGCCTTTTATGTTTCTGATAAATGGTTTGGCAAACATTTAAAGTTTTGGAATTGCATCCTACCTGACTTGCCTTCCACTAATCCCCTCTCTCCTCCATCAAAATATGTTGTGTCTCCTGGCAACACAGCCTGCAGAATGAGTGGTGTCTTGGAAAGGTTAATGTTCTAGAGGTTGCTTCTGGGTCCTCATTCTCATTTTGCTGATAACTACTCCTGTGATAGGAAAAAAAAAAAAAAATCCTCTCATCCCCAAGTATCAGTTTTTAAAAGTATAAACCAATTGAGGTCAAAGCCTGTGAGATGTCACTCCACCAGAATGTTAGGATTCTATTATTCTTTCTGCACCCAAAGCTACTTTAATTCACCCCTACTCAAACTAACCATACCCGTCATTGTCAGGGGAGAGAGGAAGTGGCTGCTGGCAGTGGTGGGCAGTTCTGCGGCTGCTGTGTTGTCGTAAGTGTTGTGATGCTGGGTAAACATGAGCCAGCAGGAACTCAATTTCCCCTCTTGTCGCCTGCCGTCATCTACTATGTCAACCTTCTCCCTTCACCTCACCCCTCATCCTCTTCCACCCACAAATTCATCCAAAAACTTTTGCCTAGAGGGTAATTCAAGACTTATTTCTTTAATGGTCAGAATTGTGCTGGGTCAAGACTTTTAACTGTGTATTTAATTAGTCATCTGTATGCATGTAACTTAAAGGCGTTCAGCTGTGCCTTTTTATAGGATTAATAAAGCGAGTTGTAAATCACCTATGCAGCCTTTAAAAGTATTTATAGCAGCTTTTCTCTCCCTTTGCCATTACAGAAGCTTTGTTTGAACTAGCTGAGGTTTGCACAGGGATAGTTCTACCCAGTTCTAGGAGGAAAGCGTTAACAGTCCCTTCCTGGCAAACCACAACCCCATCATTAGGCAATGCAAAATGTGCTGAAATGTTAAGCTCCAGCAAGGACGTTCCATGGCGTTATTGCCAACAGCAAGCCTTCTGTCTTAATGAAAATCAAAATACAAAAAAGGCAGTCAACTGCAGGCACAAAACTTAAGCCGAACTGGAGAAATATGACCAGAGTTGGAATGCCATGGCTTCTTGACTTCTATAAACCTTAACAGGACTTGGCAAGCCCTTCTCCAAGCTCATTCATTTGCACTGGCCAAACACCTTTTGGAACCACCTCAGCCAATTCCGCATATCACCGAGTCTGCAGAGGAACAAGCCACCTTTTGTCTGATAGGGTTCAGAACTGTTGTGGGTAGAGTAAACAGTTACGAGAACCCCTTCTTTGTGTCAGCAGGAGGTTTATTTCTCACACCCTTCTCTCCTGCCTGTGAAAGAAAAGATCCCAGTTCTTAAACAAGAACTAGACCTTTGTCATCTCCCCAACATAGTTTCTGTATAAGTTTTTCTTGACTTGAATTCTTCCAGCTGAAGGCAATAGAAAATAACATTGATTGGGATCATGGTTGACAGTAAGTTAAACACACATCCCCTAGTTACCATTTCAGGGTTAACCCTGGAGAGAAGCAGCCACAGGTTTTGGATTTACAGACACATGTTCTGAAACCTCACAATTCATATTTCTTCTTTAGAAGAATCTTAACTGTCTAATAATCAGCGACTTCTCAGTTGAAAGAATAAAAGAAACATAACTATTAAAGGAACAGAAAACCATGATGAATAATCTGACTCGGGGTTTGGGACAGGCTGCATTCTCCTTCGCATTGGAGAGTCCATAAACAGGTATCTGTTTGTGTATCTCCCTAGCTATCAGAAGTTAAAGGACTTGGCCAATTTGGTGGACCCTAGAGTTAATCACGGAGAAGGCACCCCACTCCAGTACTTTTGCCTGGAAAATCCCATGGATGGAGGAATCTGGTAGGCTGCAGTCCATGGGGTCACTAAGAGTTGGACATGACTGAGCGACTTCACTTTCACTTTTCACTTTCAGGCATTGGAGAAGGAAAGGGCAACCCACTCCAGTGTTCTTGCCTGGAGAATCCCAGGGACGGGGGAGCCTGGTAGGCTGCAGTCTATGGGGTTGCACAGAGTTGGACATGACTGAAAAGACTTAGCAGCAGCAGCAGCAGCAGAGTTAATCAACTCAGGGTGCAACTGGGCTTTTGTTTGGAGTCCTTGGTATCACTTGTGTTTGTGTTTATTCAGGAATGAAGTGTGAGGTTTTGTGTGCTGCGCAGGGGTGGTGGTGGAGAAGTGTGGAATAGCAGTGGGCTCTTCTCCCTGAAAATGAGCCCTATGAGTGGGGAGTCATGGGAATTTGATTCACCAACTTTGTGAAATTTTTCCTACCTTGGAGACTGGCTGGAGCTTCTTCAAATCTCAAACTCCTGTCTCTTCTTTGAACTTGCTGGCTTTTGTTTTTCTCCCTTCCATCCTTCTCCTTTCATCTTTTCTTTCTGTTTAGAAAAGACCTTTGGTGAAAATATCATGGATGATATCCCCAATATCTGACTTTAGAATATGGGGTTCAGGAATAATTCTTTTTGAGATGGGACACATTTATATCGAGATGGGATATCTTCTACAAAGAAAACGCACAGAGGAAAACTAGCTTTCCCTTTGATTGTGGCTAGGTTAGTTTGAACTTGTTTTCTACTGATGGATCATCTTATGCTTCTCCATTATTTTCTCTATTGTTTTCCATTATTTCTTTGCAGCTAGAGAGCTAGTCTCTTTTTAAAAGGGTTAACAAATAATAGAAAGAATTTGAAGTTAAGATTGAGAGTTTAGGTTTACATCGTCTATCATGTTTCCTTTGGTGGCTACTGACTTTTAACAAATAATGTATCATGAGATTCACCCGTTTTAGGTGTGCAGTTCAATGATTTTTATGTCAATTTATGTAAAATCTCAATAATCATTTAGAAATATTTGTATCACTCTAGTGAAGTTTCTCATATCCATTTTACCTAATCTTTTTCCTATCCCCAGACTCAGACAATCTCTAGTTTACTTCCTGTTTCTTTACATTTCTTTATATCTCATGCAGTTTCTTTACATTTCATATAAATGGAATCATTCAATATGTAGTCTTTCTTTGAAGTTTATTAATGTTGTAGTATGTATCAATCCTTTTTATTGCTGAGACTATTCCAATGTATGAATATACCACATTTTGTTTATTCATCAATTTATGGACATTTGGGTTATGTCCACTTCTAAGCTATTATGAACAATATGGCTGTGAATATTTGCGTGCAGGTCTTAGTGTGGATGTATGTTACTTACCATTTCTCTTGGTTAAATGAGTAGGTCTGGAATTCCTGAGTCATAGGGTAAATTTATGTTTAAGTTTTAAGAAACTGTAAAACTTTTTTCAAAGCATTTTATATTCTTGCTAGCACTGTGTGAGGTTTCCTATTTCTCCACATCTTGGACAGCATTTGCTATTATCTGTCTTTTTGATTATAGCCATTCTAGTGGGCATGATACCTCAGTGTGGTTTTGATTTCCATTCTTCTAATGACTAATGAGATGGAACTTCCTTTTGTGAGCTTATTTGTATTCATATATCTTCTTTGGTGAAATGTTGATTCATACCTTAGATCAACTTTTATATGAATTTTTTGTCTTAAAGAGTTTTTTTTATATATTCTGGTTGACAGTCCTTTACCATGTATGTAATTTGCAAAAATATTTTCTCCCAGTCTGTGGCTTATCTTTTCATTTTCTTAATCATGTCTTTGAAGCACAAAATTTTGAATTTTAATGAAGTTTGAGTTATCAGTGTTTTTCTTTTCATGGCTCATACTTTTTTGGTGTTGTATCAAGGATATTTTTGCCTACCCCAAGTTTCTAAAGATTTTTTTTCCTGTTTTCTTCCAAACATTTTATATTTTGGCTTTCACATTTAGGTCTCTGATCCATCTTAAGTTAATTTTTGTGTATGGTATGATGTCTGAGTTTACCTTTCCTCAGGTGGACATACAATTTTCCCAACATGTTTGTTAAAATGATTATTCTTGCTTCATTGAATTTTGTGTCAAAAATCAGTTGACCTTAAATATAAAAATTTATTTCTCTCAATACAGTTGCATCTTTATATCCTTATGCCAGTGGCTACTATTGACTTTGATTTTTCTGAAATTCTAATGGTCTAAAGAGAATCAGTGCAATTGGACGTAAGACATTAAGGTAGATTTTTTTAAAAAATAAATCCTCCCCATAAACAGAAATGGGGGAAATTAGGTGATTTAACACATGATTCATAGAAAAGGAGAACCCAGAACCAGGGCTGTGTGTGGGACTGGAATGACTCTCCTGCAGAGAAGACCCACTGTATTGAATGAAAGCCCAAAGCAAATACAAGACTTGAATTAAGCAAGGGAGTTCTCAGGAGAGGGGTCAAGAGATGGGAGAACTGTTGCCAGGTGGCCACTTAGGGAAAATATTTCTCTCTCCTGCCTGCCCAAACTCATCAAAGAATGTAAACTTGGAACAATTTAGTAAGAACCTCTGTTTATTTTTAATGGAGATGTCTCTAAAAGACTATGATATATGAAAAAATAAAAAACACTCCTTGTGTTCCTTAAAAAAAAAAAAAAAAGAGACAAAAACAAAGCCACTTTGATGAAGGAGAAGAGTGGGAGGAAGGAGACTTTTATTTCTAGCTTTCTTTTTTTCTCACTCTTTCCATCCTTCCTCCAATTTGTAATATGTCAGGGATCTGTTATTGGTCTAGATGCAGAACCAGCCCTCCATGATCATTTTTTAAAATGTATATATCATCAACAGCATAAATATCACTTACAGTAACAAAAATATAGCAAGCCTAGTTTAGGATCCATAATTTAGAGCAATATGCAAGGCACAAAGAAAACATTTGGCATTATCAAAGTCCACTGATATGAGATGTTTCCCAAGGAGTCTCTTTACTGAATTACGCATGACAAAACATGAGTACTGAAATCATTTCCTCAAAAGGAATACTGTTTTCTAAGCTTCTTGTAGACCAAGAAAAAAAGTTCACTGAATCCACAGAGCTGACTATACAGAATAAAGGGGCTTTTCCTGGATTCATGTTGAGATGTGACTTTGGCTCTTCATGTCCCCTGCATGGAGTAGTCTGGGGTCCTTAAGACATCTTAGAGGATAGGCATGAGCTATAATTAACTGGGGAGCCTCGTGTATCTCTAGGCAAAATGAGCTTCATATCATGAAACACTACAATCTAATTCCCTTCTTAACTCACTGGGTTAAGGGAAAATAATATGACCTCTAGAAACAGGAACATATTACAGTGAGTTTGGGCCAATACATGGCTGGAACCCATTGATGTTCAGTAGTCTTGGCTTCTCTTTCATGCCTGCCACTCTGCATCCTCCACTCCCTGCAGAAGGAAACTCTCAGGAAAGCTAGGACACTAGACAGGGAAGTTACAATGGATGGTGAAGGATACAGAAAGATCTGGTCATGGTTCAGTGCCTGCCATTCAAGCCAAAGCTCCAGAGCTCAGCATGTGAAAATGAATAGACCCTTCAAAATGTTAAACACATATGTATTTTATATGAAATTTTCTTCCAAATAACCAGACTGATACCAATGATTACCCTCAGTGCAGAACAAGAATCTGATGGATCTCAGCTGAGTACCAACCCTTTTCCCCTGAATACCACACTGAAGATAGGTGGAAACCCCAAACCCAGGGCTGGCCAGGACAAAAGAATGAGGGAAACTGTGTCTTCAAACCTCTACACCCTGTTTGAAACACTCCCCTTTTCTGGTTTCCCTCTTCCCTGATGGCCCTGGAGCTCCACCGTGGCCCCTGCATCACTCATGGCTTCCTCCTAGATCTGATCACTTAGGATCATTGCCTCCCTCTCCCCAGAATGCCCTGCCCGCCATGCTGTTTTTAATGGGCCCTCTGAGGAGAAGGCCACGCATCCACTCACATAGACTACTATGGATTGATTGTCTTTAGGTTTCTAGAAATTACTTTAGTTGACAGAAATTGGGCTTCCCTGGTGGCTTGGCTGATAAAGAATCTGCCTGCAATGTGGGAGACCTGGGTTCCATCCCTGAATTGGGAAGATCCCCTGGAGAAGAGCGAGGCTACCCACTCCAGTTTCTGGCCTGGAGTATTCAATGGACTCTTTCACTTTCATTTTCTTTTGACAGAAGCTAATGGGGTGGCTTCTAGGTGTCACAGTGGTAAAGAATCCACCTGCCAATTCAGGAGATGCAAGAGACATGGGTTTGATCCCCGGGTTGGGAGGATCCCCTGGAGAAGGAAATGGTTACCCACTCCATTAGTCTTGCCTGGGAAATCCCATGGACAGAGGAGCCTGGCGGGCTACAGTCCATGGGGTCGGAAAGAGTCGGACATGACTGAGCGACTGAGCACACACACAGTGGGGAGGGGCTTAGACGCTAAGAGATGCTTTCAATATCACTGTGCTTTGTGGCCTGGAACCTACTCCATCTACTGTCCATCTCCCCTCTCTCTTTTGTTGGAGAAGTCTAGAGAAGCCAGGCTCGCCTAGGCCAAGTGCCTGGGGGAATAGAGGCAATGTCGTCTTAGCTTTGTTCTACACAGTTAATCTCAATTATTGTAGAGCGATTCGTGTCTGCTTGTGAAAAAAATCATCCCAGACTGGCCTCACATGCTTTGGTTAGTCACTGCCATTCCGTGGGTCTCTGTTGTCAGCCTGGACACATGCTTAGTGACAACAATTGCCACAGGCTGCCCTCTGCTCGGCAACTTGGACACTTTGTTCTGACCACACTGGACTCTTCGCTTGGCTTCCTTTCTGTGGAAGCTGTGAAGTTCCCATTGTGTTGGAGTTGGCTGGGGCTCAGCAGAGTCATGCAGGGATGCGTCTGCTTGAGGGTGCACTGTCCACAGGGGTGGGGGGTGGAAGATTGGAGCTGCTGTGGAACCCCAGGGCTCAGGACAGGGGATTCCCTGGTGCTTCCTTATTCCAGGAACCCAGGACAGAGCTCAGAGAAGGGGCAGTTTGTGTACAAAGTGTACCCAGGAGCACTCTGGGGATGCAGCCATAGGAGGAGGGGTGGATGAGCAGGGATGGGGGAGAAGGCAGCCTGAGTATATCTGGCTTTGACTTATTGAACTAAGCTCATTACCAGCAATTTTGGGGAGAAAACATTTAGTGACTGTCATTAAAGGGCTCAATCATTTTTTTCTTTTAAATAGTGAATTTTCTTTTCCTGTTTATCAAAACATCCATGCTCATTATAGAAAACATGAAAACTACAACACCAATAGGAAAACAAAAATCATCTAAATGGGGACAACTCTTGTTAATATGTTAATTCAGTTCAGTTCAGTTCAGTTGCTCAGTTGTATATGACTCTTTGCGACCCCATGAACCGCAGCACGCCAGGCCTCCCTGTCCATCACCAACTCCCGGAGTTCACCCAAACTCATGTCCATTGAGTCGGTGATACCATCTAACCATCTCATCCTCTGTTGTCCCCTTCTCCTTCTGCCTTCAAACTTGCCCAGTATTAAGGTCTTTTCAAACGAGTTAGCTTTCCTCATCAGGTGGCCAAAATATTGGAGTTTCAGGTTGAACATCAGTCCTTCCAATGAACACCCAGGACTGATTTCCTTTAGGATGGACTGGTTGCATCTCCTTGCAGTCCAAGGGACTCAAGAGTCTTCTCCAACACCGCAGTTCAAAAGCATCAATTCTTCACACTTAGCTTTCTTTATACTCCAACTCTCACATCCATACATGACTACTGGAAAAACCATAGCCTTGACTAGATGGACCTTTGTTGGCAAAATAATGTCTCTGCGTTTGAATATGCTATCTAGGTTGGTCATAACTTTCCTTCTGAGGAGTCAGCATCTTTTAATTTCATGGCTGCAATCAGCATCTGCAGTGATTTTGGAGCCCAGAAAAGTAGTCAGCTACTGTTTCCCCATCTATTTGCCATGAAGTGATGGGACCAGATGCCATAATCTTAGTTTTCTGAATGTTGAGCTTTAAGCCAACTTTTTCATTCTCCTCTTTCACTTTCATAAAGAGGCTCTTTAGTTCTTCTTCACTTTCTGCCATAAGGATGGTGTCATCTGCATATCTGCTGCTGCTGCTGCTAAGTCACTTCAATCGTGTCCAACTCTGTGCGACCCCATAGACGGCAGCCCACCAGGCTCCACCGTCCCTGGGATTCTCCAAGCAAGAATACTGGAGTGGGTTGCCATTTCCTTCTCCAATGCATGAAAGTGAAAAATAAAAATGAAGTCACTCAGTCTTGTCCGACTCTTAGCAACCCCATGGACTGCAGCCTACCAGGCTCCTCCATCCATGGGATTTTCCAGGCAAGAGTACTGGAGTGGGGTGCCATTGCCTTCTCCACATCTGCATATCTGAGGTTATTGATATTTCTCCCAGCAATCTTGATTCCAGCTTGTGTTTCATCCAGCCCAGCGTTTCTTATGATGTTAATATTTTTACATAAATTCATCTGGTCTTTTTCACACATTTGTTGTTTTAGTTGCTAAGTCATGTCTGACTCTTTTTTGCAATCCCATGGACTGTAGCCCACCTAGTGCCTCTGTCCGTGGGATTTCCCAGGCAAGAATACTGTAATGGGTTGCCATTTCCTTCTCCAGGGAATCTTCCCAACCCAGGGATTGAACCTGTGTCTCCTGTATTGCCAGGCAGATTCTTTACCACTGAGTAACCAGGGAAGCCCTTTTTCATATATACACACACACACACACACCACATATATATATATATATTTATACACACACATATAAACATATATTAAATGTATATAAAGTTATATATTGTATGTGTGTATATATTTTTAACTAAAGGAGGAATATGTCATACATCCTGTCTTTCTTACTCAGCATTATATGTTTTTCTATAAAATTATTTTAAGAGCTATTATTCCATCTTTTTCATGTACCTTAATTTAGTCAATCAAACCTCCATTGTTGGACATATAGGTTGTCTCTATTTTTAACTGAAGTCTTTGTTCACCTTTATGAGTATATATTTGGAATACATTTCTAGAAGTGGAATGCTCATGTTAAATTTTTTATACACACTGACATGTTTCTCTCCAGTAAAATTGTTCTAAATTATATTTGTATCAGTAATATATGAAATATCTGTTTCTCTTTACAGTCTACATTGGATAGACTGTTTCTTTGTTAATCTTTGTCTAGTTGAGAAGTAGAAAGTTCTATGTCATTATTTTAATTTGAATCTTTTTATTAGTGTGATTTGGTATTTTTTAATTTATTTATTGTTGACGTATATACATACATATCACCAATAAATGGGGTCTCCCTGTTTTTAATTGCTTTGTAAGAGCTGTGTATACTTTAGTATGCCTTCTCTTTCTTTTATGTAATTCAAATACTTTTATAATTTATTTTCTTTTAATTTTAGTTTGTAATTATTCAAATGTTATATAATCAAATGGACTCATCTTTTAACTTTAGGTGATCTATATATGATGCTATTTAAGGAGATTGTTTCTCCTGTAGGATAGAATAGTCACCTTTTTTCTAATATTTAGAAATAACATTGTAAGCAACCCACTCCAGTACTCTTCGGAGAAGGCAATGGCACCCCGCTCCAGTACTCTTGCCTGGAAAATACCATGGACGGAGGAGCCTGGTGCGCTGCAGTCCATGGGTTCACTAGGAGTCGGACACGACTGAGCGACTTCACTTTCACTTTTCACTTTCATGCATTGGAGAAGGAAATGGCAACCCACTCCAGTGTTCTTGCCTGGAGAATCCCAGGGACGGGGGAGACTGGTGGGCTGCCGTCTATGGGGTTGCACAGAGTTGAACACGACTGATGCCAGTTAGCAGCAGCAGCCAGTACTCTTGCCTGGAAAATCCCATGGTCGGAGGAGCATGGTAGACTACAGTCCATGGGGTCGCAAAAAGTCAGACACGACTGAGCGACTTCGCTTCACTTAACTTTACTTTAATAATTTGTAATTTTGGGTACATAGTATAAGGAAGAAGTCTCACTTCCTCCCCTGACATCTTGAGGTTAACCTGTTTTCCCAGCACCATTTATTAAATAATAGCGTCATCCTTCATTGATACAAAATGCCACCTTGCTGATATATGAAATACTTATATATGAACTCTGTTTCTGGGAACTTTATATAATTTCATTCATCTGTCTGTACAATTCTGAAGCATTACACACTACTTGAGTTATCATAGATTCTTCTTGCCCTTATGTTTATTTATTTTTAAAGCTTTTTATTTTGTCTTGGGGTATAGCCAGCTTCCCAGGTGGTGCTAGCGGTTAAGAACCTGCCTGCCAATGCAAAAGGCTTAAGAGACGTAGGTTCGATCCCTGGGTCGGGAAGATCCCCTGGAGGAGGACATGGCAACCCACTCCAGCATTCTTGCCTGGAGAACTCCATGGACAGAGGAGCCTGGCGGGCTACAGTCCATGGGGTCGCACAGAGTCAGACAGGACTGAAGTGACAACACATGAACACACGTAGATAATTAATAATGTTCTGATAGTTTCAGGTGAACAGCGTACAGACTCAGCCATCCATATGCATGTATCCATTCTCTCCAAACTCCCCTCCCATCCAGGCTGCCGCATAACATTGAGCAGAGTTTATGTGCTTACTGTTGGCCCTTGTTGGTTATCCATTTTAAATATAGCGGTGTGTGCATCCCAAACTCCCTAACTATCCCTTCCCCCAATCCTTTCCCCTGGTAAACATAAATTTGTTCTCTAAGTCTGTGAGTCTATTCTATTTTGTAAGCTAATTTGTATCATTTCTCTTTAGATTCCATATATAAGGGATGTCATATGATATTTCTTTCTCTGACTTACTTCACTCAGTATGACAATCTCTAGGTCCATCCATGTTGCTGCAAATCCTGTCCTTATATTTATAATGTTCTAAGTGTCAGACTTTATTTTTCTGGGCTCCAAAATCACTGCAGATGGTGATTGCAGCCATGAAATTAAAAGATGCTTACTCCTTGGAAGGAAAGTTATGACCAACCTAGATAGCATATTCAAAAGCAGAGATACTACTTTGCCAACAAAGGTCCATCTAGTCAAGGCTATGGTTTTTCCAGTGGTCATGTATGGATGTGAGAGTTGGACTGTGAAGAAAGCCAAGCGCTGAAGAATTGATGCTTTTGAAGTGTGGTGTTGGAGAAGACTCTTGAGAGTCCCTTGGACTGCAAGGAGATCCAACCAGTCCATTCTGAAGGAGATCAGCCCTGGGATTTCTTTGGAAGGAATGATGCTAAAGCTGAAACTCCGATACTTTGGCCACCTCATGCGAAGAGTTGACTCATTGGAAAAGATTCTGATGCTGGGAGGGATTGGGGGCAGGAGGAGAAGGGGACTACAGAGGATGAGATGGCTGGATGGCATCACCAATTTGATGGACCTGAGTTTGGGTGAACTCCAGGAGTTGGTGATGGACAGGGAGGCCTGGTGTGCTGTGATTCATGGGGTCACAAAGAGTTGGACATGACTGAGCAACTGAACTGAACTGAAGGATTCTTTAATTACAGTTTTGATTTTTTCTTTGTCCCAAGAATCATTTCTAAAGGGATCTTTAAGTAATCACATAGTGATTTACTTTTTAATACTTTCATTATTAAAATAAAATATTAAATGTCTTATGTGGGAAAGTTATTACTGTTTTCTTAGTAACCCAATATAGGGGAAAATATTTATCTTTTTGGTCCAAAAGTCAATATATATTAAATGAGCCAACTATATATCAATCATATTTCTCAAATTCTCTTTCTCTTTCTTGACTCCAATCTACAAAAAAAAAAGGTATGTTGTTAATGTTTCCCCTATTATTGTGTTTCTGTGTTGTTGTTGCATTGCTAAGTCATGTCTGACTCTTTGTGACCCCATGAACTACAGCACTCCAGGCTTCTCTGTCCTTCGCTGTCTCCCTGAGTTTGCTCAAACTCATCTCCATTGAGTCAGTGATGCCATCCAATGATCGAATCCTCTGTTGTCCCCTTCTCTTCCTGCTTTCAATCTTTCCCAACATCAGGGTCTTTTCCAGTGAGTCGGCTCTTCACATCAGGTGGCCAAAGCATTGGAGCTTCAGATTCAGCATCAGTCCTTCCAATGAATATTCAGGGTTGATTTCCTTTTCAATTGACTGGTTTGATCTCCTTGCAGTCCAAGGGACTTGCAAGAGCCTTCTCTAGCACCACAGTTCAAAAGCATCAATTTTTCATCACTCAGCCTCCTTTAGGATCCAGCTCTCACATCCATACATGACTACTGGAAAAACCGTAGCTTTGACTACACAGATTTTGTTGGCAAATGATGCTTCTGCTCTTTAATACACTGTCTAGGTTTGTCATAACTTTTCTTCGAAGGAGTGAGTGTCTTTTCATTTTGAGGCTGCAATCACTGTCCACAGTGATTTTGGAGCCCAAGAAAATGAAATCTGACACTGTTTCCACTTCTCCCCCATCTATATGACATGAAGTGATGGGAACAGATGCCATGATCTTTGCTTTTTTGAATGTTGAGTTTTAAGCCAGCTTTTTCACTCTCCTCTTTCACCTTCATCAAGAGGTTCTTTAGTTCTTCTTCACTTCTGCTATGAAAGGGGTATCATCTGCATATCTGAAGGTGTTGATATTTCTCCTGGCAATCTTGATTCCAGCTTGTGAGTCATCCAGGCCAACATTTTGTATAATGTACTCTGCAATATAAGTTAAATAAGCAGGGTGACAATATTGTACTTCTATAAATTCCTTCATAAGTCTGAGGTTTTTGCTTCATATGTTTTGATGATACATTATTCTGCTCATCATAAAGGGTTAATCTCAAGGGGACCAATTGATGTACCACCTGAGATATAATAAGAGCATCAGTTCTGTGATATCTCTATCAGATCAGATCAGTCGCTCAGTTGTGTCTGACTCTTTGTGATCCCATGAATCGAAGCACGCCAGGCCTCCCTGTCCATCACCAACTCCCGGAGTTCACTGAGACTCACGTCCATCGAGTCAGTGAAGCCATCCAGCCATCTCATCCTCTTTCATCCCCTTCTCCTCCTGCCCCCAATCCCTCCCAGCATCAGGGTCTTTTCCAATGAATCAACTCTTCGCATGAGGTGGCCAAAGTATCGGAGTTTCAGCTTTAGCATCATTCCTTCCAAAGAAATCCCAGGGCTGATCTCCTTCAGAATGGACTGGTTGGATCTCCTTGCAGTCCAAGGGACTCTCAAGAGTCTTCTCCAACACCACAGTTCAAAAGCATCAATTCTTCGGCACTCAGCCTTCTTCACAGTCCAACTCTCACATCCATACATGACCACTGGAAAAGCCATAGCCTTGACTAGACAAAAGTGCAAAATCTAATCTATTCATGAAGATAAATGCAGATTGAGGAATTTCCTATGAAATAATTGGCCTGTATTCTTTCCAAAAGTGTTGAAGTTACAAATCTCAAGGGAAGACCAAAGAATTGTTCTGAATTGCTGGGGATTAAAAGACATGACAACTAAATCTAATACACAATCCTGAATTGGGTGCATTTACCATAAAGAACACTATTTGGACAATTGGCAAAACTTGAATGAGGTCTGTGAATTAGAGACTAGTTATATATCATTCTCTGGAGAATGAAATGGCAACCCACTCCGGTACTCTCACCTGGAAAATCCCATGGATGGAGGAGCCCGGTGGGCTACAATCCAAGGGGTTGCAAAGAGTCGGACACGACTGAGCGACTTCCCCTTCCTTCCTTCTCTATATATCATTCTTAGTGTCTGGAATTTGATGTTTATATTATGTAGGAGAATAAGTATTTTTTGAGTTGGGGTGTCATGGCACATCTTGTCAGCAACTTAATCTCAAAAGGTTCAAAAAAAGTTCTTTAAACTCTTGACGTTTTCTATAAGTTTGAAATTATTTTAAAAGACCAATTTAATACACATATCTTCTGAGTCATCATGACCTCCTCTTTATAACCAAATTCTGTTATATAGTTTGTCTTCATGGTCAGGTTGGTGCCAATTAATTTCACAATAAAGTGATAGTTTTTCACTTTGAATATGTTAGTGACATCTGAATGTTCTCTGTCCAAAGGGTCCCAGCCTGTGGCCTGACAGAGGAATGACATGAAGCCTGCTGAAAGCAGTAGCCTTTTGCCTCAATGGCTTTTTAGAGGGACTAAGTATGCCTTTTAAGCCAACTTAAAGCTCAACATTCAGAAAACTAAGATCATGGCATCTGGTCCTATCACTTCATGGGAAATAGATGGGGAAACAGTGGAAACAGTGTCAGACTTTATTTTTTGGTGCTCCAAAATAACTGCAGATGGTGATTGCAGCCATGAAATTAAAATACACTTACTCCTTGGAAGGAAAATTATGACCAACCTAGATAGCATATTCAAAAGCAGAGCCATTACTTTGCCAACAAAGGTCCATCTAGTCAAGGCTATGGTTTTTCCAGTGGTCATGTATGGATGTGAGAGTTGGACTGTGAAGAAAGCTGAGTGCCAAAGAATTGATGCTTTTGAACTGTGGTGTTGGAGAAGACTCTTGAGAGTCCCTTGGACTCCAAGGAGATCCAACCAGTCCATCCTAAAGGAGATCAGTCCTGGATGTTCCTTGGAAGGAATGATGCTGAAGCTGAAACTCCAGTACTTTGGCCACCTCATGCAAAGAGTTGACTCACTGGAAAAGACCCTGATGCTGGGAAAGATTTAAGGTGGGAGGAGAGGGGGATGACAGAGGATGAGATGGCTGGATGGCATCACCGACTTGATGGATGTGAGTTTGAGTGAACTCCGGGAGTTGGTGATGGACAGAGAGGCTGGTGTACTGTGATTCATGGGGTCGCAGAGTCGGACACGACTGAGCGACTGAACTGAACTGAACTGAAGTATCCCCTGCCCAATGCCCTTAGAGATTTTCAGGCATCTCTGTCTCTGGCAACTTCTGCAGGGAAGGTGGTTGTGCAAGTCATTGCCAGGAGACTCAGATTCTTTCTTGCCCTTCTACAAACCAGCTGTAAGACATAGGGAGACTCACTGCTGCTCAGAATGACTTATTTTCTAGTCTGTAAATGGACAGCATGGGAATCTAGGCTCCTTTGAGGTCCAAAATTATGATTTTGAGTATTGATGAGCACAAACATGTAAAGAGTTCAGAGAAGAAAGGGATCCATTTGGGCTGGAGCAGATAGAAAAGCCTTGGTGAAGTTGCTAGGAGAGATGCTGAGCCTTCAGTGGGAGGGCAGGATATGGACCTTCGGACAGGAGGAGAGAGCAGTGGAGAAAACATATGCAGACCTGGAGAAAAGGCAGAGAGGTTGGTTGAGTTCTGATGAAGAAGGCACCAGAGGGGGAAGGCCCAGCATGGGGTGTGGTTACTCATCTTTTACCCACATGAACTCTGGCCCATGAAGATCCGGGCACAAGTTTTTGCTTCTCAGGTTGTTCCTGGATAAAACTCATGATTGTTTTCAGTACCAATGGGAAATGGTCAGCAGTGAAAAGTAGACCAAATTTGCATTCTTACACTAGAATTATGAATGTGGTATTTTAAGGGGATACTGGGCTTGTTTTTCCTTAAACTAGTGGGCAGAGTTGAGGAGAGGGAAGGAACTAGGAGGAAAGAAGAATTATAAAAATCAATTCAGCATTGTCTTCTGAAACTTAATATACCATGGTCAGGCCTTCTGGGTGCTTTATTATTTTTTCCCCTCTCTCAAAGTAAGGGTCTGGGTAGGGGCCATGTGGAAGAATGGAAAGCAAGCAAAATGAGGCTTACAAATTGTGGGAAGACTCACGGGAGCTTGTAGACCACATAACTCTTTGTTTTGGTGACCCTGATACCCAAGACCCATGATCCGCTATGCCCACACACCCTCTGGAGAGGCAACCACTTGGCAGCAGAGGATGGGGAGCTGCCCACAGGTACCTGGGTCTGGCTGGGATGCCCAGGGCACATGTTGGGGTAATGGGCCTGCCTGCTGTGGGCGACACGCTGGCTTGGTCTCATGTTGACAGAGGGTGTGATCCTTCTTGGCTGTTGGTCCTCAAGTGGTCAAGCAGGTAGAAATCCATTCCAGGGGGGAAATGTCATGCTTGGTTGGGCTCTCTGGCTAGGAGATTCCTCACTTACATTAAGGAAACAAAAAAATGTGGGTTGACTGTTTTGTGAAAGGCAGACAAATGCAGCCTGGAGGAGGGAAGATCGTGTTCCCGATGGGTAAGTGGAGCGTGGAGCCCTGGCAGGGAGGAAGGGAAAGGCAGGCCTGGGCAGAGGGCCATGGGCAGCCGCCCACTGGGAGCACCCTCATCCCGCCCCGTCCTGCCTGCTGTGGTCGGGAACACAAAGAGAAAGAGGGTGGGGTGGGAGGCCTTGGCCCCTCTCTCTGCAGAGATCGGACCACTGACCTCAAACGATTATTGTGTTTAATGAATTGCAGCTTGTAAAAGGCTTTGAAGCTGAAAGGCAGAGCCTGAGCACTGAGGATTCTTTTTCTTAAATCACTTGATTCTATGATTCGAAAAACAAAATCTCTCTGGAGCAGAGAATAACAGTCAAGGCCACCAACCTCCAGTTGTGGTAACTTCCCCTCTTTCCAGCAGCAGTTAAATGATGAAGACTACAAAATGTGGAAACCCAGAAGCCCAAGAAGACAATGACATTCGGGCAAGAGGCAGGGAAATGGTACAGGGGCTTCAGCTGGAGCAATTAGCCCCATTAGCTTGTGCATAACCTGTAGCTGTCAGGAGCAGAGAAGCCCAGAGAGCAACTCACTGGGGGGCTCCGGGGAAAATCTCTCTCTGTTGGAACTGTCTCACTAGGCGGACGTAAAAAGATGGTATGGTGTGCATCATTCAGTGGCAATTGACCTCAGTTACTCTCCTATAGTCGAGAAAGACAGCTACATGGAATAGGGAACCGGAGGGATCTATAGCTGAGACCGGACCGTCTCCATTAGTTAGCCTGTGGACAGAAGCCACCTTGGGGGCATTTTCAGACCTGGTGTAAATCCTAACCAGCACCGTGTAGTCCCAGCTGTAGAAGAGAGAGTAGCAGGTCTGTCTTTCCAACCAAGCCTTTATTGCCTGGGCGTTGTGACGGTATCTGGCTGCCTGCACCTTAGTAATAACCCAAGAAAGGCAAGGAAAGGAAGGGAATTGAATTCTCCAGGGTTTTTCCAGGTATCTTGAAGGAAAAAGTGGAGCTCAGCTTTCTTATTCACATAACTCCTTTCCCTGAAGAACCCCTCATTGGTATTAGCACTTTAGTCTTGTCTCTGGTTTTATTTTGAGATTTAGCAGAGCTATTTTGTATTTTCCCTCATTAAGAGAAACTCAGTGTTTCTACAAACATAAGAATATTGCACGTCTGTTTTTCACAAACACTGGAAACATATTTTTCCACCTGTGTCTTGCTCCTCTCCACTCATCTCCCCAGGCTTCTCTCTCCCTCCCCACTTCCCCTTCCCCTCCAGCTCCTACTCCAGTCCCTCCCTCACCTTCACCCTCCTCTTCCTTTTCTTCTTCTCTCTGCTTTGGGCAACTTATTTTCCTAATTGTTTTACACATTTATAGGGTTTACCACTTTGAGAACCTTGTTCTTATTTGTATTTCCTTCTCTACTTTTAAACAAGACTAAAGAAATACTTGCTTTTAGTTGGTGTTGTCCACATTCATATTCTCCATCATCTTGGCCATGTTTCTGCAGCATCTTTGTTTTAGTGCATTCATATATTCCTGGGCAAGCATTTGGTTCTCTTTCTTCTTTCTTCCTTTTCTTATCAATAGGTCAAATTCTTATCTATCCTGAAACTTTCTATTAGTGTCTCTCATTAATTCTCAAATTTGTCTTTCTTCAAAATGCCTGCCTGTCTTTAGTGTTTTTTAAAATGTTGTTTTATTGTGAATTATTATTAGAAATGTATGGTTTGTTTGCCTCCCTGTTTCTGGCACAAAACTCCTAGCACCTTTGGAATTTCTTAAACGAAGTAGGAAATGGCAGTCCACTCCAGTATGCTTATCTGGAAAAGTCAATGGACAGAAGAGCCTGCTGGGCTACAGTCCATGGGGTCACAAAGAGTTGGACAAGACTGAGCCACACACACACACACACACACACACACCTTCCACCCTAATTGATTAAGATATCTCATTTTGTGTGAATAAGGTGACTTTTGGAAAGCTCCTAGGTAACTGAAGGGTGGGGGCTGGTTGCTAGGGGAACCAGCCTTGATTAGACAGTTTGAAATTTCAGCCCCACCTTCTGACCTCTAGGGAGAGGAGCTGCAGGTTGAATTCACCAGCCCATTGCCAATGACTTAATTAACCATGCCTGTGTAAAGAAGCCTCCATAAAACCCCAGAAGGATGCGGTTTCTGAGAGCCTCCATGTTGGTGAACCAAATAAAACACATCCATGTGCTGGGCCCCAAACTCCACGGGGCAGAAATTCTTACCTTCAAGGCCTTGACCTAGGCATTTTCATATTATATGAGTAATATCCTTTGGTATGCTGTGTAATCAACTGGCAATCTAGTAGGTAAACTAATATCCTGAGTTTTGTGAGTTGAACTAGTGAATGAATCAAACCTGAGGTGGTTGCAGGAACCTCTGGTTTGTAACTGGTAACAAAAGTGACAACATTGACTTGCAATTGGCATCTGAAGTGGGGGTGTAGTCTTGTGGGACTGAACCCTTAGCTTGTGGAATCTGACATTATCTCTAGGTAGACAGTGTCAGAATTGAGTTAAACTTGTGGGACATCTGGTCAGTATCCATAGAAAATTGAGTTAATTGCTTGGTGGCAGGTTGAAAAAACACACATTGGAATCAGTGTCAGAATGGGAAATGTTTTGGTTGCACAATCCCTGCAAACGTCTTTGATGTTTTTTCCATTGTACACTCTTTCTTGATTTTCTTTTTTAGGTTGCTTATCTTTGTCTTCCATTCTGCCATCTTTATTTACTATATCCTTTCCAAGAAGGCCACCTAATATAGAAGAAAGACAAGTCTTGGTTCCAGTCTTGGCTCAATTTGATCTTGGGCAAATTATATAACCTCTCAGCCTCAGCTCTCTTAACTATGAAATTGTCAATCCAACCTCTGAGTGCTATTATGGTGACTAAATTAAACAGCACATAGCTGGCATCTCTCACTTAGTGCCTGGTATATTGTAGGTGTCCACAAATGTTAAATTCCCTTTTCCATTTTAGGCAAACCCTATAAATTTTATAAAGTCTTTGGGAGTTTGAAATAACTACCCTTGAGACTTTCAATACTGACAAGTGAAACTTGAGGCCTTATCTCCTGTTATTGTTATATTCTGACTTGTTGCGATGAAGTCATCTAAAAAGAAATCTTTAATGTGTGAGTCAAGTAGGCTTTGGTCATGCCAAACTTCATCTCTGAGGAGCACGTCTTCCCTTGCTCTCTGAGGGCTACAGAGGCATGACAGCCCTTGTTCAGAGCTAGTTTTAAGTTACAGAAGCTGTGCCATCATTGAGGGGACTAGTATCATTATTCTCCTTTCTGAAAGTCTTTACCATCACAGGTGAATGGGAGAGGGGAGGAGGGAGACTCTCTAAGGTCCAGAGTAGAGAGTAGAGATGTTGTTGGGGAAGAAAAGGTGGGAGAAAGAAGTCCTGTTGGATCCTTGCCCTTTGTAATCAGAGTACCCGGCTATCTCTATTTCAGGTGTTTTATTGCACTGCATCAGATTCACTATTGAATCAATCAGTGATTAACTCACTCATGAGAAAAATTGGAGAAGGAAATGGCAACCCACTCCAGTGTTCTTGCCTGGAGATTCCCAGGGACGGGGGAGCCTGATGGGCTGCCATCTATGGGGTCACACACAGTCAGACACGACTGAAGCGACTAGCAGCAGCAGCAGAGAAAAATGTGAGCAATAAATGTAAGACAGGGAGAGAGAGAATATGAGGGAGAGGGATACACCCTCCTAGAGGAAGAAAAACTCAAACTCATTGAGAACATTGTAATGAGGTTGCATCTGTGTGGGTGCCTCAGTGGCTGAGTTGACTGTGGGATCACAATGATGGCACCAGGGGAGCTCAAGAAAGATAGGAAATGCAAAGTATTCTAAACCATGAGAACTAACCTAAGAGCTGCAATGGTGGAGAAAAAAAAAGAAGTCATTCCCATAGG
The DNA here is from genome assembly GCF_029407905.1 of Bubalus kerabau. NCBI lineage: Eukaryota > Metazoa > Chordata > Mammalia > Artiodactyla > Bovidae > Bubalus > Bubalus kerabau. The sequence continues at coordinate 12,993,051 of NC_073641.1, forward strand.
GTCAAGTCCTGCCCATGTAAAGGAGGCATTCACTTCCAAAGGGAGCTTCACTTCAAAGCCATAGTCTTCTGGATGCCCTGGTCCACTATAGAGAGTTTATTTGGATTGAGAGAGACATTGTTATAAGAGAAATAGGTGTCTCTTCTTCCTTCCCTTTTCTTTTTCTCTACTTGGCCTTGCATATACCAGCCATCCTTCTCAGTTTCTCTTTTCGGAAGTAGAGAAGGGAACAGGAGATGAAGAATGGCATCCTGTATTTGAAGCTCTTCCTTGAGTCTGTTTAGAATATGATTGCTGATGATCAAAGAGAACCATTAGAGTTGCTATTCTCAAACTCTGAACCTCTGATCTACTGAATCTGAAATTCTCAGGTGAGGCTCAGCATTTCATTTGGACAAGCCTTCCAGGTGATGCTGATGCCTTCTTAAGTTTGGAGACCACTAGATGAGAGCAGGGTGCTGAAAAATGCAGACTATGTTGCTACTAAGGCACTTCAGTTGTGTCCGACTCTGTGCGATCCCATAGACGGCAGCCCACCAGGCTCCCCCGTCCCTGGGATTCTCCAGGCAAGAATACTGGAGTGGGTTGCCATTTCCTTCTCCAATGCAGGAAAGTGAAAAGTGAAAGTGAAGTCGCTCAGTCGTGTCTGACTCTTAGCGACCCCATGGACTACAGCCTACCAGGCTCCTCCGTCCATGGGATTTTCCAGGCAAGAGTACTAGAGTGGGGTGCCATTGCCTTCTCCGGCAGACTATGTTATGTGGGTTCTAATATCAATTCTGGTTTATGGTGTGACATCCAAGGGATGTTACAAGGATCATGTGAGAAAATCAACAACATAAGAGAATTTGTTTTTGCTTATGAAGCCTCTCCCCACCCTATTGAATGTCCTGGGTTCTGAGCATGGTCTCCCTTATATCCTTCCACTATCTAAAAAGCATGGAAAATGTTGCCTTGTGGGTATCTTGCTGGTGAGTGGAATGGCCCCATAGCAAATAGTGAAAACACAGGCTGAATGAGGCCATTACTACATTTTGTTGCTTGGAAGGTGGGTGGAGGGAGCAGGAGCTACCCAGTTTTTTTTCCCCTTTGGCGACACAGTTCTTCCTGAACCCTGAGGAATAATGAGGAGAGAAAAATGAACATTTTTGTGGCTCAACTGACATTAAAATGGGAAAAAGCACATCACTGGAATTAGAATGTCCTGTTAAATTAGTCACTTTTTCTTCTAAAATTAAAATGTCTCTGCAAGCAGGAAAGAGAACAAGCCCTCAATGACCTCATAACTCATTATTTCTTAGGAATATACTTAATTCCCAGCAGAGATAAATCTAAAATCGATTTTCCATTTCTGTCGACCATTGACTGGCGGCCTGGTGAGTCCTTGTGAAGGAGTCCTTGTGAAGGAGAATATGTATTCTTTGTGGGACTTGCAGGGGCTGGTGAGGAGAGGGGGGCTGCTGCTGTTTGTAACCTTGAGGGCAGCTGCTGAGCATCTGTTTTCCTTCGCAAGCCATCCTGAGCCTCTCAGAAACCTAAGAAGAGGGACTTGGGCCGGCTTTTTCATCATAAAACCTACCCAACTGTGCACATAGCCACTTTTGCAACTGGGATCCCCTTCCTAGGCCATTAGGAAAGGATGTGGCAGGCACCACCTGCTGATAAAGAGCAAGAGGAAAAGGCATTGGAGCCTTCATTGACAGGAGGATGGTTGTTAGCAAGAGGGTCTGCTCTGATGCTTTCTGGAACATTCTTTGCTGCCCGTTCTGCCGGAACTCTCAGCAGAGCTGTAGCTGAGCTCTGAACTCTCTGAGAGTCCCTCCTAATGCCAGTGTTATGCCTATTCCTTATATCAGTGTTCCTTTCTGTATTAGAACAGAAAAAATTCTCTAGATAAGGTTTAAGTATCTTGTATATGTCTGGGTGAACATTAGACCCCCATGTGAGTGACATCATACTCATTACCACTCCCAACTCCTGCCAACAAAGTCAAGAGACTAAGAATATTAATCACTGCAGAATTCAGCAGTGACAGATTCAGCCCTGAGCTTAGTGAAATGTCCGCTGATTTTCAAACACTGTTTTCATGTTGAATTGACAGTTATCAGTTGTGCAAACACGAGATGATAGGAACGGAAGTCACGAATGAGCCACACCTCAGAAAAATGTATACTAAATCTAACGTTTTATGGCTTAATTCTGCAGAAATATGCTCACATCCATTTTTACAGCATTCATTAAACTGAAATTCTGCTCCAGGCAAAAAAACAAATCATTTAGGGCTTGACAACATGATGCAAAGTAGCTGAATGGTGAGCAGATCTGTATTTCCTTAGCTATATTAACAGCCAAGTAAATTGCATTCAAATAGCAGATTGACATATATCGCTATAATTGGAGCCATTGTGTAGCAGCACCCCTTCACCCTAGAATGACAGTAGTTTCTGGGGACCCGAACAGGAGACTGTTCTGTCACAGGCCCCTTGGTCAGGCTGTGTCCCTGTTGTTGTTCAGTCAGTCATGTCTGACTCTTTGCAACCCCATGGACTGCAGCACGCCAGGCTTCCCTGTCCTTCACCATCTCCCAGAGCTTGCTCACACTCATGTCTGTTGAGTTGGTGATGCCATCTGACCATCTTGTCCTCTGTCATCCCCTTCTTTCCCTGTGGTAGACTGGATGTGTGTGCGTGCTCAGTCGCCCAGTTGCATCTGACTGTCTGTGACTGTCTGGACTGTAGCCCACCAGGCTCCTCTGTCCATGGGATTCTCCAGGCAAGAATACTGGAGTGGAACTGCTTGTGATTCTGAATGACTTCGTTTTTTGCTTCTTGTGCTTTTTGGTTTCCTATTATGCACATGTTAACTTTTAAGAAATAAATGTTATTAAAAAAAAAAAAATACTGGAGTGGGTTATCATTTCTTCCTTCAGGGGATCTTTGCCACCTGGGGATTAAACCCCTGTCTCCTGCATTGGCAGGTGGATTCTTTACCACTGAGCTACCTGGGAAGCCCAGTAGGCTGGATAATGGCCCCTGAAGATCCAAATCCCTGGCATCTGTGTATGTTGAGGTATATGACAGAGTCTTTGCAGATGTGATTAAGTTAAGATTCTTGAGATGGGGAGATTATCTTGGATTATCAGGGTGGGTCCCAAATGTAATCACATGTATCCCTACAAAAGGCAGATATGCCAGACAAAGAAGAGAAAATGATCTGTAGCCAAAGACGAGGGAGATTCAAAGGTGCTGGCCTTGACGACTGGAGTGATGTGGCCACAAGCCATCGGATGGTGAAGCTACAAAAGCTGGAAGAGGCATGGAATGAGTGTTTCCCAAGAGTCTCTGGAAGGAGCCCTGCTTCATGTTGATTTCTGCTCAGGGATAGTGAGTTTGAATCTCTGGCCTCCAGAACTGCAAGAGAATAAATGTACGTTGTTTTAAGTGACAAAGATATGGTAATTTGCTACAGCAGCCATAGGAAACCAATATAGTACCTACAGTCTCTTCCTAAGATGAAAATGATCGGAGAACTGAGGTGCTCATACTTAATTTCAATAACTGTGATATCTCTGAGCCTCACTGCATTCAGTCACTGATTCTCCCATGAGACACTTGGGGTCCTTATGGGAATAAACTGCCGCTCATCTGTTCTCTATGGATGCCCAGTGGAATGGCAGAGTGTGCAGGAAGGCCACAGCTTGGATCCCCGTTCTGGATCCTATTACACAAATAACCCTATTCAGGACACAGATATAAGTTCAGGATAATGTACCCCATTCTTAAAAAAAAAAAAAAATCACTCAGTGTGGTTCTTTGTTTTATTCATTGAATCTTTTAAAATTATTTTTTAAGAGCCTACTCTGCACCCTGAACTGTGTACTTTCAGAAACTCAGCAATAATTTATCTCCCAGTTCTTCACCTCTAAGTCAAAACTCAACTGAATTTCATTTGGTAGGAAGTTTACACAGAAAGGAGAAGTACTACTTTTCCTGCTTACAGAAAGGCCTTTCCCAAAGTCTGATCTCACTTGTAAATCGTTTCTGGGCAAAGAGGATGAAGTGTGATTTATTTCTTCTCTCACCCAGTATGAAAGTTAAGCCATTTCTGGCTTAACATAAAGCCTAGGATGTGGCCTATGATGACAATATTCAGTCTCATCAGGTTTGCTCTTGTTGAATGATTTCAGGTGATGCCACTATCTGTACTTTCAAAATAGCCATTGCATTTTAGAGTAGGGACCTCAGTGATCTGGGTCAATGTCACATTAATCTATGTTGTGTGATAGCTAACAGTGTCAAGTCTAGTAGCATGTATATGATGAAATTAAATTATATCAGAGGAATATGGCAAATTAACCAGACTGATTCCACTGAGTTTTCTCTATTAAAGTATAATTCAGATAGATTCTAAATGTTAAAATCAGTTGAGTAACTTTTGCAGTATGTGTTGATCCTCAGTAGATCTATGTACTTGCTATATACCTCAGTGGATCTATATACTGGCTGAAAGTCTGAGCATCTCCAGATGTTGACAGTTTTTCGCAGGATGTCTTAGTGCTTGCATCTCAAAACAACGATCTCAAAAACGACAGAATGATCTGTTTGTTTCCAAGGCAAACCATTCAGTATCACAGTAATCCAAGTCTATGCCCCAACCAGTAATGCTGAAGAAGCTGAAGTTGAATGGTTCTGTGAAGGCCTATAAGACCTTCTAGAAGTAACACACACAAAAGATGTCCTTTTCATTATAGGGGACTGGAATACAAAAGTAGGAAGGCAAGAGATACCTGGAGTAAGAGGCAAATTTGGCCTTGGAGTACAAAATGAAGCAGGGGAAAGAGTTAACAGAGTTTTGCTAAGAGAATGCACTGGTCATAGCAAACACTGTCTTCCAACAACACAAGAGAAAACTCTACACAAGAACATCACCAGATGGTCAACACCGAAATCAGATTGATTATATTCTTTGCAGCCAAAGATGGAGAAGCTCTATACAGTCAGCAAAAACAAGAGTGGGAGCTGACTGTGGCTCAGATCATGAACTCCTTATTGCCAAATTCACACTTAAACTGAAAAAAATAGGGAAAACCACTAGACCATTCAGGTATGACCTAAATCAAACCCCTTACAATATACAGTGGAAGTAAGAAATAGATTCAAAGCATTCGATCTGATAGACAGAATGCCTGAAGAACTATGGATGGAGGTTCCTGACATTGTACAGGAAACAAGGAGCAAGACCATCTCCAAGAAAAAGAAATGCAAATAGGCAAAATGGTTGTCTGAGGAGGCCTTACAAATAGCTGTTTTTCTCAAAGGAGAAAAACAAAGATATACCCATTTGAATGCAGAGTTCTAAAGAATAGCAAGGAGAGATAAGAAAGCCTCCCTCAGTGATCAGTGCAAAGAAATAGAGGAAAACAATAGAATGGGAAAGACTGGAGATCTCTTCAAGAAAATTAGAGACACCAAGGGAAATTTTCATGCAAAAGATGGGCACAATAAAGAACAGAAATGATAGGGACCTAACAGAAGCAGAAGATATTAAGAAAGGTGGCAAGAATACACAGAAGAACTATACAAAAAAGATCTTCATGACCCAGATAACCACGATGATGTGATCACTCACCTAGAGCCAGATATACTGGAATGCAAAGTCAAGTGGGCCTTAGGAAGCATCACTGCGAACAAAGTTAGTGGAGGTGATAGAATTCCAGCTGAGCCATTTCAAATCCTAAAAGATGATGTTGTGAAAGTGCTTCACTCAATATGCCAGCAAATTTGGAAAACTCAGCAGTGGCCACACGACTGGAAAACGTCAGTTTTCATTCCAACCCCAAAGAAAGACAATGCCAAAGAATGTTCAAACTACCCCACAATTACACTCATCTCACAAGCTAGCAAAGTAATGCTCAAAATTCTCCAAGCAAGGCTTAAACAATACATGAACCATGAACTTCCAGATGTTCAAGCTGGATTTAGAAAAGGCAGAGGAACCAGAGATCAAATTATCAACATCCGTTGGTTCATTGAAAAAGCAACAGAATTCCAGAAACACATCTACATCTGCTTCATTGACTATGCCAAAGTCTTTGACTGTGTGGATCTCAACAAACTGTGGAAAATTCTTAAAGAGATGGGAATACCAGACCACCTGACCTGCCTCCTAAGAAATCTGTATACAGATCAAGAAGCAACAGTTAGACCTGGACATGGAACAACAGACTGCTTCCAAATTGGGGAAGGAGCTACATATACATCAAGGCTGTATATTGTCACCCTGCTTATTTAACTTATATGCAGAGTACATCATGTGAAACATCAGGCTGGATGAAGCCCAGTCTGGAATCAAGATTGCGGGGAGAAATATCAATAACCTCAAATGCACAGATGACACCACCCTTATGGCAGAAAGCAAAGAAGAACTAAAGAGCCTCTTGATGAAGGTGAAAGAGGAGAGTGAAAAAGTTGACTTAAAGCTCAACATTCAGAAAACTAAGATCGTGGCATCTAGTCCCATCACTTCATGGCAAATAGATGGGGAAACAATGGGAACAGTGAGAGACTTTATTTTGGGGGGGCTCCAGAATCACTGCAGATGGTGAATGCAGCCATGAAATTAAAGGACACTTGCTCTTTGGAATAAAAGCTATGACCAACCTAAATAGCATATTAAAAAGCAGAGACATTACTTTGCCAACAAAGGTCCATCTAGTCCATACATGACTACTGGAAAAGCTATGGTTTTTCCAGTAGTCATGTATGGATGTGAGAGTTGGACTATAAAGAAAAATGAGTGCTTAAAAATTGATGCTTTTGAACTGTGGTGTTGGAGAAGACTCTTGAGAGTCCTTTGGGTGGCAAGGAGATCCAACCAGTCCATCCTAAAGGAAATCAGTCTTGAATATTCATTTGAAGGACTGATGCTGAAGCTGAAGCTACAATACTTTGGCCACCTGATGCGAAGAACTGACTCATTGGAAAAGACCCTGATTCTGGGAAAGATTGAGGGCAGGAGGAGAAGGCAACAACAGAGGATGAGATGGTTGAATGACATCACTGACTTGATGGACATGAGTTTGAGCAAGCTCCAGGAGTTGGTGAAGGTCAGGGAATCCTTGTGTGCTGCAGTCTTTGGGGTCACTAAGAGTTGGTCACGACTGAGTGACTGAATTGAACTTAGTGCCTGAAATAGTGGTTCAGAATCTGGACACTGGAGGCAGAATATAAGAGTTTAAATGTCTTCTCGAGCCACTTGAAAGCCATGTAACCTTGGACATGACCTCTCTGAATTTCAGTATTCTCACATGAAAAAATAAGAATAAAATAGTTCTTATCTCACAGGGCCTTTGCATGGGTTTTCTGAGACACGCATATGAAGTGTGTAGTATAATGTTTCCCACTAAAATCAGGAATATAGCAAGAATGTCTTCTCATCACTGCCATTCAGTGTCATACTGAAAGTCCTAGATAGTACAATAAGAAAAGAAAAGGTATGTAGTTTGAGAAAGAAGATATAAAACTGTCTTTGCATATGATGTAATTGTCTACATAGAAAGCTCCAAAGAGTGAACAATGACAAAACACTTCCTGGAACTAATAAGTAATTTTAGAAAAGTTTCAGGATAAAAAATTAATATAAAAAACTCAATGACTTTCCTGGACATCAGCAATGAACAAGCAAATCTGAAATTTAAAACACAATACCATTAATATCACCCTCCCAAGATGTAGCACTTAGTATATATCAAACAAAATATGCTTAAGAGCTATATGAGAAAAACTGTAAAACTTTGATGGAAGAAATAAGAGCTAAATAAAAGGCGAGATGTGCCATGTTCATGGATAGGAAGATTCAATATTGTCAAGATGTCAGTTCTTCCCAACCTGATCTATAAATTCAGTTCATTGCCCATCAGAATCCTAGCAAGTTGTTTTATGGATATCAGCAAGCTTTTTTTTTTTTTATTTTAACATAGATTATCCAGTCCCACCACTTCATGGGAAATAGATGGGGAAACAGTGGAAACAGTGTCAGACTTTATTTTTCTGGGTTCCAAAATCACTACAGATGGTGACTGCAGCCATGAAATTAAAAGACGCTTACTCCTTGGAAGGAAAGTTATGACCAACCTAGATAGCATATTCAAAAGCAGAGACATTACTTTGTCAACAAAGGTCCGTCTAGTCAAGGCTATGGTTTTTCCTGTGGTCATGTATGGATGTGAGAGTTGGACTGTGAAGAAGGCTGAGCACCTAAGAATTGAAGCTTTTGAACTGTGGTGTTGGAGAAGACTCTTGAGAGTCCCTTGGACTTCAAGGAGATCCAACCAGTCCATTCTGAAGGAGATCAGCCCTGGGATATCTTTGGAAGGAATGATGCTAAAGCTGAAACTCCAATACTTTGGCCACCTCATGCGAAGAGTTGACTCATTGGAAGACTCTGATGCTGGGAGGGATTGGGGGCAGGAGGAGAAGGGGACGACAGAGGATGAGATGGCTGGATGGCATCACTGACTCGATGGACGTGAGTCTGAGTGAACTCCGGGAGTTGGTGATGGACAGGGAGGCCTGGCGTGCTGCAATTCATGGGGTCGCAAAGAGTCGGACACGACTGAGCGACTTATCTGATCTCATCTGATCTGATCTTTTTAAAATTTATTTTCAATTGGAGGATAATTGCTTGTAATATTTTTTCTTTTTTAAAAAAATTAGTTATTTTAATTGGAGGATAATTACTTATTCTAAAGTTTATATGGACAGGCAAAGGATGCAAAATATGCAGCACAATGTTGAAGGAAAAGAGCAAAGTTGAAAATCTGAAACTCCCTAATTTTAAAATTTACTGCAAAGCTATAGTAAGACAGTGTGGGAGTATTAAAAGAACAGATAAATAGATCATTGGAATGGAATAGAGAGCTCAGAAATAGACCCACATAAATGTAGTCACCTGATCTTTGAAAAGGCACAAAAGCAGTACAATGAAGCAAAGATAGTCTTTTTAACAAATGGTGCTGGCACAAGTGGACATCCATGTGCAAAAAGAAATCTAGAAACATATCTTACATACTTCACAAAAATGAACACAAAATGATTCATAAACTTAAATGTAAAGCAAAACTGTAAGACTCCTAGAAGACAACATAAGAGAAAATCTAGATGTCCATGGGTATGACATTGACTTTTTAGATGTAACATCAGAGGCATAATCCATGACAGAAAAAATTGATGAATTGAACTTCAGTTAAAACAAAACAAAACTTCTGCTCTGAGAAAGATACTACCTATAGAATATGATATGCCACAGACTGGAAGAATGTATTCGCAACAGACATATCTGGTAAAGGACTTTCATTCAAAGTAAATAGCGTAACATTTTACCCAGTAAATGCTCACTAAGTGTTAGCTATTACTGTTGTTTGCGTATTGCTATTTCATTTTGCCTCAGTATCCTTCCATTACCAGAAGTTCTCTCACTTAATTTTTTTTTTTCATAATTTTGTTCATAGCAGTTGGTTTATTCCATCCAAATATTTCTCTCAGTCAAGTCCTGAGAGCTGGCCAGCTGATTTCATTGAGGGTTTATTGGGCCCCCTTTCTAGTCAAATCTTGCACAGAGGCAATGAGTTTGATGGACTTGGGTTCATGCAACAGAGACTGAAGTTCGTCTGCTGTTGGGCAGATCAGAGGTAGTACCAGAAAGTGTGGGCAGCCTACAGGCTCACTTATTTCCACTGCTTTTTCAGTGAGAAAAGTGAGTGGGGCTGATGACATGTAGGTGCAGCACTCGGAGCAGACATCACTGTGCGTGTGTGCAGACTAGCTGTGAGAACTGACTGAACCAAATTTGAAGGCAGTACAGCTCTAAGGAAGCACCTCCCTGGCCTCCTGTCTTTAAGGAGAGCTGCCCACCTCGGGGCAGAGCTCTGGAGATTCCCCTGCTCCTTCTGGCCCAATATGTGCTGTGGGCACAGCCAGTCACACTGCAGTGGGACTCAGTGACTGGCTGGTGCTTGCGTGGGGTTTGGCCCACAGTAGAGAGCGGACTGGGTGTAAATTCAGGGTGGGCAGAATGGCAGCCCTGAGAGTGCATAAAGCCTCCTCCAACGCCCTCTCTCTTCCCCAGTCTGTCTCCCAGCCTGCCCTCTGGGTCACCTCCTGCTGAAGTAGCAACTTCCCCTAAGCTTCTGGTGAAGTGAATGAAAGAACAGGTTTTAGAAGAATAATAAAATATCATAAATGAAGATTTGGGGTTTCCCTTCAATTGTTGTGAATACTTAATTGCCTACTACATATTCGTGTGGTGTTCTCAGCATATAGAAGATAAAGGGAGAGTTTGTGGTTAGTGGATTTATATTCTTTCTTTAACTTACTTTTTTTCAATTGAAGTATAGTTGATTTACAATATTGTGTTAGTTTCAGATATATAGCAGAGTGATTATATATATGTGTGGTCGTGTCCGACTCTGTGCGACCCCATAGACGGCAGCCCACCAGGGTCCCCCGTCCCTGGGATTCTCCAGGCAAGAACACTGGAGTGGGTTGCCATTTCCTTCTCCAATGCATGAAAGTGAAAAGTGAAAGTGAAGTCACTTCAGTCGTGTCTGACTCTGTGTGACCCCATAGACGGCAGCCCACCAGGGTCCCCCATCCCTGGGATCCTCCAGGCAAGAGTACTGGAGTGGGGTGCCATTGCCTTCTCCGTATGTATATGTGTGTGTATGTGTGTGTGTATATATATATATGTGTGTATATATATATAAAAGAATTTTTAAAATTCTTTTCCAATATAGCTTATTATGAGATACCGGATATAGTTCTCTGTGCTATATAGTAAAACTCATCTATTTTATATACATAATGTGTATCTGTTAATCCCATATTCCTAATTTAGCGTCCTCCTACCCCCCACCACTTCCCTTTGGTAACCGTAAGTTTCTTTTCTATGTCTGTGAGGCTGTGGGTTTATATTCTCATCAAAAATGAGAGAAAGCAAATCTATAACCCAGAGATGTTCTAGGTAAAAAAAAAAAGCTTCCTGGTGAATTGCTGAGAGCATTTGATTTCATTTTCCCTTTGCCCTTGGGTCTGTTATGATCCTTCAACTTTACATCATCTAGTGAGGAGAGGGTAAAAGCATCAGGATCCCTTTAACATGAAAACTATAATGAAAGCTTTCAAAGAGCACAAAGACACACGTTTAACAAACCAGATTAAACAGCATGTGCAAGTAAAAATAACAGTGAGGAATAAAATAAAGAAATGGAAAAAAATATGAAACTTAATGACATTTAATTGACTTTATTGACAATAGATGGTAATTGAGTACCCAGTGCTTGAGGGCTTTAGGCTTTTTGTGGAGGGAAGTGAGTCTATGAAGATACCCAGGGAATTATTTTTTTAAAGGGACAGAAGGCTCTATGACTTTGGAAGCTGCTGACACATGACAATCCCTGTCTCTGTGATGAGCCTGTTAAGATTAGCACTGACTGCAAGCAACGAAGACTCAAATTATAGGAGCTCAAGTAAGACATTTCTTTCTTGTGTACAAGTAGGAAGTGGGCAGTCCAGGAATGACTGGCAACTCTGCTTTACAAAGTCCTCAAAAACTTGGACTCTTCAACTCACTGGTCTGCTGTCTCTAAAGTGAGGCCTTTGTCCTCAGAGTCCAAGATGGTGACTGGGGTTCAAGTCATCAGACCCAAGCTTTAAGGAGAAAGAAGGAATGGAGATGAAAGGGGCAAAGTGCATATTTCAACTTTGTTTGAGGAAGTTTACTGAAACTACATGATAGTTCCATCTAATTCTCATTGGTCAGCAATTAAAGACATGGCTACATCTAGCTATAAAGGAAACTAAGAAATGTGGTCATGACCTTAGCTAAAATTGGGAGTTTTAGTATTGTGAAGAAAAGAGAGAAAATTGCCATAGTAATTTCCTAAATCTTAGCTCTCACTAAGTCATCATTTGAACAATGCATGCCAGGCTAGCCTTCAAGTAAGATTGCCATTATATTCAGTTTAAAAGATGTGGCTACTTACAGTTTAAAGTTGATAATTAAAGAATGTAGCTTTCTTCCTTGATTCTGGTAAACCTGAACAGCTTTTCTAAATGGTGATTGAATACTTGAGTTTCCACTACCTGTTGTCAGGATTAGGAGTCAGACATAACTGGATTCGGATCCTAGGTCATCCACTTACTAGCTATGTGACTTAGAGCAGATCATTTAAGCTCTCCTAGCTCCAGTACTCTTGCCTGGAAAATCCCATGGACAGAAGAGCCTGGTAGGCTGCAGTCCATAGGGTCTCTAAAAGTTGGACATGACTGAACAACTTCACTTTCACTTTTTACTTTCATGCATTGGAGAAGGAAATGGCAACCCACTCCAGTGTTCTTGCCTGGAGAATCCCAGGGACGGGGGAGCCTGGTGGGCTGCTGTCTATGGGGTCACACAGAGTTGGACACGACTGAAGCGACTTAGCAGCAGCAGCAGCTTCAATTTTATTATCCTTACAATGGACTTGATGCCCATGCCTAAAGATGTTGCTAGGGTTAAATATCAATACAAATGTGAAATACCAGGCATATAGGTACAATTGATAGGATAAATAGAAATGTCTTTTCCTTCTTCTTTTGATATATATTATTCTCTCTCATCTAGAATCTGTTCTTCTGCTGTCTGATCATGTATACACTCTCACCTTCCCAAGAAGTCTTTTTTCTTCCTGATTCAGGTCTTTTCCAATCAATGCACATAACAGAATTTTTTGAAATTAAAAATAAATTAGAACAGATTCAGTGTTAACTTTATGCAAATTTCACTTACTTTAAATCACATTCTGATAATCTTGATTAGCAGAAAAGAACAGGGTGGAGTCATATATTGCTGGCACAGAAAAGGTTTAGGACCCTGGGCGCAGGGGTCTTGAACGTGAAAGTTGCTATTGTCATATGGAAGATTCTAAAAGATAGAAGGTTTTCTCCTGCTCAGAGGTGGATGAACTGGGATGTTTAAGTCAGAAAGTGCACTGTGGTAGGCTTGTGTGTGTGTGTGTGTGTGTGTGTACATATGTGCTTGGGAATGGCTTTGTGTGCGGGTGACCATGTGCATGTGTGACTGTGTGTATGTCTCTGTGCATGCAAGTTTGTGTAAGTGATTGCATACATATGTGGTGAATGACTGTGTGTCTGTGTGTGTATGTGAAATTTCTAGAAGAAGGAAATAATGGGAGCCCTGAGATGTTAACAGCGGTTAGGACAGGTCTATCACAGGGGCAGATCCTCTAACCGTAAGAAGTTACAGTGTGCCTTTCTGGTGAAGAGGGACAAAGAAGATTGTATAGAACTAGAAACTCTGAAAGGCTGTGCCAGCTCTACATCCAGTTGCCTTATGCTTCTCTTCCTCCACTTTTTAGGATGAATGACTGTAGGCCAGATCCGATTGTAGTTTCGCCTTTGATTTTTTTAAATGAGAAACAAACACTAGCATTTTCATTTTGTCATGTGTAGAAAACTCTATCTCTTCCTCCCTCTTTCTTGATTCTACTCTAAGAACCACCAAACAGATTGAGATCAGCCTTGCCAAGAAAGTTTTATTATGAAGATGAAAATACACAGAGAAAAGTTTTAGTCTGAAAATATAAGGTACAAAATTGGAAATCAAAATTTTAATGCATGGGTACATTTTGCTATAATTATTTTGCCATTAGCATGGACTCTCAAGCTGTAGAGCTGCCAAAATCCTATTTGAGAACTTAGTACTAGTGAATGAGCCATTATCTTTACTTATTCTCACTTTATTTTTGAAGTCCTTTGATGTCACATCCAAAGAGATTGACTTTAATGAAATAATGCAAGAGAACAAGATGGAATAGAAATTGAAACTAACCTTCAGGCTATCTTTTTTGGAAAAAAAAAAAAAAGAATTCCCAAGGATGAGGTGCACTGGAGGGAGATGAACATCCTGTAACTCCTGCTATAAAATAAATATGAATGAAAATATGGTGCCCTCCACGTGGAAGATACCAAATAAGAACTTGTTTATGGTAATGGTGGTGGGTGTGGTGATATGAGATCTCAAATAAATTGAGCTAAAAAAAAATTTCACTTGGCAGATTTTGTTTTCCAAAGATGGCCATAATAAAGTGGCTTCAATTATATGGCCATCACAGAACTATCACTTCCCACAAGGTATTCTTACAATGTGAGCTTGATGTACCTCTGTTTTTATGTCAGAGTATGACCTTGACATGCCTTGGGTCTCTGTTGCCTTCCTGGGCAGACCTTTGTAATTACCTTGACCAACAGAATGTGCAGTGGTGATGCTGCGTGACTTCCAAGGTCATAAAAAGCAATATGGCTTCTATTCGGTTCTCTCTCTCTCTTCCTCTCTCTCTCTCTCTCTCTCTCTCTCTCTCTCTCTCTCTCTCTCTTACTGTCCTTGGACCCCAGCCACCATTTTCTGAGGAAGATAGCCCACATGGAGAGGCCATCTGTGTGTATTCCAACTGACAACGGTAAGGAGGCCCCCTACTGACAGCCAGCATCACTGCCAGACATGTGGTTGAGGGAGCCTTCAGATGATTCCAGCCCTCAGTACATCTTCAGGCTGAGGCCCCAGATCTGGTGAAAGTGAAAGTCACTCAGTCATATCTGACTCTTTGCAACACCGTGGAATTCTCCAGGCCAGAATACTGGAGTGGGTAGCCTTTCCGTTCTCCAGGGTATCTTCCCAACCCAGGGATCGAACCCAGATCTCCCACATTGCAGGTGGATTCTTTACCAGCTGAGCCACCAGGAAACCCAAGAATACTGGAGTGGGTAGCCTATCTCTTCTCCAGCAGATCTTCCTGACCTAGAAATTGAACCGGGGTCTCCTGCATTGCAGGCAGTTTCTTTACCAGCTGAGCTACCAGTCTGGTGCCCTGTCTGAATTCCTGACCTGCAGGAACTGAGAGAGATAATAAATAATTACTGTATTGTTGTTTTAAACCATTAACTTTGGGAGTAATTTGTTATTCTTCTGGGAGAATTCAGGGATGCCACCAGATCAGCCACCCAGGGAACTGGCAGATTCTGCTTTTTGCAGCACTGTTTTACTAGGATGGTACAAGGGCTGTCTGTCCTGGTCTCTCCTTCTTGACCAAGGTCATCATGGTTAAGTTGGGCTTAACCATTAGTCTCTCACAGACTCTTCAAACTGAGGAATCTAAGTTATGGTTCAGGTTCTGTAATCTACTTATCCTTTTTATGTGTTCACATAGTTCACTTTTTTTGGATTTTTGCCTATATAGAATGGTGCTTCCTAACATTTAATGTGTGTATTAATCCAATGGGGATCTTGTTAAAATTTAAATTCTGATTCAATAGCTCTAAGGTGGGGCTTGAGAGTTTGCCTTTCTAATATTCTCAGAGGTGAGGCTGATACTGCTGGTCTGGGGACCACCCTTTGAGTATCAAAGGTGTAGAGAGTTGTATGGCCACAACAAAATTTTGTATAACCTGTTTCCAAGGAAGTAAACCAGGGGTAATATTTACTGTCATTGATCACATACAGTGTGATAAGACCCTTCTTATCAACTCTACTCCTCTCAACATCCTGCTAGTAAAGATCTTCATTTCTATTATGAGAAAGCTAAGGTTCATAGAAATTAGGTAAGAAGCAGAGCCAGGACTCATCACAGGACTGAGTCCATGACACTGTGCCATCCATCTTTCCTGCTTCCTAAGCCCGGAATAGGTTCTCTGGTTATCGTTCTACTTTTAATAAAGAGATAGCACTATAACAGTGCTGTCCAATAGAACTTTCTGCAATTATAGAAATGTTCTGTGTCTGTTCTGTCCAATATGGTAGCCATGTATGGCTATTGAGAATAAAAATGTGGCTAGTGTGACTGAAGAACTGAATTTTTTATTTAATTTTAATTAAAATTTTAAATCACCTTATGTGTCTAGTGGCTAGAACAGATGGCTGATGGATGTTGGCTACTATATAGGACAGCGTAGCTCTCTAGGAGGGGTCCTCAAGAGCAGTGGGTGTGAAAGGTGTCTTGAAATTGCATTGCAGGTATGTGTGCCATAACTGTGTCTGCATGGAAACTTTGTAAGCATTTTATACAGTGACCAGAACTTTCATCCATAACCTTTACTTCCCTCTTTTTTCCTTTCCTGTGTCCCATTGCTTCAAACAATTTCTTCCTTTTGAATTGCATCAATTAAACAGATGCCCTAAACACTCTGCAAATACTGGAGGTCATGTAGAGGTAGAAACACTAATTCAGTAACGGGGAGGACTGGAATAGCAAGTGGAAACCACCCTTCCATTCTTTACAAGTTCGGGAAAGAATGAAAAAGATCTATTCAGATGCTTCCCTTTCCTCTTGAGACTTTAAACAATCAGAATGCTTTCAGCTACAAGTAGTAGAAACCCTGACTCACATTGCTTTACACAATGAAGGAGTGTATTATTTCACGTAATTGGAAGTCCAGGGCAGAGTGGACTTCAGAATGAGTTGACTCAATGGCTCAGTCCTGGTCTCTTAAAAGACCCATGTTCTCACCAACACTCCTATGCCTCATCTTTAAAGCTGGCTTCCTCTGCATTCTGGCAGCAAGATGGCCACAGTAGTTTGGGGCCACATGTCCAGATGTGGCAATGTCTGCAGAGGAAAGGGGAACGCATCTCTTCTGCAGCTCTCTTGGAAGATTGAAAAGTTTCTCCAGAAGTGCTCAGATTTCCCTTCATGTTTCTTTGGCTGGAATTAGGTCACATAACCACTCCTGAACAAACGTAACAAGAAAAATGAGATTTTCCTTACTCTGATCAGGATCACCCCTGGGGCTAGGAGTGGGATCAGCTTTTCCTTAGTACCAGGCTACCTGGAGAAGATTGGGGTTCTATTAGAAGGGAAGAAAGGGGAAGAAACCCCAGTATCTACTACAGTATGAAACCTTGAAGGGGGACTGGGATAGAAGATTATGGAAGCAACCAGTTTAGTAAAAATAAATCAGAGAATGTCAGAGTAGCGGCTTGTTTCTCTGAGCATAACCATGGGTGGCTCCAAGTCTCTTTTTGTTGTTCTTCATTGGCTAAGTCATGTCCAACTCTTTGTGACCCCAAGGACTTCAGCATATCAGGCTCCTCTGTCTTTCACTATCTCCCAGAGTTCACTCAAATTCATGTCCATTGAGTCAGTGATGCCATCCAACGATCTCATCCTCTGTCATCCCCTTTTACTCCTGCCCTCAGTCTTTCCCAGCATCAGAGTCTTTTCCAGTGAGTTGGCTCTTCACACCAGGTGGTCAAAGTATTGGAGTTTCAGCTTTGGCATCAGTCCTTCCAAGGAATATTCAGGGTTGATTTCCTTAGGATTGACTGGTTTGGTCTCCTTGCTATCAAGGGGATTCTCAAGAGTTTTCTTCATCACCACAATTCAAAAGCATCAATTCTTTGGTGCTCAGTCTTCTTTATGGTCTAACTCTTACATCCATACATGACTACTAGAAAAACCGTAGCTTTGATTATATGGACTTTGTCGGCAAAGTAATGTCTCTGCTTTTTAATATACTTTCTAGGTTTTCCATAGCTTTCCTTCCAGGGAGCAAGCATCTTTTAATTACATGGCTGCAGTCACCATCTGCAGTGATTTTGGAGCCCAAGAAAATAAAATCTGCCACTTTTTTCACTTTTCCCCCTTCTATTTGCTATGAAGTAATAGGACCAGATACTATGATCTTGAATGTTGAGTTTGAAGCCAGCTTTTTCAGTCTCCTCTTTCACTATCATCAAGATGCTCTTTATTTCCTCTTCACTTGCTGCCATTAGAGTGGTATTATTTTCATATCTGAGGTTATTGATATTTCTCCCAGCAATCCTGAGTCCAGCTTGTGGTTCATCCAGCTTAGCATTTCACATGATGTACTTTGCATATAAGTTAAATAAACAGAGTGACAATATATAGCCTTGTCATACTCCTTTCCAAATTTTGAACCAGTCCATTGTTCCATGTCTGGTTCTAACTGTTGCTTCTTGACTTGCATACAGGTTTCTCAGGAGGCAGGTAAGGTTGTCTGGTCTTCTGATTTCTTTAAGAATTTTCCACAGTTTGTTGTGATCCACACAGTCAAAGGTTTTGTTGTTGTTGTTAAGTTGCTCAATTGTGTCACTGTTTCCAACCCCACAGACTGAAGCACACCAGGCTTCCCTGTCCTTCACCATCTGCTGGCGCTTGCTCAAACTTGCATCCATTGAGCAGATGATGCCATCCAGCCATCTTGTCCTCTGTCGTCCCCTTCTCCTCCTGCCTTCAATCTTTCCCAGCATCAGGGTATTTTCTAATGATTCAGCTTTTCACATCAGGTGACCAAAGTATTGGAGCTTCAGCTTCAGCATCAGCATCAGTCCTTTCAATGAATATTCAGGATTGATTTCCTTTAGGATTGATGGGTTTGATCTCCTTGCAGTCCAGGGGATTCTCAAGAGTCTTCTCCAACACCACAGTTCAAAAGCATCAATCCTTCATCTCTCAGCCTTCTTTATGGTCCAACTTTCACATCCATACATGACTACTGGCAAAACCATAGCTTTGATTATAGAGCTTTGTTGGCAAAGTAATGTCTATGCTTTTTAATATGCTGTCTAGGTTTATCAAAGCTTTTCTTCCAAGGAGCAAGTGGCTTTTAATTTAGCATAGTCAATGAATCAGAAATAGATATTTTTCTGGAATTCCCTTGTTTTCTCTACAATCCAACAAATGTTCATCTCTGGTTCCTCTGCCTTTTCTAAACTAGCTTCTACATCTGGAAGTTCTCTGCTCATGTGCTTTTGAAGCCTAGCTTGAAGGATTTTAAGCATAATCTTGCTAGCATGCACAATAAGCACAATTGTATGGTAGTTTGAAAATTGCTTGGCATTGCCCTTCTTCAGGATGTGTCTTTGGAGGAAGCCCATATTTGGCTCAGTGCCACATCTAGTGCATTTTAAGACTGAGAGCAATGGTGACGTCTAGGCCAATGGAGGTATAAAGGTGCTTCTGATTCCCCAGTTTCCAGGCAGGGCACACAGGGCCCTGGAAGTTCCCAAACGACTTGGTGAGGGCCACAGCAGGACAACAGGTGCTGAGAAGTCCAGTGGACCAGCAGAGGCCTGAGAAGCATGTGACTGTCAGGTATGCAGTACAGAGTTCAGAGTAGGATCTCCCTTTTGCACCTAAGGCTCTTCCTCATAAGACTCTTCCTCTCTCTCAGAATGTTCCCAACTTACGGTGTCACATCCTACCATCCTGTGGCTGTTACCTGCCCACCCCCAAGATGGCTCCATAATGGACATAATGTCAGGGGACTGCTTGTGCCTCTACCTGAGCTCTTGATTCCTTCTTGCATTTAGAGAGCACCTGATGGGCTCACCTTGTGCCTTCAGGGAGTCACACCCAGCCCTCTGTGTGTAACCAAAGGCCTGGGAACAACCTGGTTTGGGTATCTTTTTCTCCATTGAAAGATATCTAGTGAACCAATGGGTAATATCAGCATGAAATATTTTCCCACTTACATAGGTCATCTCCTTGAGTCATATTCTCTGATTTTGCTCTTGTTCAAATTCACCTGGCCTCTCCTGGATCTCTCAGAGGGAGACCCCAAGGTGCCCAACACTGGCCCTGAACCACCTCACATCTGCTCTGTCTCCTGAGTGTCATCACGACTTACCCTACTGAAATGAGAAAGGAGCTCAGCCTTGCCTCCATCCCTGTGCAGTCAGGCTGGAGCACCTGATTGTCCTGGGAAATCTCTCCTGTCCTGGGAGTTGGAAATCCCCCAGGCTGAACCACTGCACAGCCTTTCCTGAACTGCTGTACAACTTCCTCAGGCTTCCTGCCTGCCTCTCTTTCCTTGCTTCTCAAAAACCCTGTTTCTGGAGAACTTTTCTTTCGTTACTCATGTAATATCCTGCATCCCTCATTGGTCCAACATTGGGTTTATCCTCTTACCTTCACCCCCATGCCACTCCATCCCCGCATCTCTCCTAGCGCATCCCTCCGCCTGACAGGATAGTTCAGAATGCTGCCACACCTCTCCCCAGGGACCCTTCTCCTTGTCTTGGTTCTCTATCCCTTGAAACACAGTGGACCAATGAGTTTAGGAAAGTCTTAACTGAGCCCTGCTGGAGGACCTATGTCATTGTTTCCAAAGGTAAGTCCACTCACGGGAACCAGGTAGTTGTATCAGAACAGCTTTTGAAACATGCATGTCCCTAGGCCTATGTCCCAACAACTGAATAAAAGACCTGCGAGTGGGGTGGGGTGGGGTGGAGAAGGAGACAGAGGGGCATCTACATTTTTAAAATATACTTCCTGAGTGATGTTGTAGATCCTGGTGTGGGAATTTGTTACAATATTGCTTCTGTTTTATGATTTGGTTTTTTTGGCCATGAACCCTGTGGGATCTTAACACCCCGATCAGGATCACAAATGCACCCCCTGCATTGGAAGGGGAGTCTTAATCACTGGACTGCCAGGGTAGCCCCAGTGTTGAGGTCCAAGGAGGCCCTAAACTCCGGTGGGAACAGTGGAAGAACCCTTAGGAGAAAACTCCCAAAGGGGCAAAGGCAGCCCATTGAGTTGTCCAGCTAAAGACTAGGTCAAGGTTTCAGGTTTGGTGATTTCTTGATACAGGTGCACCCTGTATTTACAATCCAACCCTATCTGGAGGGGAAGAAGGGCTGATAGTGTGGGGGCAGTGGGGAGAGCGTATATGGCAAGTCATGACGTGTGGGATTTTTGATTATGTGGAGGGTTGGCCCCAACTCCTGCATTGTTCAAGGGTCAACTGTACTGTGTTTTTAAGTCCACCTCATATTCTTCTATCTCAGCAGCTTGGAAATAGAGTCAGAGAGAGCAAGATCGGGTCATCATAACTCACAAAAGCAGTACAGAGAGAGAAGGAACAGATTCAAGAGACATTTCAGAGACAGCATGGCAAAGAACTCTCATAGAAGAGAACTATTGGATTTCCAAGCTGCCTTGATTGTTGAGGATTTTTACTTTAAGACTGGAAACTACAATATTCCAGCTCTACATAGACATTTGAGTTTGATTCCAAGTTCAGAAACAACTAAAAGAAGTAAGTTTTAGGCCTGATAGATACTCTGCTATTCACAACATCATTTTAAATATGTGTTTTGTGTCAACATGAGACAGTCTATGACTTTAATGGTTTTAGCCTCAAATGGCTGGACACTTTGCCAGATGCATGTGGATTATTATAATAACTGCATGTGATTGTTGGGTGTTCACTGTATGCCAGACCCTGTAGGAAGTGCTTTACATGTGTTATCTCATCAGTTCTCACAACTGCCCCATGAATTAGGTGTTATTATGACCCTCATTTTACAGATGAATGAGTGGAAGCTCAGAAAGGAGAGGTGGCCTGCTAAAGGTTGGTGTTGTTCATTCCCTCAGTCGTGTCTAACTCTGCGACCCCATGGACTGCAGCATGCCAGGCTTCCCTGCCCTCCACCATCTCCAGGAGTTTGCTCAAACTCATGTTCATTGTGTCGATGATGCTATCCAACCATCTCATCCTCTGTCATCCCCTTCTCCTCCTGCCTTCAGTCTTTCTCAGCCTAAAGTTACACAGCTGATAAATGGTAGCATTGGAATTAGAATTCAGGTTCACTGACCAGAGTCATTCTGACTGCAGTTAAAGTACTGATAAGAGAGCTCAGGGGCTTGGAAAGTGAGCTGGGGTGTGGCCACACCCCCATCTGGGTCAGGAGGTCTAGGCAATGCCAACAGCAAATTCCTCTTAGAGTCAAAGCATCCCCTCAGGGAGACCCTCATTCTGTGCAGAAGGTGGCACCTTCAGTCCTTTGGCTTGAAAAGGAAAGGTTGAACTTAGTCCCCATTTTCCAAAGCTTGCCCCTGCTGCTGCTACTGCTGCTGCTAAGTCGCTTCAGTCGTGTCCGACTCTGTGCGACCCCAGAGACGGCAGCCCACCAGGCTCCCCCATCCCTGGGATTCTCCAGGCAAGAACACTGGAGTGGGTTGCCATTTCCTTCTCCAATGCATGAAAGTGAAAAGTGAAAGTGAAGTCGCTCAGTCTTGTCTGACTCTTAGCGACCCCATGGAATGCTGCCCAACTCGCATCCAGATGGAACATGAAATAGATACGGGCGCTTGCTGGTCACAAAACTGGTTCCTGAATTGCATGACTGATTCCCAAGCGCACTTGTAGAGATGGGGCAGTGGAGAAGGCACAAGAGCCAGGGGCAGAGTCTTGGAGAAAAGCAGAGAGGATCACCCAACACCTCTGGTTCAAGGTCCCCAACAGTTAATTGACCTTGACTCTTCCTCACCTGGGTTTTATTAAATATACCCTTTGCTCATACTTTTTTCATTTAATTATTTAAACAAATTCTGTAAAAGGTGAACATGAACATGCTTTTGCTTCTAGAATTCAGACATCATAAAATCATTGAGAAGCTTTTAAACATTTAACTCTCAAAGTTTAACAACTTTAGCTGCAACTGTGAAAGAAACAAAGTTATAAATGGCATTTAAATATAAATTGAGTTTTTTTTTTTCCTTACAGCTGATACAGACTTCAGTCTTGCTCACCACAGGACACAGTTTATCTATGGAAGTCTTTTTTAATCTGTCATGGATTCTGGGGGTGGGTGGTGGGGAGTGGGGAGGGATACACTGTGTGCTTATCGAATGTAGCTGTTTTAAAAACTTATTGTTGTTCTTCAGTCACTGAGTCATGTCCAGCTCTTTTCGACCTCATGAACCACATCATACCATGTTCTCCTGTCCTTCTCCCGGAGTTTGCTCAAACTCATGTCCATTATATCCATGATGCTATCTACCTGTCTCATCCTCTGTCACCCCCTTCTCCTCCTGCCCACAATCTTTCCCAGCATCAGGGTGTTTTCTAATGAGTTGGCTCTTCATACCTGGTGGCCAAAGTATTGGAGCTTCAGCCATTCCTTCTGTTATAAAAGCCACTTGTGAATTATTTCTAACAGGGCCTACAACCTAAATTACTAAAGTTTAAAAATACACAAAGATCTCACCAAGGCCCTTGGCTACTGTCAAGCTCTCTTCTCCATGTATTTGTCACCCTGGTCTAGGTCAGAAAAGTCCCAGCTATATAATTTTGTGGTGACTAACCTAAGCATTGTGACCCATGGCTCCAGAAATGAAAAGGAAAAGCCTCATCTCTGAAAGAGTTGAAATTTGCTGCCACTCCAGTGGCAGAAGCTGAATGGTGTAATGGTAGAACAATGAATCCACATTTCTTTGGAAGAGGAAACTAAGAATGGCACAATCCATAAATGTGGGAGGGGAGTAGGTCGCGAGTCTCCCAAGGTTAACCGCATGACCACAACTTCATTTTCCCAAGTTGGAAAAAAAACTGCCCAAATTTTGCACCACCCAAAATGAAGTCAGACCAGGCCCATCATGTTTTAAATATGTGGTGATGCTTTCTTTAGAAAGGGTCCCTGAAGAAGACATAAGAAAGAACAGTTCTGCCCGCAGGCCGGGTCTAATGCTGGCTTTGACAGCTCCTGTGGGCTTTAATGTGACTATTTACTCTGAATAAATAATGGAACCACATTCTCACACAAGAACTGCTAATTCTGCAACCTTCTCAGATCCACAAGTTACTGCAAAGCCAAACCTTGTAGTTACATGTACATAGGGATCTGGAGCTCCAACAAAGAGCTTGCGTTCCTCTCACATTAGAATCTTGAGTTCTGAACAACACCAGAAATTTTTGTTACTTTTGTATTTAGGGAGTTCTGTTGCTTTTTGGTTGGTTGATTGTGTCACAGTTACTTTTGGAGGAAGTGATGGGGGAATGGAATATATAGATAGATTTGTCAGAAAGAGGGTGACATCAGTCTCTTTCTCGTGAATCTAGCTGTGCCATTGAGTTTCCAAAGAGATGCCTTGTTGATTATTTAGAGTGGAGGGGATTGGCAGTTGACTTTCCTTTTCACTGGGTGATGGTAAGTGCTAGGATACTAGGAATAAGTGCTAAGTAGCCAAGAAAAAGGCCAGTTACTACTCCCTCCATAAGCAGGTCTCTCCAGTTCCTCACCTGGTGGCCAGTGAAGGTATTCAGATGGTTCATTCTAATGAGGGAGGGGAGTGGAATTAAAGGCAGATCTCTTCTGGACAGACCTCTCAAGATTGCAATTATCTCTCATTTCCACACTTACCACTCTCCAGGCCCTCAGGGAGTCCTCTCTCTTTACAATGCCCTTTGAGAACTGAATTCCAAGCCAGTGAGAATAAATAGATGGGAAAGACGAGAAAAAAAGAAAAGAGAAGTGGCCCTTCAGTTTTACCAGTCAGACTTCAACTTGAAAAGAGAAAGAAATATAGACCATGGCTACTATAACCAGAAAATGGATACAATTCTATCCATTAAATGAGGTGCATGTTTTTACCCCAACCTACTTGTAGACTTTCCAATGATTCTTTTTACTTAGATGCTATGGAACAGTTTTCTGTAAAGCTTCTTCGTTTGCTGACTGTTGTCTGCAGAACCACTAAGATGAGAAAGGTGTTTATTAACTTCCTCAGTAACTGCCTGTTCATTACTTCTGATTGTAATCTCCTTGATAGAGGCATTGGGCCTTACTCACTTAAACCCAGGCTATTGTGCATGGGAGATACTCAGTGGATAGTGAATGAATGAATGAATGAATTAGCAACAAGGGGGATTACAGAGTTGAGAATTGAGTGCTATAGTAACAAATGCATTAATTAACATTAAACTTTATTCATGTGCCTCCATAATGGTGATGTTAGGGTGAAAATATGCTTTTTTTCTGTTTATGTTGATGTTCAGTTTTAGGAATAAGTGATGACAAGAAGAGGTAAGGGTCAAAATACTCAGTGAATTTGCGGTATCCAAGGGTTGATAAGCAAAAGAAGGTAGTAGTCACTGGCAGGTTAATTTTTTAAGCCTCAAATCAGTCATTTGCAAGGATGGTTATTAAAAAAAAAAAAAAAACAGAGCTGGAAAACTTTAGCTTTTCCTCTGCCCTCATTATGACTTTCATCCAAAGGTGTTACACTGAGCCTTTGAAGCCACAGGTTGGCAAGACTTGTCCCCTCCCCCCATATTAATTGTTTCTTCTTTCATTCAATAAGTATTTTTATACCTAATATAGGTGTAAAACTGTAGAACAGAAAAAACTGTACACAGCATACTTACCCTCATTACTTATAAACTGTCTTAGTCTGTTTGAGCTGCTATAACAAAAATATCATTGACTGGCTGACTTGTTAACAACAGAAATTTATGTCTCACTGTTCTGGGAGCTGGTAGTCCTCAATCAGGGTGCCAGCCTGGTCAGGTGAAGGCCCTTTTCTGGGTTTCAAATGGTGACTTCTCATCGTATGCTCACGAAGGTGGGGGAGGGCCAAGGGAGCTCTTGAGAGCCACTTTTGTAAGGGCACTAATTCCATTAGTGAGGGCTATGGTTAGCCTTGACCTAATCGCCTCCAAAGGACCCCCTCTCCCAATGCCGTCACCTTGGGTGTTAGGTTTCAACATATCAAATTTGAAGGTATACATTCATACCATGGGCTTCCCAGGTGGCTCAGATGGTAAAGAATCCACACCTGGGTTCAATCCCTGGGTCAGGAAGATCCCTTGGAGAAGGGAATGACTACCCCCTCCAGTATTCTTGCCTGGAGAATTCCATGGACAGAGGAGCCTGGCAAACTACAGTCCATGGGGTCACAAAGAGTCAGACACAACTGAGTGACTAACACTTTCACTTTCACATTCATATCATAGTAGAACCTAACTGAGGAGAAAAGATACAAGCGCATGAAAAACTAAGGTAATCAATAATGGAAATGTCAATACAAAAAAAAATAAAAAAATAAAAGGCAATGTATGATCAGAAAACTGAAGAATAGAATCTACTTTGTCCTTTTCATTTTTAGGGGAAGCATCACTTCCCCATCCTGATAGACAGGATTACTGTAGAAGTTATGTTCTTGTAATGTGAACTCACCTGCTTGGCCAAAGTTGAATGGGCCAAGGGTGGTACCTGACCAAGCTGGACCAATCAGATCATCTCCTAGGTATTTGGAATTGGGTGTAGTTTGGTTATTATCCTTTATAGAAGAGATGTAAACATTGGTAGCAGCCATTTTCCATCTTGACAAAGCAAAGAAAATCATTTGCAGTGAGGAAAATGAATGGGGCAGATGTGAAAAGAGAAGCAAAGATAAAAGGAGAGAAGGGACTCTGGTTCTCTAATGGGCTCTAGTCTCTAGTTTCAGCAGTCCTGAGTTTCAGTTTTCCCTTTGTCCTTGAGATCCATGAGACAGTTCTGTATACATTTAAGGGTGCACTTCTTCTACAGGAAGCAATTTAATCTTTAACAAGTTGACGAGTTGATCGGACATCTGGCTGGCCTGTAGCATTGGAAATCCAGGGAATTCCTGGTCCAAGTTGTGAATGTTTTCCTAATACCCCCTTCCTCCCGCCATATGTGTTTACTAGTACTTCTCATTTTAGAGCATCTCAGAGGTTGCTGCTGCTGCTGCTAAGTTGCTTCAGTCATGTCTGACTCTGTGCAACCCCATAGATGGCAGCCCATCAGGCTCCCCTGTCCCTGGGATTCTCCAGGCAAGAACACTGGGATGGGTTGCCATTTCCTTCTCCAATGCATGAAAGTGAAATGTGAAAGTGAAGTCGCTTAGTCGTGTCCGACTCCTAGCAACCCCATGGACTGCAGCCTACCAGGCGCCTCCGTCCATGGGATTTTCCAGGCAAGAGTACTGGAGTGGGGTGCCATTGCCTTTTCCATCTCAGAGGTTGAGTCCTTCCAAAAACTCCTCATTACACTTGATCTTAGGCTCCAAAGTAGACAGGTGCTTCAAATCTTTCATCTTATTTAATCCTTATAATAGCTCTTTTGTGACATAAATACTGTTATTCTCTCCACTTTGCAGGCAAATTTGGTGCACAAAGAAATGGAGCATTTTACCCAGTGTCACATGTCTAATAACTGGTTGAATCAGGATATGACTTGAAGATGTGTGACTCCTAAGCCCATGCTCCTAATCACTAAGCGACTCTCCCTCCTTTTGCTGAAATAGCCCAGGGAACATTGCCTACAATGATCTTTTCTTTAGCACTTTAAAATGTTAGGATCTTTCTATTTCTCCCACTCCACATTTTATTACTGTAAAGCATAATACTTGTAGCAGAGACTAGGTAGATACTAACTTCTTTCCTCTTGCCAGGCAAACTATTCTCCCTTGAAGTTAACTTGGAGATACATGCTCCCGCTGCCCCTGAGATGGGACAAAAAGTGACATATGCTCCTTCCAAGCCTGGACAGAAACTTCCCTAGACCATTTTCTTTGCTCTTTCTTCTTTTTCCATATAGATAAGGAGTCCATATGCTGTAGACGGTGGCTGCACAGTCATCATATGGATGCAAACTATCTAGGAAGACCATCCAGCTCTTGAGACAGGAGTATTAATGGATGTTTATTGTGCTGAGGATGAGATGGTTGGATGACATCACTGACTTGATGGACATGAGTTTGAGTAAGCGCCAAGAGTTGGTGATGGACAGGAAAGCCTGGCGTGCTACAGTCCATGGGGTCACAAAGAGTCAGACATGACTGAGCGACTGAATTGAACTGAACTGAACCAAGGTTATTTTTCACAGAAGCTTCAACCTTTTAAAAATATCTGATTTGTATTATTGGTTAAAGAAAGTAGTGATAATACTCTCAAAAGACACTCAGTCCTATGTTTCTGTGGTCATTAAAGGAATGGTACCGCGAGTCTTTGCCACAGCTGATGGGGTAAATCTTTTTGTGTTTCCCCAGAGTGTTCCCTGGGTGGTAGGGTCAGCTTCTTGCTTATGCAGCGACAGAGACTTCCGTCAGAGAGTCACAGAGTTACATTTCAGGAAGGGATGCTTAAGAGCCCAGCTCCAGCTTACATAGAGGCTGCATTGAGTTGCTTTTTGACAGCAGCTGAGTGGGACAGAAGTTGTCTTTTTTAAAATTTACATGCAGTGCAGTCTTCTTGGGCCCATAATTGTAAGGGTTTTCTCCGTTCCTACAAGTGAAAAAAAGAGAGTCACTGTCACCCAAATGGAAAGCTTCTGTCTTGGGTGAATAAAGGAAGATGTAATCAAGTGGCATTGATTAAAGAATGAACCTTTATTTGCTGCAGTTCCACTGGTGGAGTTACAGAATAAAGCTTAAGTGTCCCTATGCTAGGAATCCAAATTGGAAGCTGATGAAGTCCTTTGGGGAAGCAATTGAAACTGTGTGGTAAAAGTTGCTAAGTTTGTTCTTTCTCTTGTCATTAAGTCAAAGGTCAAGGTTTTATTTCAAATTAAATTTATCATGAATTTATGAAAATGAACTTGCCACACTCAGCCATTTCCATGTGGTTTTGGTAAATTGTCATCTTGCCAAAGAACCTTCTGACTTCCCCAGGGAAAAGGGCTGTCTGCCTGACCATGTTGAAGGTAGGAGAGACACAAGAGCTAAAATCTATGCTTTTGTTGTATTCTTACAGTTTAAATTAGATGTCCCAAGACTGGGCTGCCAACAGATTGCTGCATTGAGATTCAAGGACATGAGCTTGGGAGATGTCACACTTAAAATGATCTGGTTTTTTTTTACATTATTCTCCATTCAATTAATATCTCCTGAGTGCTTTAATATGCTGTGCACTAAGTGCAACAAAACCGCTATCTGCTGTCACTGGATTAATTATTTATTTGCAATTTGCTGCCACCTCTGCTAGAAGAGGCCTTGTTTTAATGCGCTGCAACATGGCATCCAGAGTCTGGCACATAGTGGGTGCTGAGTAAATGCTTGATGACTGAATACACAAGCCCTTTATGACATCTGAGAAATCCTATGTGAATAGTGGCATCGGCATCACTTCACTGTGTCCCCAGGAAAAAGATGCTGGTCAAAAAAAAGTCCTGGTCAAAAAAGGAAAGGAATTGTTCCTACAGTGTGTTCATGCAACAAACATCTGCCGAATGGCTATTTGTGGTAGACACAGTGCCGGGAATACTGGCTGGGGGACGCTCATGCTCTAACCTCTAGTTCCAAGAGCAGCCTGTTGGGTGCCCCCAGTTTGTCTTGGGTAGGGAGGTAATTAGTTAAGCACTGATATCTTTGAGAATGTCTTCTTTCTTTCACCCTCAATTATTCCAACAGGGGAGAGAGGGAGGCAGCTGGCTGGTATGAGTGTCGGGGGCATAATACACCCTGACTTAGGAGCACGTGGAAT
The DNA here is from genome assembly GCF_029407905.1 of Bubalus kerabau. Classification (NCBI taxonomy): domain Eukaryota; kingdom Metazoa; phylum Chordata; class Mammalia; order Artiodactyla; family Bovidae; genus Bubalus; species Bubalus kerabau. The sequence continues at coordinate 13,022,354 of NC_073641.1, forward strand.
GAAACAAAGCATTAACCAACATCTTCTTTGGAATGAGACTGGGAAGGATTAGCAGAGGGGAGGGCATCATTAAAGGGAAAAACATTATTAATCACTGTCCTGAAATAATCCAAGTTGAATATCATATTGTTTAATTATTTTTAATCTTCTGGAAATACAGAGCTGCCCCAGGGTGTTTTCTTTTCTCTCTCCCGCCTACGGAGCAGCTTGCTTTGGGAGCTGAAGGCTTCCTGTGTATTCCTTGAACTTGATCCAAATTCATTACAGATATACTGTGAAGTAGACAGAGATGATGAAGCTGATGGAGAGGGTAGGGGGAAGAGGAAAAGAAAGAAAGCTACCGTAAGTAGCTAGGGTGAGTTTTACAAGTTGAAAGGTGATCTTTGACCTTCCTGTGACTCGTAAAGTACTTTGTGACTCTCACCTCTTAGTCAAGACTTTTCAAGCTCAACAAAAGTGCTGTTAGCTGAAATGCCATTTTCACTCAGCTTCAGAAGGACAACTTATTTTAGTTTCTATGTTGACTAAGTACAGTTCTTCACTTTTGACTGTCTAATAGCTAACCAACTTGGTTGATCCACGTCTATTGGCTTGGTCACACATTTGGTCCAGACATCGAATTGGGTGGTGAGGTCCTATATCTCTGTTATGGGAAGTGGATCACAAGATGTGTGTTTTTAGGCACATGGATAGATGAGAGCTGCCAACATGCAAAATAAGGAGAGGAGATTCTCCAGTTGAGAGTCATCCAGAGAAACAACCTCCTACATCCAGAGTTGGACCCAAAGTTACAAGCTAAGAGAATTCTTATGGTAGAAGATTCCTGGGCTCGATACCCTAGGTCTGTTCCCAGGGGGTTATAACACTTTTGCAGCTTCAATCTCTGATCCTGACCTAAGACTGATGAGGAGTGCCAGTTATTCCATTCAGCACCAGTGAAATGTCTGGTTTCCTTATTTGGCTCTTTGAAAGGACCATAAAGCCAGATGAAAGAATTATAGCCATTCTTCATTTAGCAGGCTTTGGCATATGCTATGTGGTAGTTTACAGATGGCTACAAATTCTTTGACACTCTCTCAATGAGAAGTGAGGTCTATGTCTGCTCAGCTTCAATCTGGACATGCTCTGTGGCTGCTTGATCAACAGAATACTTTGGAGGTATCACTGTGCCTGTCTCTGTGGTACTTTGTCATGTGGCAGTAGATACCAAGAACACAGTGGTTGGGTTCAAGGGATGAGCATTCGAATATGGTGATCCATAGGGACATCTTAAAATTGTGCAAAAATGATCACATTTAATAAAAAAACAATCTACTGTTTTCCTGGTGTTGTGCCAAGCTGGGGCATATAGCTATTCATATATGGCTCCTGTTTTTAAGAAGTTCTGATGGAAATGATAGATGTACATGAAACATCAAGATTTGGACCATTGATGCCATTGATGGGATGCAGGCTTAACAAGATTCCCTGAGTTATTCTGAAGAGCATGACTGGAAATCACATTTTTAGGGAGCATTAGCTGTAGAAATACTCCTGAGTTTGGAGTGATTCTGAGGCTGTGCAGGGACTCATCTGGAAAGCCTCCACAGAGATGACAGTTCAGTCAGTCCAGACTTCTGGCAGCCCTGTGTGCTGGGATTGGTTTGTTGTTGTTACTCAGTCACTAAGTTGTATCCAACTCTTTCCGACCCCTTAGACTGCAGCACGCCAGGCTCCCCTATCCTTACCATCTCCTGGAGTTTGCCCAAACTCATGTTCATTGAGTCAGTGATGCCATGCAACCATCTCATCCTCAGGGACTGGTATAATCTGACAGATGCCAAAAAGCTTCCCTAACCAAAAATGCCTTCCTCATTAGCCCCCTACAGGGTTCAAAACTCCTACATAACATTTCATCCTCCACGTTTTGGCTTTGAAGGTCTCTGCAAAGTTTAAAATATTATTTGGAAATGGTTATACAGTTGGTCATTTTTAGTCGCTAATATACTAGCCTGAACTTCCTTATTTTTATGTTCCAAATTATTATATTTTATTGATTATCTGAGCTAGTCCTTGTGTACTATATATGCTCAGAATACTTTTTATTAAATTAAATAAATACTTTTCCTGGGTTCATAGTGGTGTTTAAAGGCATAGATTGTTTTGAAGGTAGACACACCAGTGAGTCATAAGACACCCCGCCTTTCAAAGCAGAAATTGCTTCCTAGGTAAAGTATGATCATATATGCTCTCGAAAAAACAAATACACATTTAGCACTGAGGTGGCAGTGAGGAACACACAACAGGATTCAGCATGGTGCATTCAAAGAGGCTGCAATCTAATTCATCAAAATTAACCCAGTCAGAGAAAATTACACTGTGTACATATTTTAATGTGAAATAATATGGCTGGCATTTAAAAGGTATAAGAATTTAGCAACAAAGTCAGCCAGAGGGAGTTCCAAGTGCCAAGGAGGGTTCTTCACAAGCTTGCGACAAAAATGGACCGGTTCTTTTGTGTGATATGTTTAATGTTGTTGCAAAGAACATCTGTAGATTAGGGAAAGAATATTAGAAACTAGAGGAAGACCATCTTCTGGCAAAAATAATTGAACATAATCATTGTTAGGGTTAGGAAGGAGGGTAATTTTACTGACTCCTTCTCAGCTATAACCAAGACCAGATCTGGGGCTGTCATAGTCAGGAGGAATTCTTTCACTTATTGTGATTATCTAATCTCCTTGCCCTACCTGTTTCCAGAAAAAAAGTTAGAAGCCCCACAGCATCATTCATCCCATTTCTGTATAGCTAACAGCCTTTCTAAAATGAAAGTCTGATTATAACACTTTCCTGCTTAAAATCCATAGAAAATCCCAATGCCTAAACCTAGCATAGGATTCCAGAGCCTGGCCCCCCTCTCCTCCAGGCTCCTACTTGACATGCCGTTTATGTTCCAGGCTTCAGCCACACAGCTTTCTTATTTATTTATATATGTATTTGGCTGTGCCAGGCTTACTTGTGGCAGCTGGGATCTTCGATCTTCATTGCAACATGCAGAGTCTTTTAGCTGCCACGTGAGGGATCTTCACTTATGGCTCGTGGAATCTTAATTGCAGCATGTGGGATCTAGTTCCCTGACTAGGGATCAAACCCAGGCCCCCTGTATTGGGAGCATGGCATCTTAGTCACTGGACCGCCAGGGCAGTCCCTACACAGCTATTTTCTGAAGCTTCTTTCCCCATAACCTTCTCCTCCCACCTAGATGACACTTCTACCTGTGCTCGAGGCGGTCAGGCGTCGGCTGTCTACACCTTTGCTTTTAGCTTCCAGGAAAGAGCACCTTTATTGCAGTCTTTCGTTGTGTTGCACTTGGACAGATCAGGTATTCTGGATAAGGAGTCTTGCTCTTCTTGCTGCGTTCTTCTCTGTGCCCCAGGAGGCTGCCCCTGTGCGCTCCAATCTGCCTTGTCTTCCAGCCCCCAGTGGGATTTGGCCGATGGGAGTCACTGGCAGGAGATCAGGGAGAAGGATGAGAGGGAGTTGAGGCATTTATTTCCTGGCTCCCTGCTGCGTGGTTGCTATGATTTGTTAGGGTCTTTCTACCAAAAAGCTACAATTCCTCACAGGCAACTCTCTCCCTAGAGGTATCCTTTCCTGCCTCTGGGATCCTCTTCCCCTTCCTGCTTATTCGAGTCTCTAGTGTAGCTGCAGTTTTTCCTTGCTGCTGGCCATGGCGTACTGCCCCACCCTTGTCTGTTCCCTGAAACCCTGCCCAGGCCTTTGTGAACGGTCTTTAATGACCCAATCTGAGTGGACCATCTGTACCCTGTAGGACTCTGACTGATACACCTGGTTTGCACAGTAAAATCAGAAGCTTTATGTAACATCTACAGTCTGATCATTTGGTATCGCTTTTTCCTCAAGATGCCATCTGAACTGCTTCTTTGAGCTATACGATGAGTAGCCCAGACTGTTAACAACAACAGAAGACACTATCCCAAACCCCTCACTTTTGCACCTCAGATGGGAAGTTTGGATGCCGTGTCCATTTGCTGAGTCCACAGTGACATATCTAGTCAATTCTGATCAGGAAAATCCTAACAGTAGAACTTTGATACCTGGGTGTACCCTATGCCCCTTAGCAGAGGAGGAAACATTTATAGAAAGGCTGGAGGCAGTGTGGACCCCAGTCCTGATCTTCCAATCCCACCACCCAATATGGTGGTAGCAATACAACTCAATAACAGGTCTTAGTAATTTGGGTGGCCACAGACAATTAATCCAAACTAGATGCTCAGTACAGGCCTATAAAATATAATTTAACTGAATGATTGCTCAAGCCACAAGTACTGTGCAGTGCTGACTTGAAACCAGAATTGAATTCTTATCTGAACCCGCCAGTTTCTGAAGGCACCCAGGTCCTTCCTGGGACATTGATAGCAGAGATAACATTGTGATTCATCTGTGGAGTGTCCCAAGAGGGGAAGACCACCCAATAGTCTCTGAATTGGAAACCAAGGAGGGTAACTTGCTGTAAAGTATTTGCCAAATGATAATGTCAGCCGCACATAAACCACAGCGGGTGGAAAATTACATGTCTGAGCCGGGAACAGTTGAACATTTAAAGGTAGGATCAGCAAGGAATCCCTCTGGCTTTCCTCCTTGACAAATGCCCAGGTTCACACAAGCAGATGTATCAGAGCCTCTCAGCTGGGGGGTCTGGAGAGGCAGCCACCACAGAGAAGGAGTTTTTACATAAGTGACGCTTGTGGATGAAAGTGAAACCCCTGACTTGTGTGCCCAGGGGCAAAGATCTGAACTCCTGGCCTGAAAGAGGGGCTCTGTTGAAAGAACAGTAGGCCTTCCTATGCTGAAATTGGCCAGTGGGATTTTTTCAATTTGCACCTGGTGTTGGGCAGGGGTTCATGAAAATCCACAGAAAGGAATGTTTCCGAGTTGAATGAGGGAAGAGGAAAAAAAAAAAAAAGTTGAATGGCAGTCCTTTGGAATCATGAAAAGCACTGATTCAATGAGTAAAATGGAGACTTAAGTCTTTGCTGAGGAGGACGTTTCTTAGCCGGCCTTGGAGGTCTACACTTCACAAACATATGCAAGGGAGTGTTCGCTGTCACTTCATTGGTCAGCTTTTGAAAGCTGAGCTGAGATCCTCAAAACCACCCAGGGGGAGCCAGAAAGGTTGTCCTTTTCTAACCAGGAGTCTTTTTCATCTTCTCTTTCCAGTGCAGAAGGCTTCTTCCAACCCACTAAATATTTAAAATTCATACTCAGTGACAGCCCTTTCTCGACTAAGTTAAAGGGGTTGGCGGTTTTGAAGCTTACTTATTTCCAAAAGGGCCAAGGTCTTTCTGTAAAACATGTGTTTTATTTCATCTAGAATTGTATTTATTTTTAAGTAGTACAAAAATAAATGCTTATATACATAATTTCAAATGCCACTAAACAGACTAATTTAAAAACTTAAAGTCCCCTTTAATGTTCATCTAGAAATGACCATTATCAAAGGATTGGAGGATACTTTTCCACACTTTATTTTCTAAGCATTTAAGAACATTCAAGGCATGTATTTTTTTAACTGTAAAAGAAGCAAATGTATATTTTAGAACTTGGAACTACAACAACTGAAATTAAAATCACCAAAGACCACATGGCTTTGTTGAAAGGAAACCTCTCCACTCCTATTTTACTTGACTTTCCAGAGGATTTGAAATTGTTGATGAGGTATCTCTTCATGCTCTTATTGCTTTTTATCAATTTTCTGTTCTGGCAGCCCTTTTGTTTCGTGGTCTCTAAAACCCGTGGCTTCTAAAGCTCTTCTATATTGTAACTTCAGGTCTACGTGCCCAAGATTTTCAAATCTGTGTGCTCTGTCGCCACGGGGCACACAATTATAAACATAATGTAGAAATATGAAAACAAAGTTGTGCAGTGAATTCTCTACACTTAACTGCTTCTCTGATAAGTATAAATGACCTAAATTGTTTTATTCTTGGCCTCTTGCTAGTTTTAAAATGTTTGGGAAACTTTCAAATAACTTGTCCTAAAAATATTAGGTGGGACATATGTTCAGGAACTTTGGAGTCAAGGGATCAGACCCAGGGAGAGGTAGAGAGAGAGTGATTCTAGATATGATTTTTATTCTAGGGCTGGGTCCACACTAATGGTAGGGAAAGGATGGTGCTGTTAATCCAAGTAATATGGAAAATCTTGGCTATGTTTCATTTAAATGCCCTATAATATTTTTTACAGACAGAGTTGTTCTGACATTGTGAGCTCCTGGTTTCTTCATCAGGCAAGGCTGCTGGCCCATCACTCATGATTTCAATTTCCATTAAAATGCTCATCTGCTCCCAGGTTGACTTATCTCAGTCCTGTCTTACTCTTTTGTGACCCTGCTTAAATGTGCTTGAATTCACGTGTGCTAGGTTAAAGCTGTGGTCAGACTTCAAATAATTTGTTAAGCTGATGGATGCAAAGACTTCAGAAATGCATATTGGACTTTCTAGTGCCTTTGGGAAAAATGAAGAATTGGGGGCATATATAATAATGCTAATGAAAAAAGTGCAATATCTTACTATGTGCCATGCATATTATCAGGTGTTTCATAAGCATATCTCACTTAATTCTCCATAAGCCTTATGAAGTAATTACATTTCTAATTCTCAGCCTATAGATGTGTAAACAGAGGTTCAGAGAGGTTAAGTCACTTGCCCAAGGTCACCCAGTAGGTAAGTTGCAGGATTTAGATTTGAACCTAGGCTATTCTACTCCAGAGCCTTAGCTGCTATCTGCCACTGTTTTCCTTTATTGTCCTGGGGTATTTCTCATCAATTTAACTCTGTGATGGCATTTCAGGCTAGCAAGGGATCGCAACCCAGGGCGCACATTAACTCACTAAGGACCTTTTGAAATATACCAAGCCTAAGCCCAGCCTTCAGAGAGTCTATCTAAATTGGAGTTGAGGAGAATATTAATATCTTCAGTTTAGGTAGAGGCCAGTATTTGTTTTTTTTTTTTAAAGGTGGTTCCATCTAAAAAGAAATGATACAAATGAGCTTATTTCCCAAAGAGAAAAAGACTCACTGACTTAGAGAATGAACTTATTGTTGTGTAGGGGAAGGATGAGAGGAAAGGCTAGTTAGGGGGTTTGGGATCGATATATACGTACTGCTATATTTAAAATGGATAACCAACAGAGACCTACTATATAACACATGAAACTCTGTTCAATGTTATATGGAGCCTGGCTGGGAGGGGACTTTTGGCAGAGAATGGATACATGGATAGCTGAGTCCTTTTGCTGCTTACCTGAAACTGCCAAAACATTATTTGTTAACCAGCTATACCCCAATACAAAATAAAAAGTTAGGGAAAAAAAGTGAATGCAAAACTCAAGAAAGTTCTGGATTAGAGATACATTTTCTCTGAGAAATGGATGCATACATTCTGGAGGTTCAGTGGCTTCCCCTCATTCTCCCCCCCACCCCCACTCTGAATGCCCTTGCCTTCTTTTCCATAGACACTTCTGTCTCAAGAATCAGCTCCTATAAGAAGTTTTCTGATCACTCCCTTCCTCAGTACTCCCTAAGCAATTTCATATTGAGCTTGGCCCAGTTACTGTGGTGAGTGCCTCGTAGTTGGATTTTAATCAATTTATGTATGCGGCGTCTTCCTGCCCAGTCAATGTGTATGGTCCTTAAGGGCAGAACGATGTCTTCTCTCATTTCTATTTCCTTTCAGATGCATAATTTTGTGCTGTGTGTGCAGGTGTGTGAAGCATACTGGTTGAGTTGGTGGCGAAACTGCTGTGGGATTTCAGACCTGTGAAAGGGCGAACAAGGGGAAAAGAAGAAAAATAAATCAAGAATTGACGGTCTTGTTATAATAACCAAATTGTATTTCATTTGTATAGTCAGTTAATACTTATTGAGCACGTACTACACGGCAGTCATATTCTAGTGAGAGATAGAACCATCACGTAGATCCATAAGCAGGTCATTTCAAGTAGTATTAATATCTTGATAGAAATAAGTTAATGTGAAGGAGAGTGCCTGGGCAGGAACGGAGCCTTCGGGAAAATTAGGGAAGGCCTTGCTGAGGGAGGGGATGATTGAGAGTGAAGTCTGAGTGGTCAGCCGTGGGATTTCCAGAGAGTGTTCCAGATAGAAGCCCAGACGGTAGACGTGACTCTGGTTTGTGTGCTTGAAGAAGAGAAAGAAGGTCATTGCGGAGCAAATATTGAACAAAGAGGCTAGCGTGGAGGTCAGAGATGAAGGCTGTGCCAGCTTCTGTGACCTCGAATGTCACAGGAAGGACTATGGATTTCACTGTGGGCATAATGGAATTTTGAAAAATGTGTGTAATGCAAGTGCAATTCACAGTCGACTGATGATGCAAACGCAAATGTATGTGGGCTGTCCTAACTATTTCATATATTTGGATGGGGCCTTAAGGTAATTCGACTAGTGACCTCTAGGGTAAGGAAAGCTTTAGTGCATTCAGTTCTATTTGTTCTCACAAAACATGGCCCTTGACCCATGTTTTTATGACAGTCTAAGGCTACCTCCTGTCTTTTTGTAGTAAGTACTCCATCCTGTACTTAGGCACGTGGTGTCCAAGTGCCTAAGGGACAGAAGGGTCATCATGATCTATGATTTTCTTTCTAACTATGCTGAAATGGAAGAGGGGGAAGGAATACCCCTGACAAATTGTTTAGCTCATTTTACTTTGGTGGTAATTTGGCAGTTGGAGTAGGAAATGGCAACCCATTCCAGTATTCTTGCCTGGAAAATTCTGTGGACAGAGGAGCCTTGTGGGCTACAGTCCATGGGGTTGCAAAGAGTCAGACACAACTGAGTGACTGAGCTCAATGTGGCAGTAGCAGAGGTGTGGTTCACTGTGTCACCTAAGAAGCTAACTACACAGCTCAGCTTTCTTTCTGGTTATTCAGCATTAAACCTCTAAGTAGCAGAAAACCTGTGATAGAATTTGGTGTATTATTTATTGTCTCACAGATTCTGTGAGTCAGGAGGCCAGGTTCAGCTCAGCTGGGTCCTCTGCTCAGGGTCTCAGCAGCCTGTAATCAGAGTGTCTGTTGGTCTACATTCTCATCTGGAGGCTTACCTGGGGAAGAACCTGCTTCTGAGGTCTCTGACAGTTTGTTGAGAGAATGTATTTCCTTGTGGCTTGCAGAACCAAGGGCCCTGACTTCTTGCCAACTGTCAACTGGAAGCCATTCTGGAGGCTGCTGTCAGTCCCTTGCCTTGTGGGCCAGTCTGCTAAGAAGAAGGAATCTTAATAACACAACATAATCATGGACGTGACAGCTCATCACTTTTGCCACATTCTCCTGGGTTAGATGTAAATCTAGTACCCGTCCCCAAGGGAAGCAGAGTACAGAGGGTGTGAATGCCCAGAACACAGGACAAGGAGTCAGGGGGCCATATTAGAGTCTTCCCACCACTCTTGGTTTTATTAAAAAAGATAATTGTCTTTGGAAGTTATAACCTACTAATGTAATAAACTTCAGTGATTGCTAAGCAGCAGATGTCTTAAATATGTTCCATTTATAAATTTAAAGTTTGTTGTCCATGGGTCTCCTCTGAAACTAGAGCAGGAGGGATATCTTTTTAACGTTAATTTGAACTGGTTTGTAAATCAACAGACATCTGCACAGTTATGTTATTCGTGACAGTCTAAGGCTACCTCCTATCTTTTTGTAGTAAGATCATTCCATCCTGTACTAGGCAATATTCAGCCAAAATAAATCTATCGCATTTTTTAACTTGCCTTTCTAGGAGACTGCTATCCCTGGACTATTTGCAGAGTGAAGTCCTCTGTGAACACTCATGATGCTCTGTCATCTTTGGGAGGAGAGCCAATATTATAAAATATTGCCATGGGGAAAAAAAATGGATCACAGCCAAATAACCTGGGCTTTTAACCAACCTGTGAGTTTGGCATACTTGATGTCTGCATCCTTTTAGCAAAGATTTGCCATTAATTGCCGCTTTTTGCCTAACCAGTATTTGAGTGTTTCCTTTTGCTTCTGGAAACATCAGCCCCAAAATATTAAGTCCAAAGTGTGGAGCTGTCAGGTCAGGAAGAATACTAAGGAGTGGCTTGGAAGGAGTACCAAGAGTTCCCCCAGTACTACTATACCCACTCCTGCCCTCCCCTCCACATTACCACTGTTCTTTTAAAAATATGGACAGCTGATGTTTTCTCAGACGTATATGAAGTGCTGTGTAAACTAGGCTCCAGGGTGAGATTCCCATACCTACACCCTCCTAACCAGATTGCAGCCCCCAGACCTCTCCTATTGAGGTGTTCTGGGACTTTTAAATTTCAAGTTGATATCAGCTAAGAGAGGTTTGAAAGCACTTACATCTTTTTCTTTACCCTTACCTTCGAATTCAAAGACAAAAAAATCATTGTAAATATCGTCTGAAGGACAGATATAAACTAGTTGCCTCCCAGACCCAGACAACTGGTTTGATTTCTTCTCCAGGAGGTGGTTGCTGCCAACCTCTTCAAGTTTCCCGAGTCAAAGAAACAAAATTTAGAAACTATAAGTGTTGACTAAGACAAATGTGGCAGTTCTGATCAGTTAAGTACGAATAAGTCAGAAATTCAAGGTTTAAATTCCCTTTGAAATACATACACACCTAGAGGTTAAGGAGAGAAAGCCTTTGGCAGAATATATCCATGAAGTTGCCAGCCATATAATGCTTGAAAAATAGCCAGAAAGAGTTTGCCAGAACCAAAAGCAGCCAGATTTGCTCATCTCCATATTAAAGGAGCATTAAGGTCTTTATCTATTGACCTAAACTACTGAGGAAAAGAGAATTTTAGGATTGAGACTCATGTGTCTCTGAAAAATATCACCTCCTACTGCCTAATTATTTCTGAGATCTCTGTGCAGTATTGCATATCTAATGCCTGATATTCAACAGTACACAAGTGTGGAGTTTCCAAGTAAGTAAAGGATGTTATAAAGAGGGTAGGGACCAGTTCATCTCAGTAGGTTGGGCAAGCATAAGGACGAGTAATGACCTCTAACTGCAGTAGGGAAAAAGGAACTGAAATGTTAGAAAAGATGGCATTATGTGATAAGCAAGGCCACAGCTGCATCGTCAGGATATAAAGTGACTTTCCCAAGAGCCCCAGGTAGAAAGTATATAGCAGACAGACTCCTGAAGTTCTAAGAAAAAAAAAAAAAAAGATGTCTTCAAATAATAGTGACAATTAATTTATATTTGTTGTTTTCGCTAATATATATCAGATACCTAGCGAGCACTTGACACTGGGTTATGTCCTGTGCTGCTGCACCCAGTGCATACGCTATTTTTAAACCTAACAACCCTTCAGCACAAGTATTTAGTTGGTATAACTTCTTTTATAAAATTCCCAATCAGAATTTAGAGGCCACGTTGTCATCCATCTGAATCTTAGGTTAATATGGAAAGGGATCTCCAGTCGGAATGACTTATACTTAAAGGTTCTTGCAGATTTCCAACCACTCAAACACACTATCTTGCCCAGTATGACCCAAGGTGATTATTTGAAGCGTATCATAGAACTGATTTGACAACTGTGAGGTATAGGTGGCCCAGTCTGTGCTCTCTTTGCAATCCCAAGGACTGTAGCTAGCCAGGCTCCTCTGTCCATGGAGTTTTCCAGGCAAGAATACTGGAGTGGGTTGCCATTCCCAACCAGGTGATCATCCCAAGCCAGGGATTGAACCCATGTCTCCTGCATTGCAGGCAGATTCTTTACCAACTCAGCCACTAGGGAAGCCTCTCAAATTTGCTAAGAAGATGCAAATATTATTTTTTAGAATTAATGGACCAACTAATCACCAACTGGCCAATTCTATACTGATTATGATATGTGAAATAGTATTTATTGACAGTTTAAGGATTTTCTTGGTGGTTCAGACAGTAAAGAATCTGCCTGCAATGCAGGAGACCCAGATTTGATCCCTGGGTCAGGAAGATCACCTAGGAAAGGGAATGGCTACCCACTCCAATATTCTTGCCTGGAGAATTCCATGGACAGACGAGCCTGGTAGGCTACAGTCCATGGGGTCGCAAAGAGTGAGACATGACTGAACAACAAACACTTTGTATAACAGATCTAATAGTTTTATATATAGTAAGGCATTTAATCTTTACAATAACCTTACAATATAGTTTTATTCAGGAGTGGCTAATATTTGAGGTAGCATTAGAACTGACAGACTGCTGTAACAAACATCCCCTAAATCTTAGTGGCTTTGTACACAAGGTTTATTTTGTGCTTACATCACAGGCCACTGAATGGTTGGCAGACGGCCGTGATTTGAGAAGGCAACAACAGCTTATGGGGTCCTCACGATCGTCTGCTGGATCTTCTGTAATTGGTCAGCAGACAGCGAGAGGGCAGAAAGAACATGGAAAATCTTGTGGGAGGTTTTCAGATCTTCCCAGTAATGGCATAACTACTTGTGGCCACATTCTAATGTTTAGAACTAGTCACTGCATTTACCACACAGATGCAAGGGGAAAATGGGAAATGTGATTTTCCTTTGTTCCCAGCAAGGAAAAGAAAAAGTGTGTGTAGTAGACATTGCAACAGTGTTTCTGCCCCACATAGGCGCTACCATAATCCCTGCTTTATAGCCGAGGGAATGAAGGCTCAAAGGTTTAACACACAATACCACACAGTGAGTCAGTAGGATAGGGGTTCAAAAACAAGTAGTTTTATTCCTAAGTCCATGCTTGTAACCACACCTCTACTGCCCCTCAGTTATCACAGGGTGAGAAACATTGTTCTCAAGACATCACTATTTTGTTTGATTAGTTTCACCCAGGGCTAGCCCCAGATTATTATTTAAATATTGTTATGATTGGATAAGTGTGCCATTTACAGAGTCCCATTCACAGGTCATATTATAAGCCAGTTATTTAAACAAAACAAGATTCCAAACTCTGTAGGAAAACTGAATAGCAGCCTTTCACCCTACCACCCATATTCTTTTCCAATCTTAGACCCACCCACCCACTTACTCCCTACTATTGCCACCACAACCGAAAGAGAAAAAAGAAGAAGAAAAATGTCCTGATAAAGCTTCCACAGTATTCGAGAAGGTCAAAGGGAGTTTAGTGAGTTAATATCTGCCTGCTCCTGAAATTATCCAGACGTTTGGCTCTCGTCCTATAACGGATGGTTAAAAATATCAGACCGTGAGCTCTGAACGAGTTTGGTCCAACCTACAGGCTGTGCTTCAGAGCAGGCTGCTACATGCCTTTCCTTGCCCACCACTGCTGTTTCTCATGCAGTCACACCTGAAACGGTGTCGCTGGGGCCCCCTGCGCGCCTCTCCCTGAAGTCCTGGAGACAACTTCAGCTGGCCTGGTCAGCCCCTTGGAGAGCTTCAGAAACATGTCATACATGCGCATGTCAGCACGCCACCTGTTCTGGCAGGAAACCAATTGTCTATTTCTTCCTCCTTTGGCAAGTGTGCCTGTCTCTGGCATCTGTGCCCACTTACCCAGCTTCACACACTCAGACAAAGAAGTCATTTCTTTCCTCAAGCCATCTTTCCTGCTTCTTAAAATTCTTGAGTTCTCTCTCCACAGTCCTGTGGGCTCTGTTGTCCTCCTCTGCTTTATGTATTTTAAACTACTCTTGTTTTCTTGTGTAATATTCTTGCTCCATTTTTCTCCTCTAGTTCTCTTGTTTTCATTTGGAGTCTTCCTTTCATCTGTTTTTACCACCTTTGATTACAAAAGAACCCCTCTTAAGTCATCTAAGAACAATTATAGATCTTAATGGTTTTCATTACTATTCTAGAACATTTTGTCATTCATTTTTAGACAGGTTTGATGATGACTTGCTGTTATTTCCTTCCCATAGTATACACTAAGATATAGCCAGTCTGAATGAGAAAGCAAGACAATATTGAAATGTGGCCTCACACTACTGAGCTATACTTTAAGAAACACTGCTTTCTGAATTTTTAAAAGAACATTAAACTTTCTGTTTTATTTCCAAATTCCTGCCACCTCTGTTGTTTGAAACATGATTTCTTTGGAGTGTGAAAAGAAATAGGTTCCAAGGAGGTTGCCTCACTGTCGTGTAGGCAGGTCAGATGGATTTTCTTCTTCCTACAGAATCATCCTGTGATCTTGAGAAAGTGAAGCTGCAGGACAAAAGTGTATTTAAAGAAAGATATTATGGGACCGGAAGCTTAGAGAATTTAACTTTACTTCTGTGACTCAGATGGCCTCCCATTTTAAGAAAGTCATCTGAACGCTGTGTACTTTGGTTTTGCCTTTTTATAAAAAGGAAGCCAATAAAAATATAGCACCCAAAATATAGGCCCTTAACAAACTTCCAATAAATGGCTCATTAAAATCATCTTCAAAGTGATGTGGGTGAAAAATTAATGAACTCACCAGCAAGTCTGTTTCCCAGGAATTGGAATTCTGTGGACGTCCTATGCCTTCCTCTTCCTATCTCCTCGTGCCAAATTGAGCCATCTTCTCTTCCAACGAGCAGTATTTGGATTTGCCTGATGTGTTTCAAGGGGGCATGAAAACTTAAGTGAAAAATATGGAAATCAGGGTGTGATGAGATTTATGGATGTGCTCTTGGACATGATGTGGATTTCCATGTCCTCACCTCTCTGTTCTCTCTCTGACACAGCATCACAAGTCAGTCACCCTGCAAGCTGTCAAGGCAGAGCCCATGGGCTCCAATATTGGCTCCACTGCTCTTTAGCTGTGTGATTTTCAGTGATATCAGTAAGTTCTATAAGCTTTAGTGTCCTCAGTGTCCTTTAGTGTCCTTGGGAGCTGTGAGGATGAAAGGAAGGAAGGAACAGCAACACTTAACACTGTGCCTGGCATATAGCTGATGGGCCACAGTTAGTTCTTCCGTAAGCTCAGTAGAGCTTTAAATATTAAACCAGTCTTTCTTCCTCTTCCCTTCAAACATTAATCCCTGGCAACTCCTGTTTCTGTAAATTCCTTGGACCTTTGCAGTTGATTGCCACAGGAAAAGAGAAGGTGGGCACATACTCAAATGCCTCAGAAGTTAGCATTTAGCTCTGAGTTGAAAAGCTGACGTTCTGAGTCTACAGTGTGACGATACCTTAAAAGCCAAGCCTTTGAAAAAGAAAAGACCCTTCTAATTGTAAAGCTTGCCTTTACTTAACAAGAGGTAAGCCTGCTAGATTTGGATTCCAGAGCTTTACTTATGAGCCCTAGAAAAAGAAAGAAGGAAGACGTGATGTAAGAAAAAATTTCACCTGACTGAAAGGAAAATTAAGAAATCCCTTAAGGTTCCAGAAAGAGGAGTCCAAGAAGGAAGAGAGAGAAAGAGAGGCAAGGTAGCAGAATTGAAGAATGTGACTTCACCTTCAGGATGAAAATTCCGGGTGGAAGAAGGTTTGAGAAACCCTCAGAGTAGGTTGAGGTAGCCCAAACATCTCAAGATATCAAGATAAGTAGAGGGAATACAAAAGCCCGTCAGGGAAACTCCCTGTTCTCAGTCTAGCACTGGGCCACCTGAGTGGGAATTTAGAAAGGCCCAAACTATTCTGCATGGCCAGGATAGAGCTCCAGAATCCTCATGCATTTCAGTAAAGGAATCAAGAAGTGCTGGACACCACTGAAGTAGAGAAGGACAAAGCAAAGTCCAAGAGGTGAGGTGGGGAGGTTATTTCATGATGCTGAGTCCTCAGGTCAGAAGACTATGGCCGAAACCACAGACTCTACCTCAAGGGCTAGGTACACATGAGACAAGCTATACCACACTAGAGACGAACACAGGCAGCAGAAATCAGGTCCAAATGGCCACCTGGCATCCGAGACCTGGAGCATTCAAGGAACAGCAGAGACCGTAACCTGGAAGTGATAACACGAACTTTGCCTACCTGTGGAAAAAAAGCACTCCCGAAAAAGATAAGATCTGAGACTCTCTATTTACTTTTGCAAATTTCAATATAATTTATAAGTTTCTGACCCTTTAGCCTCATATTGAAGCTGGTTTTTCAATTTGCTCATGTGTCAGGAGAGAGGTATTTGGCATAGGATGTCTAACTATATCTCAGACCTGTGGTGAAAGAGAGAAGACCCTTTTGAAAAATAAAATTTGAAGCTCTGCAGAATAAAGTTGGTAGTTTGCCACAATTATGTATTATTTTTCATTTGAGAGTGGGTCACCTAAGGGCATCCACGAAAACACACACACCTGTAGACATGCCACGCCAGCCACTTAGCCATATGAGAAGTCCTAAACAAAGTTTATGAGTCCTAATCAGATGTACCTCGCTACTTACTGCCTGAAGCATTCCCTGTTTGGGGCTGAAGTAATCCAACTAAAAATATACCTACCAATCAACACCTCCCTGTTGTTCCTAGCTGTGTGGAGGCTTAAGGCAGAAAAAGTCTCCAAATAGACTTCAAAGAGCCCACAGCTCTTCAGGACACTAATTCACACCAGTATTGTGGGAAGCAGAATAGATGCGTAGCATAGTTACCAATAACGTCAACAAACTCAAGGTGTTAGCGTGTGAAATGAGGTTGTTATGTTGATGACAGTGAGTATATCAACCGGTTTTCCTTACAATCATAGGGTACTTTTAGATCATGGACACTAAAATTACCAACCAGTCATTTAGAGCTCAAATTTACAGCAGCCATTCAAAATAAATTGGTTCATTTCAATTCAGTGGCATTAGGCAATAGAAAGAATGTGAAGTTCTCAAACTGGTTTGTACCAACTCAAGCTTGATGAAGTTCTGGACAAATAGTTCTTTCAGACATTGCTCAACTAGGACATCGTTTCTGCTGTTGTCAGAATGGAAATCCCAAAAGCACATATTTTAGAGTCCACAGAGAGTCTGCATAATGTATTTCAATAAATCTTAAAGCTCCCCTATTGGAAAATTCTTTATTTTGTAACCCAAGTCTTCCAGCATCATGAGGCGTCACTACGTCCTTGAGTGGCCATCAGTCTTACACCAAGTCTCCATCTTGGATACAGCAGGCCTGTCTCTTCCTTAAGTATTTCTAGACATTCCTGGATGACTTGCATTCCTGGTGGTTGCTTATTGTCTTGGTTAGGAATTGGGAATGTCTGCCTGTAGCCAGAGCTTAACTGCTGTGGTCTAACCAAACAGAAGGAGGGGTGTTTTCCCACACTTCAAGTCTGGCATTGAGCAGTCCAGCGGTTCTGTGAGGTCCTCAGTGCTCCAAGCCCTGTCAGTATTTCTTTCCTGTCTATCTTTAACACAAGGCTTTTCCCTCATTCTTGTTGCTTCATGGTCATGAGATGGCTGCCCCTTTTCCAAGTTCAGGTCTTTGCTCTAAGCCGAAAGAAGAAACGACAAAGAATCAAGGGTAACACTTGAAGCAGGAAAGCAAAAGATTCCCCGAAATCCCCTGTAGACTGGTAATTACATCTCAGTGGCCTGACATGAATACCAGTGCTTTCCCTGAAGTCTGGGAAAGCAAGGGTTTCGGTGAGGTGCATTCCCACCTGAAGAAACAAAATATGAATGTGGTTGGTAAGGAAAAAGGGGAGCATGGCAGCTGAGTCCCCCAGCAGGGTCTGCCAGCCCTCCCACCCCTCACCCTGAGCCCCTGCTCCTGGCTGCTCCTCACAGGCCAGGTCTGGCCGTCTCCTCACTGCGGGGCAGAACTCTCACCAGATATGAGCGCCTTGATGGTGGCCTTGTGTTCTCATGGGGGCGTGGCCTGCTGGGCCTTACTTCCTGCTCCTCCAGCCTGACATCATACTGCTGAGACCACTTTAGTTCCTTATTCATTCAATTAACAAACACTCTTAAACAACTTGTGTGTGTCACAGACTGTTCTAGATATGGGAGATATGGGAGACACCAAGAAGTCAAGGCCCACCCTTCTCAGATCTTATGTGGTAATGGGAAAAACTGGGTTTCCACCCCCAATTGTCCCCTTAGCTGAGCACCTCCACGCAGGACACAACTATACCACTGTTTATTCCCCTGATGACTCTGGTCATTCCTGGGGGATAAAGGCCTCTCTCTTTCTCTCTCTCTGTCTACCAGAAGAAGAAGTCGGGGGGAAAAAGCACACAACAAACATTGTTTTTGTCCCCAAATGAACCCACCTACCTGTTTCAAGTCTCTTATGTTGTTCAACAGGATATTTACCATCTTGGTCTGAAGCACCTGCCTCTAGGTCACTCTGTTTGTTCAGAGATTTCTCAGAAAGTACATTTTCACCTTTTTCCCTGCATGAGAGACTGCTTTAAACACCAGTTCCCGTTTGCACCTTTACAGCCACCAGGAGTTTCAGGAAATGTGGGATACTATTGAACTTATATCTCATGGAGATTCCTCACAGAGTGGTTCCTGCCCATTGACAGTTCATGGCTTTGTTTTCTGGGGAACATTTCCACCAACATTTTGTGTGTTCTGACACTCTTTCATAAAATTCAAATTCAGAGTTTACTGAAGTCTAGTTGCTGTGTTGCTTTGAACCTATTCTTTAAGGGGATGGTAAAATCTAAGTCCTGACTTTCCCTACTGACTCAGTATCCCATGTATAAAGAAAGATAACAGTGTCAGAGTGGTGACATGCAAAGGTGTTTACAGAGAAAATGGGTCCTTGAGAAGGTTTGACGGTTCTGTGTGTAGGCAATCAAGGGTAATGTGGTTGAATTTATAAATTTCTCAACTTCCTAACATATACTCCTAACCAAACTGCCTCATCTCCAGCTCCCATGCTGTTTCATGTTCTCTGTCCCAACTAAGCATGGGATTTCCTTCTCTCGCTTTAAAACCTTCCCTCAAGTGCTTTTCCCCGCTCTCTGCCAAGCACATCCTTCAAACCATCACTCAGGATATTCCTCTTTCTTAAACTTGGCACATACGTTCCACCCTTCTGTCCTCATCCTGCTCCATCTGACTCTCCCTTGACTCTAGCATGTAGCCATGTCCAACTGTCCATCACCTGATTCATCATGAAAATCCAACAACTCACAAAAGGGGCGTCAGGGTCTTCTACATCCTTGGGAACTCCTCATTATATATTGTGTAACTCCTTGCCCAGAATAGATTATCTGTAAATGAGGCCACTACAAGTTTAAATTGCAAATTTTCTCTTCAGCGGGCTGGATGTTCTAAGCAATTTACATTGGAGACTGCAGAGCAGTGGGTGTGTAACTGGTTCCAACCTTGTCTGGGTGGTGACGCAATCGTGGGGAGGCCATCTGCGTTTTCTCCATCTGCTGAGTCTTCTCTGCGCCTAAACAAGTACAAGAAACCAACACGAGCCTTGCCTCTCTGAGCAGGCTTCTCCGCCTGGACCACTCCTCTTCGGGAGTCTGCTGACTGAGGCTTCAGAGCTGTAGGTGGATAGATGGACCACAGTTCCGTGCATGTGCCAATAAAGATTTGCAGAGCTTTTGATCCTCAGTTCCCTTATCAATAAAATGGAATGATTATGTATTCCTTATAAGTTTAACATGAGAATTATGTGAGAACATGTGCAGTGGAACCCTTTGTAAATTGCAGATGCTCAGCACCCATTAATTCTCCGCCCCCACCCATCACATTCTCCTGCCTGGATATTCATTATTCATTGGCATGAAGTCTCATTTCCCCTTCATTACTGTAAACCCCTCCAGGACAAAAGTCACATCCTATTTGTTTTTACATAGGGAAGAGTAGGGCTTCCTAAGTGGCACAGCTGGTAAAAAATCTGCCTGCCAATAAAGGAGACCCAAGACATGTAGGTTCGATCCCTGGGTAGGAAGATCTCCTGGAGGAGGAAATGGCAACCCACTCCAGTATTCTTGCCTAGAAAATTCCATAAGCAGAGGAGCCTGGTGAGCTGCAGTCCATGGGGTTGCAAACAGTCAGACGTGACTGAGCGCACAAAAAGGGTGATTGAAGGAACACAAAGCCATCTTGGACACGGACCTGCCATTTGTCATCTGTGTGACACTGGGCTCGTTCACTTGTCAGTAAAACAGGGGGTTTGGTGTAGACAATTGTTAAGATCTGTGTGTCTGATCTAAATCTCCTAAAGAACCTAGTAAATGGGCATTTTGAAAGTGTGATGCCCAAGAATATTTTCCCCCTAAAACTTTCTACTAAATAAACAGGAGAACGTCCAGTATCTTTATGGCACTGTGGTCATACTGGGTGTTCCTTCCTAATGGGCTCATTCAAGCCCGACAGACTAGAGAGCTTGATTGTACTGCAGCTTCTCAGGCCCACAGAGAGAAGTCATCCCTTAGAACCAAAGCCCCACCCCAGGGCAAATTCTAAGAACCAGGAAAGCACATCACAAGAATATACACATTCTCTGCTATCCCATCCCTTCAAGTGCCCAGCAGTTGGGGCAGTTGGGATATGGGTGGGAATGATAGATTGAGAGAGAGAGAAGTCTAAAGTCAGGCTCTGTGCTATTTCCCTTCCATTTTGTTCCCAGAGCTAATGCTGGAAGCTAAGGTACACAACTGGTTAGCAAATATTTGATACCTCCCCCACCCACTGATAGTGTAATGAAAGTCAGTATTGATGCTGAAAATTGCTCTGAGATTATCAGGTAAAAAATGCTATATGGGTCAGATTCAAAAATTACCAATTCTATGACTACATCTTTATATAAGGAGAAATGTTTCTCCCTGTGTCATGTGATTTATTTAAAATTATACACAAGCTGACAAGTTTGCTATATGGCCAATCAATTTTGATGATACTTTTGAGCCTATGTTAAACAAAGCTGGGATGACGATCCCTGTTCTTTGCTTGTTCCTGGTACCATCACAAGAATATCTACCACATTTACTTCTAATGAGCTTGTCTGGATCTTCCTTTAAGAATACTAAGACCCTGGGTCACCTCAATGCAATGTCATTTCTGTCTCTAAAACCAGGAACCTCAAACAATGCAAGTTTCTATAATTAATTGAAATTGGCCAAAGGTCAAACTAGTGGGAGGAAGGGATTGGAAATTAGTCACCAAAGGGAAGTGAATTGTCCAGCTAACTTATAAAAGATAAGTTAGCTTATAAAAGATATCTTATAAAAGATAAGTTAGCTTATCTGTGTCCCTAACCTCCATTTCAGCAGAGTCTTCATTTAGAAATCTGGACTGGAAGGCAGTAAGGTAAAGAGGTATAACTCATTCTAAGATATGAGCTCCTGGCGATTTTCACAAATTCTTGAATTTAAGAATTTGCCGAAGGACTTGGAAACATATGCTATGAAGTCTGCCAACTCAAATGCACCTAGGCGTCACTAATATATCCTGCTCCATCAGTTTGGAATATGAAATAACCTCACACTTCTTTGAAAGTTCAGTTTATAATAACTTTAATCCCCTGTTCTCACCGAGAAGTCTATACTTTCTTTCCTGGCCATTACTCATGAGGAGACTAAGAACCCAGGTCCACAAAGGACAAGCACTCATGGAAGAAGATGCCAGGTCTCTTCTTCAGCTTTGTCTCTACTGACAACCATCTGGATTCGGGGAGGTTGGCAGGGCAGAGTGTTTCTCCCTGGAGTGCCATGTTCCACTCAGCTATGAGGCTCCTTGCCATAGCATATGGGGTCCTGGCAAGGCGAGTCTTTGTGATGAGTTTTCTCTCTCACATCCTCAGTTATTTTCCACTGGGCATGGCCATTGTATGAAGACAACTGAATCAGGAAAGGATGGTATCAGTGCCAAACTAGCTCCCCTCTTGGACAATCTTAACCCTGTTCTTGAACTGAAGGCACTCAAATGTACCTGATGGTGAGTTTCCCTTTGAGCTCAATGACTTTTCTTGCTAAGTTAGTTCAATACAAAACATTTCCCTATTTCAGATATATTCTTTAGAAGTTTTTAAAGAAGTTTTTAAACTTGGAGTATCTAAAATAAGAACTTTGAGTCTTGTGTCTCTTCAACCACCGAAGAATCCCTGAATCCCATTATGAATATTGGTTCTTACAGGAGTGCCCTGTATAATGCCAATGCCAATAGCAGCCAAGCACTAAGACTTTGTCAAGTCAGGGAATACCCTGTTATAACCCTTTCATGAGAATGTTGGGTGAGCACTAGCCTTGCTTCAGTTGAACCCTTCATACAGGTTAGCGCAGAGCAAAATTGTCTACATCAAAGGGACTTGATAGCTAGTTAGTATCTAGCTAGATAACTTGATAATTAGAATCAGAAACAGGGAATTCTAAATGGCCTTTTTCAAATACTAATAATCAAATAATAAGTCCTACATATTGAGTGACAAAGACAAACTAATAGTTTGTGAGAACTGACTGTGTGCTGAGTATGTTCATACCTATCATCTTTATTAATAGTGAAGAGGAAAATCTAGGTAAGGAAGAGCCCTGAGCCCCCAAATACTGTGTGGCTACTGTGCTAATCCAGGCATACTCTGTCTCATTATTAGAAAGCTAAGACTGGGAGAAGTGAAGGAGCCTGCCCATGGTCACGGAGCCAGTACGTGGCAGATCTGGGATTCTGAATCAAGATTTCATGAGTCCAGCATCTGTGTCTTAAGCACTGTGTCCCAAGGCCTCCCTGGGTTAGCAGTGAGGGAAGTGCTATCTCATCAACTAGGCGGAAATGCAGAAATCACAAGGCATGGAGTCCACCTGAAGCTCTATCTCCTTCTCTCCTCGTACCTCTGTTCCACGCCAGGTGTGCTTTGGTGATTACTGCTTTTGAAGCTCTGGGTGTGTCCAGATGATCTGCTATCTACAGCACACAAATGGGAAATTTCAAGATGGTGTTCTTTAACAGGCTTGCCACCAAATGCTGTCAGAAAACTAAAATTGTCCAGGCTATTTTGAGATCAAACTCAAAGTTTTATCCAGCTTCTCCCCAAAGTAAATTGACATTCATGAATCCCAGAGCTGTTCTCTGCCTCACATTTTAGCTGGGAGCCCTATAGCTAGAGTTCTGTTCAAATTCACGTCCTTGTGTTGACCTTAATCCTACTGAAAAGCCCAGTGGAATCACAAGATATCAGGTCGCTTTGGAGGCCTGCCTTCATTTGCTTCAAAATAAAGACAAGAGTTGACTCAAAACGTGAATGCAATACCAGGAATAAAATTAGAATTGCCCGTTTTATGTTTACACACCTCATAGGCTGACAGTGGGTGTAGCTTGTTTACTTTTAAGTATAAATTATCAAGTTTTCCCACCTTGAGATAGAAACCTGACCTGTGAGACAGAATTTTCTCTTCTCTCCTCCTTTTCTGACAAGTAGGAATGGCTTGGCGAAATGTGTGTTGGTTTTCATTCCAGGTGAGAAAGTAGAAGTAAGGTTGTAAATTCTGAGTAATGCATCTAAAATGGTCTGAGACTAGATTGGATGGGAAACAAATATAAATAGTAACAAGGACCGGAAATGTCATCCCCCAACCAACCCCATTATTGGTGCTGGACACTTGGCCCTGGGTCCTGAAGTCCTCATGATCACTGTGCGACCCAGGAAGTGATGCAGGGTGACACACACGAAGCATCTTTTCCTGGAAGTGGGTTTGGAGGACAGCTTATGATACACAGTAAGCCCTTGTGTATGTGATTGAAAATAAACTCAGACAGTGCATAAGGTTACAGTTATGTGTTGAAAGGCGAAAATCCACCATCTGTCACCTATCTACACGCCCTGTCCGAAGCATTTGCCTGAGCCTGGAATCCCATCCCAGGACTTCAAATTAAGTATCAGACACTTCTTTATCTAGAGTTCAGTGACTTAGGGATAGACTCCCATGGAATTTAAACTTCTTTTAAAAAGCACATAACTTTGGGGATCTTTTTAAGAAAGGTGGCCATGTTGTAGAGAAGGTCATATGATCTTTCATCTGTCAGCACGTTGCTAGTTATCCAGAGGCCACAGTGGAGGGCCACTGTGAGTCAGCTTTCATATATTTTCTTGCATTTATTGTTCCTTATATTATCCAGTTACAGCATGTTTGTTGGCCCCAAGCTGTATGAATAAAAAATATGACAAACTCTCAAGCTTTGTCCCTCTGGACAGAAAAACATCAGAATTTTTTATCATTGCTTTTGATTCTCTACTACAGTTCTTGTTAAGCAAATAATATTTCTGGAACAGAAAATAGTGTATATGGGTCAGGATGTTATGTCTTTTCTTCCCCCATAATGTATATCTCAGTTGAATTGTTTCCTTCCTGTCTTCTTTTCTCATGTGGCACAGCTGTAGTTCTGTAGTTGACTTGTATAATTTCAAGAGGATAATTTTCTATCAACTTAAAGCACTTGGGAGGACTCAGGGAAAGTCTTTTGGCACCTACTTAGGGAGAATTATTATGCTGGTGGCAGTAACATTTTGGAAATAAGAAGTCTCATGATTACATAAATTTCTACTTGGCAAACAAGGATTTTTCTGGCATTGTGGGCCTAGAATTTAAGACATCCTCTTTTTTTTTTTTTTTAACCTAAATTCCTTTCCTGTGAATCTACGTTGTTGGTAAAGACACAACCCAGGGGGATACTGGCTGTAATTTCAGTGCTCCAGTCTAAGGACAAGGGTCCAGAGGACTTAAATATTTTAAATTATTTTAGCAGGTACTAAGGACTGGGAGGAGGGGGGTCACAGCTTCTCATTAGGTTGGCTCATGTACAGCTACCAGAGAGAGCTCCGGGACACACGGGGGAAGCACGGCTCCTGCATTTTCATAATAGGTTCCCTGAAATAGGAACATTTCAGGTAGTAAATGACTCCCAATGGCAGCTTAATGCTATAAAAAGAGTTAGAACTTTTGCCCTAAGTATAGGTTCCCAGCCTGTGTACTGTGGGCTCCTGGCAGGCTGCAGTTTTGCAAAGGGTGAGAAATTGGGTAGAAAATAGCCTTCACGATATATCTTATACAATCATGTCCTCAGACATCTAACCTAGTGGTTAAGGCCCTGGAGCCTGACAGGTTCAAATGCTGGCTATGGTGTGGCTTCCTAGTGGTGTGGCCTTGAGCACATTATTACACTTCTGAATACTTTTGTTTCCTCATCTTCGCAAAATGTGAACTAGTTCTCTCACATAGTTAGGACCCAGCGCATTTTAACTATTGTTACTGCTTGGCAGACATATTAGTGGCTGCCATCATGATAAATGAAAAAGGTATTTGTTTGAATGTGATTTCGTTGCTACTCTCTGCAAATATATGCAGTTTCAGTGGATAGAAATCAAATGTAGGATTACTATCATATAGGAGATCCTCATTCTCAGAAAGGGATGGAAAGAATAAAGAGGTGGGCCTGAGTTATCTCAAAATAGAGAAGAAAATATATGTGGAAGTCAAGACCAGTGTCTCCCATTAAGCACAGTAGATAGAGAGCCTAGGACTCAGGATAATTTTAGGGGATCATAAAAATATTCTTTTAAAATTAGAAAAAAATGTTTTCATATATAATATTAACACATAATTTTGCACAAAATTTTAAGACTTTTATAGAGGAAGAGTCCAATGAGGACAAGGCATCCGGGGCCACAGGTATCATGATGCAGCCCTGACTGGCAAGCGCCTCATTGCATTTGCTCATGTACTTCTCTGTGTCCCCGACAGAATGAAGAGGTCTTTGAGCAGAGATTGCATCTTCTTTGTGTACACACAAAACCCTATCGTGGTGCCTGGCACATAATAGTTATTCTTGTTTAGTTGCTAAGTCATAGCTTACTCTTTTTGCAACCCCATGGACTATAGCCCACCACGTTCCTTAGTCCATGGGATTTCCCAGGCAAGAATACTCGAGCGGGTTGCCATTTCCTTCTCCAGGGAATATTCCCAACTCATGTATTGAACCCGCTTCTCCTGCATTGGCAGTCAGATTCTTTACCACTGAGCCACTTGGAAAGCCCTGGCCTATAATAGGCAGCCAATAAATATTTGATGAAGGAAGGAAATGATTAACATTTTGGGTCACATGCAGTGTATGATGCCCTGAAAAGATTGTTGCTAAGTCTCTAAGTGAATCAATGTAAGGGCCACCTAGAAGTGCATTTGAAAGTGGTGTTCTGTGTTATGCAGGTGAAAATTCAAAAGGAAAGGAAAGTCACTGAGCAGGCTGAGAGAGAGGGAGAGGGAGGGAGGCATATTGTTTTCTCTGGATTTACTTTAGAGCAGTCTTTGCATGAAGACTGAAAGTTTAGGTCCAACTGGGATCCAGCTCCTGGGAAGGGGGGGGCCTCAATGATAGGTCCTGGAAGAGTGAGGCTATTTGCAGAAGGGGCAATGCTACTGCAGAGATTCAAGAACACCCTTCCCACCCACCCTCAGCACTCTCCTGGGTCCTGCACTGCCTGCCACAGGGAAGGAGGAATGTCCCTGGAGGGCAACGCCTCGGGGAAACCAAGCTCTGCATAGTAACTAAGAGCCACATCCAACCGGAGTCAGGTGGAAATGTCAAGGTTCTGACCAGAGCTCACTGGAAGCTGGACCCAGTTCATGGAACACTGGGAGATGGTGTCAGAGATGGGGGAGAGGAGGCAGGGAGGACAGGGGGAAAAAGGAGAATATTTTTACTTTGGACTTTTAGGTGAACAGAAAACCTTTTGCTTCAACTTTTGTATTCAGAAATATTTCAAATATACTATGGTCTATTTACAATAGGGAATATCATGCAGAAATCAAAATAAGTAACAAGGTGAATGATTTTTAGCAATAAAATATTTAGTTTATGAAAAGTCCCAAAGTATTATATACAGCCTGATAACCAGAGAAATTTTTATATGGAGAATTTGAAACAGATGCAAACAGCAAGAATACTATAATTTCCTCCATGTACCTACTACTCAGCTTCCATCTTGGCTGATTCTGGTTTATCTCTATGATTCACCCCTCCTTTATTATTTTGAAGAAAATCTCAGACACCAGAGATTAACACAGTTTTGGTCAGCTGGATTGCTTGATTTATTTAACTAACTCTAAGCTATAAAACTGGAATCAAGATTGCCGGGAGAAATATCAATAACCTCAGATATGCCGATGACACCACCCTTATGGCAGAAAGTGAAGAGGAACTTAAAAGCCTTTTGATGAAAGTGAAAGAGGAGAGTAAAAATGTTGGCTTAAAGCTCAACATTCAGAAAACGAAAATCATGGCATCTGGTCCCATCACTTCATGGGAAATAGATGGGGAAACAGTGGAAACAGTGTCAGACTTTATTTTGGGCAGCTCCAAAATCACTGCAGATGGTGACTGCAGCCATGAAATTAAAGGATGCTTACTCCTTGGAAGGAAAGTTATGACCAACCTAGATGGCATATTCAAAAGCAGAGACATTACTTTGCCAACAAAGGTCTGTCTAGTCAAGGCTATGGTTTTTCCAGTGGTCATGTATGGATGTGAGAGTTGGACTGTGAAGAAAGCTAAGCACCAAAGAATTGATGCTTTTGAACTGTGGTGTTGGAGAAGACTCTTGAGAGTCCCTTGGACTGCAAGGAGATCCAACCAGTCCATTCTACAGGAGATCAGTCCTGGGTGTTCTTTGGAAGGAATGATGCTGAAGCTGAAACTCCAATACTTTGGCCACCTTATGCGAAGAGTTGACTCATTGGAAAAGACTCTGATGCTGGGAGGGATTGGGGGCAGGAGGAGAAGGGGACAACAGAGGATGAGATGGCTGGATGGCATCACCGACTCAATGGACGTGAGTTTGAGTGAAGTCCGGGAATTGGTGAGGGACAGGGAGGCCTGGTGTGCTGCAATTCATGGGGTTGCAAAGAGTCGGACATGACTGAGCAACTGAACTGAACTGAACTGAACTGAAGCTATAAAACAAGGTGGGGTGCAGAGTGTTATGCATTGAGATCCCCTTTTTTAAGCCACTTTCTGCCCTATGGGGCAGGTTGTGTAAGCTCTCTGGGTCTCAGTTTCCACATCTGTAAAAACAAGGAGGATGGACTCAAAGAGGTCTAGGGTCCATTTCAGGGATAATATTTTGTGATTTTCAGTGACTTGAAGTGAAGTGAAGTCGCTCAGTTGTGTCCGACTCTTTGCGACCCCAAGGACAGTAGCCTACCAGGCTTCTCCATCCATGAGATTTTCCAGGCAAGAGTACTGGAGTGGGCTACCACTTCCTTCTCAGACCATAAATGGCACAGACATGGGGACTTTAAGACCAGAAAAACTGACCTCTGATTCCCCAGATTGATGTTCTGTTTCTACACATGCAGTAACTTAGGTCTTGAGCGCTCATGTGTTTCCATATTTTATTATGACTTGCACAATTCAAAAGGAAATGAAGTGTGTAAAATCTTCTCCACGAGACCCCATGTTACATGGAGCAAAACTTTTCTTAAATGAGATTTCTCTGAATGGGAACAGCCATTAAATCAACCTCAGATTCTAGGTATTCTCTAACACAAGTCATAGGTAGAAACTGTCTAGTTTGGAGAACCTGAAACACACACACATACACAGACATTTATAGTTGAAGGAAGCATCCTTTTTCAGTCAATGCAGAACATGGCTCTTCTCTCTAGAGAGGAACAGGTGACAAGGCATTAGGTGTTGAAGCCAAGTCCCTTCCTAGGTGCCTAAGGGAAAATGATGCTGAGACGGGAGGGCAGGTTCTACCCTCTTTAGCCCCAGTGACAGTCATGGGCTAGACATGGGAGGAATTTGTAATTAGAATCAGGATTAACATATCAGAGGAAGTGAAAAGAAAGCCTAGAGTCAAACCCAAATATAAGTTGTGCTTAACATGTGGTGAAGGTCAAGTCAATGGGGAAAAACACATTATTTAATAAACAGTACAGGAAACACTGTTCATTTGTAAAAGTGTCAAGATGAACCTTTAACTCACATTATATACTTAAATATATTCCAGATAGACTAAAAAATTAAATAGAAAAGTAAAAGTACAAACTAAGTAGGAAAAACTGTATATGATTTTGGATTAAGGAGCCTTTTCCAAGACAGAAACTATGAAGAAATAGGTGGATAAATTTGAAAACCTAACAATTTTCTGTTTCTGTACATCATAAAAATATAAAAGTTAAAGGCGTAGGAGAAACTGGAAAACACATTTTCAAAATATGATAAAGAATCAGTATCTCCCTGATAGCAACAATTCTTATTAGTCAATTCAGAAAAGATACTCCCTCAAAAGGAAAAAAAAAAAGGGCATAGTCAATTGGTAAGAAAGAAGTACAAAAGAGCCCCAGGGATACTTAAAGTAGAATAAATTAAAACAACAAGACACTATTTTGCCAACAAAATCAAAGACTGACAATAGCCTTAGTAATGGTGTGCCAAAGTTAACACTCCAAGATTAGATTTTGTTGTTGTTGTTCAGTCACTCACTTGTGTCCAACTCTTTGTGACCCCATGGACTGCAGCACACCAGGATTCCCTGTCCTTCAGTGTCTCCTGGAGTTTGCTCAAACTCATGTCCATTGACTTGATGATGTCATCCAACCATCTTGTCCTCTGTCGTCCCCTTCTCCTCCTGCCTTCAATCTTTCCCAGCATTAGTCTTTTCCAATGGGTCAGCTCTTCGCATCAGATGGCCAAAGTATTGGAGTTTCAGCTTTAGCATCAGTCCTTCCAATGAATATTCAGGACTGATTTCCTTTAGGATTGACTGGTTGGATCTCCTTTCAGTCCAAGGTTCTCTCAGGAGTCTTCTCCAACAACACAGGTCAAAGCATCAATTCTTTGGCGCTCAGCTTTCTTTATAGTCCAATTCTCACATCCATACATGACCACTGGAAAAATCATAGCTTTGACTACATGAACCTTTGTTGGCAAAGTGATGTCTCTGCTTTTTAATATGCTGTCTAAGTTTGTCATAGTTTTTCTTCCAAGGAGCAAGCGTCTTTTAATTTCATGGCTTCAGTCACCATCTGCAGTGATTTTGGAGCCCAAGAAAATAAAGTCTCTCACTGTTTCCATTGTTTCCCCATCTATTTGCCATGAAGTGATAGGACTGGATGCCATGTATAAAATCTTAGGAAAGCTTTCTTAGCCTCAACTTGCTCATCTTTAAAATGGAGTGCATAATCGTCTTGTTCACAAGGTTAAAGATTAGATAAGATAATGAATTTTAAAAAGGACTTTGCAAATTCAAAAGTAATAGACAGACAGCTATACAAGTATAATATGTTGTTGTTGTTGTTTAGCTGCTAGGTGGTGTCTGACTCTTCTGTGACTGACTGTAGCCCACCAGGCTCCTCTCTCCGTGGGACTTCCCAGGCAAGAATACTGAAGTGGGTTGCCATTTCCTTCTGCTGGGCATCTTCCCTACCCAGAGTTTGAACCTGTGTCTCCTGTATTGGCAGACAGATTCTTTACCACTGAGCCACCAATATGCAGGTCTCATTATTGGGTCTGGTAAGCCAAGAGGACCAGTGCTATGCCTCAAAGAAAAAAAGGGAGATGAGGGGGTAGGTAAACTAGCTTTCTTGCTGCCATTTTTAAACTATTATACTACTCAAATAAGTTCCTTGAAAAAGCTGTGTGACACTGAAGCTTCAGTAAGCTACAGTTTAGATAGAGGTGGTGCTGACAAGGGCTGAGATACCTGGATATTTTTATAGGAGGTGCAGACATGAAGAGGGCCCTAAAAATGATGTTGGCAGGAGTGGATTCCCAAAACCACCATTCATCTGCAGCAACCTTGAAAAGAGGTGGTGATGGAAGCCACTTCCAATGTCAAAAACTTCCCCAGTGGAACACCTGCTGAGCATGGTCCCTGCCACAGGACTGTGTCCAAGGAGAAGAGCCCCTTGCAGTGACATCTGTAGCCTGGCAGCAGTTACCCCCAGGGCTACCACTGAGAGTCACCAGTCAGAGATGGCACTGGGAAGATCCCAGGGGAGGTGGGGACCATCAGTCTTTTGTGCAGTAATTAAAATGTGTGGGCTTCAGAGCAGACTTCCTGGGTTCAAATCCTGATGCCACTAATTGTGTGACCTTAGGGAGGTCTCTATGCACCACTTTTCTCATTTGTTAAATGTGTATAATAATTGCATCTAATTCATATGGTTATTGTGAGAATGGTATGAGTTAACACATGTAAAGCATTTAAAGATTCCTGGAATCTTTAAATAATCAAGCTTCCTGGACTATGAATCATGCCTCATACATGGTAAGTATATATTATTGCTGTGGTGATTGGCAATCCTGCTACTGTCGCCGTAATCTTCTTTAAAAAGAGAATAGCAGTTTCATACTAGGAAACCTAGTATCACTAGAAGCTTATATTTTTTTGGTTTTCATCTCCATGCAATACCTACTACTACTACTACTGCTGCTAAGTCGCTTCAGTCGTGTCCGACTCTGTGCGACCCCATAGACGCAGCCCACCAGGCTCCACCGTCCCTGGGATTCTCCAGGCAAGAACACTGGAGTGGGCTGCCATTTCCTTCTCCAATGCAATACCTAGAGCTCTTCTAACTCTCCAAAAGGAAAGAAGGTCGAGTAAAAGAGTTTTACTCATGACAGTAGACTCTTCCCATTGCTACATAGAGAAGTAGTCATCTATCATTTGACTCTACCTCCTCTTTTCCATGGAAAGAAAGAAAGTAAAAGTCTTCAACCCGCACTTGCAGCATTCACGAAATGCAGCATCATTTCACATCCACCAGAGACCCCTTTCAGGTTCATAGCCTCAAATCCACGCTCCAAAGAAGTGGCTCTAGTGGGAGGGCTATTACTGTACACCAGCAGGAGAGAAGCCAAGTATAACTTCTGTTTCATGTGTTCAACAGTAAGCTCAAATATCTCAACCATGAATATTTCCTAGAGAATATCCCATGATGTTTTTGGAATTTCCTATACAGGGGGGTATAATTTTTAAAAAATGAACAAGAGCAGGTCAAACTTCACTTCCCAAATGACTTTGCCCTTCCCTTCTGGGTCAAAGTGTGCTTTGTGCCCTGGTGTTAATGGTGTTATAAAACATAACCATTTCCCTATGTAATTTGGAAATTAAAAAGATCTGAGGAAACTAATTTTAAAATACAGTGTTTGGATGACTGTGACCAGTGACATGTGCAAAGTGAACCTGCGGTCAGGGATGTTCTGGTCCCTAATGCTGCAAGATTGGTGCTGTTTAGTAATCATAACTGTATGCTCACTGTAAGATGTTCCTATTGAAGACATGTAGTTGGAGTAGCAATTCATTATTTATGTCATAAGAGAGAAAGTGTACTTGTTATGAGTCCTAGTTTCTGATGTAGAAAAGGCAGAGGCTCAAGAGATTCTTTAGGTTATGTCCATTTCATCAGACACGCAAGGCACCTTCATCTCTACTCTATAATGGAATCACCAAAATTTCAAGAGGTTAACTGACTTGTCCAAGATCACTCCATTAGATCATTGTTAGTGGGAGGGAATAAAGATGAAAGGAAGAAAATAACTTTACCTTATTGCCATCCATACTGACTTTTTTCTCCAGGGAGAGCAAGGGGTCATACCCATCAATAATGATAGAATATACACCAAATTCTCCACTATAAACTACAGAAGAGTTAGAGAGAAAAAAAGAGTAGAAAACAAAGAAACAAAATTTCTGGACACTAAAAATGGATACAACAAATCAAATCCTAGATGTTGAACAGGCAGCACCCCTGAGAGATGCGTCTACCCATGTTGTGAGGAATGAGCTTGAAAGAAGAGGATAATGAAAGGTGATACTGTATCAGCATTATTGACTTCTCAGAGGAGCAACTTGACTTTTCTGTCCTATTTATTCCCAGCTACTCTATTGGAGCAAAGAGACCACTATGACTTCTGGGCTTTCTTGCTGCTGCTGCTAAGTTGCCTCAGTCGTGTCCGACTCTGTGCGACCCCATAGACGGCAGCCCAACAGGCTGCCCCGTCCCTGGGATTCTCCAGGCAATAACACTGGAGTGGGTTGTCTGGGCTTTCTTAGGGGATGTGAAAACATGTTCTCCTTTCCTTGTGGGGTAGAAAGAACATCCTTAGAAAGAAAGAAAGGAAGGAAGAACATCCTTTCGAGTAATATGTGATACTGATTTGGCCATTTATCAATGTGAAAACATATTTGTGCGCATACATGCTCAGTTACTCAGTCATGTCCGGCTCTTTGCTACCTCATGGACTGTAGCCTGCCAAGCTCCACTATGCATGGGATTATCTTGGCAAGAATACTGGAATGGTTTGCCATTTCCTCCTCCAGGGGATCTCTCCAACCCTGGAATCAAACCCGCATCTCCTGAGGGTCCTGCATTGTCAGGCAGATTTTTTACCACTGAGCCACCTGGGAAGCCCAAAAACATATTTGCTAATCTATAAAATGAGAATGACAATGAGTGTAGTGAATGTGGAGGGTTGTTGCAGGAACTAAATTAGATGATATTTGTGAAGTAGTCAGCATTATATCTAGCATATGGTTCTTCCCTAACACAAGTGAATCCTCTGCTGCTTTTTTGGGAAATGGAAATAGGGGCAAAAGCTGGCAATATACCCTGTTGGCTTTTTCCTCTTTCCCTCTTCTCTGCTTTGAACTTGAAATAAGAGTGCCTTGGCTGAATAATATACTTCTATTATAGGGACTTTTTTTCCTCCTTTGTCTTTTGAACTGTGAAATATAAGAGGAACCAAGAAAACAGTTGTTCAGCTCACCAGCATTTTGACCTTATGCAAACCTTTGATAAGACAGTTTCATCCAATCACTGGTTACATAGCCTCTGTGTCATATATTTATAAGGAGTGTAGCACTATTACTGTAGATTTAATCTGGATGATGTATCAAAATGTATTAGCAACCCAAGAGTTCAAGTTATGGTGTTAATGTGACTAAACCCAAAGTAAAGGCAACAGAGTACTTACTCATAACACACTCTAGAGCAGGAATAAAATTGGGGTGTACCTTTGAGGGGTTGCAGCTGGGGTTAGCCTATTGATATTACAGAATATGCCTTGCTTCCAAGAGCACATCTTCTCCCCTGTAGTATGACTTGAATAGTATTCTGATCCTGGCTGTTTTAAATAAAGAGGGTCAATAAATCAGCCAATCTTAAGAGGAGTCATATAAGAAAGGTGCACTTGTATTATCAGGAAGAAGGGAAGAGTAGGAGTAGGGATGCATGCGTGCTGAGTCACTTCAGTTGTGTCCAACTCTTTGTGACCCTATGGACATGTAGCCCGCCAGGCTCCTCTGTTCATGGGATTCTCCAGGCAAGAATACCGGAGTGGGTATCCCTTCACCAGGGGATCTTCCCAACCAGGGATCAAACCCACGTCTCTTATGTCTCCTGTCTTGGCAGGTGCGTTCTTTACCACTGTGCCACCTGGGAAGCCCCTTATTCCTCCAAGAGTAGGGATAGATCTGTTATAAAGATCATTGACCACAACAGAAGTGTAGATATGTCAGTCCTACAAAGGCTTGGCTGGACCAGGAAGCTCAGAAGCAGGAACTATTTCACTGAGAGAGGAAGGAAAATGAACTCGGAATCCCTTATAGAGGGGATATTCTATAGTACTTTGTATTTGTATTAGTTGGGTTTCTTATTAATAGTTGGAAACAACAAACTTTGGCTGAGTTTTAATTTAAAAAACTTTCTTGAAAATATATTTAATTGCTTCAGAAAGTCCTGGAAGATAGAGAACAAAGAATCTAAAGAGGTTAGGACCAGAGCCAAAGCCATACTACAGGAATTTTCTGGTGAGGTTGGTTTGTTGGTTTGCTAAAGCTACCATAACTAAGAACCACAGGCTGTGTGGCTTAAACAACAGAAATTTATTGTTTTGTTGTTCTAGAGATCAGAAGGCCAAGATCCAAGTGTCTTCAGGGCTGGTTCCTTCTGAGGGCAGTAAGGGAAGGATCTGTTCCAGGCCACTCTTTGGCTTATAGATGGCTGTCTTCATGTTCACATGGCATTCTCCCTGTATTTCTCTTCACATTGTCTTCCTTCTACTCATGTCTCTGTGTCCAAATTGCCACTTTTTATAAGAACGTCAGTCATTTTGGATTAATACCCACCCTAAGGGCATCACTCTAACTGATGACCTCTGCAAAGACCCTATCTCCAAACAAGGTCACATTCTGAGATACTGGAGATTAGGTATTCGTCATAAGAATTTGGTTGGATGGCATCACTGACTCAATGGGCATGAGTTTGAGAAAACTCTGAGAGATGGTAAAGGACAGGGAAGCCTGGCATGTTGCAGTCCATGGGGTCGCAAAGAGTTGGACACAACTGAGCAGCTTAACAACAACATAAGAATTTGGGGGGACACAACTCAGACACAGTTCAACCCAAAACAGAGAACCCCACTGAATACTAGTTATAGAACTCAGTTTCATGCTTGTGCTATTGCCTGTCCTGCCTTGAGCACTGAGGGAGCAATACCCCACTGCCCCAGGCGGTAGCACCTGGCTGAACTTGGTCTCATGTACACACCACCCCTGCCAGTGAACAGACAGAAAGTTAGACTTGTCTCCTCAGTTTCTAGAATGGGGGACTTCTGCCAAGATGCATGCTTTGAGGACACCCCGAAAGAAAGGAGGGGTTTTAATGGCTGAGCAGTTTAAACCTCTCGAGTAGCCACATCAGTCCTTTTTAAGCCAATCTATGTCTCCAAGTAAGCATATAGTCTTTGAAAAGAGTTTCAGAATAACATATAAATAGAGGGCACATAGAACCAAGCCAATTGAAGAGGAACTCTCATAATTAATGATCTCTCTCTCATTCACAAGGAGAGGTAGAATCATGTAGAATCTTACTACTCAAAGTGATTGACTTTTGCCTTCACAATCTCAAAAGGAAAATGCAAGCACCCAAGTCCCCGTGTCCCTGTCCTCTCTGACTTTGACACCACAACCATCTGTGATGACACATACAAGAGCTGAGAAGTAGGGAGCAAAAGCTTCTTTGCATTAGGGGAGAAGAAAAACTAGACAAATGCTGCCTGAGCTGTATGTCAGAATCACTGCTGAATGATAAACATCTGTGTCAGGAGGGTCCCTATGGAGACTGAACTAGAGACAAGAGTCTCAGGGAGAAAAGTCAGTTCTTGTATCTTCTCATGGGAATACATGAGTCAAACAAAACAAACAAACAAAAAAAGAGCCTGAGAATGAATAGCTCTGCCAAGGCAGGGTTCTTGGCTCCATCCTTCTCATCATCATGCCTTCTGTGGGCTATTCCTTCTGCAGGGCTCTCTTGCCCTCTTGCAGTTTCATTGTTTATTGAACATTATTTATTGAGCACCTCTTGGATCAGACAGCATGCTAGGGACTGGGGATGCAAACATGAAAAGACTTGGTGGTCTCTGCCCTCAGTGAGATCCCAGCATAGTGGGAGAGACAGACATGCTCATAAAGAGCTACAAAACAATACTTTTAAAGCACCTATCAGTATGTGGAATTATGTGTATTTTTATGTGTTTATTTATTCACTCTCTGTCCTTCACCACAATAGTGCAGTGGACTTCATTACATTCACTGCTAGGTTTGTAGCACCCCAGCACCTAGACTCTAGAGAATGTTAGAGATTCAATACATATTTATGAGTAATTTCTACACCAGAAGCAAATCAGAAAGAGTGTGCAAGCCTGCTGTGAGAAATCAGGGAAGTCTTTCCAGAGGAGGAGGCTCTATGTTATCATGATTTGATCTCATTGTGATGAATAAATTGCATTGTTAGCCATGGGATTTTCATACCTCCCTATAGGCATGCCCTTTGACATTGAGCTTTGCCATATAACTTGTTTGGACAATGGAATAGTAGCAAACTTGATGCAAGCAGAAACTTGAAATGTGATTTCCGATTTCTCTCTTGGAACCCCGCTACCACCAGAAGTACAAGTCTAGACTAACTGGCTGGCAGATAGGAGACCCTATGGAACGGAGATGAGCTACCCCAGCTGAAGCGCATCCCAGGCCAGCCAGTCCCATATAAGTGGACAGCTGGTTGCAGATATGTGTGTGAGCCCTGGCCAGATCAGCAAAACTTCTCTATGATTCATAGAGAAATGACTAAAAAAAAATGGCTGTTTTAAGCCAATAAGATTTGAGGTAATTTGTTACACAGCATTATTGAGGCAGTATATAACTGAAACATCATCTCACTCAACTACAACCTGTGAAATACTGCTTTTTATTTCTACTTCAAATATAAGAAAACTGATGCTCAGGAACAAATAAATAGGAGGAAAATAGTATTTAGCCCGAGTCTTCGTACCATAGCTGCTTTTATGTTAGAAATATGACTCTGATGTATCTTGGGAGCCTATGAGTTAATGATGTAAAGGAAGGGAGGGAGGGAGAGCAGGGAGAGTTAATGATGGAAGGGAAGGCAAGAAGGGAAGGCAAGAAGGGAAGGAAGGATGAAGAGAGGAAAAAAGGGAAGAAGGAGGAATCTATCTGACCCTCAAGGGAATGTTCTCCACTAATTTAACCAGTGATTTTTTTATAAACCATAGGCTAAATTGAGAAATAGATGAAAAATATCTTTTTAAGAATAAAAAGGAAAAGAGGAATAGACAAGAGAGGAGAAGGAAAATGATGGATATGTTTCTGTGAGACAGATGAAATGATTTATCCTACTTCCAGCTGGGTGGGCAGGGAAGGACTCTCTGGAGAGGTGGCAATCTGAGATCTGAATAACAAGAAAGAAGCAGCCATGTGAGGATCAGGGAGAACAGCATTCCAAGGCAAGAGAACAGCTGTGGCAAAGGAATGGAGGCTAAAACAAGCTCAACAAGTTCAAGGACTCAGAAGAGGGCTAAGGTAGACTGAGCGAAGTAGGGGAGGAGGACAGATTTCAGTTCTAAAGTGACATCCGACTTGTGCTTTGAAAAATGTGGCTCCAGCAGATGGCTTGTGGGGAGAACAGATTAGGCAAACGTGAAGTAGGGAGCCTAGGTGAGAGGCCACTGCGGTTGTCCCTGGGAGAAATGACGGTTGCTGGACTGCGGCAATGGTGGCAAAGAAAAGTGGATGTTTCTTGGAATTAGAGTCACTCAAACCTGTCAGTAGACTGAATATCAGAGAAAGGCAGCAATCAAAAATGACTCCCAAGTTTTTGGCTTGATCATCTGGATGAGTAGTGATACCACAGAGACTACTGCAGGAAAAAAAGGGGTTTTTTGGTTTTTTTTTTTTCCCCCAGAGCAGGAGATTAACGGGAAAAAGAAAATGAAGAGAGAAAAATGGGACTAAAGTGTTAAAAATATTGTGCCTCTCGTTGGGGAGAGACTGGGTAACCTCCTCTATGGTATCACTCTGAAGCATCAGTCCTCAGGCACTGTGCCCTGATCTAATGTTCTAATGTGTGTGGATGATCCAGGAAGGCTACAGTGTTATGGAATAAAAACAAACAATTAAAAAATTAAAATAGAACCACAGCACTGCTAAAGAACAGCTTGTTAGTAAATAGCAACAGTTCAAGACAGAGCAGGCAAAGTTTGTTTTTCCTCTCCTGACCTAAGCACAGCACACATGTGAGGTCACCGCTAGTCGGTGGTGAGTTCTTGGGTAACCACCTCTCTTTCCACACAGCCCTCTGCGCACAATGGAAAAAACAGACCTTTGGGGTTGTTTTCTAGTATAGCTCACACGTTAATAGCACTTCAGCTGGTTGCCGACAGTAGCTCAGTGAGGAGAACAGGAAAGATACCATTGTCCCCAACTTTTAAATTGGGGATCTGAAGCAGAGACAAGTTCATGTGACTAATCTGTGGTAGGGCTGAGACCTTCCCACACCCACCTCAGTGTGCTTTTGTGGCGCAAGGCTGCCTCTCCCTCCTAAGGCTGGCCCATTGTTGCTGGCGGTCAGTCCTCTGTTCAACCCCGGTTTTCAGTGACTTCCTCTCCCCACCCCCTTCCCACCCGACACAGGTTTCATGGCTCATCCCTTCATTCATTCTCTTGCACACTCAGTGAAGCCTCATGAGCATGAGAACCTATCCTGTGATAATGTCAATTCCGTAGACATTCTCCATGTGGCCCCAGTCTCATTTCACTAACCTGGGCATAACAAGGCTCTTCATTTTACACTGTGCATAATGTTATGATGGGATTTTACTCTACTATTGACTCCTTTTAACTGAGAGATCCTTCATCACAGCCATTGACCAACTGTACATCTCCTCAGGTCCGGCACTTGACCTGCTGAGAACTGCTGGAGGGAATCACCAACTGGCCCGGTGAAGACAAGTTCAGGTTCTGCTCCGAGAGCCTGCTCTAGCTCCAGTTTTCCTAAACCCTGTTTCAAGTCTGTCTACTCTCTTCACACCTCACATCCCTTCCTCGCTTAAAGGAGATGACTTCCCACTCCACAGAGACAATAGAAAACTTGATATGAAATGACTTCGACTTCTGGCCATGGAATCCACTCATGTTCCTGCATCAGTGTTCATTTTTCCCCCCCCCATTCCAGTCACAGTGGAGGAGGTGGCCCTTCTCTATTATAAGGTCTCTTTCTTCTTCCACAGGGCTCTGGATCCCATGTTCCTCTATCATTTACCTTGTGCATGTCTGACAGTCTTCTCAATAAGTTCACGTCTCTATCAAAAAATAAGACAAAACAAAAATCCTTCATTAGACCTCCACCTCTCACTCTAGCCATTATTTTGCCACTTTTCCACCCATTCATGGTAAACTTCTCACCTTTATCAGATTTTAAACTCTTATTCACTCCTCAAGCTCTTACCAAACCTACTTCCTTCCCCATCATTCTATCTAAACCTGTTCCACTAACTAAGCTCACCAAAAATCTCCAGATTGCTACATTCAATGGACAGTTCCTCATCTGGTCTTATCTCTTGGAAGCATGACACACAGTTAGACACTCCACACTTACCTTCAGGAAACACTCCGAACTCTATGGAACCATTCCCACTAGGTTTCCTTTTAATTGGCTGACCATCCCTTCTTTTTCACCCTGCTCTGTAGCTGCCTCCTCTTCTTCTACTCAGCATTAAATTTCTTCTCACTTGACACACTCCTCAGATGATCTCATCCATACCCTGTACACTAATAACTCCCAAACCTTGACCTGCTGCCAAGGACTTTCTACCGATCTTCAGACCCATGTATCCATCTGCCTACATGACATCTGCATGTATAAGTTTAATAGGCCCCCCAAAAAGAACATGGTGCAAACTTGAGCTTGTGATCATTCTTCTTGACATTGTACCCTTCGTCCAGCAAATGACCCTACCATTCACTTAGTTGTGCCTGTAAATATCCCAGTTGTTAACTGTAGTA
Source organism: Bubalus kerabau (assembly GCF_029407905.1). Lineage (NCBI taxonomy): Eukaryota > Metazoa > Chordata > Mammalia > Artiodactyla > Bovidae > Bubalus > Bubalus kerabau. The sequence continues at coordinate 13,062,544 of NC_073641.1, forward strand.
AGTGCTGGTATTCTTGCCTGTTTAGGTTTCATTCACCATTGTACTGATGAGAGCTCCTCAAATTCCCTTTCCTACTCTGGGTCTATTTGCTTCAGTGGGACAAATTCTACCCTTCAGCTCCAGGGGTACCCAAGACTAGTCAATGAAACTCAGTTCTAGGGTATTTCCTGAAAATGATGAGAGGTTCTCTTCTGTGGGAGCTGCTGCTCTGTGAGGATGTGAACCTGCAACCAACAGCTGCTATTTTGCCAGCATGTACAGAGAGCTCTCCAGAGAGGAGGGGATGCCAAAGCAGCAGACAAGGCAGCAGAAAGAGACCTGCTCTGAGAGACGGCATCTGAACTCCTGGATCCAGCCATGCCTGAAGCATCTGAGCTACTCCCTGACTTTTCCTGAACTTAAACCCATCAATTTCCTTCCAGGCTTAAACCACTTTGAATTGGGTTGCAGTCACTTACATAGAAACAGTTCTATTATTTTTAGTGCCTCCCCTTCTCTCACACACACACCATCCAATTAGTCCTTCAGTCTTTTTTATTGCACTGCCTAATTAGCCAAATATTAGTATCTCTAAAATCAACCTACTTCACTTTACTCCAACCATTACCCTAAGCCAAACCATTATTTCTGGACAATCACAGTGGCATTCTAACTGGTTCCTTGTATCCCTTCCGGTGTCTTCAATCTGCTCTCTACACAGTGGTCCACAAAATCTTAATGAAACCTAAAATCTGACTCTGTATCTCTTCTACTTCGAGCTCTCCATTGATCCCTCTTGCCCATATAATTATGTCCCCAATGACTCACATGCCCTGTGAGTGGGTGAATGGGTAGGTTCCTGTCTACCTTTCCAGCTTTATCTCATTCCATCTTCCCTTTCCCTCTCTTCATCCCAGAGGTGCTAGGCATTACTCCTAAATCTCAGCTCCTTTGCAAATGCCATTCCCAGTGCCTGGAACAGGCTTCCCCTGATCTCCCCTTACCTATGATTTAAATGTCATTCCTCAGAAGAAAGCTTCCCTAACATACTGAACCAGGCCCCCTTTTCCCCTGAGCCATCTCTCACACCTTGTACTCTATACTTTTCCTTCTCAGCATATGTATTTGTCGTCATTTAATGTTAATGATTAACCTCAAACCTAACTCTCCCACTAGACTATATACTCCATGAGGATTGGGGTCATGACTATTTTGTTTACCACTATAGCTTTTCAAAGGGCCTGACATGGGGAGGGATGTGAGAGGAGGGTTCCAGACGAGGGGACACGTGTATGCCTGTGGCTGATTCATGTCAATGTATGGCAGAGGCCACCACAATATTGTGGCACCTCCAATTAAAATAAATTAATTCATTTAAAAAAAGAAAGAAATTGAGGTTCAGAGAAGTTAAGTGACAAGTCTGAGCTAACACAGGTACTAAGTGGAAGAGCTGGGATTCCAGGGAAGACAGACTGGCTGGAGCAGCCAAGATGATTGAAATGCCACTCTGACTCAGAAGACCCCCTCCTCCTTTAGAAAAAGTCGCCTTTCCTCAGTTCCTAACCCTTCATCTCACACTCCTTGCTGGACACCTTTCCTCAGTTCCTAACCCTTCATCTCACACTCCTTGCTGGACACTTCCATAGGGTCAAGGTGCTGGCACCTTCGTCCTTTCCTTTCCCTCTCTAATTGGAGTATAATTGCTTTGCAATGGTGTGTTGGCTTCCGCTGTACAGTGAAGCGAATCAGCTATATGTATACATGTGTTCGCTCCCTTTGGACCTCCCTTGAAACCATCCTGCCCTTCTGGGTCATCACAGAGTACCAAGCTGAGCTCCCTGTGCTATACAGCAGTTTCCCTCTCAGTTCAGTTCCGTCGCTCTTTGCGACCCCATGGCCTGCAGTATGCCAGGCTTCCCTGTCCGTCAGCAACTAGTTTCCTTCTAGCTAGCTATTTTGTACACGGTTGTGTATTTATTTCATATCCAATCTCCCAATTCATCCCAGCCTCCTGGGATCTTAGTTCCCCTATCAGGGATGGAGCCTGCGCCCCGTGCATTGGAAGCACAGAGTCTTTACCACTGGAACGTCACCAGTCCTTTCCTTTTTAAACGGTGTTTCCTTGGGATTTCAGGAGCTCCACGTTTCACCCTTCTCCAGGTCTGGCTTGAAACCTCAGCATCACCCTCTAGCCCTCTCTCTTCCTTACTGCCAACCTCACATCACCTTCCAGGCTTGCTGATTCCGCCTCGGAAGTTTCCTCACCCCTGTTTCTCCTTTCCTTCCCTTGGAGTCCTCTTCAGCCTCAGTAGCACTCAAGTGGACAACCTCTCCACTGGACCCCTCTTGTCTAGACTTTCCCTGTTCCAGATCATTTCACACTTTTGATTCTTTGTGCTGACCCTTGAGGGCCCTCAATGCTTTTCTATATGGAGACTCTACAAAAGCCTAAAGAGAGTTCTGGCGACATCCCTGCTGCCTGATACACCTCGTCCCTCAGTCTGATCTCAAGTCAGACAGCACAAACTTGCCCTAAGTCCCTTCTCATAGCTGTGCCCCAAAGAGCGTATTCCTTCTTTCCTTTCCTCACGTTCTTATGTAGGGTGTCCTAGTCATTGCTGCATGTGTCTTAGGCTCTGAGCCCCAGAGGGCAGGGGACAGTGGTTTACTCCTCTGTGCTTGCATATAATAGGTGCTCAAAGAAAGATTTTCTGTGTGTGTGTGTGTTTGTGTGTTTCCTTTCAAAAAATACTTGTTTTCAGAAATAAAATTAGTAGTATTAAAAAAAAAACATGGGGGCTGACATCATTTTGATTCATTTTCCTTTGTTCTAGGCGCTAGAGTGGGAGAGAGAAACTCAGGAAAAACAGAGATGTTTGATCAGGTTTACAGATTTCATCTTAGACTAAAAGATTTCATCTTAGACTTTATTTTTAAGCAGTTGACCATCTGTTATACCATTAAGACAGTATTGCTTCGGGTGAAGATTATGCAGAAAGTTGGGCACTTTCCTAAAAATCTGGTTTATGTACAGAATAAAATATGAAAGACAAAAGGAAAACATACAAAACTTCAACCTTCCCTGTTCTCTTCAACTAGGAGTTTGATGAAAAATAAAATAATAATAAAGACACTAGATTAAAGATGTTTAAGGGACAGAATAAATAGGTGCATGCAGAGTTCTAGGTTTGAGTCTGGTTTGGATAAAAACACTGTAAAGGACATTTTGGGGACAAGAAGGGGAAATTTGAATACAGACTACAGTTTAGGTAAGAAAACAATTTATTGACAAAGAAAGATGGAGATCATTAACTAAAGAAAGTAGGTTATGAACAACATGTGATTTCATTTGGTAAAAAAAAAAAAAATATATATATATATGTATATTTATATATGCATGGGAAAAGCTTTCAGAATCTACATACAGGTGTATTAACAGTGGTAGGAATATGGGGCATTTTCCTATATTTTTTTATCTGATTTTATAACTTTCTGCAAGGCACAATGTAACTTTTGCAATAATAAAAATTAAAACATGAATGAATTTTTAAGATGTTTCAAGGAGGCTCAGATTTTCACTGAAAGCTGTCTAAGACATTTTTTTTGTGTCCTCCACCTTGGAAGTGAATAGTGTCCCAACTTCCTAGTAGGTCTCTGGGTGAAAAATTAAAATTTTTAGCAGTCCTTGAACTGAAAGGGAATCAATCAGATATTGAGCATGCATACATTTTCTACTGGCAATATAGGTAAATGGCCTCCCCATCAGGAGCAGGGATGGCTGCAAGAAAGCAAGCTGACAACATGGTGCTCACATAATTACCAAGCAATGCTGAAACAACCATCTCCTGCTCGAATGGAAAAATCCACAGTTCATCAACTCCTAAGGGTAGTAAGTTCATAGAAAATTTAGAAAATGCTGAGTTCCAATGCTGCCCAACAAGAGATGGGAAGCATATTTTGAAGACAAGTGCAAGAGACTGGAAAGGTCATTTATTGGATGTTACTGAACTGATTATGAAGACACTTGTATTCAAGCCCAGCCTTACTCCAGAGGAACTGGAAAGGTTCACAGCCATGGGAGTCCTCATGTTCCTTATCATTCCTTATCTGTTAAATGAAGTCTAGACAAAATCTAACATTTTAATTGCTTCACACCCATGGTTCATTGAATAACAAGATATTCTGTGAGACGCTGTCACAACTTGAAATGTACCCAGAGAATTTTGCCAACATCCCCTTTACGAATTCTCAAACTGAGGAGCTAGTTGCCTGTAGAGGGCAGTAGGCAGTTAATAACATCTTTTTGACTGAAGCAGGAAGGGACTTTATGGATTCCTCTTTCTTATAGAGGAGAAAACTGAGGCCCAGAGAAATCAGTTGACTTGCTCAGAAATACACAGCTAGCACTAAGGAGAGCTGAGATAAAAATAAGGAATTCTTTTTTGTAATTTAATTTTTAAAATTAAAGTATAGTCGATTTGCAACATTATGTTAGAGAATGAAGAATTCTGATCCATGTTTAAAAAAACTTACAGAATCTAAAACTCAAGTTGCATTCAGTTCTCTAGTTACTGAATCACCCTTTCTGAAAACAATAATATCATATCACCATAAAAGAGGACACTATCCCAGAAAACCTTTGACATTTTTTCTTGAAGGCATTTTATTCCCCAGTCACAGTGCTATCCCAAGAAATTCCCTTAGCCTGCTGCCATTTTGTGGATAATCTTTGCTGTTGAAATACTTCTTTGCCAGATGTATGCAATCCTTGAAGTGCTTTGGAGGATTGGATGGTGTGTAGAGGGTTGTTTTTTTTTTTTTTTTTCCCCGCTCCTAATCCCATCAATGGCTGTGTTCCCCTGAGATTAGTGTTTGGTTATTTCAATCACCCTGTGATCAGATTAGATCTACCAGTTTGCAAGAGTGTCTAGTCTTTGACACTATTTCAGAAAGTAATTCACCTGGTGAAACACTATACATGGAACCAAGCTTTGTAAAACCATGAGGAGGATGTGTTTGATGTCTTATCCTTGGGCTTTTCTGTTTGCTCTTATTTTGTGAAATAGACATGTAATAAAAATAGCATGTACCATGCTGTAGTAGAGAACCATCAACTTTGGAGCAGACCAGCTACTACTCATGTGTCAGCCAGGTCTCTGCAGCAAGTTACTTTGACTCTATGCATATCGGATTTCTCATTACAATATTTACCTTATGCTGCTAAGTCACTTCAGTCGTGTCCAACTCTATGCGACCCCATAGATGGCAGCCCACCAGGCTCCCCCATCCCTGGGATTCTCCAGGCAAGAACACTGGAGTGGGTTACCATTTCCTTCTCCAATGCATGAAAGTGAAAAGTGAAAGTGAAGCTGCTCAGTCGTGTCCGACTCTTAGCGACCCCATGGACTGCAGCCTACCAGGCTCCTCTGCCCATGGGATTTTCCAGGCAAGAGTACTGGAGTGGGGTGCCATTGCCTTCTCCAATTTACCTTATAGAGTGACAATTAAATTAGAAAATTATAAGTGCCTAAATCAACACCTGTAGAATATGACCTGTTATTAAAATTAGGAGACAGCAAAAAGCATAATTCCACAGTGTAATGGATTCAACGTCTTGACTATTAAAGTGAGGTATTGTTTTTAAAACATCCCATGGAAAATAGATGAACATTACATTGGATAAGTTTTAGGAAAGTAGCTTTATAACCTACCACAGGCTAGTGCCATGGGGCTCTTACTATTCACCAACTTTCACAGCAGCGACATTAATGAAACTATAGCCTAAGTCTCCCCTTGCATGTTAGCGGTGATCAAAGATCAAGCTCCATTAAGAACGTGAGTGAAGGAACTTAGAACAGGTAGCCACTCTCTCTCTCCGCAATACTTCTAGGGTACAGAGAGAGCGTTTCAGTTTCTTTTTCAACCCAGTCTTTTCTTAGATCTTATGAGAAAGAGAATGCGGTGGGTCCTAAAAACTATGATGGTCTGAGCGTAGGTACATTGTTGCTAGAACATATTTTTTTTCACAGTTTTGCATAATTGGTTCATACCCTTTGAGTGCATATTATGTTCAGCACTCCAGACAAGTATTATTTCATTCAAGCTCCACCGCAATCTGATGAGGAGATACTATTACTGACTTCAGTATATTTATTGATGGAGAAGCTGAGTTTTGACAAGAGTGTGTTGCTTGCCTAGGTCACAAATAATGTGGTGAAACCAGGATGGAACCCTAAGAGTAACCCAGAATCTGCTTCACTTCTGCATCTTTGGCGTCTCATATACTAACTTTTGTGAATGTGGTAATAGGAAACAAAAAGGCAGGTAGCAACCTGAGGGGGAAAAGCTCAAGAAACCTACCAAGAACCAAATCCATTTCCATCCCCACACTCTATTAGCAGGCCTTTTCTATTCTGCACTCTTCACCAGCATAACTTTTCTGTTCCAGAAAGCCCAGGAAGATGACAGTTACAAATGACTTTATGATTCATTCCAAAGACCTCCTTAAAGACCCTTCAACTCATCTATGAAAGTGAAAGTCACTCAGTTGTGTCTGACTCTTTGCGACCCCATGGACTATACAGTCCATGGAATTCTCCAGGCCAGAATACTGGAGTGGGTAGCCTTTCTCTTCTCCAGGGGCTGTTCCCAACCCAGGGATTGTATTCAGGTCTCCCGTATTGCAGGCGAACTTTTTTACCAGCTGAGTCACCAGGGAAGCCCTCAATTCATCTATAGAAAACAAAGGATAATTTTACATCAATTTTCAAAACCCTCACCTCGAAATGAGGTTTCCCAGGTGATGCTAGTGGTAAAGAACCCTCTGCCAATGAAGGAGACTTAAGAGACATGGGTTCAATCCCTGGGTCAGGAAGATCCCCTGGAGGAGGAAATGGCAACCCTCTCCAGTATTCTTGCCTGGAAAATTCCATGGACAGAGAAGCCTGGTAAGCTGCAATCCATGGGGTTGCAAAGAGTTGGACATGACTGAAGCTACTTAGCACACATGCACCTCAAAATGTTCACTTTGCTGTGTCCACTCATCCTAAAGATTGTATTATAGTCCTCACTCAGCCCTAACCAGTTCTTCCCCATACTCAAAATGAAAGACACATGTTGGGGCTTCCCTTGTGGCTCAGCTGGTAAAGAATCCCCCTGCAATGTAGGAGACGTGGGTTCGGTCCCTGGAGAATGGAAAGGCTACCCACTTCAGTATTCTGGCCTGGAGAATTCCAAGGACTATTGTATAGTCCGTGGAGTCACAAAGAGTCGGACGTGACTGAGAAACTTTCACTAAAAAAAAAAAAAAGGAAGAGACACATGTTGAAAAAGGTATGCTTCAAAAATCTCAAAACTCTTTTCAATCTTCTTTCCCAACTCTGAGCCTCTGATAAGACTTTCAAGGTGGTGATCTCTATTACCTGTAAAGCATTGGCTTCTTAACTGGTGCTGATTTTGCCTCCCAGGGGACATGGGGCAGTGTCTGGAGATATTTTTGATTGTCATGACCAGGGTTGCTACTGGCACCTAGGTCAGGGTCAAGATTGCTGCTAAATATCCTGCCCAAGACAATCCCCCTCTTCTAACAAAACATTGCTGCTGCTAAGTCGCTTCAGTCGTGTCCAACTCTGTGCGACCCCATAGACGGCAGCCCACTAGGCTCCCCCGCCCCTGGGATTCTCCAGGCAAGAACACTGGAGTGGGTTGCCATTTCCTTCTCCAGTGCATGACAGTGAAGAGTGAAAGTGAAGTCGCTCTGTCGTGTCTGACTCTTAGCGACCCCATGGACTGCAGCCTACCAGGCTTGTCCGTCCATGGGATTTTCCAGGCAAGAGTACTGGCATGGGGTGCCATTGCCTTTTCTAACAAAGCATTACCCAGTATCAAAAGGTTGTTTTGATCATGTTTGGGTGAACTAGCATTTGAGCCACTAATTAGCAATGTCTAAGTCCATTCTATATAAAAGTATGTAGGATGGTTCAATGGTTCAGTGATTCAAACTCTGAACCATTCTAGCTATGTTCTTATTTTCATTGCTATTCATTTCTAGTATCCCTACAGGTTAGTAAGCCCCAAATCCATGTTGCCCATCCTTTAGAATTTCATCCTGAGAGTCTGTACTGCAAACAAATACCTGCCTTTTTATGATGTTTCTCATCTTCTGAGATTACCTGGTAGATCATTTATCTTTAATTTCTACACTTTGAATTCTGGATGAGAAATTTGAATTGATGGACCCAAGACTGCAATTTTTTTATGGCGATATCCTTATCTATCTTAATAATTAGAATTTCTAAAAGTGTGAAAATGACTTTAATGAACAGGAAACTTGTTCTTCAGCAACCAAACAGCGCTAAATCATACCACTAATTCAAAGTAATAGAGAATATGAAATGCTGCCTTGGAAATTAGAATTGAATTTTTCCTTTTCTTCTAGATATTTTCCCAGATAACAGCATTTCCTTGGACATTAGGATTTTAATTATAAGATCAATTTGTGACCTGAAAATATAACCAGCCTGTCTTTCTTGCTTGTGGTGGGTAAAAGGCAAAAGCAACTATACATAAACAGTTTGAAAACTGATATCACTTAAGTCTTGAAATATTGTGCAATGGTTTTCTGAAGGCAGGTAATGGTGTTGAACCTTAGGGATTTAATGAAGTTAAAGACCAGCCCTCACTGTGGGCACAGAAGCCAGGACTTGCGTTTTTGGAAGGAGGCCCATGATGATCTCACCATGTGCAGAGACCACATTGATAAACCCACAGTGCCTTTGTACTAGGCAGCAATGTGTCTGTCACCAGGAATTTCACTGAATCTTCCAGAAGCTCTTATGTCCATCATAGAAATATAGCCTATGTCAATCCTTTTCAGAGGAAAAACCTGGGAGATTTTCCTTCTTTAAAATTTTTGTGATGATGAGAGTTTTATGTCTTGTGGGGGATCCACTCAGAACCCTAGAGTCTAAAAAATTAAGATAATTTTAAAGGCAAATGTTTTAGCTAAAGCAGAAGCAGAAAGAAATCTTACCTAAATGGTCCTTGTCTGACTATGGCAGAGCCTCCAGAAAAATACATCTGTGGTTAACTCCTTTCCTGGAGCTTCCCTGGTGGCTCAGACAGTAAAGAATTTGCCTGCAATGCAGGAGACCCAGGTTCGATCCCTAGGTTGGGAAGATTCCCCCGAGAAGGAAAATGGCAACCCACTCCAGTTTTCTTGCCTGGGGAATGCCATGGAGCCAGAGGAACCTGTCAGGCTACAGTCCATGGGGTCGCAAGAGTCAGACACGACTTAACGACTAAACTACCACCACCAACTTCCTTCCCAGGGAGTTTCCTGTAAATTCAGCTGCCGTGGAGGCAGACTACCCATTTCCTTAGCATCAAAAAGCCCCACAGAGCCTTCCCTACCACCACTACCTCCACCATGAGCCCTTTGTTAAATCTGCCACATGAACCTATTAATCCCTGACTGTTGAGTGAGTTTCTCATCACTGACTACTTCCACCTGCATGTGTAAATTATCCTTGTCTTTTCTCCTGTTAATCTGTTGTGGGTTAATTTGTAGGCCCTCAACCACTAGACATAAATAAGTTGGAAGAAGAGAAGCTTTTCTTCTTCAATAGTTCAGCAGCTTCAGTGATAAGGACAGGGTGGCTGGGGCACCCTGCTCACTCTGGAGCCTGTAGCAAGATCTTGGGACCTCTGACCAAGCTGACAGTTAAATTTCTTTGCCAGCCAGACTCCCACATCTCTCAGGGTCTGGGTGAGGAAAGGCCATAGGAGTTTCTCATTTTCTTTTCTTTCTAAGGTTCAGATTAGAAGGGAAAAAAAACACTTACATGAACTAGTTGTTTGTATATTGTGACTCATGGTTTGAGTTCTCTTATGATAGACCCTCTCCCTGCCAGGGATAGCTTCTTGATCTATCTATTCATTGCTTTTTGTGTCCTGAGAGCCTGGTTTGGATCTAGTAAGAAGAGCATTCACCCTTTGGTTGTCTGTCTGCACAGAGATGCAGATTTTTGGATCTGTGTTCAGAAGAAGCCAAACATTAGGATGAGGGCATGAAAATCCGTAGCCTGCCAGACAAAAATGTAAGCAGACTGGGCACCCCATTTGTGGCTGGTGTCCTGCTAACCGTTGCCAGCTCTGAGTGTGTCCATCTCAGGTCTCAGTCCATCAGGACCTCATCCTCGGTTTCCTTGTTGCCTTGACTTATGCTGGCAAGTCCTATTCTCGTATACCCTGCCTGATGTCAGATACAGATAGGAAGGTCTGTAACTGGAGGCGTCTCACTTTTATGGGAAACTAGACACACAAGTTTTCACAAACACTCGTCAACTGTGGCAAATGAGCATGCGTGTGTGCTGAGTTGCTTCAGGCGTGTCCAACTCTTTGAGACCTTATGGATTGTAGCCCACCAGGCTCCTCTGTCCATGGGATTCTCCCAGAATGGAGTAGGTTGCCGTGCCCTCCTCCAGGGCATCTTCCTGACCCAGGGATTGCACTCGCATCTCTTACGTCTCCTGCACTGGCAGGTGGTTCCTTACCACTAGTGCCACCTGGGAAGCCCCACAGCAAATGAGATGCTTTACTTTCTTTCTCTTTGGCTACTGTTGGGAGTGGCTTTAAACTATGGTGCTTCATTTTCTGTACCCTTTTAGGGGGAAGCCTCTGTGTCCAGGGATAAGTCATAAAAAGGCTAATTGGTTTTGAGTCACATTTTACAATAGATATACCTTTGGGGATCCTAAATATCAATGGCCAGTCAACAAGTCCTTTGATTTGGAAAAGAGTTTATACTTGTAAGAGTTTTGAGAAAACTCTCACCCTAAACAAATATCCTTTTACCAATATGAAAAAAGGACATAAAAAAGATCACATCTAGCTTAAAGTCTCCACTAACAAAATTAAAGGACAGAAATCAGATTTAGAACAAAAATTAAATCCGCAACCACCATAAACTCCCCTCCACCACCTCCCTGGTACAAATGGCCCACTTGGAAGCTGGTGTTCAGGGCCCAATAGAAATTATTATAGAAGCCTTTCCCCGAAGGTTAATTGGGCTGAAGTGGAATGGTACCCATAGGAAAGAAATACATCATAAAGCCTTTGTTGAGTGATTTCTAAAAAAACATTCCAAAGACATAGAACTCTAAATCCAGGCACCCTAGAACCTTAAGAATCTTGGTTTCTGCCTTAAGTGGAACTCTCTCTGATATAAGTAAGAAATAAGTTCAAAATAATATAGTTGGATGGGTAGGCCAGCCCCTTGGTACTGTTGAGTTCAGCTCAGATCAGTCGCTCAGTCATGTCAGACTCTTTGCAACTCCATGGGCTGCAGCACGCCAGGCCTCCCTGTCCATCACCACCTCCCGGAGTTTACTCAGACTCACGTTCCTTGAGTTGGTGATGCCAGCCAACCATCTATGGTACTATTGAGGCTGCCACTCAATTCTTTGAAGAATTAAAAATATCTGTCTTCACCTTCTTAATCTTTACAAAATCAGATCTATGGCTCTAGAACTAGCGCAAAGTCTACCATCTTTTTTGCCAATTCCAAAGCCTCCTCTATTCATCTCAAGATACTTGCTAATACTTTAAAATGTCAGGACATTGCGGGGAAAACTGACATGAACTTAAGAAAAAGAAACACAGATAGTAATTATTCTAGGCCTCAGCGTCCTCATTTAGGCTCCTCTGAACCTCTCCTTAATTAGGCCTCAACCTGGGCCAATTAGAAACTAGAGACTCTCCACACAAATAATTCTGTTCACCAGTAGCCCCCTTAAAATGCCTGCTTGCAGAGCTCAATGTTACCAGGTAAATTTACTCTTTGTCCCAGCCAAAATCTGGCAATAGGCAAATATGGCCCTGAAAACCCTCTTAGAGCAGTTATTTAAAAAGGTTGCTTTCTTCCTCTCCCTCTTTGAGATGTAAATCTTCTACCACCCAGAACTGTCTTCCCCAGGACTCAAGAGCCAACTCTTTAAAATGCAAACATCCAAGGAAATAAGGCTGGCTGTCAGCCTGAGGGCTCTCTTGCTTTCACTTGTACTACTGCTTCCTGTCATAAAATATGAGAAATTTATTTCTCCTCCTGATGCGAATCAATTAATATATCCCCGTTTAATAAGTCCCCCCAGTGCTCTTTTCCTCAGCACAGCCCAGACTTTAACAAGTAACTTCTCAGTCCACTATAACAACCATCGGAGACTGAACTGCAACTTCTACTGGTTACATATTAAGGCAAAGTAAAGATATGTAACCAGTGGAAGTCTCCCCTACAAAACTCTCGCCTACAAATATTGGTAAAAAGCTTTCCCTTGTGTTGAACAAACAACAACTCATTCCATCTGCTAGAAACATAGTCTGAGTAAAAAGTGGGACAAAGACAAACACAACTCTTACTATTGAGGCAGGAGATAGCTGGGTCCCTGGTTGAACAGCAGGAGCCTGTCCCCTGTGGACAGACATTCCGAGATGAAGAGGAGGGGAAGCTAAGCCCTGCCCAGGTAAGAGACCTCATATTTCTCATTTTCAAGGTCAAGGAGACCTTCTGACTATACTTGACCAGAAAGGCTTCTTGGAGATCAAAAAGGGAGTGACATCAACATGCCCATAGGCTTCTTTGGTAGAATCCATCTTGGCTAAGACTCTCATTAGAGAAGACCCTGATGCTGGGAAAGACTGAAGACAGGAGGAGAGGGGGACAAAAGAGGACGAGACGGTCGGATGGCATCACTGACTCGATGGACATGAGTTTGAGCAAGCTCCGGGAGGTGGTGAAGGACAGGGAAGCCTGGCGTGCTGCTCCATCCATGGGGTTGCAAAGAGTTGGACACGACTGAGCAACTGAACAACAACATCATCTTGGCTAAGAGATGCGCATGCAGACATGGGAGTGCGCTGAGATAACCAAATACAGACTCAGAACCGGGAAAAGCAAGATCATTGGCAAAGGAGACCCAGAAAAAAAATGCCCCATATACGTGACTCAAACTACTACAAGGACACAGCAGCCTCTCTAAGCCCTCCATGCGTCTATCCACATATACCCCTTTTCCTTATAATAAACACTTATTTCACTACTTTCAGTCTCTATGTGGAAATTCATTTCTACATAGTTGACAGGCCAGGGCCTTGTCACTGGTTCCTGGTCTCTGGTGGTCTGGTGGCTAGAATTCAGTGATCTCACTGCCATGGCCTGACTTCAGTCTCTGACCCAGAACTGAAATCCTGCTCCAAGCCACAGCAGTCTGAGGACACCCAGGATTAATGTGAAAGCTGTAAGGTCTCTATTGGTGTCTGCATGTATGCTTATGTCTGTCTCTGTAGATAGAGTACGTGTATGTGGCGTTTTCTTACTTCTGGATGTCATTGCCAAATCAATTTATGAAATTCCTTAAAAGAGCTCTATTTTATTTACTTAGTGAAAAATAAAACTTACATAAATGAAATATTTCTAAAATTCAAAATTGTCTTATTCAAATTCACATGATTTGGGTAAATGTTTGGTAAATAAGACTAGTTTAATTATTTTTGGTTTAATAATAAAAACAACTATCATCGGAATTACTAGCATTATGATACAAACATATATGTTTAGACTACTTGGGTTTACCCAAGAAAAGAAGTTATTATTTATTATATGTTTAAGACTATAAAACTTACAGATTTTATTTTTTTAAGTTGACATATAGTTGATGTACAAAGTTTCAGGAGTATAGCAAACTGGTTCAGGCATATATATACATATATATACACACATATATATGTATATATTCTTTTTCAGGCTCTTTTGCATTGTAGGTTATTACAAGAAATTGAATTATAGTTTTTTTTTAATTTATTTTTAATTGGAAGACAATTGCGGTACAATGTTGTGTTGGTTTCTGCTCTAAAACAATGTGAATCAGCCATAGTGTTTATATCCCCTTCCTCTTGAACCTCCTTCCCACTCCCCATCCCACCTCTCTAGGTCATCACAGAGCAATGGGGTGAGCTCCCTGTGTTATACAACAACTTCCCGCTAGCTATCTGTTTTACACATGGTAATGTATATATTTCAGTGCTTCTCTCTCACTTTGTCGCACCCCCTCCTCCCACTTTCTCCTCCTGATGCGAATCAATTAATATATCCCCTTTTAATAAGCCCCCCAGTGCTCTTTTCCTCAGCACAGCCCAGACTTTAACAAGTAACTTCTCAGTCCACTATAACAACCATCTGAGACTGAACTGCAACCTCTACTGGTTACATATTAAGGCAAAGTAAAGATATGTAACCAGTGGAAGTCTCGGTATCTGCATCTCATTCCTGCCCTGTAAATAGGTTCATTAGTACCATTTATATGTATGCATTAATACACAATATTTCTTTTTCTGTTTGACTTACTTCACTCTGTAAACAGGCTCTAGGTTCAGGCATCTCAGTTCAACTAACTCAAATTTGTTTCTTTTTATGGCTGAGTAATATTCCATTGTATATATGTACCACAATTTCTTTATCCATTCATCTATCAATGGATATCTAGGTTGCTTCATGTCCTGGCTATTGTAAATAGTGCTACATGAACGTTGGTGTCCATGTGTCTTTTTGAATTATGGTTTTCTTGGGGTATATGTCCAGTAGTGGGATTTCTGGGTCATATGGTAGTTTTAGTCCTAGTTTCTTATGGAATTTCCATACTGTTGTCCATAGTGGTTGTATCAATTTACATTCCCAACAGCAGGACATTCCCTTTGCTCCACATCCTCTCCAGCATGTATTGTTTGTACATTTTTTGCTGATGGCCATCCTGATCGATGTGAGGTGATACCTCATTGTAGTTTTGATTTGCATTTCTCTAGTAATTAGCAATGTTGGGCTTCTTTTCATGTGCCTGTTGCGCGTCTATATGTCTTCTTTGGAAAAATGTCTATTTAGATCTTCTGCCCACCCCCCCCCCTTTTTTTTAAAGTGAGTTGGGTAAAATGTATATTTTGGAAATTACTCCTTTATTGGTCACACTGTTTGCAAATATTTTCTCCCATTCCTTAGGTTGTCTTTTTGTTTTGCTTATGGTTTCTTTTGCTAGGCAAAAACTTTTAAGTTTAATTAAGTCCCATTTGTTTATTTTTGCTTTTGTTTCCATTACTCTAGGACACTGATCAAAAATTGCTGGTATATATGTCAAAAAATGTTTTACCTATGTTTCCCTCTAGGAGTTTTATTTAGGTCCTTTTTGAGTTTATTTTTCTATATGGTGTTAGGGAATGTTCAAACTTCATTCTCTTGCATGTCGCTTTCCAGTGTTTCCAGCACCACTTACTGAAGAGACTGTCTTTTCTCCATTGTATATTGTTGCATCTTTTATGACAGATTATTTGACCATAGTGAGTGGATTATTTCTGGGCTTTATTTCCTGTTCTGTGTGTCCTTTTTTGTGCCAGTACCACATAGTTTTGATTACTGTGGGTTTGTATTATAGTCTGAAGTCAGGGAGTATGATTCTTTATACATTTTATTTCAATCAAATTGGATCATTGCTCTTACAAACTTTATTTCAACATAATTGTGTTTTATTGTACATTTGGTTAGAAGTAGTTTCTAAAACCTTTTAGGTAACTTGAAACTTCAGAGGTATACGAAGTTAAATGATAGCAGTTAGATCATTTTCAAATAATATAAAATGCTGAGACATTAATTACTAAACATAGCTTTAAGTTTTCTACTATTGACTTATTTACACAAAAGGCTAAAGATGATCTTTTTGTTGCATTGAGAAATTGTACTATGAGGCTGTATACATCTCTAGAAATTGTGAGATGGTGTTTTGATAAATTTACTAATCTATTACACAATGCTGGTATATGACAGGCAATTCACAATTGTCTACTTCGTAATTTTCTCTGGAAAATAAAGGTTACTAAGGGTTGAAAATTATAATAATATATGTAAATGAAACTTAGAAATAATAAGAATGAAGAAGGAAACTCTGACTCCAGAGTATTCAAGGAATGTAGGATTATTTTTGTTATGAAAAAGAAAAGAGTTGATTCTTTCCAAAAGTAATTGCTTAAAGATTGTTCCAGAAGGAAAAAGAAAAATGAGAGATGAAAATAGGAATAAATATAGAAGTTTTAAAAGTTGGGAGAGAGGGACGATTTCATGGGACACACACAGAGAGAATCTTACCTCATGTGGTCAGGCTGGCCGAGATTGAATGGATTTACTATAAGGCTTTAAAATGAGTTTTAATATCAATATCAAACTGATGCAAAACTAGAGTTTGGTTTTCTGTCTCTTAAAAGGACAGTTTCTTGGATTATTGGTCTGTTCTTAATAAGGGACTGTAAAAGTTTCTCTTTATCTTTTAACCCATCTTAAAACATAAAGAATTTTCAAGCAAGGATTCTGTGTCTTATTGGAATAATTTCCAGTACTTTATCATGGTGGAAAACTGCTAGACCATTCAGGTATGACCTAAATCAAATCCCTTATGATTATACAGTGGAAGTGGCAACTAGACTCAAGGGATTAGATCTGATAGACAGAGTGCCTGATGAACTATGGATGGAGGTTCGTGACATTGTACAGGAGACAGGGATTAAGACCATCCCCAAGAAAAAGAAATGCAAAGAAGCAAAATGGTTGTCTGAGGAGGGCTTACAAATAGCTGTGAAAAGAAGAGAAGGGAAAAGCAAAGGAGAAAAGGAAAGATATACCTATTTGAATGCAGACTTCCAAAGAATAGCAAAGAGAGATAAGAAATCCTTCCTCAGTAATCAATACAAAGAAATAGAGGAAAACAATAGAATGGGAAAGACTAGAGATCTCTTCAAGAAAATTAGAGATACCAAGGGAACATTTCATGCAAAGATGGACTCAATAAAGGACAGAAATGTTATGGACCTAACAGAAGCAGAAGATATTAAGAAGAGGTGGCAAGAATACACAGAAGAACTATACAAAAATGATCTTCAGGACCCAGATTATCATGATGGTATGATCATTCTCCTAGAGTCAGACATCCTGGAATGGGAAGTCAAGTGGGCCTTAGAAAGCATCACTATAAACAAAGCTAGTGGAGGTGATGGAATTCCAGTTGAGCTATTTCAAATGCTGAAAGATGATGCTGTGAAAGTGCTTCACTCAATATGCCAGCAAATTTGGAAAACTCAGCAGTGGCCACAGGTCTGGAAAAGGTCAGTTTTCATTCCAATCCCAAAGAAAGGCAATGCCAAAAAAGGCTCAAACTACTGCACAATTGTACTCATCTCACAAGCTAGCAAAGTAATGCTCAAAATTCTCCAAGCCAGGCTTCAACAGTACATGAACCGTGAACTTCCAGATGTTCAATCTGGTTTTAGGAACCAGAGATCAAATTGCCAACATCCATTGGATTATCGAAAAAGCAAGAGAGTTCATAAAAAATTCTACTTCTGCTTTATGACTATGCCAAAGCCTTTAACTGTGTGGATCACCACAAACTGTGGGAAATTCTGAAAGAGATGGGAATACCAGACCACCTGACCTGCCTCTTGAGAAATCTGTATGCAGGTCAGGAAGCAACAGTTAGAACTTTACATGGAACAACAGACTGCTTCCAAATAGGGAAAGGAGTATGTCAAGGCTGTATATTGTCACCCTGCTTATTTAACTTCTATGCAGAGTACATCATGAGAAACGCTGGGCTGGATGAAGTACTAGCTGGAACCATGATTGCCAGGAGAAATATCAATAACCTCAGATATGCAGATGACACCACCCTTATGGCAGAAAGCAAAATAGAACTAAAGAGCCTCTTGATGAAAGTGAAAGAGGAGATTGAAAAAGTTGGCTTAAAATTCAACATTCAGAAAACTAAGATCATGGCATCTGGTCCCATCACTTCATGGCAAATAGATGGGGAAACAGTGATAGACTTTACTTTTTTGGGCTCCAAAATCACTGCAGATGGTGACTGCAGCCATGAAATTAAAAGATGCTTACTCCTTGGAAGAAAAGCTATGACCAACATAGACAGCATATTAAAAAGCAGAGACATTACTTTGCCAACAAAGGTCCATCTATTCAAGGCTATGGTTTTTCTAGTAGTCATGTATGGATGTGAGAGTTGGACTGTAAGGAAAGCTGAGTGCTGAAGAATTGATGCTTTTGAACTGTGGTGTTGGAGAAGACTCTTGAGAGTCCCTTGGACTGCAAGGAGATCCAACCAGTTCATCCTAAAGGAAATCAGTGCTGAATATATTCATTGGAAGGACTGATGGTGAACCTGAAACTCCAGTACTTTGGCCACCTGATGCAAAGAGCTGACTCATTAGGAAAGACTCTCATGCTGGGAAAGATTGAAGGCAGGAGGAAAAGGGAATGACAGAGGATGAGATGGTTGGATGGCATCACCAACTCAATGGACATGAGTTAGAGTAAACTCCAGGACAGGTGATGGACCTGCTGCAGACCATGGGGTCGCAGAGATTTGGACACCACTGAGCAACTGTGAACTGAACTTTATCATGTCTTTGATTATTTAAGAAGACCAAGTCTTTTTTCTTAAAAAAACAAAAACAAAGCACTGGTGATTCTACTTAATCAGATGTCCAAACCTTTTGACATTTTGGACAACTTCCCTAAATTAAATTCTAAATGAAGTCTTTCTGACCTGAAACTGACTTTGAGACTTTCCAGGTGGGTCCCTGTAACATATCAAAGAGTTTCTCCTCTCACCTTGTAAAAAGGGATATGTTTAATTAATTAAGTTTATTTCATAAGATAAGTTGCATGGGAAGCATTGTCAAATGTGAAGAGGTGCTTAGCTGTCCCTACATTATATTTGTATGCCTAAATATTATTGATATTATTGTTCTTAAATGTTTTATTTTTCTGGATATAAGGAAACACTTTTATGTTTTATCCTAAGCTATGGATAACTCACAACAATTTAGAAGATTATATCTTTGCAAACTAAAAGAAACATTTATTGTTTTCTTCCTACCTGATCCCTCCAGAATTCAGAAACTCTTATTGAATATTCTTATTCTCATTATAAAATACTTGCTTGTATAAGTTCAACAGGAATCTGTTCTCTTTGTAACAGAACATAATTCAGAAAATTGGTTATGTCACCAAGGCTTTAACTGGAATATCATATTTGAGATCCAGGTGTACAGATTCAGATATGACCAAACAGTTTTCAGGAATCAAGGTTGCTTTATGAAGTCAATGTTTACAAAACCCTTTTGGAAAAACTGGTCTGGTCCCTGACTTACGGATTTATATGTGAGTAAGGAAAGTCACTTTCAGGCAGGCCTGGAAACTTTAGAATATTTTGGGAACCTCAAGAAGAAAGGAAATCACCAAATCTGTAAACAGACAGATTAAATCTGATAACTTCATAGTGTGGTTTACAAGCATCAAGAGGCATTTAAATGTCCATTCTGAGATTCCTTACAAAAGTTCCAGCAAAGCAAACTTTAAAAGGCCTTTGTGGTCCAATTACCAATCTTGCTGCAGTTGTGTAAATGATCAGACCAAATTTAATGAGACTAGATTTATTTTGTAAACAAGAATAATCTTCCTTTGATAATCTTTGATCAAAATAGGGATGGTTATAGAAAGAAATTATATGTTTCATCAGAAAATAATAACCTACCTTAGTATGTTACCAGATCTGTGTCCTGTTCACTGTCTCAGAGCTATTTTTCCTCTCTTTGTAAATTCTACCTGCTCTCTTACACATTTTGTTGGTAATTAAATTTTTCTCCCACTCCCAACTTGGCATCACTGTGAACTAAAACTACCATTTTCCTGAAGCCCTGTGAGATGAAGCTGGACAACACGCTATAATTTCAAAGGATTTATCACCACAACAGTGTGGCCCACTCAGAAAATTCACCAGAACATGTGCATCTTCCATGCTCTGCTCCAGGAAATAGCCATGACTATGATATTGCCAGTAACATTCTCGCTAAAACTGCTCCAACTCCCAACATTTAGAAGTCTTGACTGGCTGCCCTCTGAACTCAGAAGGCAGTTCAATTTTGTCTTTCTCTCCCTTTGGGTATCTCTTTGCCTTCAACTTCTAATCCAAATCTCTCTCTCTGTAACAATCAACCAAGCCTCCATTCTTTTGAAACTTTCAGGGATGCTTCAGGTGGGGGAACTGTACGGAGCCACATTTCAAACCCCTAAAGTTGAAAAAAGATACAGAAATAAATCTTATCTCAAATTCCTTTATCTGACACAAGCACAGTTTCCAGAATATACAGCTGCAATTAGCCTGCTCCCTGTTCCCCACCATGATTGCTTCCTATGCATTTAGCCACCACAGAGGCAGACTGCCCATAGCCATTAGCATCAAAAACTCCCACAGAACCTTTTCTACCTTCCCTTTGAAGGCATAACCACCACCATCACCACCACCTTTGTTAAGCTTGGCATATAAGCCTTTTTATCCTAGTCTATTGATTGAGTTACCTATTACTAAGTAATAGGTAACTCAATCAATAGTTGTGTGTGTGGACATAAGTAAACCTTGTCTCTTTTCCTGCTAACCTATCTCTTGTCAGTTAATTTGCAGGCCACCAACCACTGGACCCAAGTTGAAAGGAAAGTTTCCCGTATAACAGTCTCTCCCTGCTGACTGCAATGGCTTGCTCCCTGATGAAAGCAGCATTCACTGCCGTGACTACAAAATTATGTATTCCTATGCATATGTGTGCATATGGGCATGTGTGTATTTACAGAGTTGGCAGCTCAGCAGGTTGTGACTAAACGTCCTTAGGAATTTCCTTGGTGAGTCAAAGCTTATTAAAGCAGAAACACTTCCCAGAAGATCAGAAATCTATCTTCAAACCAAGCTCATTCCCCTGCTTGTTGCATCATCAAACCAGGCAGCTTAAAATAAATCATCTATTAAAAGTGAACCAATTACCAAACTCACCTCCCAAGACTTCCAACACTAGTTTTGGGAAATGGACTGGAAGGACTCCTTCAATAGTAACTTGACTGTGTTTTCCCTGATGACATCGTCTTGGAATGTTGGTAAAGTTCTTTTGGCGTACGCTTCAGGGAGAGGATAGTTGTCTACATTAATGACAATCCCTAATGAGAGACAGTGCGAGCTTTGGTATCTGGTGAGCTCAATCATTTTGTAGCTTTATAACCTTGAACAATCCTTTACTTCTTCAGGCTGCCTCAGTTTCCTTATTTGCAAGGTGGGGAGTATAACTCTTCACTTGAAAGATTTGGGAGGGGATAAAATGAGATAAATATGTAGCCCAGTGTTTAATTCTCTTCCTGTTGTCTTTAAAGTGTTTTCAGAGTCATTTGGGACCCAGGATTAGAACTCTGTAGGCAACAATGATATAGCTCTTCCCTACTGTTATAGCTTATGTCCTAATCCATTTACTTAATTTTCTTTACCTGTCTTCCTGCTTCCCTTTTTCCTGGAAAAAGGCCATATGCATGCTTTCTGTGGACAGAACACATTCAGTTTTTCCTATGAAAAATCAAATCAAACATTTAAAAAAGTAGACTATATTTTTGGTCATTTTCTAAATAATAATAACAATAGCAATAATAAAACTTTCCTGTTTAAGTTCATGAAGATTTTCTAGATCTCCCTTTAGCTTGAATCTGGTGGGCATAAGCTGATATGGAGTCTGGGTCTCCTTCTCTTTCCTTTTCTTGTGTGTATACATCTCATTATAGCCGACTCCTCCCGCCATGACCCGAGCCACCCTGGGTCTGGACTGACCGCATTAGGCAATAAGCAGTCCAGGATCTTTCTGGTCAGAGCTTGGCAGCATGAATGGAAGAAGATGCCAACATGGTTGCCAAGTGGATGGCTCATATTTTCCATCTTTGTCTTTGTCGATGGTAGTCATGTGCTCCTTGTGGTGCCCAATTGTGCAACAGACATCAGAGGCACTGAGCCAGAACAAGGGCTAGGATGAGGTTAGCCTTCCCGATGGGCCTGGGCCTGGGTGGGACTAGCAGACATGTGTTCAGCTTGAATAATCAGCAATGGCAGGTGAGACTAAGGTTTGTTGGACAGGTAAAATCAGGAACAGAGGATGAGAGTGGCCCTAGAAATGACAAGAATGGGGATCAGAATGAGGAAGTTGAGCTGGTGTGGATTTTAGAGGTGTGGTCCTCAGATCAGGCTTAATGGAAGGAATTTGAGGAGTCAGGTAAGGCCATGAAGACAATAACGAAGATCATTCCAGATGCTTCCCCAGGGCCGTGTGGTGCTCATGAGAACCTCCATTTACCAAAATGTGGCTTAGCGTTTCTCTGGCAGCTCCATTATGGGGCAATCAATCTGTTTTCTGTAAGTTCATGGTGGACAGTGAAGAGGAGATTCTGTTTCCATTGGAACAAAATTCTTTTGAATATTCCTTGCGCCAGGGCCACTGAATCTTTCTAGATAAGCAGAGCTCCTGAAATGAAATCCAAGGCAAAGACTAGGATTTTCTCTGTCCATTCACAAGTTATAGAGAAAGGTTCCTACATGGGGACCTTTAACCATGGGACATCTAACCAGAGTCTTGATATGAGAAAATTAGTACTTTAGGAAATGTGTTTTTCAACTTCTATCTGTAGCCATGTAGATCTACTATCAAGAAAATACATCTACTGAACTGAACACTTACCCTGCTTCTAAGTCTTTCTATCCACATCTCAGACAGGAGAAAAATTTTTGTTAACAGTAAGTAGGTGTGACTCTAAGAGGTTATCAACGATTGTAAAAATCCTTTGAGGTCCCTTAATTAACATATCAGTCACAGTACTGGGGGTTTTCTTGACTTGTGGTTGGTCCCTCAAACTGGTTTGTGAAAACCCTAGGGATTGGCATCAAGTAGGTAGGGGAGGAGTATGAGAGGAAGTGAACAATGAGGGGCCACTTCCATGATATTTCTGGCCCTCTGTTGATGATGTCTTTCAGGGCTTCCTACACCTTCTGAAACTCTTTCCAGAACTCCTGCAACTCTCCTGAGTCTTCTAAGAATCCCTCAAAAGGAAAAGGTCTAGGCAGCCAGTGAGGTCCTTCCTTGCAATAGAGCTGAGGTCAGAAGCTTCAGCGACTTCTTTGGTAGTGATGCCCACACCTGGAGTAAAAATGAAGACTGTAGGGTTGTGAGGATCAGGGCTCAGGTATTTAGAAGAGAATCACATCTTCTCTGAGAACCTCCATCCTGACACTGCTGCTGCTATTTACTCATTAAGTCAAATCCAACTCTTTGTGACCCCATGGACTGTAGCCCACCAAGCTTCTCTCTCCACAGGATTTTCCAGGCAAGAA
This sequence comes from Bubalus kerabau, assembly GCF_029407905.1. NCBI lineage: Eukaryota > Metazoa > Chordata > Mammalia > Artiodactyla > Bovidae > Bubalus > Bubalus kerabau. The sequence goes on from NC_073641.1 coordinate 13,085,814, forward strand.
TACTAGAGTGGTTGGCTACTTCCCTCTCCAGGGGATCTTCCCAACCCAGGGATAGAACCTGCATCTCCTGCTTGGCAGGTGGATTCTTTACCACTGAACCACCAGGAAAGCCATCCTGATACTGGGGCAGCCATCACTGACCAGATACCCTTGGCCCAGCCTCATCTCCACCAGATGTCTTTCCAGAAGTAGAGGCAGCCTTCCCAAATGACAACAACCTAGTTCCCTAAGGCTGCCAGGCCGCATGGGTTTTCCCTTGATAAACTTTCAGGAAACTCTGGAACACATTATATATGCTAAGTATATAAATTAAAGTCTGCATGGGGTATTTTCTTCACTGGCAAATGAAGCCCTGATCCTAGATACAGAAAAAAGAAAAATTGGCTTTTTTCTTTTGCAGTTGAAATAGTGCATCCCAAAAAGCAAAACAAAACAACTCAGACTAAAGTGAATAAACAAAAACTTTGGCTTCTAAAAGTTTTGCATACAAATAAGAGACCTTGAAATTTTCAGCACAATCTCTGTACACATCAGAGCAAGATACAGGTGCTTGAAGTTCATAGTGAATACTGGAATATCCTCAGAATCTGAGGTAACATGCAATGTAGGGTGAAGGAGAATTTTCACATACCTCTGGCCTGTATGGCAATGATCTCATCTATCTGGATCATGTCCACCTACAAAGCATTTTTTAGATTGAATTATCCAGGCGATTGCTTTATCCTTCCAGCATACTTTTCATGTATAAAAATATCTTAAATGAATACTAAGCACTATGCCATTTTTATCAAGTTGAACTTGAACTCTTATTAGCATTTTGCAAATCTATAGTTTGACTTGTATTTCCTGGAATTTTTGATTTTTTGTAACATTATTTCTTAAAAGATTCTCTCAGGGTTGATTTGTGTGGCTGAGCTCCCCCAGGAATAATCTGGCCTCCAGCAACTTCTCTCTCCACCCCCAGTAGGAGCTTGAATAATGACTGAGTGACAAAGTGTCCCATTCAGTTATTATTCAACTATATTAAATTGCTAAAGTTGGTCATTGGAGCATATCTTATTACAAAGGCAAAAGTTCAACATTTTTCCCTAGGCACAATAGGCTTGCACATTTAAAAACTTCTGGTCTGGTAAAGAATAAGATGTCAGGGCATGGAGCATGCAACAAATTAAACAGAGAAAGATGTATTAACCAAACCTGAGCAAAATTACCAGGCATTACCTTCACCATATTTACCAAACTCAAGTCTTCTGTAATGGAGTGCAAGAAATAAAGTAGAAAGGAATCTTGAAAATACAGCATTCTTCCCAAGCTCTATTAGGCTAATACAATTGAAAAAAACTATCATTTAAGGGGGAGGAATACATTAGGGATTTGGGAGTAACAGGTTGACATTATTATATATAAAATAGATAACCAATAAGGACCTACTGTATAGCACAGGAACTATAATATTTTGTAATAACCTGTAAGGGAAAGGAATTTGAAAAAGAATATATATATAAAGTCAATCAACTATACTTAAATAAAAGTCATTATTATACCAGGGACTGATATCTAGACAGTAACTGTTGGTTGCTTATATTATATATACTCTGTGTCTACTTGGATTAATTGGTGCCCAGATGGTACTGATCATTAGATATTTTGAAATCTTGGCAGATTGTGTTAAAACCCATTTGAATCCGTAACTGTTGACTATGGAAGCATCATATGGGGTATGACTGAAGGGTCTGACTTTTTCTAAAAAGTGAAGGAGCAGTTTTACCAAGACAATAAGAACTTCAAGCACCTGCATGAATGTGGTCACCCCAGTTTTTGCTTCAAAGAATAGGAAATGAGTGTTGCAGGAACTGTAGAGACCATAACCTATATAGTAGTATTCCCCAAAAGTACCTCATCATAAGACTCATTTGGAGCACTAATTTAAGAATCTAGATTCTCAGATGCTTTCCCTGCAGACTGTGATGACTATGTCTGGGGCAGGCTTCCACTCAGTTCAGTCGCTCAGTCGTGTCCGACTCTTTGTGACCCCATGAGCTGCAGCATGCCAGGCCTCCCTGTCCATCACCAACTCCCAGAGTCCATCCAAACCCATGTCCATCAAGTTGGTGATGCCATCCAACTGTCTCATCCTCTGTCGTCCCCTTCTCCTCTTGCCCTCAATCTTTCCCAGCATCAGGGTCTTTTCAAATGAGTCAGCTCTTTGCATCAGGTGGCCAAAGTATTGGAGTTTCAGCTTCAACATCAGTCCTTCCAATGCACACCCAGAACTGATCTCCTTTAGGATGGACTGGTTGCATCTCCTTGCAGTCCAAGGGACTCTCAAGAGTCTTCTCCAACACCACAGTTCAAAAGCATCAATTCTTCAGCACTCAGCTTTCTTTATAGTCCAACTCTCACATCCATACATGACCACTGGAAAAACCATAGCCTTGACTAGATGGACCTTTGTTGACAAAGTAATGTCTCTGCTTTTTAATATGCTCTCTAGGTTGGTCATAACTTTCCTTCCAAGGAGTAAGCGTCTTTTAATTTCATGGCTGCAGTCACCATCTGCAGTGATTTCGGAGCCCAGAAAAATAAAGTCAGCTACTGTTTCCACTGTTTCCCCATCTATTTGCAGTGAAGTGATGGGACTGGATGCCATGATCTTAGTTTTCTGAATGTTGAGCTTTAAGCCAACATTTTCACTCTCCTAGGCTTAGGAATCAGTATTTTTATTAATTGTACCAATGATCCTCTTGGCAAGGCAAATGAGGGAAAAATTGTTCAACCGCTGATTCTCATTCATGATACTTTCATTCTTTCATTGAGTTCTTCAGCCCTCCCTATGGTATTTCTTAAAGTGATCCTAGATCCCCTACATCAAAATCATCTGGAGTGCTTGGTTATAACCCAGACCTTGAGTTGCATCCCATGCCTACCATATAATATATATATATATGTAATATATATAAAAACATATATATAATATATTATATATAATGTATATAAACTCTCTCTTTCTCTCTCTCTCTCTCTATATATATAGACTCTCCAGAGGTAGAATCCCGATGTCTGTATTTTCAGTGGGCTTTCCAGGTGATTCTTACATAACCAAGTTTGAGAATATTTTTATGTGCCTGGCACATAGCATGTCTCTTCAGGGTGTCTGTGCCCAGTCAATAGGTCAGTCAGTTCCGTTGCTCAGTCATGTCTGACTCTTTGTGACCCCATGGACTGCAGCATGCCAGGCCTCCCTGTCCATCAACTCCCAGAGTTTACTCAAACTCATGTCCATCGAGTCGGTGATACCATCCAACCATCTCATCCTCTGTCATCCCCTTCTGCCTTCAGTTTTTCCCAGCATCAGGTTCTTTTCAAATGAGTCAGCTCTTGGCATCAGGTGGCCAAAGTATTGGAGTTTCAGCTTCAACATCAGTCCTTCCAATGAACACCCAGGACTGATCTCCTTTAAATGGACTGGTTGCATCTCCTTGCAGTCCAGGGGACTCTCAAGAGTCTTCTCCAACACCACAGTTCAAAAGCATCAATTCTTCGGGGCTCAGCTTTCTTGATAGTCCAACTCTCACATTCATACATGACCACTGGAGAAACCATAGCCTTGAAAGCACTTACTTCAAGACTTGCTGGGACTTCACTGGCAGTCCAGTGGTTGAAACTTGCCTTCCAATGCACGGGGTGTGGGTTTCGATCCCTGGTTGGGGAGCTAACATCCCGCAGGCTTAGGGCCAAAAAATCAAAATATGAAACAGAGGTAATATTGTAATAAGTTCAATAAAGCCTTTAAAAACATAAATAACTAATAAAGACTTACTAAGACAGGGATCAGTGAATGATGTATGTGGCAGTGGTTTAAAAGGTGAGTGGAGAGAAACAGCTCTTCCTGCCATAAACTGGAAATCTACAAGGCTTATAAGAGCTGAAGGGAAGCTCTCCTATAGAGGCAGTGACTGGGTTTGAGGAGATGTGGAAAAGCTGAGTGAGGCTCAGACTTCTTTGCCTCTGGAGCCTGTGGAAGGAGCCAACACATGCTTGGTGGGAGATGGCCACACAAAGCCTCCACAACCCCAGGTCAGGTGGTTGGGCAAGGACAAGAGCTCTCACTCAGAATTTCCTGCCAGAGTTCCAGCCCTGCAGGACATAAATTCACTTTACTTTTCTCCTTTCTTCTCCCATTTCCTTCATTTGGTTTGTGGAAAGGTAATGGAACTTGCCCAGGCATTGTTCCATTTCAACACTGTAACAATGTCCATTCTGAATTCACTTTTTCCAATAGACGGCTGCGGAGGGTTCATTGTTCCCATGGACTTTTACTGATGTGCAATCGTGTTTAAAAGAACTTGTCCAAAGCATGTCTGGGAAATAATAAGTAAGTTATTTTAAGTAAAATTTGGTTGATGATTCCAATTCTGATTTCTTTGACTACTCATGTGGGTGGAAGGTCAGGAAAATGCCCTTCTGGCTTTGCATGGTAGGAGGAATAACAAGAATACTAGTGAAGCACTCAGGAATTGTATTATTGTGGCATTGGGGTAGTATAGCTGTAGCATGGAATTTGAAATAAAAAGGTCTGAATGAACCTCAGTTTGCTCATCTATAAAATGGGGATAATGAGCTCTGCCCTAGTTACCTCCCTGGATTGAAAGTAGTGGTTCTACTGGTAAAGAGCCTGCCTGCCAGTGCAGGAGATGCAAGAGACCCGGGTTCAACCCCTGGGTCAGGAAGATCCCCTGGAGAAGGGCATAGCAACCCACTCCACTATTCTTGCCCAGAGAATCCCATGGACAGAGGAGCCTGTCCATAAGATTGCAAAGAATTGGACACAGCTTAAGTGACCTAGCACATGAACTTTAGAACTTTATATAAATTTTGATTGTTGGTTTTAATAATTTTTTTCTCAGTACCTTGTCCCTTTCTAGCTTTAGCTGTCACTGAAACATTTTTTGATAGCATGGGTCAATCTAAAAAAAAAAAAACAAAACAAAACAAAACTGGAAAAACATGGGAATTTGGATAAAAGGTGCTTACCATTGCAATTACCTCCATTACAGAGACAATTATTTGGACCAAGATATTATATTTGCTAAGGTCTGGGAAGGAGGAAGTTTGATCCAAATGCAAAGGTCCCAGTGACAAATGAAAGGCACCTGGACACTATGGAGCATTGTTCTGCTCTTCTGGAAGGCAGAACACTGCCAGGATGAAGATGGAGCCATTCCAAGTGGGTGATGAAATTTACTTTATTGACATTATCAATAAGGATGTATTTATGGGAAACAAACATGAAATATAGCTCACACTTATGGGACTTGGCAGGTAAGCAAAGGGAAGTGGGGTGTCTGATCATGAGGCCTAAACCTTTGGGCTTATTTGGCATTGGTTTCATTCCTGGTTAGCTAAGTAATTTTTAGGTAATTATCTGCCTTCATGGATCCTCAACTTTCTCATGCATGAGATGGACATAAAACTCCCATTACACCTTATAAGAGTAGAGAACATCATATTTTTCACTGAAAGTAAGAATATACACTGAATATACAGTTCATCGCTATTAGGTCATGAACATGGTTTTAAATCCAGGAAGATATTCCATAGAGTTAGAAAATCAGAGTGGCACACAGGCTTCTGTTTAAAATTTTGGCTTGTGTAATATGAATATCTTAACTTTTGGTTTTCTGGTTTTATTCTCTTTCAAGTAAGGGCATGTATATCTTTAGACAAAAAAAAAAGAAAAGAAAAGAAAAAACATGCCCTTCTTCAGGACTAGAGATGAAAAGGGAGCTTTATAATTTCAAAGCACCTGCCTCTATGTATCGGAGAAGGCAATGGCACCCCACTCCAGTACTCTTGCTGTATCTCCTGAAATCTTGTGAGGTGAATGAAAACTTTTGGTACATTAAACATAAGTTCAAAAAATAATTATGGCCATGTCCTAAATTCATGCATATTATTACAGGCTGATAAATCTTTGCTGGTTCTGGTAGAACTTTTTTACTGGAAAGAAAAGTTAACATATTGTTTGTTAAAGTTACCAGGTTGACAAATCTAGAAAACAAAGACTTTTTCTTTTAGGATTAGAAAGGACTTATAGCGTGCTTAAAGTAGAAGGAACCTTTAAAACCATCAATTTATAGATGAGAAAGCTGGTACAAGAAAGTAAGTTGTAACAGTAATAATAAGAAAACTTTACTGAGTGTGTTTTATAGGCCAGATGCACTACATTATTTCATGTATTCACTTAATTCTCAAAACAACCCTCAGAAATAGGTACTGTTGCTAATGCTATAATAGAGGTAAAGGAAACTGATGTTTGAATAAGCTACTTACTTAAGGTTTCTAGCTTGTTAATTCTCCTGAGCTGTCTTGATGTCTTAGAATCAGAATACCACAGACTGGAGCCTTAAACAACAGAACTTTGCTTCCAGCTCTGGAAAATGGTAAGTCTGAGAGCAAGATGCCAGCCAATTTGGTGTCTGGTGAGAGCCTTCTTCTTGGTTTACACATGGACACATTCTTGCTATGTCCTTACATGATGGGCAGAGATCTCTTTTTTTTCTCCAAGATGGCCAGAATGTGGGATCTTAGTTCTCCCACCAGGGATCGAACGCAGGCCCTTACAATGAAAGTATTGAGTCCTCACCACTGGATTGCCAAGGAATTCCAGAGAGATCTCTTCTTATAAGGGCACTAATCCCACTTATGGAGATTCTGTCTTCATGACCTAATTATGTCCCAAAGGCCTCACCTCTAAATATCATCACAATGGGGATTAAGCTTCATTCAGCATTCACCTAGGAATCTTGGTGGGACATTATCATTCAGTATAAAGCAACTGATGAGAAGAATTATTGATTCTTTTACAATTATTGATTCATTTGGGCTTCCCAAGTGGTGCCAATGGTAAGGAACATGCCTGCCAATGCAGGAGATGTAAGAGAAGTGGGTTCGATCCCTGGGTCAGAAAGATCCCCCAGAGGAGGACATGGCCATCCACTCCAGTATTCTTGCCTGGAGAATCCCAAGGACAGAGGAGCCTGGTGGGCTACAGTCCACAGGATCGCAATGAGTCAGACACAACTGAAGCAACTTAACACACACACACATTGATTCATTTACATAATCAATTAACATTTATTGAGCACATATTTTGTACCAAACACTATTCTTGGCACCAGGGACCCAAAGGTAACCAAAGAGATGTGGTCCCATCCTCATGGTGTTTACAGAGCTGTAGAGGAGACAGACATTAATCAATTGTTACACAAACTATAAACTAAGAAAAGTATTGATAGTTTTAAAAGCAGAGTTTCGTAGTTATGAGAGCAGGAGAACTTGTCTAGTCTGAGGAGTCAGAGTTCTCAGAGGATATGGCCACTGAGCTGAGATCTGAAAGGTTACTAAGGGTTAACTGGAGCAGTTAGAGAAATATAAGAGTGTTTCAGATTTGGGAAATGCCAGGTTCAAAGACCTTTGGCTGGAGCTGGGGGAGGGGTGGGAGGAAGTAGAAAGAGATGATAGGTAGGCAGGGACCAGATTATCTAGGGTCTTGAGATATTCGGTCTTTGTCATAAGAACAATGGCTTCCAGAATTATCCTCAGTAAAGGTTACCAGTGACCTACTAGTTAGCTGGTTTTGCAGCATTTTCCCAATTTCCTTCTTCCCCAAATGTCAGGGTCCCTGAGACATTGAGGTTTCCCAGATGGTTTGACGGTAAAAAATTCTGCCTGCCAATGCAGGAGACTCAAGAGATGCAGGTTCGATCCCTGGGTCAGGAAGATCCCTGTAACAGGATATGGCAACCCACAACTGAAGCAACTTATCTCACACACATACACACACACACACACACATTGTATTCAGTATTCTTGCCTGGAAAATTCCATGGACAGAGGAGGCTGGCAGGTTGCAGTCCATGGGGTGAAAAAGAGTTGGACACAACTGAGCGTACACACGCTTCCCCTGAGACACTGGCTCCCATAATCCTGTATTTTCCAGGTCCTGCAAGAGCCTCAGGGCTCTACCCCATTCCCCTTATACCTCCTTAATGTAAGAGAAGATACAGCAAACTCTGTTATGTATTTGTATTATTGAAGTAGTTGACTAACAATGTTCTGTGAACTTTTGCTGTACAGCAAAGGGACTCAGTTATACAAATATGTACATTCTTTGTAAACTCTATAAAGTGTGGTATGTGTGTGTTAGAAGAAATGGAGTAGCCATCATAGTCAACAAAAGAGTCCAAAATGCAGCACTTGGATGCAATCTCAGAAATGACAGAATGATCTCTGTTCATTTCCAAGGCAAACCATTCAATAGCACAGTAATCCAAACCTATGCCCCAACCAGTAACACTGAAGAAGCTGAAGTGGGACGGTTCTATGAAGACCTACAAGACCTTCTAGAACTAACACCCCCAAAAGATATCCTTTTCATTATAGGAGGCTGAAATGCAAAAGTAGGAAGTCAAGAAATAACTGGAGTAACAGGCAAATTTGGTCTTGGAGTACAGAATGAAGCAGGATAAAGGCTAATCGAGTTTTGCCAAGAAAACGCACTGGTCATAGCAAACACCCTCTTCCAACAACACAAGAGAAGACTCTACACATGGACATCACCAGATGGTCAATACCAAAATCAGATTGACTACATTCTTTGCAGCCAAAGATGGAGGCTCTATACAATCAGCAAAAACAGGACCGGGAGTTGACTGTGGCTCAGATCATGAACTCATTATTGCCAAATTCAGACTTAAATTGAAGACAGTAGGGAAAACCACTAGACCATTCAGGTATGACCTAAATCAAATCCCTTATGATTATACAGTGGAAGTGAGAAATAGACTCAAGGGATTAGATCTGATAGACAGAATGCCTGATGAACTATGGATGGAGGTTCATGACATTGTACAGGAGACAGGAATCAAGACCATCCCCAAGAAAAAGAAATGCAAAAAGGCAAAATGGTTGTCTGAGGAGGCCTTACAAATAGCTATGAAAAGAAGAGAAGTTAAAGGCAAAGGAGAAAAGGAAAGATATACCTATTTGAATGCAGAGTTCCAAAGAATAGCAAGGAGAGATAAGAAAGCCTTCCTCAGTGATCAGTGCAAATAAATAGAGGACAACAATAGACTGGGAAAGACTAGAGATCTCTTCAAGAAAATTAGAGATACCAAGGGAACATTTCATGCAAAGATGGGCATAGTAAAGGACAGAAATGGTATGGACCTAAGAGAAGCAGAAGATATTAAGAAGAGGTGGCAAGAATACACAGAAGAACTATACAAAAATGATCTTCAGGACCCAGATAATCATGATGGTGTGATCACTCTCCTAGAGCCAGACATCTTGGAATGAGAAATCAAGTGGGCCTTAGGAAGCATCACTACGAACAAAGCTAGTGGAGGTGATGGAATTCCAGTTGAGCTATTTCAAATGCCGAAAGATGATGCTGTGAAAGTGCTTCACTCAATATGCCAGCAAATTTGGAAAACTCACAGGACTGGAAAAGGTCAGTTTTCATTCCAATCCCAAGAAAAGCAATGCCAAAGAATGCTCAAACTACCGCACAATTGCACTCATCTCACAAGATAGCAAAGTAATGCTCAAAATTCTCCAAGCCAGGCTTCAACAGTATGTGAACCATGAAATTCCAGATGTTCAAACTGGATTTAGAAAAGGTAGAGGAACCAGAGATCAAATTGTAAGCATCCGTTGGATTATCGAAAAAGCAAGAGAGTTCCATAAAAAATTCTACTTCTGCTTTACTGACTATACCAAAGCCTTTGACTGTGTGGATGATAGAAAACTAATTCTTCAAAAGATAGGAATACCAAACCACCTGACCTGCCTCCTGAGAAATCCGTATGCAGATCAAGAAGCAACAGTTAGAACTTTACATGGAACAACAGACTGGTTCCAAATCAGGAAAGGAGTACGTCAAGGCTGTATGTTGTCACCCAGGTTATTTAACTTATATGCAGAGTACATCATGAGAAATGCTGGTCTGGATGAAGCACAAGCTGGAATCAAGATTGCTGGGAGAAATATCAATAACCTCAGATATGCAGATGACACCACCCTTATGGCAGAAAGCAAAGAACTGAAGAGCCTCTTGATGAAAGTGAAAGAGGAGAGTAAAACAGTTGGCTTAAAGCTCAACATTCAGAAAACTAAGATTATGGCATCCGGTCCCATCACTTCATGGCAAATAGATGGGGAAACAGTGGAAACAGTGACAGACTTTATTTCTGGGGGCTCCAAAATTACTGCAGATGGTGACTACAGCCATAAAATTAAAAGATGCTTGCTCCTTGGGAAAAAAGTTATGACCAACCTAGACAGCATATTAAAAAGCAGAGACAATACTTTGCCAACAAAGGTCCATCTAATCAAAGCTATGGTTTTTCCAGTAGTCATGTATGAATGTGAGAATTAGACTATAAAGAAAGCTGAGGGCCGAAGAATTGATGCTTTTGAACTGTGGTGTTGGAGAAGACTCTTGAGAGTCCCTTGGACTGCAAGGAGATCCAACCAGTCCATCCTAAAGGAGATCAGTCCTGGGTATTCTTTGGAAGGACCTATGCTGAGACTGAAACTCCAATACGTTTGCCAGCTGATATGAAGAGCTGACTCGTTGGAAAGACCCTGATGCTGGGAAAGATTGAAGGTGGGAGAAGAAGGGGACGACAGAGGATGAGATGATTGGATGGCATCACCAAGTCAATGGAAATGAGTTTGAGTAAACTCTGGGAGTAGGTGATGGACAGGGAAGCCTGGTGTTTTTCTGTCCATGGTTTCACAAAGAGTCGGACACTGCTGAGAGACTGAACGGAACTGGTTGTATGTTTATATTCTCAATGTTCATATCTTGCTATTTTTACCAAATGCCCAAATCTTTTGTGCTGAGGCTACTTAAATTCCTGGCACACAACTATTTTTTTAAAAAATATGCTTATCTGATATTTTGTTTTAGCCCATGTTCATTGGTATATCTATCAAGATCTCACTTGGGCTGGAAAGGCATTCCCCCAATATCACCAGCTTCACAGACAAAAATCCTTCCCCTGTGGTCCGGCTGCTCAAATTCCCGTTAGAGTTCCTGCCTTTAGCCTAAAGCGTTAGCAAGTATGTTAAAAGAAATGAATAATCTGAAAACATGTAACACTTAAGTTATCAGTCATTTGTACCACAATGAAAATGAGTTTCAGATCTTTTCCATTAGGCAAGTTTGAAAAAAGAGAAATGATGGAAAAGTGCATAAGGTCATTGAGCTCCTGGTTGAGGTGGGAAGGGGAGTTGAGGGGGTGGGGGAGCAGAACTGTGGGGATGGGATTTTGCTCTGAAAAGTTGACAGCTTTTTAAAAATGTCACTTTCCTTTCTTTCCTGTTCCTGAATGTGATTTATTTATTCTTTGGTTATAATCCATGACAGTAAGTAAATTTCTGGTTCAAATTTTTCTATGCTTTCCTTTAGGGTCCAATTATATGAAAACTCTTGGATGAAACTGGAGCCTATTATACAGAGTGAAGTAAGCCAGAAAGAAAAACACCAATACAGTATACTAACGCATATATATGGAATTTAGAAAGATGGTAACAATAACCCTGAATACGAGACAGCAAAAGAGACACTGATGTATAGAACAGTCTTATGGACTCTGTGGGAGAGGGAGAGGGTGGGAAGATTTGGGAGAATGGCATTGAAACATGTAAAATATCATGTATGAAATGAGTTGCCAGTCCAGGTTCGATGCACGATACTGGATGCTTGGGGCTGGTGCACTGGGACGACCCAGAGGGATGGAATGGGGAGGGAGGAGGGAGGAGGGTTCAGGATGGGGAACACATGTAAACCTGTGGCGGATTCATTTTGATATTTGGCAAATCTAATACAGTTATGTAAAGTTTAAAAATAAAATAAAATTAAAAAAAAATAAATAAATGAAAACTCTTGATTCAAAATAGTAACTTGAAGTGCAGACACTTAACCCTGGAGATGTAACCAACCACCCAAACAGACTTACTTTTTTTTCACATTTAAAGTTCTTTTCTATTCAAATACAGTATAACATTTTAAAGGAATAATATGCCTGAAGGCATCATTTGGCTTAATGGGAGATGCTACTTTGGAAAAAAAAAAAACATTAGTTCAAATCAGCACCAGCGTGATTCAAGATGATTGACACTTGAGGGTGGGCATCCAAGTTCCTTTCATGAATAAAAAGAGGAATTTGGCTTCAATTGAACATTTACTTATCAGCGTTTGTGCTGCTGGTTTCCAGGCAATTATAAATGACTGCTTGCTTGCGTGTGTACAGAGAATCAAGGCAAATTCCATCTTTTAGGAGGCAACCAGCCTCTATCTGATTTCTTAGATATGGTAACATGAGGCTGACTAGCGACAGGGCTCGAATGGAGCCATGGCAACATGGCAGCTTTGTGCTAACTCAGGACAATGCTGGAGTTCTGCTGTTACACTGGGCTGACTGCTTGGTTGGAAGGAAATATGCTGGACTGCTTAGAGGAGAATGGTCTTTCTGCTTCAAATCTTTATCTCTAGTGAATTTGAGGTGGGTTGTGACGTTATATTTCAAATTGTACCACCTCCTTACCAGGCGTTAACCCATGGGTAACTGCTTTGCGAAGTTCCCTTCGAAGCCTGTTCAAAACTCTGAAACATAGGAAGGCGTCTGATGTTTGGGAATAGCTTGCATTGTTATGGATACAAAGTGATTCAGCCTTCTCTGAGGAACAGTCACTTATGGACAAAAAGAGGTAAAATGGGTCACCATATCAAAGATAGTCTAGGAACAGAGAGAAACTCAGGCCAGAGCTCTCCAGGTGGGGGCAGCTGGCACACAGTGGGGGGGTCACAACATGTCATCTGGGTTCTGCTGGGTAGGTGTGTGTGTTTTCTGCTAGACAGGAAACATGCCAATTATGGGAACTCGGAGGAGTCATGGAGACAAGCAACACTGATGCCTGTATCTTTCTGCTCTCTCAAGGGAAATGCTAGCTAAAAGGGGAAAAGATGTCATTTATATGGGGAGTTGGCCATCCACCTATGTCTTGACAAATGGAGAAGAGCAATAGCTCGTATGTGTGGTGTAGGGGGAAGCAGAGAAAGAACTGGGAATTTTCATCAGTCACTGCTCTTGGAAGGGAAGGTTCCTTGGTGTATTTGGTCAGATTGGAATGATGCCATTTAAAAATCATTGAGCTCTTTCCCTCACTTATCAACCTCCTTTTTCTCAACCCACACAATCTGATTTGACCAGAAAGTTTGCTCAACACGCCTTGGAAGAGGCCAGAGGTGAATGACAGGGGAATGGTCTGAGGGCCCAGCTTCCACCACTGTCCCTTTCCTCCTGCAGTTGACAAAGCAGTATTCCCTGGAGGGGAATCAGACTCCTGTAAATCACCAACAGCTTTTCTGAACGTGTTACACGTGCTACCTCTTTTCCTAGTACCGGGCCACACCAGGCAGTGTAGGCAGTGAGGGGAAGCAGGGGGCCATGAGGGGGTGCACAGTCATACCCCTGCCCCACACATATGTGAGCAAAATGTAATCCTACCACACTTTTGCTTTTAAGTATGTAAAAAAACAGAACTGATACAATTGAATTCACTTAAGTTAAACACCTCTAGATAGGCACACATCTAAATGTGTGTCAGATAAACGGTGTTACATGTTAAGGAATGACACAACTTTAGAGCCGAAAGGACCTTCTGTGATCAACTGATTTGTTTTACGTTTGTGGAAACAGAGGTGAGCCCCAAAAGGCTGTTCTTTGCCCAACTTCACTGATGCTTTGTGATCCCAAAGGTTTGCTCCTAAGGAAAGTACTCAGAACCTGCCTCTCCTTATTTCTGCCCATTGAGGGCCTTCAAACCTCATGAACCAAACACAGGGAAGTGTGGTAGCCAAGGTCTGGCCTTTGCATCTTACAGGGAGTCTGCTCCTTTTGAGAGGGATTGACTGCAGCTTTGGCTCCATCAAAGAGTGGTCTGCCCCCAGGAGACAGGTTCCCAGCTGCCTGTCTGTGCAGTCCCTGGGATTGTCCAAACTGACGTCCCCATGAAAAGGCCCGAGGGGCACATAAAGGGGATAAAATTTGTAGCTCTAGAGCTCGACATAGCTCCCAACACACACACACACACACACACACACACACACACACACACACATACACACACACACTATCTGCCTTATTCCTTTGTGAAAGGAAGAAGGCAAAATATATGATGTGGTCAGCTGTTTAGACTTCTAGTGTATTGACTCTAAGGAATGGGGCAAGCCGGGGAGGGAATAAGGGACAATTCCATCTCTAATCATAAGGAAGAAGGGAGTTAGCAGAATTGGTCTTTAACATGGGAGACTCCACTCCCCTTATTAGGTGCCTTGACTGATCTCATTAGTTGTCTCCCATCCCACTAGCCATCTGATACCTCCTTTCAGTTCAGTTCAGTTCAGTTGCTCAGTCGCATCTGACTCTTTGCGACCCCACGGACTGCAGTACGCCAGGCTTCCCAGTCCATCATCAACTCCCGGAGCTTGCTCAAATTCATGTGCATCGAGTCAGTGATGCTATCCAACCATTTCATCCTCTGTTGTCCCCTTCTCCTCCTGCCTTCAGTCTTTCCCAGCATCAGGGTCTTTTCCAGTGAGTCAGTTCTTTGCATCAGGTGGCCAAAATATTGGAGTTTCAGCTTTAGCATCAGTCCTTTCACTGAATGTTCAGGACTGATTTCCTGTAGGATGGACTGGTTGGATCTCCTTGCAGTCCAAGGGACTCTCAAGAGTCTTCTACATCACATTATGGTCCAACTCTCACATCCATTCATGACTACTGGAAAAACCATTGCTTTGACTAGATGGACCTTTGTTGGCAAAGTAATGTCTCTGTTTTGAAATATGCTGTCTAGGTTGGTCATAGCTTTTCTTCCATGCCTCCTTACCTGCCTTAATCCTCTCAGCCAGCTGTCAAGATGTCTAAATCCCTACCCAGATGGCAGATGTCAAAGGGAAGATGTTCCCTCTCAAGCACTTTCATGCGGGTAGTCTTATAGATCCCACTGCTTTCAGAGACCAAGGGAAACCAGGTAAGGAAAAGTGTCACAGAGCCTGGAGAGAAATTTCTGGGCCCCATGCCTTCATGTTGCTTGTCCTATCATGACCCAGGTCAAGCCTGCTACTCCTGTAAGCAGGAGGGAGGCCTGGTGGGAAATTAGAGGAGGCCCCTCACCCTCTGGTCTCAGGAACCATCTACACCTGAGTCTGGAGATGTAAGCCACCCTCTGAAACACAGATCCTTATCTGCCCTCATTTTCCAAATCTTTTGTTTTTTTACACCTGAACATCTTTAGTTTTGCAGAGCCATTGGAAAACATGCTCAAAAAATATGGCTCCAGGTGACTCCTACTTTTATATTCTTTTCCTAAGATTTTCTGCAGGGCAATTCATGGTGTTACAGGTTGCTCTCCACCAGCCCCCCCCTCCCCCCACCAAGATCCTTTACCTGTGGTTGTGAGCAAAGTGTTTCCAGGTCCTTTTCAAAAATAAAAATATCCTGAACAGTTATGGTAGCCAGCTGAGACACCCAGGGTTGTTGGCTTTTGTTTGACAGGGGGACTTTCAGTGTTAGTTTTCCTCTTTTCATTTATTTGGGAAGATGGCCTACATCCCATAATATAAAAGGCCCAAAGCCATGTTTCATGAAGAATAGTCTTAACGACTACGTATATCAGAATCACCTGGGAAGCTTGTTAACATGCCAGTTCTTAGGCTGGGAGCGTAGTTGTAAAGGTGCTGATGCTTGAGAGCTTCTGAACTGAAGATTGTTTAGCTCCATTTAAGCGGCACGTTGTCCTGTCATCTCTGGAGAGTGCCATGTGAATCCCCTACATAACAGGAAGATCCACCCCGTTCAGGGCATCAAGGGAACAGGGCAGTGGCAAGTCTATGCTCAAGAGGGCCCGCCACCCTGTGCTGCCTGGGACCTCCCTCCCAGACCCGCTACTCAGCCAGGGGCACTTCAGCCCCATTCTGCCCATAGGGAGGCCCTGGGGCAGCCTGGCTCTGGAAGGATGGAGCCCATCTCTCTTAGAATTCCCCAATCCTCCACCTTCCCAGTTCTCCCTAGAGGTTCAGTAGGCCGATTGAAACACCCCTGAGAACACAGGCTACAAAAAAGGCATCCAAAGACTTAAATCACCACCCTCCTCCTCCTCATCAACTAGGACTAAATCATATCAGGAGGGAGCATGGCCTGTGTCAAAGTCCAAACCTGACCGAAACAGCTGTGTGGTGTGAGGCAGTTCACTCTACCTCTCTGTGCTTCCATTCCCTCATCCTTCAAAAAGGGTACTGAAAGTGGCTCGGACGGTAAAGTGTCTGCCTGCAGTGCGGGAGACCCAGGTTCAATCCCTGGGTCGGGAAGATTCCCTGGAGAAGAAAATGACAACCCACTCCAGTATCCTTGCCTGGAAAATCCCATGGACGGAGGAGCCTGGCAGGCTACAGTCCATGGGGTCACAAAAAGTCGGACACGAGTGAGCGACTTCACTTTCAAGAATTAGCTTCTTAGGATTGCTATAAGAATTAAATGTGCCGATGTGTATGAAATTCTTCACACAGACAGGCATAGAGTAAGTTCTCAGTAAACAGGACCACTGCTAGCATGCAGAATGGTGTGCTATTTAGAAAAAAATGCTGTTCTCCTTTGGGTAGACATACCAGAAAAGATTTCCTTTCCTCTGGACTGGCTTAGGCTGGTGTCCCGGCTGTTATCTTGGTGGGCAGAGTACCCTCTCAGCTGGCCACCACTTCAGTTAATCACAGCCTGAAAAACTGAACGCGAAGGCTGTGACTAGATGTTCAGTTCAGTTCCGTCACTCAGTCATGTCCAACTCTTTGTAACCCCATGGACTGCAGCACACCAGGCTTCCCAGTCCATCACCAACTCCTAGAGTTTGCTAGATGACTGGATGTTATCTAGTCATCTGTGATAACAGATGTCTGTGACTAGATGTTAGCTATATTAGTAATAATTCCACGTGAGGGTGGGAATGAGCTTGAACCAGGATTCTCCCGCAGCAGGCTTTGAAAATGACAGGGTGGGGGTGGGGTGGAGGGGGTAGAAGGAGAGGGAGCATAGGAGTGGGAATGATGCGTCTCACTTCTCAGAAGCACAGTGCTGCGTTCAGCAGACGCTCATCTTGATAAATTTCAGCAAGCACAAAGGCACGACGACAGGTGATTTTCCCTTCCTGAGCTTGGTACCAGCTGATCACTTCCTGTTTCTCTAAGAGCTTCCCAGACAGAGGCGATTTGCTCTTTCAAATTTGGTCATTGCCCTCTGGCTTTCCCGTGTGAGTCAGCGTCGCTGCCCTAGTGCCCTCGGCTCCCTCCCGAGTCAGTGTCTGCAGGCGGCCTCCCCAGGTAAATCCCCCTTGTCCTGGTGCGCGTCCCCGCCCACACCGCTGCCTGGGGACATGCGCCAGGGGTATGAGTCACCGCACCATCCTCCCGGGCTGCGGCTATTATTGGAATAGTCGCCTCCGCACGCAGCGCACGCTCCCTTCCCGGACTTCACAGTCCTGAGCTCAGGATTTGCAAATCTCTGCGCAGCCCCGCAGCACCCCGAGGAGATCACAAAGTGGTTTGCGCGTAGGTCGCAAGTTTCTGACAAAGGTCTCCATAGCCCAGGCATTCCACTTTTCCCAACTGCTCGTCTCCAGCATGCGCCCAGCAGTGGGCCTGCCTTCATGGGTGGCTTAAAAGGAATCCTTTTACAGTTCTGCTTTGAATGTAAAGGTTGTTGTTGTTCAGCCTGTAAATCCTGTCCGACTCTTTGTTACTCCTTGGACTGCAGCACCCCAGGCTCCTCTGTCCTCCATTATCTCCTGGAGTCTGCTCAAATTCATGTCCATTGAATCGATAGAAAATGAAAAGAAGGAGGGGTGAAAGTGAAATGAAAGTCACTCAGTTCTGACAGACTCTCTGCCACCCCAGGCCAGAATTCTCCAGGCCAGAATACTAGAATGGGTAGCCTTTCCCTTCTCCAGGGGATCTTCCCAACCCAGGGATGGAACCCAGGTCTCCTGCATTGCAGGCAGATTGTTTACCAGCTGAGCCACAAGAGAAGCCCACAAGCAAGGAAACAGGAGAGATCTCTTTGGGCAGAAGTACCTGGGGAGATGGAGCTGGGAGGGGACAGGGAAAGAGGCAGAAAACCAGTATCAAGTCAGTGGGAAAAGAACCAGGGATGTGAGAAACTTGGACAAAGATGTGCAGTGAAGAATGTGTTGTGCTTATTTGTGCATGCACGCTCACTCATCCGTGTCTGACTCTTTGAAACTCCAACGACTGTGGCCCACCTGGCTCCCCTGTCCATGGGATTTCCCAGGCAAGGATATTGGAGTGGGTTGTCATTTTCTACTCCAGGGGATATTCCTGACCCAGGGATCAAAGTGTCTCTTGTGTCTCCTGCATTAGCAGGCTTCTTTACCACTGAGCCACCCAGGAAGCTGGGCTTATTTATACCAACCTAAATATTGAGCTGAATTGGAATTTGGAAGCTCCTTCTTCTCCATGCCAGGGTCACTGATAGCCTGTATCATCAGAGTCTTTACTATTGCTGGGCAGTCTGCCTGCCATGAACCCTGCCAGTTATATGATTCCTGTCTCTGTTTTACAGATGAGGAAACTGAGGTGCTGGGAAGTAAAGACCTGAGCTCCAGGTCATGTAGCCAACAGGTGGTGAAGTGCACACGCAAGCAGGCTGCCTCTTAAGCATTAACCTTTGTGACTCGGGGTAAGAATTAATATATTTTGTCCAAGGCAGGAGAGATATGTTTAGTTCATCTATTAGTCTGTGAAATCTAATGTAGAAACCACCTCTTTCAGGTGAGATACTGATTAATGTCCAGCTGATAGGGATCTCAGGAAAGTTCTGGTATTTCTTACAGGTTGGATAATCTTGGAGACAAAGCATGAGTTCTGAGCTCAGGACTCCTAATTCTGTGTTGATGTGGCACTGGCTGAGTTTCTGAGACAGAAAGAGCGAGAGAAGTTAACCTCCTTATATTCCCTACTTGACAAAAACGTGAGAACATGAATATGACCAAAAAAACCCTTTGGCTAGAACATTTTCAGATCCTAAGAGATAAAACCAAACAGCTCCTGGGACAACATGGAAGAGGATCTTGGAAGAAGTTGCAGGTGGACTGTGTCAGAGGTGCCCTAGCAGGAGTAGGCATGCAGACAAGAACAAGGGAGGGATGAGAAATTCCTCTCCAAGTTGCAAACACATGCAGCATCCCAGGAGCTGCCACTGTCCCTTTCCTTCCCGCAGTGACAAGGGGCAGGGAGGGAGCCTATGACTCACTGCACCTGGTGAGATGCTGATGCCACAGGTACTTCCATGAATAGAGACCAGTTGGTCTTACCCTGTTCCTTGGTGCCAGTCTTATCCTGAGTCTTTCTCCTTCCCCCAGATTGGCCACCTTATAAAGGAAAGAGAAAAGCCTACTTATTGTCTGCTGCTTGAAATGCAACTATTGAAATTAATGTGGAGGAGGAGGCTTATGTTTTCCCCTCACAGATCAGTTCAGTGTGAGGCTTGGGATTGGCAGAGAAGAAGTAGAGATCTGGGATGCCTTTTTATCCCTTGATCTGAAAGGGAAAACTTACACTTCTGCAGTTAAGGCAAGTTGAGGGAGACTGGAAGCTTCCCCCTAAGGATGGCTAACCATAAACTATGTCACTGAGATCTCTCCCCACGTCCTCTCAAGGATGTCTGAAGATGCCCATCTCAGCCTGACTTGAGTCCAGAGAGTACAAGAGGCCTGTCTGAAGTTAGGATAATTGCATCAGACACTTATAGAACACCTAGGAAGTGGTCTGCTGGAATCTTCTCAGTACAATTTTCTCAGTCCCCTTGAGTGAGGTCCTATTGCCATCTTCATTTTTTTAGATGAGAAAACTGAGGCCTTTGAAATCTGATTTAAAAGTTGTTACTTTTAGTAGACCTGAAACTAACATAATATTGTACCATAAATATTTCAGTTTAAAAGTAAATACAAAAGTTAAACAAAAGCTGCAAGTTTAATAGGCCTCTGATGAGTAGACATCTTCAGTGATTACAGTAAATGATCTTTAACCAAAATGAAGCAATTAAGTTGATGATAAAAATCCAAACAACCAGTTCCATTGGGATGAAGAATAGAAGAAATGGGAAGTTTCCCACAAGGGAAACTTGTATGTGTGTGGTGATGAAGAAAGGCAAGAGTCCAGAGGAAGTGTTCATTTACCAAGGCATTTCGTTGAACTCTTTTGTGGCTAAGAAATGTGTGTGAACTACTTCACTGGGGAAAAGGCATTTAAAACCACCAGCGACACCGAAAGAACTCAAAACCACCATACTGTTTCTGCCAAAGCGACATCACCAGATAAATGTGCTATCAAAATGAGCGAGTTAGCCAAAGGTAGGGACGTCCCTGGAACAGAGCCACCTGCTTGCACATCCCCCTCTTGGTTCTGCTGTTTGGGTTCTGTGCATCTGTGTTGCAGAAGAAAGTTCCTCACATATCCTTGGGCATTTCAGACTTTTCAACGTGACCTCCCTGAAAACCTCCTCCAACAAACCCTCTAAAATACAGAACCAGAAACTGCTTCTGTCAAGTCAGTTCAAAGTTCAAGTCAGGACAGAGGTCTTTAGGGAATGAAATGGTACGCTTTGGGCATAGAAAACCATTGTAAAGGAGATGATTAAGGAAATTTAGAAAAAGAAGGATCTGCTATTTTTCAAGCCAAAATGGACTGACAGACTTTGCAGTTCATCTTGTTTAAATCATGGCCATCAGAAGCCTATTGTTTAGTGATTTTCAAAAAATTTTTGCATTCTTGAGGCTTTTTGTTTTTTTGTGTGTGTTTTGGTTTTTCATCTTTTTCTTTTTTCTTTCTTTCTTTTTTTCTTGGATCAAATTCATACTCTGAATATTCATAGACCTTTTCAGGACCTCAACAAAACAGAACCGTGAAAATATAAAATCCTTGACATGAACCCCCAGTAACACTCAACAGCAATGTTTTTAACTGAATTTTAAAACAAATCAAAATGAGCTTTGCCTTATAAAACCACCAGTGAATTGTGCAGAGTCAGAACTGAAATTATATCTTTTCATAAGTATTGCATTAGAAAAAAATGAACATATCAATATCTTTTCCAAATTCATATTCCAATTAAGTTTCTTGCCCTTTCACATTAAACAGGAAAAAGTCCCGCTGGTCAGTAGCACACTTCTCTGTCTACTAAAGGACGCTGTCAAAGCAAGGAACATGACCACTAAAGTGCTACTACTGGAGAGGGTGTCCTACCCTCTGTAATACCCGGTGAATGCTGTGCTTTATCATCTCACATAACAGAAAGGTGACCCTTGGGTTGGACTCTGCCTGCACAGTTTTAAGTAGTTACACATGACAAAAAGAGCTACAGGTTTTGTGATTATGGGTTTATGGAAAATCCTGGAAGCAGAAGCAGCTTTTTGAGCATAGCAAGAGAGGAGTCATATCCCTTTAGGAAGAGTTTTAACTCTGAACTGACCTCTCCCCACTTATTCCATTTTTCCACTCTTTCAATCCAAGGACAGGTGAACATGGAAGGCCAAGTCATTTCCTCAGGAAAGATGATCAATATTTTAAACAGTGCTGTGGAGTGGGGGGAGTGTTATGAATCACAAGGCTTGGTTTCTACTCTTCATTTGACCTTTTAAAGAGCCTTGACAGTTTTGAATAACTTAGTTATCTCAGAGTCAGTATTCCCATCTGTAAAATGGGGCTATACATGTAGCACTGTAAGAGGAACAAAGTCAGAGATGGCGTGATCTCTTATGTATCATGTTGGTTGTTTCAAAACTTGGTTAATAACTCTTTCTCTCTCTGTGAACTGCTTAAGATGCAACTTAAACTGCAGTTCATCTCTGCAATCACAGAGATTCCAAATGGAGATTATTTGGACATAGCAGTCACCGCTCCAAATTGGGTGTCATCTCCTTCAGGGAGCATAAGACCATATTTAATTTTATTTACTATTTCGTAAATATATTTTTCCTTCAGTTTTATAAAAATACACTTACTCTTTTCTCTCCCTTCATTTTTGCCATTAAGCCTTCAAACTCTAAATGACTTGCAATGGATCTATTTAAGAGTTAGATTTGTCTGTGCTATGGTATGAATATTAATAGAAAGTCCATATGTTTCAAGGCCTTCTGCAAAATATGAAGAAAGTGCTTTTAGCATTCTGTGTAAAACTCTACTGTTAAATATATGTGTGCAATCATTTTTTTTTTTTTTAAAGAAGGGTGCAGAGAGGAACTGCAGCCCTTTCCTGTAGTGAGAGCTTTTAAACCAAACATCACCCCCTCTCCCAGTCTGAGGAAGTGCTAACTAGATAGAGAAACTGGAAAGACTAGTCAGGATGGGGGCAGGGAAGTGGCTAAGGAAGGCTTAAGCAGGTATTTAAATCTCTTTGGAAAGGTGAACGGACTTCTTCAGGATTTAAAGGGGCAGAGTAGAGAAACCAGGGAAACCTTCTATGTCAGATCTTTATTGTGTGACTTCATGAGGTCGCACATGCGCGTTCCAAATCAAGTACTGATATTCCAAGGTGAAGAACTATCTGGGGATTTTCCAGTCTTTTGGTTTTCCAGGACTTTTCTGGTCTCCATAGTCCTGACAGCTAAAGGTCATGGGATCAGAGGCAGTGGGAGCAACAGAGGGGTTTGAACACCCTCTGGCCCAACCTTTTCATCTCAGGGGGATGGCCCAGAGGCTGGGGAGGACCCAGCTTAAGGAGCACAGGCTTTGAAACACCTAAAAGAAAGGTCTTCTCTGTAACCCCCTGATCAGCAGGTCTGAAGCCTGCCTAGCAGTATCCTGATTTTCCTTTCAGGTCTCACTAAGAGTAACTACCCTGTATCCAGCGGCGGGAGTCGCAGAAGCCGCGCTCCCGTCTGCCTGCTGGAAGGGAGCCCTGAGGTGAGCTGTCAGCGCCTTCAGCGGGAGCAGGGCTCTTGCTTCCGGCTGTAGCTCGCAGCCCAGGGTTTGTTTGTATAAAGGGCCAGGGGTGGGTTGTTCCTATAGCTCCAGCTTTTGCATTTGGGGGAGAAAAAACGTCTTGGTCAAAACAATGGGAACGGCAGCCTGGAATGAAAGGAACAAAAGGCATCTAGTCAGAGCCCAGGTTCCTTTCCAACCCCCCACCCACACACACCTCTGCACATATTTCTTGCTTCTCAGCACTTGCCTGACAGGCTGCCTCCAGTGCTTATTTCGAAATACCGACTGAGAAAGTTCCCTAGGACTCTCGTGTAGTGTAGGCAAGCCCTCCAGTCTCCCTTCTGAAGCAGAGAGGAGCCAGACAGAAAACCAGGGTAAATTATAGACAAGCTGAGAAAGGGAAAGCCCCACCCCGCTCCCTCCACCTCCAGGCTGTGAATCAGGTCCCTGAGCCAGGCATGACCTCTGGCAGCCAGGAGCACGAGAATGGCCGCCAGAGGCCCCGTTATCAGGCTCTCCCGTGCTTCGGCCTCAGCTATCAGCGCCTTCAGCAGCCTGGACATCAGGGTTGCGCACACAGCAGCTTCGTGTTTGATTAACAAGGAAGCTGGCCTCCGACTCCATCTTCTCTTCCACTGAGGCCTGTTTGGAGACGATCCTAGCTGAGATAGGAACTGCAGATCACAAGGGATCGTTTAAAATCCTCCACCCTTGCTTCTGCCTCAAGTCTCCTCTTCTGTTTCCACACATTTTTCCCCCCTAAAGATTAGAAAGAAATTAATTTGTACTCAAAACTAAAAGGATAGAGCACTCACAACTACAATATACAATTTTTTTTTCCTTTTTTTTCCTTCTATCTGGCATTTTCTGTGATGATTAGAGTTTGATTTTTGTATTATGAAATGCATCTGTTTGTGTGTTTCAGAGTTTCTTAGTAACTACTTACAAACCAAAGTGTACATTTTCATTCACACACGAAAAAAGGCAGTATGTACAAGATGGCTAGAGGTAAGGGGTCAGTCATTAGTATAACAAACATCTATTAAGCACCTACTGTTTGCTAGCCCCTGTGCTAGAACTCTGGAGACAGAGATGATAAGACACCCACCTGCCTCCTATAAGCTGAGGGTATACTGTATTGAGAGAACATAATTCTAATCAACGCTTAATCCCCGAATGTTTTTTTCTTTTTTTTTTTTTCAGAGGGATGAGGGTACCCGAGTACCCATATATATTTATACAAACATTGGGGGCCTAAAAGTGTAACAACATTTATAAAAGAAGAGCAAATCTGCTTTACCCAACTATAAGCCTTAAGATTTCACAACGCTTGAGTTCATATATTCTTAGCTGTCTGCTGTGAAGTGTGGAACAACGCTGAGTTCTATCTGATATATTTGATATATCTAGGCAAGAAGAAGAGGATAAAAGGAGGGAACAAAATCTCAGTGTCACCTCAAGGGTAGTAGAAGGGGCTTGCAAGGGTAGGGACTTAATGAGAAAACCCAAGACAGAAGGATAGATCCGTGATCTTCACAGCGGAGTGTAAAAAAATAATACACAATCTTCTGTTCATAAGTTACACTTACTTAAATTTTAAAAATACATTAAACTTTATTAATATTTAACAAATAGATTGGCAGTAGTATATGTGTATACTATATATGTTTTTGTTGTTTAGTCGCTAAGTCATGTGAGACTCTTTGACCCCATGGACTGCAGCCCACCTGGGTCCTCTGTCCATGGTATCTCCCAGGCAAAAATACTGGAGTGGGTTGCCATCTCCAGGGGATCTTCCTGACCCAGGGATCAAACCCGAGTCTCCTGCATTGGCAGGTGGATTCTTTACCACTGAGCCACCTGGGAAGCCTGTATACTATATATATACTAGTATATAATGTGTAATATACACATAACGTGTACTTACAGTTGACCCTTGAACCACATGGGTTTAAACTGTGTGGGTGCACTTATATAAGGATTTCCTTCACTAAATACTGCAGTACTACATGATTTGGGTCAGGATAAAGTTATACACATATCTTGTACTAGGAAACAGCAGCCCACTCCAGTGTACTTGCCTGGAGAGTCCCAGGGACCGGGGAGCCTGGTGGCCTGCCGTCTGTGGGGTTGCACAGAGTCGGATACGACTGAAGCAACTTAGCAGCAGCAGCAGCAGCAGCAACCCAGTTAGAGGTCACTGTCCCTAACCTGTGTATTGTTCAAAGGCAGTTAATTGTACACATTCAGTGGCTCTGATTAATTCCTTCCCTCTCTGTATGCACAAACTTTCTATCCTTTGAGAGGGTACAGCCCATTTCTCCTCTACTTGAATCAGAACACTGTGCCTCTCCTTGAGCCATAGGATATAATGGAGGCAACATTCTAGGTCTTTCATGCCCAGGCTGTTAGAAGTCTGGAAGCTTCCACGTCCTCCCTCTGGGCAGTCAGAGTCTGACCATATGCGACTGAGTTATGGGGAAGCCTGCGTTAGGCCCCCCGAGGGGCACCAAGAAGCTCTCTTAGATCTTCCAGCCTAGCCAACTGAATGTAGCTGAATGAGTGACCCAACTGACACCGCAGGGCAGAAGAGCCCAGCAGATAATTCTGAAAAAAAGGAGAATTTTGGTTCTAAAGCACTAAGTTTTAGAGGGTACTTTGTGCCACAGCAATAGATAATAAAATTGTCATATCGTATGGTTTACGAATTAGCCCTGGAAGCAAACATATTTACTAAGACTCTTCTTTTCACATATTCTTGTCTAAGATTACCATCTTAGACAAGAAAGCAAAATTCTGGTGGCCAAGAGTTTGTAGACAGTGAAATCCTAGGGCTGAATCCTAAGACCAAATCATAGGGCCAGGATAAGCCCACAGCAAATTTCCAAAGTATCATTTTAAAATGAAAGTTACAGATAGATACAAAACACTGGGATTTTGCTATTTTGCAATAACCAGGAACCTGAGCACCGGTGATTATTTTCCCTTTTCCTTTGGCAAAAGTTTTCCCTCTTCGATTTTCTGGGAGTGTTTCTTTAGCTGTATAGGCCAGGTTATGCAATTCCTTCTAAGTGTTAAAGTTGGAAGTCTGGGAACTACATTTCCCAGCATCCCTTGCCAAAAGAGATTTTAGTCTGATGCTGACAACCAGAGGTAATTGCACTGGACTTGGAAGGGGGAGAAGAGGTAGAAGTTATGCCGTTGCTCCTCTGTCAGAAGTGAGCAGATGTGTGGGGTTCAACAGATATCAGAGATTGTATTAGATCCCAGACATTTCCCTTTGAATCATCCACCTCAGTGAGTGCTGGAAGCAGATGACATCATCGCCAGCCGTTTCCTGTAGTCCCTGAAGCTTCCTGTCTCTAAAGCTACCAGCAAACTTAAAAGCTGTTGCTGTCCCTGACCTGCCCTCCTCCAGACCTTCCAGGAGCTTTGTGTGCATCCAGTTCCTTGTGTTCAGTTCAGTTCAGTCGCTCAGTCGTGTCTGACTCTTTGCGATCCCATGAATCGCAGCGTGCCAGGCCTCCCTGTCCATCACCAACTCCTGGAGTTCACTCAAACTCACGTCCATCGAGTCAGTGATGCCATCCAGCCATCTCATCCTCTGTCGTCCCCATCTCCTCCTGCCCCCAATCCCTCCCAGCATCATGGTCTTGTGTTCCTTGTGTTAAATTCCTTCTATTGCCCAAAATACCTAAAATTGTTTCTGTTTTTCCTACTAATTCTTATGACATAAGCCTAAATTTTATTTTATAATGGAAGTCAAGAAAGTAGAATTTCTTTTTTTTTTTTTTAAGAAAGTAGAATTTCTCTCCGCACAGTTTTCTTCTCTTCATCTACAGATCTCTTTCATAAAACTTTGAACGCAAACACATTCGCGTCATACAGCCTGGAGGGAGATACATATGGGGGAATTGTAGAATGGAAAGAGGAAGTAACACAGTGTGTAGCTGGGGTTCTGGGGCAGGGGAAACTAGCATTTTTCCTGCCAATTAATCAAAGCATGTTTGATAGGTGGGTTCACAGTCACCAGATTTCGCAAGCAACGAGAGGTCACCTAGTTGAATTAGAACTTTAGATTAACAGTGGGGTATGAGTGTGTGTGTGTGTGTGTGTGTGTGAGTGTGAGAGTGTGTGTGTGTATGCTCAGTAGTGTCTGACTCTTTGAGACCCCAAGGACTGTAGCCTGCCAGGCTCCTCTGTCCATGAAATTTTCCATCCAAGAATACTGGGGCTGGTTGCCATTTCCTACTCTAGGGGACCTTCCCAACCCAGGGATCGAGCCTGCTTCTCCTGTACTGGTGGGCAGTTCTTGACTGCTGAGCCACCAGGGAAACCCCAAATTAACAGTGGAGTAGGCAGAATAATGTCCCACCAAAGATGTTCCTCTCCCAGTCCCTGGAACCTGTGACTGTGTTACCTTATATGACAAAAGCACTTTCAGATGTGATTAAGCTAATGGTCCTGGAAATGGGGAGAGTCTCCTGGCTTTTGCAGCTGGATTCAATCTAATCAAGTGTGTCCTTCAAAGGAGAGAACCTTCACCAGCTGCCATCAGGGAGATATGATTAAGGAAGGTGAGTCAAAGGCTGCAACATCTCTGCCTTTCAAGATGGTGGAAGAAGGCTGGGTGTGCGGGTGGCCTCAGGAGCTGGAACAGGTAAAAGAATAAGTTGTCCCTTAAAGCCTTCAGCAGGAACATAGCCCCCCTGACACCCTGATTTTAGCTCAGTGAGAGCCATATCAGTAAGATAATAAATTGGTGTCACTTAGTTTGTGATAATTTGCTAACAGCAGCAATGGAAAATTAATTTTAAAAAGATAAGTTTTTTTAGTGTAAGTATGGCCATATGATATTTAGGACACACATATCTAATACTATTTCTGTTTTGAAGTTAAAATTTAACTGTGAAACCTGTAATTTGCCTGTCAACCCTGTTGATCGGAAAGTGGGATTCCAAAACTCTTGTACGTTTCTGCCTTGAATTCTAGGCACTTACTATGTACCAGCCGGTTAAAGTAGGCAACTTAACTCTTCTCTTTCATTTGATCCTCACAACTCTTTGGTGTTGGTGTTATTTGTGTTGGTACTGTTTACAGCTATTTTCCAAACAAGGCAACTGAGTTTGTGCAAAATTAAACAATTGGTTTAATGCAAATTTTAGGAGGTGGTGGGGGTAGGGGTGGGTCAGGTCAGTCCGATGCCAACGTCCATCTTGCTAAGTTAGCTCTGTCTAGTTGGCTAGGCTCGCACTCCTTTCCTCTACTTGATTTCATTGCTGGAGCTCCCAAAGCTAGCCCCTACAGCTGCTTCCACATCCTCTCCACCCACGTCCTCCTGTAACCTGATTTATGACCCACCCCCACCTCGTCCCCCCTCTGGAAACTGTTCTCAGAGGTCGGGGCCGGCCTCTAATCTGCCATCGTTTCTTAGTCGCCCTTCTCTTCACCCTTTGTGCGTCACGTGACTCTGTACTCTCCCCGTGGGGGCTTGCCTTCCCCACCTCCCACACACTAGGTTTTTATGCTGTAATATGGAGTCTCCTGCTGCCGCTCTGATGATTTCTCCCCAGGATGGCTAGTTTATGTGTCGCCTTGACTAAGCGATCCCCAGAGAGCTAGGAAAACATTATTTCTAAGGGGTGTCTGTGAGGACGTTTCTGGAAGAAATTAGCATTGAAATCTAATCTAGACTGATGAAGAAGGTAGCCCTCTAACGCAGGTGGGCATGATTCAATCTGCTGAGAGCCTTGGCCCATCAGGAGGCCTTCTTTCTCCCTGTTCCTGTCTCTCCCTCTTTCTGTTACCACATCACCTTCTCTGCTGTAAGCCAAGTTTCCCTCTGCTTCCTCTACAACAAGGATACTGGTGATTACATTTAGGGTCCATCTGCATAATCCAGGGTCATCTCTTCATCTCAAGATCTGAAAGCACGGTGGTAAAGTCTCTTTGGCTATATCAGGTTTTCCGGATAAGCAATGACGATCCTTGGAAGTCATCCGTCGGCCCATCACACCAGGTGATTCTAATTTGCAGTCGAGTTTGTGAACCACTCATAACAGAGCAAACTTCTTCCAGACTCCTTTGTCCAATCCGTCTTGCTCACCATCTTCCTAACACATGCCCATCTCTGTTTCACACGGCTCCTGAGGAAATGCCATCGAAGTTTACCTCTGCCTGTAGAACACATTTCAAATGCCTTAATGGAGACCACAGCCTCTTACGAGCTGACACAAAGACCCTTTACCTTACAAGATAGGTTTTACCACTCTCCCCATGAGCGTTTTGCTTCAGTTAAACCGATTTTCTCACACTGTGTGTGGCATTCCGATTGGTTGTTTTGTTTGTGCTGTTTCACTAACATGTTAAGGCTTTCCTCATTGTCCTGTGCTTACTCAGGTCTTACCCATGTGCCAAGCTGCATTTTTTTTCCTCAGAAAAGTACCTCAGATTAGGTGGCTTAAAAAACCACCTAGAGACTTGTCTCAGAATTCGGAAGCCTAAAGTCAACGTTGTCAGTAGGGTTGTTTCCATCTGATGACTGAGAGAGAAGGGTCTGTTCCAGACTGCTCTTCCTGGCTGGTAGATGGCCATTTTCTCCCTGTGTCTCTTCACATTGTCTTCTCTTTCTGCATGTCTGTCTCCAGGGGATCTTCCCAACGCTGGGATCAAACCTCCATCTCCTGTATTGGCAGGAGGATTCTTTACCACTGAGCCATCTGGGAAGCCCCTGTGTGTCTATGTACCTTCCCCATATAGAATTTGAGCTCCTTACATATGTTCATCCCATTATACTCATGATACTTTTGATATGAATTCAACACATACTTGCTGATTTAATTTCAGAAAATCTGAGAGGTTAGTATGGGGTAAGGAGTAGGCAGAGACAAGTCCAATGATAGGATAGGAACTAATACTCAATAGCGTTGAATAAAGGATTCCTTGAATATATTTGTTGGAGAGAATCTAAGAGAATGCTTTCAGGTGGTATGGTGCTTAAAAGCTATGAGCTGACTACAAGGAATGGAGAGGGGAGAGAGAAAGAAGGCAAGTCTCTAGATCCTCAATTCATCCAAAAACTGGGTGAGTCAAGCTTAACAGCATTTGCATCATCAGCATCACCACCCGAGTCCTTGCTGTACCATGATAGCATGGTGCTTTGGAGGACTTATCGAGCTGACGCATGCCACCTGGGTTGGGCAGTTTGCCAGTCCTTTGCTGGAGGCCTTGCAATTCCATCTGCGTGCT
Source organism: Bubalus kerabau (assembly GCF_029407905.1). Classification (NCBI taxonomy): domain Eukaryota; kingdom Metazoa; phylum Chordata; class Mammalia; order Artiodactyla; family Bovidae; genus Bubalus; species Bubalus kerabau. Next base: position 13,116,127 of record NC_073641.1, read on the forward strand.
CTAGGATACTATTCTGCCTAGTGGACAGAGACCCTCTGGTCACTTTCATAGAGCCCGTGTACAGATGAACGAGTGGAGGACTGTCAGGCTAACTGAAAAGGGTTGTCTGCATCAGAAGTCTTTGCCTTAGCACGAGAATCTAGGGGAATGAAACGGAGGAAGTCTGCCATGTTAACAAGGGGCCCCAGAGCATCCAAGTGTGTCATCCCTTCAGAGACGATGTCTGAGGCCCATTAAGAATGTGATGAAGCAGAGGCTTGGCTCAACCACTCTAAATAAACTCCCTTTACCTTGAAATAGCACAGAGCTTTAAAAACCTCTATCTTTCCCGGTTTATCTGGACCCTGGCTTAGTCCTTCCTGCCCCACCCTATTCTCCCCAGGGACCACGTGGCTTCCTCGCCTACTTGACACAGCTGGGCTCCACTTCCTGCTGCTTTGGTTTCAGCCTGGTTTCTTGTTATCATGCCCAGGTCACACCAGCTGTCCCTTCCTGGTGTTGACGCTGGGAAAGACCGGAGCTGTTCAGTGTCACCCGGACTCACCAGGGGTGGGGGCTTTCCATGGGCTTTTTTAGCTCCATGCCCCTGGCCTTTTCACTGCCTGTCAATGGAGCCCGGGCGCCCAGGAATGGCTGCCACCTCGGCTGCCATTCCTGCGTGCTTACCGAGCATGTGTGACAGAGCATTCTCAGGGTCCCTTCCTTTCTTGTGGCAGCTGCCACACTCGGGGAAGGAAGAGGGAGCTTCAGGCATCTGATGCCTGCCTGAGTGGGCTGCCCTTCCCTCTGCAAACTCCAAGTGTGGGGTCGGTCCCGGCCCCATGCCCTCTGGCACTCTTGGAGCAGCTGGGGGTTATTTTTGCAGCCAGGCTGGTAAAGAAACAAGAGTGCAGTTGCCCAGGGCTTTCCTCTGTGTGGGGCTGTACAGAAGGTCAGAGGTTAGGGCGGAGTAGGGCAGGTTGCGTCAGCCCCAGAGAAAGGGAGCTGGGCTGGTGTCGGCCTGGCCCATGTACCTTCTCAAAGTCCCTTCTGTCTGGGCTTCTCTTTCAACCACTCAGCTTATTCCCAAGAGTCTGTGGGTCTGGATTACCTCATTTTAGCCCACCAAGCTGTTCAAACAACTCTTGACATTTGACCTTCAGGCATTTATGCAAGCTGATGACCTTTCCTCACTCCATCCTGTGTGGATTCAGAACATGATTCTTCTCCCTGTTAGTGATAGAAATGATCAACCTAGACTTAACGTGCTTGCCTTAGGAATTCTGTATTACTCACGGGTAGATCTCATGTCTCTTGTATGTTTACATCTTTGTGCCATATTAGTGCCGTAAGTTGGTGACTTAGCAATTTGATTCACGCCAAATTGCATTCTGTAACTTTGGGTTTATGTGCCTGTTACAGTGAAATCCAAAATTATAAAAACTTAACAAAAGAGGTCAAGAAATAGGAGATATCTCTCAGGTGAGTGTAGACAAAAGCATTGCAGAGCTGGTAGGGGGACTGGGCTCCTGGAAGTCCTTAAACAGTTCTCTGGGCTGTTTCCTGTATGGTAGGACCTCATGTTCATGGTCAAAGTGGTATCTACTTCTAGGTATCAGGAGGGGTGAAGTAATGAAAGACAGGCAGAGGCCGTATGTCACCCAAATCTCATGTAACTTTCCTAGAAGCTGCTCTCTGACACTTTTGCTTACCTCCCACTGCTGCTTCCCCTGCTAAGTCGCTTCAGTCGTGTCCGACTCTGTGCGACCCCATAGATGGCAGCCCACTAGGCTCCTCTGTCCCTGGGATTCTCCAGGCAAGAACACTGGAGTGGGTTGCCATTTCCTTCTCCAATGCATGAAAGTGAAAAGTGAAAGTGAAGTCACTCAGTCATGTCTGACTCTTAGCAACCTCATGGACTGCAGCCTACCAGGCTCCTCCGTCCATGGGATTTTCCAGGCAAGAGTACTGGAGTCGGGTGCCACATTAACTGGAGCTTAATCATGGACCACGCTTGGCTGCAAGGGAGGCTGGGTAACATCTTTATCAGAACAGTCATGTGCCTGCTACCCATCGTATTATTAAGGAGAAGGGATAGTCGAGGAAAAGGAGCTGCCTTTGCCTCAAAAAAGTTGAAAAATAGACTGGGGTGGGGGGGCGGCTCTTTGTAGAATGAAGAATATATGTTTCTAAAAAGCAATCCAAATGATTTACTCCTTGAATATAAATTGTTAGGCATTTAAATAAGCATACAAACAAATTATGTAGGTCACTACGTAATATTTTAAATAGAGTTATATATTGGGAAAGTTTTAAAGCTATTTCTGTAAGTAATAATGACTTGTTCTAAAATGTTTTCCCCAAGATTGCAATAATCCTCTGAACCCATTAAGTTGGCCGGTGATCTTAAGACAATCAGATGGTGAAATCTCTGGGGTCCCAGTTGCCAGAATTATTTCAACCTAGTGGTAGAAAACAAAATCCCAGGGCTACCAAGTCTGCATATTCTGTTATGGAAGAAGCAGAACATTGGAGGAGACTGGTACTTAAATTACTGCAAGGTGTGGGGAAGATGTATATGTGTGTGGGGTAATTGCACAGGTGGGACATCTTTATGTGGAGGGGGTCCATGAAGCCACAGGTGAAATAATGTACTTCATAAATAATTAACACCCTTGTGGACAAGTCTATCCCTTGGATGATGATCTCTATCTAATAGAACTCAAAATAATCTTTGGGTTTTAGGTTAACTTTTAAAAGGGGACATACAGTGTTCTTCCTTAATTTTGTTCTTTGCTCATTTCTGTATAAAAGAAAGGATTTGACTTTCCCCCCCGTACCACCCCCCCAACAAGAGATACTAAAATGACATGAGGGAACAGCCTCTGACTTGATCAGAGAAATAAACCAGAAACAAACTCAAAAATAGCCTTTGAAGGTTAGTTTTCAGATATATTAAATAAAAATGCTAATGTTCTTAAAAAGTAATAACATTTTAAACTTTTTAGTTTGTGTTTTCTAAGGCAGAAAAATAAAAATTAGGAGCTGTTCTTTAAACTTCTTACTTTCAGTTATCAGATGTCTTATTATATATCTAGTCCTTCTCAAGTCCCACTATATGAGTAAGTTTTCAGCACCACCTTTCTAAGTCCCCAAAGTTATTCATGATGCTTTGATAAGTAATCTATTAGCAAGGCCAGGTTGTCCCAGGCAAAACAGTATACTAGGAAGATGTTTTACAAACACTGAATGTGTTCTCCAAGGTATAGGTTTTCTGTGATAATTTTAGTTTTGTGTTGTCATACAAGTTACTGTAAGCAATTCTGGACATTGATTTGTTACCTTGTACCTGAGTGGTGTTACTCAGTTTCCATATGTGAATTTGCAGTTGTTTCCAAAAAGTAAATACTCAAGAAATAGCAACCTAGGAAAGCCCAGCTCAAAAAGACCTCAATCTTAACAGTCAACATCATGATTGTGCTGCTGGCCAGCGTGATGGTGGCGCCCATCTTTCTATTCATGGACATGGAGTGGGTCATAAGTAGACACATGGGAAGTTATAAAAACACTTGGAAAACTTATTACATGGAATTTAATTTTTTCCCACTGTATTTCATTTTAGCACAGGTTTTTTTTTTTTGAGTTTTATTTGAATATAGTTCATTTATAATGCTGTTGCCTTTTGCTGTACAGCAAAGTAAATCATTCATGCATGCACATATATTCACTCTTCTTTGGATTATTTTTCCATATAGGTCATTACAGAATATTACCTGTGGTACACAGTTTTAAATGGCTGGTCAATCTAATATACTGATGACTAAATATTTTTTAACAAAGTAAGAATAATGAGTCAAGCAATAGCTTATCAAAAGCAAAAGAATCAAGTGAAAAAAGAAAGAGGCTCTAAGCACACAAATGCATCTTTCTATCCTTAAATACAATCTGGATTATTTCATTTTAGCAAAAACAAAATCACCCTTTTCTTTAAATTGTTTTCACTGATTTTAAATTGATCAAGTTTTGTAACTTAACATTTCTTTGGATTTCAGTGTCGTTCTAAAGCTATCTACATATGTTCAGTACTTGTCTTTTTTCATAACTATTTCAGTAAAATGATAGAACATTTCTCAACATTAAAAATCCTGAGAATGGTTATCTTTTAAAAGAGACCACACAATAAGTCTGCAAGATGCAGAACCAGGAGGCTAATTTTTCATGTCACCCTTTGTCAACATTTGAATACCAGCTCCCACCTGAACTTTCAGACCATCTGCCTTCTTGACCCAGTCATTCAAAAGCCCCACGGTTGCATCCAACCAGTGTGAACCTCATTTCAAAGTTAAAGTTTCTGCAGAGGAGATTGATTGACTTTTAGCCTAATAACTACGAGTGAAATGTCTAAAGGTTAGTCTCATAGACAAGGTGCAAGAATTCATATTCAACACCAGAAAGCAAATATGATAAGGGGTGTTGGTTGGCAGAGGGCCAATCCTGTAGGGCTTTGAGTTAATGAATAGAGTTAGGACTGTCATTGTAGGAACTGAGGTCTAAGGAGGGCTCTCTGGAAAATTTGTGACTGTCAAATTTAATGTGACCCGTTATACTTTTGATTTTTGCTCAGTTGCATATGTATATAGTTTTTATTATTGAACAGTCTTTAGTTCTCCTTGACTTTGTGGATTTGTCCCCTTCTCATTATCTGGGTACATCCACCCTTGCCTCCATTGTCCCCAAAGCTCATTGCCCCACGTGTGTCCACTCAGACATACACAGTCCTTGGGCAAGGAAGGGATTGATAGAGTGTAGAAAATACTCAAAAACAACAAAGTGAAATACAAACTAGAAGCAAGATGCAAGTGAGAAAAATTCAGTGCATCTTGTTTTTTTAAGGTATCAAGTAGAAAAAATTTTTAAGTGCTCTAATTTTAGTTTATAAATTTGTATTTGCCCATCTGAGCACATCTGGGATAACTGAACAGCCTTCTGTTCTTTCATCCTTACATAATACAAGGTTCAACTAACCACTGGAATGCCTGTACTATCTCTTTTACTGGAAGAGATCTTGACTCTCACAGGTTACAGATTGCAGAGCCAGCCTGAAAGGACATTGGGTTTTTGTTTTTGTTTTGTTTTGTTTTTTTTTTAATCTCCTGAAATTGTTACATTCTGACACTGGGAGCTGATTTATGTCCATGCATTGGGAAGGGATGCTTGGTGGACAAAGACCAATAGAATGAACAGAATTTGGCTCATGACTTGGTACTGAGTTTTGTAGTCAGGAAAATAGAACGTTCATTTGTGTTCCTTCAAAGACATTCTCAAGCTGTGTCAGCCCATAAACTTCCAAATGAGTAATTTGTAGTCTCAAAGGCCCCCTGAGGAGTGCTCTACAGAGTAACCTTCAGGGATATCAGGCAACTTGGGGATGGGCTGGATCCTTCAGAGAGTACCTGGCTTTCTCAGAACTTTCTTAAAGCCTCTCAGACTTGGGAAAAACCTTTCTGATAAGATGGTTCTTCCATATAATTTGACTTCATCCTTTTCAATGATCTAAGGTTTAACGTTTAAGCAAAAATATGAAAAATTTGCAAATGATTTTCAAGCTTCATTTTTCAGTCTGTTTAATTGGAGGCCAAATGGGAAAGTATACAAGTGAAATAGTGCATGGCTAAGGAGTTCTAACTAACATTTACTATTATGACAATTCAATAGGTTGATCTAATTTACACTATGGAAGAGGAAAGGCCAGTTGCTAAACCTGTATAAGGATCGGCTATAAAACAAGGACGGTGCCCAGCTCAAAATGGCTGAGATTATGTAAGTCAGTCACTTCTTACAGTATGAGTGCATATGCATGGCAATTATAAATATAGGTGTATCAGGTAGCTATTGCTTTCTTTGTTAAGAAAACAGCTATTTATTTTGCTTACTTAGGCTGGAATTAGCTGTCTGGTGCTACTAGTTTAGCTGGGCTCCTTTATGAATCTGGAGTTCGTGACAGAGCACCCAGGTGTCTCTGCTTCTGGAGTATGGCTGGTTTTTCACTAGGAAGATGGAATCGGTGGTCCCAAGTGGTGTCTCGTTAAATACGGGTTTGTTCACTATGGTTGCCTCAAGGACCTGAGGGAGAAAAGCATGCAAGGGGTGGAGGCCTCGGCTCAGAACTGGCACGCTCTCATTTCTGTCATATTCTATTGTCTAAAGCAAATCACAAAGCCGGTCTAGATTTAAGGAGTAGGGAAATAGATTCTCCTTCTGGGAGGAGTTATGTTCTACAGCAAAAGCCATGGATATAAGGAAGCATGAAAATGACTATTTTTGTCATCTACCACAGTAAGTATAATTTATTTCTTTATACTTACCTTTATTTCACAATGGCTTTGAGGTGGCTTACAGCAAAAATGAACACAGTGATATGGTGACAAACATAAAAAAAAAATTGAAGTAATATAAATTAGAATAGGAGGCCAAATTTAGGATTCTTATGGTAAAGAATACACCAGTATAAACATTGAATTTGTCTTCATAGTACTTTTGAAACATTGAGGTGACAAGTTCTGGCCAAAAGCCCAATAAAGAGTGGCATAAATTAATAGTGATGGGGCCCTTGGACCATTTACCACATAGTGGATATTGCGACTGAGTCAAAAGCCAACAGACCAGTGATACAATTGGTCGTGTCCTACTCTTGGTCCCTTTATTGCTGCTATTAAAGAGCCTCATGAAGGGTTTCATGATGCAGAAGAAAGGGCTTTAGAGACAGAGTTGAAGACCATCCCATCCCATCCCGGCTGAGAAACTTGAGTTTTAAATCTAGTTCTACATGGCTCTTCGTCTCAGTTTTCTGAAATTGGGAGTAATGATGCTAATCAGACAGAATGTGTTAGGTAATATGAAAAAGGTATTTTATATGTCGCTGGCAAACCTTCCTCCTTCTGATTCTTTTAGTTACCATATCTCCCAAGAAATGTGAATTACTCACTTTTTAAAGAAGGATTGCTTCTTGGATAAACTTCTCCATCTCAATCAAGGGTATGTCCAAAAGTATAGCACAGTTGTGAAATTGAATGGAATTTGTGAATATTCTGAATCTTGACTCCATGTAAGGTTTCCAAGAATAGTTTGCAAACCCAAAGCAAGAGCTCTACCTGGTATATTGTTGGGAGTTTTCTGTGCCTTTGAGCCTCTGATCTGCTCACTTCTACAGTTGTTCTTAAGCCCTGGATACATGGAGGGCATTTTACAACATAGTAGCTTCCTACAAGTACGCAGGGGTGCCCTTTGCTGGAATGAGCCTAGCCTGGTGAAGCTGCAGAGTTTGCTTCTGCCTCTGTGTAAAGACAGGTGATCATTTGGCTACAGTGCCTTGACTGAGCCATCCATTTATATTTATTGTGCTGCTATCTGTTTTTTTGCCTCCAGGGATGTGAATATGAGAGATGAAGATTTTTCTCTTATGCACGGTTCTTATCATTGAGAAATGACTAAAAGAACTAAAAGGTTTTTTGCCCGTTTTTCAATTTTTTGTTGTTGTTGCTGTTGAGTTGTATGAGCTGTTCGTATATTTTGGAAATTAAGTTCTTGTCAGTTGGCATTGCTTGCAAATATTTTCTCCCAATCTGCAGGTTGTCTTTTTATTTCGTGTTTTTCTCTGCTGTGCAAAAGCTTTTAAGTTTAATTAGGTCCCATTTGTTTTTACTTTTATTTCTATTGCTTTATGAGACTGACCTAGGAAACATTGGTACAATTTATGTCAGAGAATGTTTTGCCTATGTTCTCTTCTAAGAATTTCATGGTGTCACTTCTCATATTTCAGTCTTCAAGCCATTTTAAGTTTATTTCTGTCTGTGGTGTGAGGGAGTGTTCTAACTTCATTGATTTGCATGTGGCTGTCCAACTTCCCCCGCACCACTTGCTGAAGAGACTGTCGTCTTCCCATTGTGTCTTCTTGCCTCCTTTATTGAAGATTAATTGGCTGTAGGTGTGTGGGCTTGTTTCTAAGCTCTCTATTCTATTACATTGATGCATGTCTGTTTTTTGTGCCAATACCATGCTTGTTTGATTACTGTAGCTTTGTAGTATGGTCTTGGACCAATTTTAATGATTTTCTACTTTATCCAGGGAGGATAAAGTGATTTTCTCTGTTTTGGTGGAAAATGGGCAATAAAGAAGAACATATCCTAATTCTATCCAAAATGTAATTGACAAGATTCCAAGGGCAGAAGGATGCTGCCTTGTTAAGGGGAGATACTAAGAAAGGGAGATTATTTTGAGATAAATGAGAAGTTCTTAAAGAAATGCAAAGATGAAAGCCCAATGAGGAAGAGAAATTCTTGGTGCAAAATAGAGTACCTCTAAGTTTCCAATCTAAAAATAGCTTTTTGGTTGTAGTTTCCATTTGTTTATTGGCTCCTTGGTTCACAGCCACAAAGCATATGAAAGTTTTTCTGTTAAAATGACATTTCCAGTATGCTAACTCATGCATGCTGAACACATTTTAATTAAAATATTCCTTGAAATATACTAGGACAGAGGATCACAGTTTCCTATCCAATAAAAGCAAGTCTACCCAGGAATAAATCCAGGGTTATGGTGACATCTGAGGATCCTTGTGTCCTTCCATATTATCAGAGACTTCAGAAATGATTCCTTTGCTCTCAGACTCCTTTTCCCTTTGGTTTCTATAAGGAAATGTACACTTTTTGGTTTGAAACTCCAGAATGAGTGATTTATGCTAGAATATATCCATGTATCTGACATGTTAGACATTAGCTTGTAGATTCCTGAGCTATACTTGATACATTTACAAATTTTCCACTCAAGTAAGCTGTTCTATAGCAAAATTGGTCTTCTATGGATATATAAGTATTCATGTAGGAATTAGGGGAAAATTTTTTTAAGGCCATATAGAAATTTATCAGTGTTTGAAATCTACTATGAGCCAAGAACTGCACTAAATATGGGGATACATAATAAAAAAGAAATGCACAGTCATGTAAGGGAGACCAGGAAATGAGCTGAATTTTCTTACACAGAAATAATAGATAAGATGAAGTGTGTGGCCGCTACAATGAAAATAGGTAGAAAGGTACTTCCCTTAATTCTGGAAATTAGAAAAGAGTTCCCAAGTGATAAGGGAACAGAAATCCATTAAATAAAAATGAATTTGGCAATGTGGGAGGCTGGGGAAGGGTAAAACAAGAATGTTGGAGGAGAGAATGCTACTGAAGAAGGAAGAGACATGGGCAATGTGAGTGAAAGAGAGTGAAGTTAGGAATGGAGAGCAAGGAACTGATTGTAGTTCAAGTCTCTCCATTATACACAGATGTGAGATAAAATTAATACTTAAAATGCTTTGAAAAATCTGTGACACAAATTGAGGAAATTTATGTGACGTGATTGAAACTGAGATCACAGAGAACACTTCTTACTAAGTCCCGTGTTGTCTTTTAGGCGTCTTTCTTTTCTTGAGGCAGAAACGAGGAGTCACCAGAAGCCTCAAGGGCTCTTGATTTGAATGGAGCCAAATAATACAGAGATCCAAGCCCTTGTCTAGTGGTGTGACAGGCAAATATTAATGCTAATTTTTGTAGTAACACTTCATAGCTTAACTAATATTTCCACTTACTCTTCGTGGCATTTTTGAGACTCAGAAGAAATGTGAAGCCCTCATTTGTGGCATTTGCCGGTTTCCACAATGTAAATGCTATCATGGCCAATTTCAAGCTAACGACAGTTGAATTCACAACATTCCTGAATATTTAACAGTCAGCTCTCTCCCACACCACCGTGCATAGTAGGTGAGACTCAGCTTCAGTTCTTGTCATTCCAAGTTTTATCCCCCAAGGCTCCTCTATCTTTAGTTCCTTGAATTCAATTTGATCAAAAGGTGAAGTCTGCTGATAGGATCTGTGTTTTGATTGGGAGTTTTCTTTAGCAAAGAAATTCAATGATCGTCTCTTTTTCTCCTTTAATTATTTAACACACATAACTCTCACTATGTGCCTTATGAATCTCACATAAAAATTTTGAGGTAGCTACTAACATGCATTTTTGCTAATGGTGATGAAAGTGCAGACTGAGTGACTTACTCAGTGTCAAACCAGTGCTAAATGCAGGAGCTGGGATTGGAACCCAGGTGGCCCAGCTTGAATCTATGCTTTTAACCAGATTATACTGCTGCCTAAGTGTTCATCTCAGAAATACACCTACAGCATATTAATATCTCAGCCCATATGTCCTAGAAAATTAAACCCAAGTCAAATTCTTACATGGTAATAATTTACTTAGATGTGAAATCCTAGGGAAGAGGCAATGATGTGAAAAGAGAGGAAGTTAACGCAGAAGGAAAAAGCGAAAGCAAAGAAATGTGCTTCTGAGTTGCCCATAGCTTTCAGGAACTATTGCTTGGCCTCAGAGGATGTCTCCAGAGAAGTCACATGAAACTACATCTCTGAACAGTTCATTCAACAGGACAAAAGGAGAAGAATTTATCTGCTAGTGTTCACACCCATTGGTCAAAGTCTGTCCCAAGGGATATTAACTCACATGTATTTTCTGCATTGTGCATATATGGATGCCAAGTGGGCCCTAAGATAACTCATGTCTCAACAGCAACAGAAAACTCCTAAGTCAAGAGGCAAGAATCTAGAGGTGTGTGCTTTGGCCAGCTGCTGTTAGGTTGCACCTAGGAGCAATTCCAGGGTTTAAGTAAGCAGTCACTGAAGTGGCTTGTGATGCTGGCCAAGGCAGCAGGGATCTGGCTCCTTAAGCACAAGGTATTACTCCTCTCAAGGTCAAAATCAAGGCAAGTGGACAGATCTGGAATGATGCATGAATTAGATGAGGCCATTTACCTTCCAAACTTCTGAGGACATTGAATGGAAGACTATCAAATAGTATATACTACACTTAGGCATGGCACCCCACTCCAGTACTCTTGCCTGGAAAATCCCATGGACAGAGGAGCCTGGTAGGCTGCAGTCCATGGGGTCGCTAAGAGTCAGACACGACTGAGCAACTTCACTTTCACTTTTCACTTTCATGCATTGGAGGAGGAAATGGCAACCCACTCCAGTGTTCTTGCCTGGAGAATCCCAGGGATGGCGGGGCCTGGTGGGCTGCCGTCTGTGGGGTCGCAGAGAGTCGGACACGACTGAAGCGACTTAGCAGCAGCAGCAGCACACTTAGGCATAGCTGCATGGACTAGGCCATATGTGGACTCAGTCTACAATTCATCTTCATGCTGCTGGTAATGAAGAAGGGCTTTAATGAAGAAAGGCGTTATTCCTTCTGATACTACCAACCATGTAATTGCCAACTGACTAGGAATACTGGTAAACTGAAACCTGGGACACAGGCCTTAGCCTCCTGAGGAAGTCAGGAATGAATTTAGAAACATTTGAGTTGTCCCTTAAAGCTACTTGAAGAGCCTAAGAGGTCATAAATTGAATGACTAATCTCCCTCTGCTGCTGCTGCTAAGTTGCTTCAGTCGTGTCCGACTCTGTATGACCCCATAGACGGCAGCCCACCAGGCTCCGCCGTCCCTGGGATTCTCCAGGCAAGAACACTGGAGTGGGCTGCCATTTCCTTCTCCAATGCATGAAAGTGAAAAGTGAAAGTGAAGTCGCTCAGTTGTGTCCAACTCCTAGCGACCCCATGGACTGCAGTGCACCAGGCTCCTCCGTCCATGGGATTTTCCAGGCAAGAGTGCTGGAGTGGGGTGCCATTGCCTTCTCCCAATCTCCCTTTATATTCTCATAATACTTTCATTGTTCATTACATGATACTTAAATTCTGCTGCTGCTAAGTCGCTTCAGTCGTGTCCGACTCTGTGCGACCCCATAGACGGCAGCCCACCAGGCTCCCCCGTCCCTGGGATTCTCCAGGCAAGAACACTGGAGTGGGTTGCCATTTCCTCCTCCAGTGCATGAAGTGAAAAGTGAAAGTGAAGTCGCCCAGTCATGTCCGACCCTCAATAACCCCATGGACTGCACCCTTCCAGGCTCCTCAGTCCATGGGATTTTCCAGGCAAGAGTACTGGAGTGGGGTGCTATTGCCTTCTCTGACTTAAATTCTACCATATATTAAAATTATTTGACCTGAAACAATAGAATATAAGTTCCTTGAAGATACGTCTCCCAAATTTTCATCTTGATTAATCATACAACGTACAATTCAATCAATATACATTTGTTGGCTTGAATGCAATGTTGTATCCAGGGTCAGCTATATAAAGTTTGCAGAGCTCATTGCAAAATGAAAATGTCAAGCCTGTGTTCAAAAAGCAGGAAAAAGTGCCATTAAAGGTACAAAAACATAAAGATTTTTCCTTAAAAATATTTTATTATGAAACATAGTAAGAGTAATGTCAATGCATGAGAAATAACACGTACTTAGTTTACAAAAAGATATTTTTCATGACATAATTTCATAGAATACATAAATGCAATGCATTAATTCAGTATTTTGATTGATCACAAGATTATTGGCTCAGTTTTCTGCAAATTCAGGTCATCAAATTTATACCTTTAATGATATTGATATATTTATACTTTAATTTTGAAAGTGATGTCAGTCATTCTTAACAAATTCAAGATAGAAAGAAAGTAATTTCTGATAATTTTTAGTTTTGAGAAATCTGATGCATCTAGAGTTACTAGAGTTAGGAACATGTTATAGACTGTGACATTAGGCTACACTTCTGATAATTTCAAAGTATATAAAATTTTCACACATCTAGAGCTAATTCTTGTAGAACAGTTTTTCTAAAAAGATTTAACTCTCTACAAAGCAGCTGATGTTAGCCTGAATTTCATTTCACATGTAAATTTATTCAAAGGCCTTTTAGTGTTTCCTCTGATAGTTTCTGTCAGCTTGTAGAGGCTGTACAAGAAACAAGTGACTTCATACTTTTTATATAGATTAAAACATATTCATGCATGCTTTGCCTTACCTTCAATTAGGCAGAAAATTTAAATTTTAAAATTGTTTTCTTTGTTAATCATCGGTTCATCTAAAGCTTCGAATGAAAATAGTGTAGGGTTTTTCTACTCAGTGCTCTCATATTTTTATTAATTCCCCTTTCTAAGTTTGTAGACATTCTCTCTGCAGTGTTTGGCAGCAGTTTCCAAACTGGTGATTCTAAACTCTTTGCATTCTAATTAACTCCATAAGAAGCTCTATTTTGATGTCCTCGTTTATGCTTCTGTTTTATAATAATTTACTTTCGAAGTTTACTGCTGAAGTGCCTCTAGTTCCTGTTCTAGTGCTCAGGTGGGAGAGCTAATATTTGTGCGGGCACGGCAAGGTCGGGCTCTAGGGACTGATGGGCAAGCTGGCCTCCCACCATGGGTCTCCTTTTCCCTGGGCCTGGGACCCAGCTATTTCTGCTGCTGTGGCCACTGCCATACATCTGGGTCGAGGTCATGGCCCGGCCAACCCCTGTGGGTCCATGGTACCCCAGTGCCCGAGGCTGCTCCTGCACGTGGATGACTTGGACAACTGTTGGGCACACTGCCCACTGTGCTACAGGGCTGCTGCCGAATCACAGTTGTGCGTGTCTATTTGTGTGAGCATAGAAGATATACCAAAGAATGCTTAAGAATTCTACAATGACAGCAAAGCTCTAAACCAAGCACTGGGCCCTTCTCGGCCTAGGGCCTTGTGGGACTGGACTGATCAAAAGAATAGGTCTCATGTCCAGGAGACATACTAAGCCCCCAAGAAATATTTGTCGAAGTTTGACTTGTGGTCTCCTGGAGGCTCTCTGCCGCTTTGTAATTAGCGTGTAGAGCAAAGAGAAGAAGGTCAGTAAGTGCCAGCACCCACTTCTGAGTGCATCAGAGGGTTCCCCACCCCCAGCCCTTCCTTCCCAAATATTTAAAATGCAGGAAGGGGAAGAATACAAAACAAAGTCTCAGTAACGCTTTAAATGTTACTTGCCATGGGGAAAAAAAGGACATAAAGCAAAAATATTATGACAACCTTGGGATCTTGGCCAAACTCTTCGACAGGTCATTCTTTGCCTGGAAGGAATACTCAGGTACACAGTCACACAGGTCAGTCCAAGGAACACAGGTATGCTGCTTCCTGAGTTGGGCTGTTTGAGTGACAGACTATCAGGCTATCAGGTGGTGACTCACTTTACAGGGGCACTGTGCTGTAGGATTAACTCGTGTCTGAATTTACCCAGATTAGAGTCTCATTCCCTGGACGATGCGGGCTGGACAGCCATACTGTAGGGCCTGAGTTCGCTGTTGCATACTGCTAGCATAGGACAGCAGACCTCACACCAGACTGAAGGCACTGTGTAACCAATAATACTGATCAGTGCTGCACACTGGAAGAGACTCCAAGGTCTGCAGTGTTAGAAACCTTCTGGGAGTTTCTTTTAATCCATTCATGGAACCTCTTGCTTTCTATTTGGTAGGCACCCTATGGTGGCTCCCTCCCTCATGTTTCTCCCATTTCCACCCCCCCACCGCCCCCCCACCCCGCCCAGAACATACAAGTTTTTAAAAATCTCATTATTATCTGGGTATTGGGTGGATGGGTTTGGTGAAGTGTGAGTTTGGAAAGATGCAAACTTTTTCTCAGAATAGCAGAATAGACCTTCGTTCTATTGCAGACTGGTAGATTCTACAGGCATAGTAACTTTGTGTGCGTATTTAGAAGTATTGTTACATAGAGCATATTTTGAGATCCTCTCTCTCATTAGGAAAAAGTACGTGGTAAAAGAAGGAGTCAGTTCTATATAGGGTTATGGTAAGGAGAAAGTCTTTGATGGGGTTGCTCATGCTTTGGCAGTGGTGTGATCACTGGGGATGCTCCTAAGGATTTGATTAGCAACTTACTCTTGAGTCTATCTATTTATCAATATTTCTCTCTATCCATCAATTATTAAATTACAATGCAATACACAACAAAATGTGTACAAGGGGAATATTAATGATAGTATTCATAATACCTTTGTAATATTGTTTGTAATGATAGTATAATAAAAATACAGTATTTGTACTGTTTGGCAGAGTAACCAGCATTAATGGTTTTGTGTGAATAATATTGTGTTTGTATGTTGGTTGGTTTTCTTAACAAAAAATTATCCAAAAACACTGCATACCTGGTTTTTCTCATTTAGTAATAGCCAGGGTCATGGTCAATATTTTATGGTCAATTCATGTAGCCTTAGCTAATTCTTTTTAATGTCTACATTATATCCAAAGTGTGTCTGTACTGCATTGGAGACTGTTTTTATTTTCAGATTTTTATCCTTTGATCAGTGCTGCAATAAATATTTTCATAGCCACATTCTTAGGCATGATGTAGCATGCTCAAAAGGTGAAAAGCCTACCCTGCACCCCAAATTGATGTCGTATTGATATATTCGTGTTGCTCATTAGACACATGCACTGTTAGTGCCTGCAGTGTGGCGTGTCCGAATGAAAATGTGCTCTGACTAAAATACACGCCAGATTTCAAGGACTTAGTATGTGGAAAAAAATGTAAATATCTCTAATTATT
This sequence comes from Bubalus kerabau, assembly GCF_029407905.1. Lineage (NCBI taxonomy): Eukaryota > Metazoa > Chordata > Mammalia > Artiodactyla > Bovidae > Bubalus > Bubalus kerabau. The sequence goes on from NC_073641.1 coordinate 13,131,632, forward strand.
TTATATTATATATAGAAATGGTATATGTTAGATGCAATAGGTTAAACAGATTGTATTACTAAAATTTATTACACCTGGTTCTTTTTCTTTTTTAAATGTGGTGATGAGAAAATTTAAAATTACACGTATGGCTCACATCTGTGGCTGCATTGTATTTCTATTGAAGAAGAGTGTTACAAATATTTGAAAATTTCCCAAATGACATCAAATCACTGTTCTGAATAGGTGTTTTGCCTTGTTTTGATTTGAATTTTGAAGAGGTAATATATGAACACAGCACAAAATTCAAAAGGGTGTAAGAAGTACTTATAATAGTGTTCTATTGCTGCTGTAACAAATTATCAGAAAATGAGTGGCTTGCCGACACAGATTTACTCTTTTAGAGTTCTGCAAGTCAGGAGTCTGAAACGGGTCACGCTGGGCTAAGCCTAAGGTGTCTCATCCCTTCCGGAGGCTTGCTTGCCTTTTCCAACTTCTAGAGGTTGCCTGCATTCCTTGGTTTGTGGGCCCCAGCCATCCTCAAGGCCATCAATGATAGGTTACTCCTCCTACTCTGATCCCTTTCTGTCTTCCTTTTCTACTTTTTTTAAGTCAACTTGATTGAGACAAAATTTACATATCATACAACTGACTCCCTTACATGGCTTTGTGGATAATCACAAAGTTGTGTGTCCATGACCAGTGTCGATTTTAGAACACATTCAGCACACCTGAAAGAAACCGTGTGCTCATCACCTCCCCTGTAATGCTCCTTCCTCCTCAGTCCCTGGCAACCACTAATCTGTTTTCTGACTTGTATGGATTTGCCTCTTCTGGATTTTTCCTGTGAGTGGAACCATATATCATCCCTGGTGACTGGCTTCTTTGATTTCACATGATGCTTTTGCAATTCACCTGTGTTGCTGTGTGTATGAGGACTTCCTTTCTTTTTATTAATCAAGTAACATTCCAATTGGGTTTCCCTTGTAGCTTAGCTGATAAAGAATCCGCCTGCAATGCAGGAGACCCAGGTTTGTTTCCTGGATCAGGAAGATCCCCTGGAGAAGGAAATGGCAACCCACTTCAGGATTCTTGCCTGGAGAATCCCATGGACAGAAGAGCCTGGTGGGCTACGGTCCATGAGATCGGAAGAGTTGGACACAACTTAACAACTAAACCACCACCAATATTCCAACATCTCCCTTCTCTACTTGTAAGGACTCCTGTGACTCCTAGGCCCACCTGGACAGTCTAGGATAATCATCCTATCTTATGGTCAGATCTTTAGCAACCTTAGGCCCATCTGCAATCTTAATTCCCTCTTGCTATTGAACACAATAACCTGGTCATAGGTTCTGGAGGTTAGCATGTAGATGTCATTGTAGGGGGCCATTATTCTGCTGATCAGAGTGCTGCTCTCTCCAGGGCATGCTGTTTAGAACACAACACAAGTGTCTTTCTCTCCAGAGGTAGCCCTGTTGCCAGTATCTTTTATATCCTCAAGTCATATGCTATGCACATGCAAATGTGTTCTTAAAAACAAAGTTCTTAAAAATACCAAGAGTGGCACATACTATACACTATCTACTGTATATATTCTTTCGCCTTGTTTCCTGTTTCTGGTTTTCTAGTCTTAAATCTTAGAGATTATATTAGTTTCCTAGGACTATTGTAACAAATTCCCACAAACTGGGTGACTAGAAACAACAGAAGTATACTCTCCATGGTTCTGGAGGGCTGATATCCAAGATCAAGGTGGCCACAGGGATGTGCACCTGCCAGAGGCTCTAGGGGAGAATCCATTCCTTGCGTCTCCCAGTTCTTGGTAACTCCAGACGGTCCTTGGCTGTAGCTGCATCACTCCGGTGTGTGCCTCCATCTTTGCTTGTCCTTCTCCCTTTCTGTCTGTGATTAAGGATACTTATCATTGGATTTAGGGCTTCCCTGGTGGCTCAGTTGGTAAAGAATCCGCCTGCCAATGCAGGAGACCCGGGTTTGATCCCTGGGTCAGGAAGACTCCCTGGAGAAGGAAATGACTACCCACTCCAGTATTCTTGACTGGGAAAGTCCAGGAACAGAGGAGCCTGGCAGGCTACAGTCCATGGGGTTGCCAAGAATCAGACACATCTGAAGCAACTGTGCGTGCACGTGGGATTCTGCTGGGGGTAGAAATAAACAAAGGAACCTAAGAAGGGATGTCAGGGACACTCGTTACTGTGGACCTGGAGAATCTTAGTGACAGAGGCACTGAAATCCTGCTGAAATATTTCAGCAAGATCCTGTTCAGACTTGTGAGGGGACTCAAGGTCACTCCCCGATGAGGAAATAGGACAGAGCCCTTGTTGGCTCTTTCCAGGCTCTCTTGACCACATCAGGGGGCGGGGAGCTTGCTTTAACAATGAGGCCATGTTGACAGACTGCTTGAGGATCCCTAGAGAAAGGTGTGTGGTGGCCAGGTCTGCCCAGGTCAGGAGCAGCCTCTTCTCCTCTGGGAAGAATAAAAATCCCAGAACCTATGTACTGTTTAACCGAGGGTGCGCCAGTGGGACACAGAGCCTGCCACTGGGTGGCTGCCTCTGGTCGAATCCCCCTCCATGTGGGATTTCAACCATCGCATCTTACGCCCTCTCTTTCTTCCCCTACAGATTTCACAAGTGAGAAGTTGACATGCGAATTCCAGTGTGGTTCATTTACCTGCTTCCCTTCCCCCTCAGAAAACACACACACACACACACCCCTTGAAAAGAAATCATGTCAGGTGAACTTGGGCTATTGTGTTTCTTAGGTAAGGCTTTTAGATAAAAAGCCTGCTTACAGTGGCTCCCAGCCCAGAGGCCGTTTGCACAGATTTTATTACACAAAGGCAGAATTCAGGTAGGCCTCCCAACAAGGGCATATTGTATCATTGTCGCTTTGTCGGGAGGCCTGTTAATGGTTTACACACTCTGTCCTCCAGTTTAAACATATACTTCATGTTTGGCAGGAGCAACCTGAGGACTCTGTGACCATCTATGCAGACTCACCTCACGTAAGGGAGGCTCTGCGCTCCGAATACTTGGGGGTGCAGCGCCTCCCTCCCCCTCCCCGCAGCTCTCCTCAGTCATCCAGTGTCTGCCCCCTCCCCCCCGGAACCGCTGCTGGCTTCCCATGTGACTCCACACCCTCAGGGCCCCGGGGCTTGTGTCCAGCCAGCATCACGAGGCCTGAGAGGTGGGGCAGTGGGCACCTCGGGCCTGACAGGGCAGAGCAGCACCCCCCCCACCCCCCCCACCCCCCCAAAGAAGTAACTGCTTCAGTGCCCGCTGGGTGACTTTCTTCCTCTCTGAGAACTGGGCTGGACCACTGTGTGTTCTCTCAGATCACCGAGTAAAGCAATCGGATCATTAAATAAGGCAACCCAGCATTCACGGTCGTGTGTCTGTCTGGCTCTTTTTAGAATTATTCCTGTTACTCCTCACAAGGACCTTAGGAGGTGCTGTGATTGACACCATTCATGCAGATGAGGAAGCCTCAAGTAACAGAGAGATGGAGACAGGAGCCCAAGGCCACATCCTGATAAGAAGCAGCTTCCGACCTAGCCATTCTTCTTGGCCCAGCCTAGCCCTGTTTGGGACACACAGATGAGGGTCTGGAAGGGGCAGGGGACGAAAAGGGGTGTGAACTGGGGGTAGGGGGCCCTTCCTCTGGTTAGGTCCATAATATCAGAACGATGTGATACCTCATCACAGGCTCTGTTCCCACGAGGCTAGATACCTGCGTGAATTCCTCTAAGGGAAGGGTGGCTGCTGATCTCTGCAAACAGGCCTTTAATATTGAGAATGGATTTTTTTTTTTTTTTTTTTTTTGGCCAGGCCGAGTAGCATGCAGGATCTTAGTTCCCCAAACAGGAACTGAACCTGTGCCCCCTGCAGTGGAAGCACAGAGTCTTAATCAGTGGACCACCAGGGAATTTCCAAGGATGGCCTTTTCTTTATCATAATCCACCCCACCCTCCTATACACCTAAAGTGGATATGAAAAGAGAGCGGATACTGTGTGTCAATTTTAAGGAGGATTCCCAGACCCTGTCTTTTTGGATCCATGCTGATCTTGTTCTCTCAAAAGTCAGTGCCATCCAAAGCATCTTCCTGGTCCTGTGAGTCCCCACAGGATAGGTTCCTAATGAAGGCCAATCGATTATTATTTGTACTGGGCCTCCTGGGGAACTCCCGTGCGCCTTTCCTATAATCATTTATCTCCTTGCAGTTATCACCACTCTTTGTAGCAATGACCAGCACCATTAATAGTCAAGTGCTTATCTAATCTGCTCCTTGGGTCAGACCTGGGGCAGCTACCTATGTGCAGAGGAGCTCACGTTGTGTGAGTGATGAAGAGATGGGAGGGTCCCCATCCCTAAGAACTTCATTATTTCTGAGGAGCTCCACAGCTCCCAGGATCTTACCACTGGGTTCCAGGCTCACGTTAAGCATTTTCCTCTCCAGGCCTGTGTCTCCATTAAAACTGAGTTGAGTTGCATGGACCAGAAACCCATCTTGAGCGTTGGAACCAAATTGTTTGTCTTTCTTTCGTAAAGAGGAGACTTGAGCTATCTGGTGCAGGATGGAACCCCAGCTGAAGGAAACCGCAGCCCCCGCCCCCCCCACTCCCCCACAGGACTCGAGCTCTCTTCCAGACTCTTGCTGAAGCACCTTCTGGGTGTGGCTCTTTTCTTCACACTTAGAAGATGGAAGCTACTTTTCTGTCTCAAATCACACCCTCAGTCCAGGTGCCAGTTAAGTCTGACCACATTTAGTGACAGTCTCCTCCTGAAACCTCCACCCAGCAGACTTCCTGTCCTATCTCATATCCACCTCTAGCTGAGTCGAAGTTTGAGGAGGTCCATATTTTCAACCGAGTACCTTGCTTCCTTGGACAAAGCTGAATGTCCTCCTAGTAAGAAAAAAGAGAAGATTGGCTCCAAAGTAAGGAATGAGCAAGGTCTGCCACACCATCTTTTGAACAGGAACATGTTTTTTAAAATTAGCACATTGTGTCATTGATACCATCATAAAAATTGGGGTGCAGTACACAGATATTGTTTTTCTCAAAGGAAGCAAAAGCAACGTAGGGACTCTTTGCAGAGTGGGGATTGTTGGACAAAGGTCAGGGAATAGAGAACTAAAACTTTCTCCTCTTCACACATTTGCTTAGGGTTGGCCTTGCTTCTGAAGCACGGTCATGCTTTCTCTTGCCCAGGGTTTCTGAGCCTCAGCACTGTTTGCGTCTTGGATGGGGTCATGCTTGGATGCAAGGGCTTCTCTGTGCATTGTAGGGTGTTTATCCTGGCCTGGGCCCACTAGATGCCGGTAACACTGCTCCCTACGGTAACACTGCCCCCTACTCCCAGTTGTGATAACCAAACTATTTTCAGACTTTGCCAAATTGCCCCTGGTTAAGAATTACCACTTCAGTCTATTCCGCACCACAGAAATCTGATGACAGAACTCATCTTTTTCCTGGTTTTGAAATGAGAAGTGTGAAATTGACCCGCTCCCCAGCAGTGGACCCTGGCCAAGTAGGGCGGCGGCGGGAGTGCCTCCCGGCAAGGTCTGTCCTGCACATCTGCACAACAGCTGACTTGGCTTCTGCCGGCTTGGCCAGGATGGCACCTGCAGGGTGGCCTCCTCAGCCCCTTGGATTCAAAGCCTAGCTTTCCACGGGCAGACTTCGTGATCGCCAGCAGATCAGGCTGGCACAAAAGTAGGGCCCACCTATTTTTTAAAAAATATAGGATGCCCACCTAAATTTGAATTTCAGATATGCTCGGTCTCTCAGTTTTGTCTGACTCTTTGTGACCCCGTGGACTGCAGTCCCCCAGACTCCTCTGTCCATGGGATCTTTCCAGGCAAGTATACTGGAACAGATGCCAGTTCCTACTCCAGGGGATCTTCCTGAGCCAGGGGTCAAACCCATGTCTCTTGTATCTCCTGCATTGGCAGGTGGATTCTTCACCACTGCACCACCTGGGAAGCCCTGAATTTTAGATAAACACAAATAAAATTTTTTAAGTGTGTCTCAAGCAACCCTAAGTGGGAGCAATATTCCTCTGGTATCTGTGTGCCATAGAGTGTGTTCCCTGAACAAGGGGCAGGATTGTTTTAGCAGAAAAAAATCCAGATCTTCACCAGACTCTCCAAGGCTCAACTGCTGGCCATGACAGGGAGCACTGATGTTCTTCCTGAGAACATTCAAAGTGTTTCCAAGAGAGAGTCCCCTGATGATTAGGCTTTTTGGGTCACTGCAGAGTACAACGGAGAAGGCAATGGCACCCCACTCCAGTACCCTTGCCTGGAAAATCCCATGGACAGAGGAGCCTGGTAGGCTGCAGTCCATGGGGTCATGAAGAGTCGGACACGACTGAGCAACTTCACTTTCACTTTTCACTGTCCTGCATTGGAGAAGGAAATGGCAACCCACTCCAGTGTTCTTGCCTGGAGAATCCCAGGGATGGGGGAGCCTGGTGGGCTGCTGTCTATGGGGTCACACAGAGTCGGACACGACTGAAGTGACTTAGCAGCAGCAGCAGAGTACAAGCCCCTGTGATGCCCCGTGCACACCGGGGGCTCCTTTAGCGTCCCAGTACACATCAGCAGATTAAAGTCTGGGGAAAATCCTGCATGAAGGAAACCTGTTTGACTTTGTCTATAGCAGGCTTCCCAAAATTTTCTGAGAGTTTTTCTTGCCTAGTAGCTCTTACCAGAATATACTTGGGCATTTAATGTCCATGCAGATAACCATAGAGGCAGACATTCGACAAATATTTGTTATGCATATGTACTGCACTAGGTAGGCCAAGTGCCTGGGATATAGAAATTTGTCATTCTTTTGTAGTTCTTAAATCAGTTGTAAATATTTAATTAACTATAATTATTTATTTAGTGTCTAACTCCCCCAGTGAAAGTCCCATGAGATCAGGGACACGGCCCCTCCTCCCCATTGTCCTGTGGCCAGCCCCTACAGTTCCTGGCCCATTGTAGATGTTCAACAAATATTGTTTGAATAAATAGAGAAAAATACAGTCTTTGCCCTTGGAGAAATTCCCATCTAATACAATGGTTCTTATGGAACTGCAGAGCAAAATCATGGAAGTTTAAAACAACAACCAAAAAATCAGGTGTCTGGTCCCTACCATTGGAAAGAATATAACCAGGTTGGGAGATGGTGCTTTATAGACAGAGCTGAGAATTGAAACAGTGCCCTAGACTCCTCAGGAAACCACACCCCTATGGTCACCCGTCAGATTAGACTCCTTGTTTGAGTTCTCTACTTGGTCTCTCTAGGCAAGCAAGTCTGGGGCTTGGCTGGGCCCCTGAGAGGCCTCAGGAAAAGGGCTAGGTTCTCACCAGAGGCAAAACTAAGCTTATTTAAGACAAAAATCTAAGCTTCTAAAATATGTTGGTTTAATGGATATGGAGTAGGTGTCATTCCAGAAGGCATTTAAATTCCTTTTGGGAACTAGAGCCTGGGCTCCAACCTTCATTCAGCTCTAACTCTTCTCTCCCTTCCATGAGCTCCTTGCCTCTCGCAGTTTCGGTTCTTGGCTTTTCCTGAGACACAACAAATGCCTGTTCCAGCCCCAGATGGGTTTGTGGTCTCCCTGAGTGTCACCTCCCATCACTGCCCCTCGTTTTAACTGGTAGGAAACCATTTGCCTGGGGGATTCCCCGTTGGTTCAGCAGTAAGGAATCCACATGCCGATGCAGGAGACCCAGGAGACACAGCTTCAATCCCTGGGTGGAGAAGATATCCTGGAGTAGGAAATGCCGACCCATTCCAGTATTCTTGCTGGGAAAATTCTATGAACAGAGAAGCTTGGCAGGGTTGGACAAAGAATGGGACACTGCTGAGCACACATGTAGTCACGCGTGCATGCACGCATGCACGCCATCTGCTTGGAGAAGCTTTTCCAGGGAAGACTTTCCAGACACACACACGCACACTTACAGAATTTCTACTTTCATGGGGTTATTAAAAACCTGACTATTTGATATCTGCAGAATGCTTTTAACAAGACTTCAGTCTAAATATAACTATGCCCCATACAGACACCTGAACTGTGTCTTAGGAGCGGTTTGTTACATTTATAGTGCCTAGAAACATATTTTTCAGGGTTTGGGGGTATCTTTTGTACTGCATTTTAGTGGTGATGTATAAAGTCTTTGTTTACCGGTGAGTGTATGAGTGTCCATCAGCATCGCAGCAGTCCTCTTCAGCTGTCCTGCACTGCCGGCTATCAGAGGGCAGTGTCAAACCCAGACAGTGACCTCCACACGCTTCTTTCCTGGCTGACTTCTGGGGAAGATCAGGCTTATAGGAACCTACTAGCCACTCTTAAGGAAATGATAGCTTTGAATTCTTCAAAGTATGTTAGGATAATAGAGTCCAATAAGTACCAAAAAAATAAAGAGGGGTAGCCCTCTTCTGTTGTTTTTCAGGTTCAAATTTCACTGATTTCTACTCTTTATTATTTCTTGACATTGTCTTGGTTTGGGTTTAACTTGCTCTGTCTTTGTTAGTTTCTTAAAGAAGGAACTTTGATAACCAATTTGAAAACGTTCCCCTTTTATAATATAAGCAATTGGTGCTATACATTTTCCTTTAACTACTGCCTTAACTGTATCCCATACATTTTGATATGGCTTACTTTAATTTCTATTTTATTAAAGTCACTTTAGCTTCCCTTGAGAATGTCTCTTGGAGCTCTGGGCAATTTAGAAATACATAGCTTAAATTCTAAATATTTAAAGATATCTTTCTGTTATTCCTAGTTTAATTCTCTTACGGTCAGAGACTGTTTTTCTGGTATGATTTTCCAGTGTTTTTAATTTATTAAGATTTAGTTTATGCCCAGAATATGGCCTTTCTTCATGAAACGTCCTTCTGTACTTGAAAAAAATGTATATTCTGCCATTGTTAAATACAATATTCTATAGATTTCAATTAGGTCATTTCACATACTCTTTGCTCTTACTGATTTTCTGCCTATTTTTGTATTAGTAACAGAGAGAAGAATGTTGAAGCCTTTAGGTTTGATGAGCAATTTCTCCTTTCGTTTCTGCCAATTTCTGATTCAAGTATCTTAATGCTCTGGTGTTAGGTGCATTTGGGATGTTGTCTTTTGGATAGTTCAGTTCAGTTGCTCAGTCATATCCGACTCTTTGCAACCCCATGGGCTGCAGCATGCCAGGCTTCCCTGTCCATCATCAACTCCTGGAGTTTGCTCTAACTCATGTCCATCGAGTTGATGCTGCCATCCAACCATCTCATCCTCTGTCGTCCCTTTCTCGTCTTGCCTTCAGTCTTTTCCAGCATCAGGGTTTTTTCCAATGAGTCACTTCTTCTCATCAGGTGGCCCAAGTATTAGAGTTTTAGCTTCAGCTTCAGTCTTTCCAATGAATACTCAGGACTGATTTCCTTTAGGATGGACTGGTTGGATCTCCTTGCAGTCCAAGGGACTCTCAAGAGTCTTCTCCAGCACCACAGATCAAAAGAATCAATTCTTCGGCACTCATATTTCTTTATGGTCCAACTCTCACATCCATATATGACTACTGGAAAAACCATAGTTTTGACTAGATGGACCTTTATTGGCAAAATAACATCTCTGCTTTTAAATATACTGTCTAGGTTGGTCATAGCTTTTCTTCCAAGGAGCAAGCGTCTTTTAATTTTGTGGCTGCAGTCACCATCTGCAGTGATTTTGGAGCCCAGAAAAATAAAGTCTGACACTGTTTCCCTTGTTTCCCCGTCTATTTGCCATGAATTGATGGGACCAGATGCTTTGATCTTAGTTATCTGAATGTTGAGTTTTAGGCCAGCTTTTTCACTCTCCTCTTTAAACTCCATCAAGAGGCTCTTTAGTTTCTCTTTGCTTTCTGCCATTAGGATGGTGTCATCTGCATATCTGAGGTTCTTGATATTTCTCCAGGCAATCTTGATTCCAACTTGTGCTTCATCCGGCCTGGCACTTCGCATAATGGGCTCTGCATTTAAGTTAAATAAGCAGGGTGACAATATACAGCCTTGACATACTCCTTTCCTGATTTGGAACCAGTCCATTGTTCCATGTCCAGTTCTAACTGTTGCTTCTTGACCTGTATACAGATTTCTCAAGAGGCAGGTCAGGTTGTCTGGTATTCCCATCTCTTTCACAATTTCCCACAGTTTATTGTGATCCACACAGTCAAAGGCTTTGGCATAGTCAATAAAACAGAAGTAGATGCTTTTCTGGAACTCTCTTGCTTTTTTGATGATCCATTGGATATTGGCAATTTGATCTTTGGTTCCTCTCCCTTTTCTCAATCCAGCTTCAAAATCTGGAAGTTCATGGTTCATGTACTGTTGAAGCCTGGCTTGGAGAATTTTGAGCATTACTTTGCTAGCGTGTGAGATGAGTGCAATTGTGTGGTAGTTTGAACATTCTTTGGCATTGCCTTTCTTTGGGGTTGAATGAAAGCTGACCTTTTCCAGTCCTGTGGCCACTGCTGAGTTTTCCCAATTTGCTGGCACATTGAGTGCAGCACTTTAACAGCATCATCTTTTGGGATTTGAAATAGCTCAACTGAAATTCCATCTTTTGTCTTTTGGATAACTAACCCCTTTATCAGTATGCAGTATTCTTCTTTATCCCAGGGGTCAGAGGATTTTCTTCTCAGCCCAGTTGCAATGGGCTGTTGCCCTTTCGCCACAGTAGGTTAACACTTTTGTTCTGTAGAGAGGAGCACAGGGGAGAATCTAGGCAAAGCTTCACACCTTTCTTGTGGTGGCTGCTCTTCCTCTCTGCCAGCGTGTACTTGCAGGGATTTTTTTCCCCAGGACTCTCACCAGTCTTTTCTGTGAGTGCCCTCTGAGGCCAGTGGAGAAGAATCAGCTGAATTCCATTATATCCATGGCTCCCAGGATTCTATACTGTCTCATTAGCCCACACTCGACCACTGCCAATCAATTCATTCATAATTTTAACTGAATCCCTCTCATTCTGGATGTCCAGCTGCATCAGTCTAAGGAAAAATAGTACTCACATCCCATCTCTGCTTTCAATCATCTTGTCTTCCTTCGAATTAGTTTTGGTTGGTTAGCTAGTTGGTTGCCTAGTAACCTCAGCTCTTTGATAAATTTATGGAAAGTTGTGAATATGCAACTCCAGGTTTTGCTGTTGTAAGGGTGAGAATGAAGCTCTTTTCACCTTTCTGTATTCCATATATAAATGGAAAGTATAGGTTATTATTTTATGGACTATCCCATCCTTTCCAAAAAGGAATTTGCAAAGGCATTCTTGAGAATATCTTTCTGGAACCCATAAGGTTCCATAATGAACATGAAGTCCATTGCTTTGCTCTTGGTACTGGAGCTAAGCTTTCTGAAGGAGGGAAGGAAGGATAAAATGGCTAGTTGTATAATTCCTTGTTTAGTCTTAGTCTTTTCTTCTTGCCTTCATAGAGGTTAAATGAGATAGCATCAATATTTCTTTGACTCCAAAAACAACAGGTTTGAGCTAGAAAATATTTGCAAGACAAAGAAAAAATTGGAGGAAATCTTTAATCCCTTCCAAATGAGCTGAAAAGAAGAATCTCCAAAGCCTCTGTAAGGATCTAAGCAATTTAGCAGAGTAATTAGTAGTATACACTTTATCTTCCTTCTTCCCCACCCCCAACCCTTCGCCCAGTACAACCGTGGCCTAAATCCACTGTGTCTTTGGGAGAAGGCCTAGAGGCAGGTCACGAGCAGAGGATGAAGCATGGTCTGCTCCTGCCACTCACGTCTATTAAATGGTAGCTTCTGCCCCTTGGCCGTGTTTGCATCACAACACACATCATCGGCTTGCTTTGACCCTGACACCATTTTATAGGCTTAATAATAATAAATCTATGTCCTGAAATAGTTTTGCAGATTACACCAATCAATCAAAATTCAGGGAGCCCAAGACCATTAAAGTCATCAGCAGTGATGCAGTACCCCGGGAATCCATCTAAATCAGCCATTACAAAGGGAAGTACGCCTTAAGAGCCTGAAGACCGAGGGAGTAGATGGAAGCGTAAATTGCAGTTCTATTTTTATCAGCCACGGAGGGATGATTTTCTTGGGGAGGCTTAGTCTATTCCTGGTAGGAAATGAAACCAGGAGTTGTTGTCCATTGCTGATTCTCGCTCCAAATTATAAACTGGGAAGAGTTCCCTGGTCCTGGGCTATGGGTGCTGAAACACAGCCTATCGCATTCTGCAAACCTAAGCTCTGGAGAATTCTCCTGTGAGACTCACCAGTGATCAGTCAAGGCCCAGTGCTTTTTGCCTTTGTAGATGGCTCCATCACTCCCATTTTCCCGTTGTTGAGACAAATCTTAAAGGCACACTCAGCTGAGAAGGGCTTGAGATGGAGCTACATGGAGGTCTCAGACCTTTCACAATGACTGTGGTTAATCCTGAAAACTGAGGATGGAGGGGTAAGGAAGACTGAAAGTCCTTCTCAGGTGTTCTATAGTTTGAATCTTTCTATAATCTCTGAGGCTGATTTCTTATAAGACAGTATGATATAATGAAAGCAGCTGAGATTTAAGATTCAGGAAAACTGTGTTTTGGCTCTTGAGTTAGTTGTATGACCTTGAGAAACTCATCTTGCTTTTTTATGGATCTTATTTCTTCATCTGTAAAATGAACAGATTGCTCTAAATCAGGCATTCTAAACCAGAAATTCATGGAGCAGGTCCACATGTGCGTTTTGTTTTGCTGTGGGTTAAATAGTGACTTAGACGTGACTAAATTTCACACGTGTGCTTAGTCGCTCAGTCGTATCTGACTCTGCTACCCCATGAACTGCAGCCCACCAGGCTCCACTGTCCATGAGATTCTCCAGACAGGAATACTGGACTGGGCCGCAAACTACCATTTTATCTTCTCCTGGCAAACTGCATACGTGGGCTATACGGGACCATGTCTGCACGTGGCAGCAGTGGCATTGCCGGGTAATGCTGCTTTCATAGAGTCTGCCTTCCCCTCCAGGGCCCCAGAATTCCCACCTGTTCTACTTGCCTCTACCCCGTGACTCACTCACATTAACTGACTCCTAGATGCACAACTCCTGAGTTATATGTTCTATGTAAAGAGTGATGTCGATCTCTTGTCCGATGAAGCAGAACTTACATTAAAAGACTTTTTAATTTTTTAAACTGAATATAGTTGATGTATAATGTTGTGTTAGTTTCAGGTGTACAGCAAAGTATATCTGAATTATTTTGCTTCCCTGGTGGCTCAGACAGTAAAGAATCTGCCTGCAATGCAGGAGGCCATGGTTTGATCCCTGGGTCAGGAAGATCCCCTGGAGAAGGGAAAGTCTACCCACTCCAATGTTCTTACCTGGACAATTTCTTAGACAGAGGAGACTAGTGGACTATAGTCCATGGGGTTGCAAAAAGTTGGGTGAGTGCGTGACTAACACTTTCACATGAGTGTGTATATATATATATATATATATTTTTTTTTTCCTCAAATTCTTTTCCCCTTATGGGTTATCAATATTGAGTATGGTTTCCTGTGCTACAGAGTAGGTCCTTGTTGGTTATCTTTTATATAGCAGTATGTTTATGTTAATTCCACATTCTTAATTTATCCCTGCCCTCCTTCCCCTTTGGTAACCATAGCTTGTTTTCTGTGTCTGTGGGTCTATTTCTGTTTTGTGTATAACTTACTTTGTATCATTTTGTAAAAATTCCACATATAAGTGGTATCATGTGATATTTGTCTTTGATTTACTTCACCTAGTATGACACTCTCTAGGTCTATCCATGTTGCTGCAAACGGCGTTATTTTATTATTTTTTGTGACTGAGTTCCATTATATGTGTGTGTATGTATATATATGTATATTTATACACCAAATTTTCTTTATCCATTTACCTGTAGATAGACATTAAGGTTGCATCCATGTCTTGGGTATCATAAATAGTGTTACAATGAACAGTGGGGTGCATGCATCTTTTTGAATTATGTTTGTTTTTGTTTTTGTTTTTTTTTGGTATATGCCCAGGAGTAGGATTGCACGATCATATGGTAACTTTATTTTTAGTTTTTAAGAAACCTCCATACTGTTCTCCTTAGTGGCTATATCAATTTAATAAAGTCTTTTTAGAGTGATGGTAGGTAGAAGACCCAAATAATCATGTATTGTCTGGATCCCACATTTTTGTTCTTTTCTGCAAGTAGTAAGTGAGAGTACAAGCAGCAACAGATAACTAACTCCTGGCTTCTTAATTCACAATGGCCTTTTCTGTTTTAAGCTTCTCCTGTGCTGTGCTTAGCTGCTCAGTCATGACCGACTCTTTGTGAGCCCATGGACTGTAGCTCGCCAGGCTCCTCTGTCCATGGGCATTCCGCAGGCAAGAATCCTGGAGTGGGTTGCCATGCCCTCCTCCAGGGGATCTTTCCAACCCAGGGATGGAACCCAGCTCTCCCTCATTGCAGGTGGATTCTTTACTAGCTGAGCTACCACTGCACATACTCTAATGGCTAATTGTAGGCTGGGGGAAATAAACAAGAACATTGGAATTAGGAAACTTTTATTAAACATTAAGTTCTTGAACTGATAGTACTGTAAAGCTAATCAGGCCCACACCCATCTCATTCTTCTTCCTCTCCTGGCAGCATTTTCTGTTTAAATACTCTTCTTTGGTCCATATCCTCAGGTCTCTCCAGATGCTTTGTGTATCACTATTTCTTCTCCGAGTATAAACCCCTTGAGGGCAGGGATCAGATATAATGCTTTGGTAATTTCTCTTCCTCTCAACTCTTGTACCAAGCAGAGCCTAGACTCATCCTAAGTGATCACTAAGCACTGACTTAGTGCTGACTTAGTTTTTGCAGCGCTGACTAAAAATTTGCAGCATTGACTAAAGACTAAGCACTGACTTAGGTTTTGCAGTGTTGACTATGGTGAGGATGTTCCTTCCGATGAATCAGCCAAGTCAAAGACTCTCAGCATAGGCCCATCCAAACCCAAGACGAAGGTGCCCTGATTGTGGATAAGTTCTACTAGAATCCCAGGGTCCATATATAGGTAACCAAAGCCAAAACCCTGGAGATTAACTGGGAGATTGATGATTGATGTTCCTGAGTTCACTGTGTTATTTCATTGCCCTCCATGGCAAAGCCATCACTCCCAGATGAGTCCCTATTCACTTCATTCCCTTTTCCCCCTTCAAAGTCTCCCCTCCCTCTGTCTACTCTGCGGATGGATAATAAGATAAATGGAAATGTCCATCAAATAAATGCACATTACGATAAATCATCTGACCCATCTCTTCCTTTGCCCTCTTAACCATTGTCTCAAATGAACTTGTGACCCTTTATGCCTTTTCTGATTAAAAGTAAGATTGGTTACTTGGCAGACAGCAGTGACCTCAAGAATGTCAAATAATGTAATATGCCAGACCTGTCCACTGGGTGCATTTGTAGTCCTTATTGGTGCTGTTTCCTCTGAATGATACGGCTGTTGAGTGGGACTGAGGTGGTGGTCGTCAATGCAGCAAGCTGCTAAAAAGAGCCTTCTAGTTTCATTGTTAATAGGAAAATAAAATCAGTTACTGTATCAGCAAAAACTTTTCAGAAAAATCAGGTCATTCTATGGTCCATGGTTCTTTTATTATAGTGGAATCATGTGACAAGCTACATCCATAAGAAGAGACCACCTTGTAGATCTGGGGAGGTGACAAGTAAGTTGGGTTTTAAAAAGTTTCATTAAAGTATACTTTCTTGAGACAACAGAAATGGGGAAGCTTTAGTAAGAGAGCAGCTTTAGCTTGGCCAGGCAGGAAGTTGAAGCTATAGGGGTCTCCTCTGTGGAAAAAATGGAAAATTAATTTTCTCATGGGAACGTACATGGCCTGCTCCCCTCATTGAGAGACCAGTCATTGACTATGACCCATCACTGTCTCTTAAGATCACACTGGCCACCAGCTTTTTACCTGAGCTTTTTTGGCTTTGGACAAGATAAAAACCATGCCTTTATTTACAAACATCCTATTCCTTTAAAATACAGAGAACAGGATTTGAAATAAATATGACAAATTGCAAAGACAACTTCTGGTAAAATCATGGAGAAGTTGATGACACCCAGAGAGAAAATCAAAAACAGTTCCAAGCATGCATGCAAAGTAGCTTCAGTCATGCCTGACTCTTTGTGACCCTGTGGACTATAGCTCGCCAGGCTCTTCTGTCCATGGGATCCTCCTGGCAAGAATACTGGAGTGGGTTGCCATGTCCTCCTCCAGGGGATCTTCCCAACCAGGGATTGAACCCACGTCTCTATGTCTCTTGCATTGGCAGGTGGGTTCTTTACCATTAGCACCACCTGGAAGCCCAGTAGTTCCAAGAAGGTCAGGGCAAATATGTTAAGGAACAATAAACCGCATTAAATTTCTCTCGAACCCTCTAAGCAGAAGTTTTGTTCTGTGAGTTAATAGCCAACTCAGAAATTTTGCCTGAGCTTGATTTTTGCATCCGGACTCTCCCACTTCCTGGGTGACCTTGGGTAACTGACTTAATCTTTGTCGTGTTGTTGTAGAAATTAAATGCAATCTTGCTTATAAAGTGCTTCTCACTTAGAGCCAGAGGTCACTACGTAGTAATTGTGATTAGTATCATTATTATCGAGCTTGGTCCTTGGCGACTTAATCATCTATGGGTCTCACCCCATCAATGTCTTTCTGCCTCTCGAAATAGCCTCTCTCTATGCCCTGGTTTCACGATTGGACCCTGGCCAGCTTCTCCCCCACAAAACAGTGAGGGAATGGCATCCTCTTCCCTTCTCTGGGTTGTAAAGTGGTAACCTCTAGGCACCTTCACATTCCTCAAAGCAGAGCTGTAATCTAACAATAAGTGCTCCTTGAACTGTGAAGGCTAAGAGCCTGGGGGCACACAGCAGAGCCCAACTGGTCTGAGCTCTTTGGACCACCCAGGTAGGGAACTCCACATCTCTGAGCCCTCCTGTGAGTGCCCAGCCTCTGCAGGAGGAATCGAGGCGTAGTAATTCTTTGTTCCTGCACAGAAGTGCACTTCCAAGGTGCAGTAGACTTTCTTTATAACACTTCCAAGTACCAGTCAGCATCCCTTGGACGTAGGACTCCAGGCTGCCCTGGTTACATTGTGATCTCCCGGGGGGCCAATCAGTGCTTCACACAGCCTGAGGATGGGAGTTGCTTTGTGCTCTTATGAATTCCATTGTTCAAATTTGAATTGCCAGCATTGAAAAATCAAGGCTTCGTGTGTAAGTTTGGATTTAGGGCTTTCCTTGATAAAAATCAGAGACTCGAGCAACACTGGACCATCATAGTTCATTGTAGACAGAATAGTTGCCCTACAAGTTTTTTTTTATTTTTGTTTTTTCATAGAGTAAACTTGTCATTCTAAATTAAGTATTTCCAAACAATGTATAAAACTCGTTAAATAAACCCTTTACCAAACTGACATTCATGAAACACTGTTCCCCTGCAGGTTTCAAAGAGTGCTAGGAAACAGGGTTCTATGTTAAACAATTAAATGACTTTAGGTACTATACTTGGAGAAGGCAATGGCACCCCACTCCAGTACTTTTGCCATGGAAAATCCCATGGACGGAGGAGCCTGGTAGGCTGAAGTCCATGGGGTCTCGAAGAGTCAGACACGACTGAGCGACTTCACTTTGACTTTTCACTTTCATGCATTGGAGAAGGAAATGGCAACCCACTCCAGTGTTCTTGCCTGGAGAATCCCAGGGACGGGGGAGCCTGGTGGGCTGCCATCTATGTGGTCACACAGAGTCAGACATGACTGAAGCGACTTAGCAGCAGCAGGTACTATACTGAAACTGAAACTTAAGTCGCTCAGTCGTGTCTGATTCTTTGCAATCCCATGGACTGTAGCCTACCAGACTCCTCAGTCCATGGACTTTTCCAGGCAAGAGTACTGGAGTGGGTTGCCATTTCCTTCTCCAAGGGATCTTCCCAACCCAGGGATCGAACCCGGGTCTCCGTCACTGCAGGCAGACGCTTTACTGTCTGAGCCACCAGGGAAGCCCCTGGTGGTACGATAGTACGTCTCAAATCCTTGAATATAATGTTATACATTCTAAATCTCCAAGAGAGATGCCCAGCATGCCCTTCACAATTAGTCGCAAATAAAATGCTTAATATACAAACATCCTACTTCCTTATGTGAACTTCCTGCCCTACTAGATATCTGAGTTTGCAAATCCTAAACTAGAGGTTACTTCACTGTTACCATAAAGCATAACGTTTTAAACTGGGGATATGCATGCATGCTCAGTCACTTTAGTTGTGTCTGATTCTTTGCGACACGATGGACTGTAGCCCACCAGGCTCCTCAAGGTCCATGGAATTCTTAAATTGGAGATGTTCCTAGGATTAACTAGTCCAGGAAACTAGTCCCAAATAGATTTAAATATATCTAAAACTCACAGAAAATGTGCGGTGAAGGAGAAGCTGGATCCTTGGTTCCTTGACTAATTGTCATTTCTCAGGGTATCATGCTTTATCTACATTTAGAAAGAAATAGCATGGGGACCTCTGGTTTAGGGGCCCTCTTTCAACATTCCACAAGTTCTAAAGGAGTGATCCATGCGTCTGACAAAACTATTCAATCTATAGTCTCTCTCCCTTCTGCCTCAAAGCCTCAAATCCCTACCATTTATTTCATATCACAACATGGTCATCTGTAAAACAGCACAGTTTACTGAGTTAAGACACTAATACCTCAGAATGGCAATCTGTTGCTGAGAAAGCACACCAATTAGAATTTTTCTCTGAGTACTTTAGTTCTGTCATAACCTGCAGAGAATAAGGGACCTAGAGAAAGTGCTCTGGACAGTTTTGAGTTGATGCTGAGCTTGTTAAGGATGGCCTAATAAAGTAGAAAGGATGTAGGTTGTGAGTCATGAACCCAGTATGACTGAGGGCTCCCTTACACTCAATTTCTACCTACTGTAAAATGTGGGCATTTGAGAAGGTGATGTCTCAGGGCCTTGCCAGTCCATATGGTTCATGACTTCACAAACAGAAAGGTCCAGAGAAATAGTTGTTCCTCGTCTGGAAGAATAGCATAAGGAAGGTCCTTTGGAAGCCAAATCCATGGGATGCTAGGACTTGGAGGTTGAAGGCAGAGGTGGCTTGAGAATATAAGATTGAAAAAAAAAAATTATAGGCGAAGGAGAAAGTTAGAGTCATAAAGAAGTGATTAAGAAATGCACTTTGGTTTAGCAAGATATGTCAGGAGAATGTTGCTAATTTTCAAAACACTATGATATGGAAGAAAGAACATTGCCTATTGAATTCTGAAAGTCTTGGGCTCCAATTCCCTCTTCTGATGATGCGAAAGACATGACACATCAGACACTCAGAAGAGAGACTTTTAGAAGTACTCTCTATACTTGGAATCCAAGCAAAGTCATCAGTCAAAACTGTGATGTGCTTCTTATAGCAGATTTCTTTTGGATTATACACCCTGCTGTAGGAAGTTTGCAGTCTTCAGAAAAGAAGACTTTCTGCCACAAAAAAAATTGTAAGGTCAAAGATAAATCTGACAGTTTTAAAGACGAGATCGTTTTGGACAGACTTGCTGTTTTGAAGTGTGATACAAATGGATATCAGGAAGTCATAGTGGTCAGAAAATCTGCCTAAATGTACTGAACAAAGAAACATCAGAGTCTCAAGGATTCTACTGTTCATCTGAGTGTGCGTATGTGTTTAGTAGGACACGGAGGACAGCAGGTGTGAGAGGAGATGGGGAAGACCAATACTTGACTACCATGCCTTTGACCACGGAGTTCTACCTTGGCTCTTGGCATCATTTGAAGCCTTTTGTGATCAAGTCTTACACGATCACAATCCACAAAAACAGTGGGTGGAAATCCTCCCTGTCTAGGGAGCATTCATCTCCTTGTTTAAGTTGACATGCCGTGGCTGTTGCCTACTTTGCTAGAGCAATGATGGATCACGACCACATTCTTTCGAACATTCTTCTTCAAAGGTGAAGACTTCTTCCAGGACTGATCTTGAGAGCTTTAGTCTCCTGTATGGTTGCCATCCTACAGTGGCCAGTTAAAGCTTCAGAGGCTCTATACTTGATCACAGCCCACTCAACCCACTGAATCGTCTGGCTCAAGCGTTGAGTTTATAATATGCCATGGCTCTATCTCCCAGAGAGACCTTGTGCCTTCCCCATTGGCAAAGATCCTTTTGGGAGCAGGGACTCAATCCTTAAATCTCCAACTGTGAACTCAACTCTCCAGTGCTAGCCTCATGCTTTTTAGATTGTTATCATAAATTAGAATTGACATAAGCAATTATTACCACTATCTGTTTTTTAGAAACTTCCATCACCAAACCTCATTAGGCCCTTGAGAATCTTTTCTGTTTTAAGTATCTCTAGGGGAAAAAAGTTCTGTTGATGTCTTTATCAACCTGTTCTGGAAAATCCCATGGACGGAGGAGCCTGGTAGGCTGCAGTCCATGGGGTCGCTAAGTGTGAGACACGACTGAGTGACTTCACTTTCACTTTTCACTTTCATGCATTGGAGAAGGAAATGCCAACCCACTCCAGTGTTCTTGCCTGGAGAATCCCAGGGACGGCGGAGCCTGGTGGGCTGCCGTCTGTGGGGTTGCACAGAGTTGGACATGACTGAAGCGACTTGGCAGCAGCAGGGGAAAAAAATTCTGTTGATGGCTTTATCAACATGTCTGGCAAACCAGCAACCTTCACTTCCTCTGCTACTTTGTTTTGTTTTGTTTCCTGGCTTCTGCAGAGTTGGAGAACTGTTTGCCATAGTCTTAACAGTAATAATCTTTTGTGGGTTTAGAGATGCAACTGTAACCTCTTTCTGCAGTCTCCTCCTCTGCTGCTGCTAAGTCGCTTCAGTCGTGTCCGACTCTGTGCGACCCCATAGACGGCAGCCCAACAGGCTCCCCCGTCCCTGGGATTCTCCAGGCAAGAACACTGGAGTAGGTTGCCATTTCCTTCTCCAATGCGTGAAAGTGAAAAATGAAAATGAAGTCGCTCAGTCGTGTCCGACCCTCAGCGACCCCCGTGGACTGCAGCCTTCCAGGCTCCTCCATCCATGGGATTTTCCAGGCAAGAGTACTGGAGTGGGGTGCCATTGCCTTCTCTGTCTCCTCCTCTAGTTTATGGAAACTGGTAACAAAGTCATTGACATTTGTAGGATTGAGAATTCATTGTTTCCCATGAGCCAGGTAGAGATGTAGGAAATAGAAGAGGTGCAGTGATTCTTGCCCTCTAAGACTTTCAAGTTGTGCTGGGGCAAGGGTGCAGGAATATACTCACATCAAGAACTAAAGACTTTTAAGTGCCCCTTAATCCTAACCTGGAAATGAAGGGATTCCAAAAGTCTTGCTATGTAGCCCTGGTGGGATAGGTCAGAGTTCTAACAAATCACTCAATGTTTGTAGTCATTTCGTTTTGACTCGTCTCAGCTGAACCATGGCAACATTCCTGGGATTCAGTTTCATTTGTAACTTAGGTGTTCAGGCCCAAACTGAACAGCGTGGTGTATATTGTTTATTGTCTGTTTGCTACAACTGCAAACTCCAGGAGGGCAGGGGTTCCTGTCTTTTTGGTTCACTAATTATCCCAAGGGTCCAAGGGTCTACAACAGTCCCTCTCATTGCAGAAGCATCCCATGAATTGTTATTGAAGGAAGAATTGGGGAGGAGAGGACTTGAGGGTAGATTTTGAGGCTGCTAGGTTGTCAGTAGAATTCCCTGGTAGCTCAGATGGTAAATAATCTGCCTGCAATGCAGGAGACCCAGGTTTGAGCCCTGAGTCGGGAAGTTCCCCTGGAGATGGGAATGGCAACTCACTCCAGTATTCTTGCCTGGAGAATTCCATGGACAGAGGAGCCTGGCAGGCTATAGTCCATAGGGTCTCAAAAGAGTCAGACATGACTGAGTGACTAACACACACACACACACACACACACACACACACACACACACACACAATGTCAATACCCTTGTTCAATTTCTTTTCCACCTGAAAAAAAGACAAAGAAAAACCACCAGAGTTTTCGTCTTCTGATTAAATTGTATAAATGAGAAAAGATCAAACCAGCCCCACAAATAACCCCTTTCCAGCTAGAGATATTACCTTTTATTACCCTTTTTTGGTTTCCTGTTTGGGCAGCACCTTGTCTTCACATTGTGCTGTTTTACCCCCTACCATGATTTCTCACCTGGGGCAATTGGCTTTAATGTGCAACCTTATCAAATGCTTTTTGAAATTTTAGGTAAATAGAATCCTAGACTCTTCTTTTTTCTTTTGTCTCCTATAACTGTAATTCCTCTTAAAAAAATAAAATCAAAACAAACCCAACGAGTTCTTTCAAGCTAGGCCTGCCCTCACAAATCCACACTGGCTACATCTTATCAGACTCTGTTACTGCAAATCCTTTTGGAGTTCCACAGTCCAAGTGGTTGCTAGTGTTTTCTTAGCCAATCTGATAGACGCCCTCTTCTAATTCTAACAGTTTGGTAATAAAATGTGTTGGGCTTGGCACTCACTCCTTTCTAATTCTTAGCCTTTCCACCCTCCTTTGTAATTGGCTAAGAGGGGGTTCGTTAGCTAGAAACCAGCCCTGGTGTGCTAAGCCGGGGGCAAGACATCACTCTTGATCGCAGAGATGAGCTTTTCTAGAATGACCAAGTGTTGCATTATTTCTGCACTTTGGGCAGCAGGCCGAGTGAGGGTCTGGGAACTGAGAGGAGGCAGGGCCTAATAAACTGATAACTTTTGGAATTTATCAAGTTCATTCCAGTTTCTCCTTTCACTTTTCTCAGCCTCTACTTACCTACCTCCATCTTCTGCACTCCCAGGACATACAATGGTATAATCTTCATCCTGGCTGAAATGGAGCTTTAGGGTCAAGTATATCTGAGTGGGACCTCATGAGGGTAGGGCTCCCATGATGGGGTTAGTGCCCTTATAGAAAGAAGACCAGAGTCCTGTTTTCTCCACCATGGGAGGACAGAGCGGTTTGCAAACCAGAAAGATGGCTCTCAGTAGGAATCTTGACCTTGGACTTTCCAGCCTCCAGAAGGGTGAGAAGGAGTGTTTGTGGTTTCAGCCACCTGGTCTATAGTATTTTGTGATATCTGCCAAGCAGTCTAAGACATCTCTCTTAGCCTCCGTTTCTCCTCCTCCAAATGGGGTAGTAATATCTTTTTGAAAGCTATTATGAGGAGTATATGGGATAATGAATGTAGAAGGCTGGACACTTAGATACTAAATGAAAAGTAGCCATTGTAGTAACCTCTTTATTCAAGTCCACAATCTCTATGAATAACAATAGTAGTAACAATAACAGACATGTCTAAAGCTCTGATCACATGTTAATGATCAGTAAAGCTCTGATCACTTAGATCATAGCTGTTCTAAGGGCTCTGCTTATATTAATTCATTTCATCCCAATTACTGGGCCAAGTTGACTAAACAGCAACAGCCATCTTTCTCTGACCAACCATAGGTTTGCCTTCCCCCCATTATTTTCCTCTTAAAAAAAAAATCCTTTCTCTAAACAGACTTGGGGACCAGGTAGGGTGGAGGGGGGTGGTGGGGAGAGCTGGATGAATGGAGAGAGCAGCATGGAAACATAAAAATTACCTTATATAAAACAGATAGCCAGTAGGAGTTTGCTCTGTGACTCAGGGAGCTCAAACCCTGCTCTATGACAACCTAGAGGGGTGGGGTGAAGTAGGAGAGAGAGTCAAGAGGGAGGGAACGTATGTATACCTATGGCTGATCCATGCTGATGTATGGCAAAAACCAACACAATGTGTAAAACAATTATCCTTCAATAGGAAAAAAAAAAAAAAAAAACCAAAATGCTTGGGGGGGTGGGGTTTTGGGGGGGAATCCTTTCTCTAAACTTCCATGAAGATTTTTGCATGGAAAACTAACAACAGCAAGAATGAGCTACACTTTCTTGGGTCAAGAGTACTTGCCCAGTCCCTCTTGTCCTGGGCATGTGGTCACAGCCCAGCCCTCTAGGGCAGTAGTTGTCAAGTCTGGCTACACTTTAGAATCACCTGGGCGAGTCTGTCAATGTGTCCATGCCCAGGCCACAAAGTCGACCAATTTAAGCAGAATCTCTGGGAGTAGGACCAGGTACTACTCTCCAAGTTTAATGCATGTGAACATCACCTGAAGATCTTGTGACCCTGCAGGTTCTGCTTTTTTAACAAGTTCCCAGAAAAGGCTGATGTCCCCAGTAGGGGAGTCTTTGAGTTGCAAGGCCAAATCAGACGTCACTCACTGCCTCGAGGCTTTCTTCCAACAGGGCCCAAACTCTCTTTTTTTAACTTTTCCCCCCTTATTTATGTATTTACTTATTTTTATTGAAGTATAGTTGATTTACAATGTTTCAGGTATACAGTAAAGTGATTCAGTTCATATACATATTCTTTTCCATTTTAGGTTGTTATAGCATATTGAGTATAGCTTCCTGTGTTATACAGTGAGTCCTGTGGCTCTTCTGTTTTGTCCAAAGTGTGTGTATCAATTAATCCCAAACAGCCAGGACTAACTTTCTTTTCCACTCCTCCTAACTGGGCTTAAATTCCAGGTGCCACAATAACAATAGATATAACCAGTGGCAGCGAAAGAGTGGTTCACACACACAGGAAAACCAGATTTCTTTGCTTAGGAGATTCAGTCTAGAACCCAGGGTTTGGAGATCAGGGATAAACCACCACCAATGCCTGGGGACATCTTAAATGGGAACACTTCTCACTTTGTGCCCCTTTCTAAAGCATGAACCCTTAGAAACAGTCCACAGGGGACTAGGGAATTTTGATTTTGAGGCTAGGTCACCTTTCTGAGGCAATCTGTGCCAAGATCCTCCTGTTTTGACCCTTACCTGAATTGGCCAATGACCACCCAGACCACCTTCAATCTAGCTCAGTGCCCTGTGTAGCCGATAAATACCAAGCAGCCATGGTATTTATGGAATTTTTACCTGGGCACGTCTGTTTGCAGAAGTTCTTGATTTGTTTGTCACAACGAGGGAAGCCAAAGTAAATTCCCCCTAGGAAGATGCTGGAAGGACATGATGTCTCCTCTAGGGCTCAGCTTCCTCATTTATGGTAAGTGAAGAGGCTAGAGGTTGCCGGTCTCTGAGGTGTCTTCCCCTTGACGTGACTGTGTATTTTGTGTTGAGATCAGATAATCAGTTATCTTCCTTGGCCTTAGACACCCAGGACTTCAAGGGTAATGATCATTTTCCAAATATACATTGCCTGGTTGTCTTCTCTCTTAAGTCAATATTATCCTTAAAAGATAAGACAAACAAATCTTGCTAGATATAAAAATAGTTCTTCTGTATCATAGCTGCCAACAAGACAGAGAACCTGAATAAATGGTGAATTCAGATTCGGGAAAGAGACTGAATCCAGCCATAAATCTGCTACAGAGATGTCCAAGGAGGAGAAAAATCAAGTTTTTAATAAGTGAAATTATTTTTTTCTTCATAGAGGTCTCCAACAGGCAGCAGTTCTGGTTGACTAAAACTGAAAAGAAAAGATAAATTTATGCTACATGATGAGTATGCTACCTAAGTTTGGGATAGTTTCAACAGGCAGAGAATAATTTTTTTGCCCTTCTCTCTTCTGTTTACCAGAAGAGCAGCAGCTGCAAGGAACATTTGCTGTGGGATGAATCTAGACTGTCTTGAGGAGCTAAGATTTAAGTCCACTCTTTCAACATTTCCATAGCACCCAGTTTGGTTTCAGCTGTGTGCATGTTTAATCTTGTTTAAAACCAAGCTCCTGGAATGAACCTGGAAAAGACGGGAAATGCTGGGAAATTAAACTCCTATTTATTTTGGAAGCAAAGGTCCACTGCATTCCAGTTTTCACAGGGGGTGGGTACATCTATAGTGTTGAAACACTGCAGTTGAAGTGTGGGGAAGGCGGGTGGATGGAATCCTGTCTTGATTTGCCCTCCAGTTGTTTCACAGGCTGGGCTTTCTGATAGCCACAGTATTGCTTTCCTTTTAAAGATAAATAATAGGGACTTAATAAGTAAATGGGACTGGATTCTGAAGCCTTGATGATAATAAGTGCAGCCACTTTTTTCCAACAAACCCTTTCCAGGATCTTTCAGTAAGCACAGCTTTTTTCTGACCACTCTGATTTTTACCAGGAAGTTTTTTTCTTTCCACCGTCTCAGAATTTGCCCCTACATCCCGCATCCCTCTGTAGTTAGTAACATGATTGAAATAAACACTATTGTGTCACTCAGGTATTGTGGTTTTCCCTTGGTCAAGAGGAAATGGTTATCTGTAAGACTGCCTGGAATATTATTCATTCCTAGTATAAGCATTTAAATGGAGGTGAGTATAACCAAGAAAGATGCAGGCAAAGCAATTTTAAAACATCAGTGATATTTTATGTTTGCTCCACATTCAAAAGCCAAATCCAGAGTCAATGAAATTGGAAATCATATGTCTAGAGAACTTTCTATTTATATGGGAAGGAAAAGAATACTAATACTTTTTAGGTGTCAGCTTCCCTCTTTTCAAAAATGAAGGTAATAAACTCTTCTAGCATGCTGTGTTGGTAAAATGTCTTACTTTCCTTTAGTTAAAAAAAAAAAAAAAAAACTTAAATATTATTAAAGGTGGAACTTCATATGGAATTCAGGCTTCTGGCTGAAAAGTTTGAAAGAGTTCTTGAGAAATCCTAATCCATCCTTCCTACCTAGATGGAATTGCATTTGTGGCAGAACAGAAAGGAAAGCACCCATATGAGATACAAACAGATTATCTGGGAAAAGAAACAAAACCATCCTTCCCCATCCTTATGGTCAGAAGGTCTTTGTGTGTCAACCTCATCCATCTTCCCACGACTTGAGTCTTCTCCTTCCTGCAGGAAGGCATGGGTGGGTTCTGTCATTCAGACAATGCGCACTGAAGGCTGGCTCCCTCTTTTCTCTGTAATTAGGCCCTCTTCACAAAGCCCTTCTCTTTTCCATACAATTACGTCCCATTCCCACATTCCTTCCAGGTATGGCTCACTTCCAAAATCTTTCCTCACTTGTGCTATCTGCTTCCCTGGCTCATGCTAATTGGCTCTGTCCCATTGTCTCTGTGGGGCCCAGATACGGAGCAGGGTAAGCAGATAAAGACTGGCCTGCCTGGGACTAGAGATGAGGAGGCCCTGTATTGCTCACAGCACTGTAAGTAGGCTGCTGCTGGGGAGAAGAATCAGATGCTCTCAAGAGACTCTTTCATTGCTTCTCCTTATTGAAAAAAAAGAGAAATAGGAAAATCATACCATTCTTTGAACTGCTGATCTTGCATGAACAAGCACATGCATGTATCAACAGCATGAAAGGAATTGAAACATTTGACCCATCCACCGCCCCCCCAAAAAAGAAACCCCCTACTTAGATCAGGCAGCAGCCCACCCCTCGCTACCCTCAACTCATTCATCAAACCAGACTTCTTGATTTGCATCTGCCACCACACCCCAGTCTGTGTGAACGCTGTGTTTATTTGAATATGCAATCAACAATGGTTCTCTTTCTCTCTCTATTTTCTCTGCCAAAGACAACAAATGCAAATGGTGAGATAGAACTGGGCTGAGAGGATTCCAAATAAGGGCTAACATAGCATTAAGGTTAACGGCCTATATGATAATCCCCACGCAATCAGAAGGAGGCAAGTACCTTACAACAGCTGTGCAAGCCATAAATAAAGCTTTCCTGACTTTTATGCATGTAAAGTCTCAACTATAAATGTTACATTAACATTTTTTTGCATAACCCAAGGGAGTCAAGTCGTCCTCTAAGGACTTTTGTTGCCTATACCTAAGACATATGGAACCAGACTTCAAGGTTTTGAAAGAATTGGGCAATTTCTTGGAATATTGGGGTAACTGTAAAGGGGGTGGGGGCAATGAAGAGCCTGGTGGTTAGGCAAGGTGCCAAGAGAGAAGTTTCCCAGAAACTGTTGGATCTGTCCTCCACCCAGCAGGAAATACCATCTCTTTTCATTGAATTCATCCATGATACGCGCTGTTGTGCTCCCCAAGTAAGGAATTAAAAGCTTACAGATAGGACATTGCTTTAAAGCTGAGATATCCTTGGCTTCTTCTTATAACATACAAGTTAAAATAGGAATGAATATGTAAAAGGAGCAAAGGTGGCTCTTTGGCCAGCAGCTGCTCCTATTGTCATAAAGATCTGTCACTTTAATGTAAAAAAGAAAATTCCTTTAGAATACTGGCAGACTTCCAACCCTGGTCAAATGGGTTTGAAAGCACTGTCAGCTGACCTCTGGGAGAGTTGCTGCTGGCGGGCACACTCATAGGTGGTGCAGCCTCCAGTGTACCATGACTGTGGGCTTTGGGAGAAGAAGGGAAGAGAGTTGGGAGGAGGATTAAAAATAATAGCATTTATTTTCTGAGTACTCCATGTGTATCAGGCAGTGAATGTTTTGTTTTTGTTTTTGTTTTTTTAATTTTTGTCTCAGTAATCATTTTAAGACAAATACCATTATTAACTGCATTTTATAGATATATATTTTCTATTGCTGCTGTGGCAAATTCCACATACCTAGTGGCTTAACACTACACAAATTTATAATCTTATAGTTCTGATAAGTCTGACAGTGTTTTCACTGGGCTGAAATCAAGGTGGCAGAAGGGCTGTAGTCCTTTCTGGAATCTATAGGGAAGAATCTTTTTTTTTTTCCTTCAGTTCTGCCTTCTAAAAGCCACTCACATTTCTTGACTCATGCCTGCCTTTCTCCATTTTCATAGCCAACAGAGGCTGGGTTGAATTCTTAACACATCTTGTCACTCTGACCCTTTCTGTCTTCCTCTTCCTATGTGATTACATTGAGCCTGTATGGACAATCCAGGATAATCTTCCCATCTCAAGGTCAGCTAAGTAGCAAGCATACTACCATCTGCAAACTTAATTTTCCTTCACCATGTAACCTAACATAGGCACAGCTTCCAGGCCATTAGTCTGCCTTCACAGAAACACCAAGGAGTAGAGAGGTTTAGAAACGAATGTAGGGTCACACAACTAGTTTGTAGAAGGGCCAAATCTAGCTTTGAGCTTAAACCTGACCTGGAGACAGGAACAGAGGCCTGGGGAAAGCAAGAAGAGAAGGAGAAAGTTGAAGGGAAATTTTTCTTCAATAAAGGAACTGGGCTTTTACAATAAATGTACTGATGTTTACAAGTCAATTGAACAAGAGGAATATATCAATGGACAGCTTGCCTTCATTAATCATCTTTATTATTCCACCACTTAACCTGCAAATTGTTTCTGTAAATCATAGTTCACTAAATTGGATCAAACTCAGAATCCTGGCCTTTCTAGTGTCATAAAACACACTAGGGCATCAAGACCCATCCTACAATGACCACACACAACTCTTAAGGAGCCAGTATAAAGGTGTTATTGTGTGTATACACATATCACCAAAACACACACCACAGTTACAGGGCAGAGCCAATTCTGACTCCATGTTGGACGTGTCTCTTTGACTTTAACCTTTGCTTTTCATTGCTTTTGTTATTATAATCATACATACTGCCAGCCTCAGAGAACTCTACCCCTCTGCCTGACTGTTAAACTGAAGTACCTTTGTTCAGCTCCCAGAGAGACAATCTGACCCTGCCTACCTGTGAGTGGCCGCAAAAAATAAGAAATTAAAACATCCCCTCCCAGAGGCTGGCCATTCCATGAGATATTTGCAAGACTTATGACCTTTTTACCTTACTTCCTAACCTTCTCCCTCTCCCTGTTCTATATGAGAACCTGCATCCAAACCCTGACAAGATGGTTATTTTGAGACATTAATCTGCCTTCTTCTCAGTCTGCTGGCTTTCTGGATAAAGTATTCCTTGACTCAACACCTCATCTCTTGGATTATTGGCTTATTGTGTGGCAAGCAGAGAGAGCTTGGACTCCAGTAACACCAAGACATAAATTACACCAAGAGGCTTTGTTCTGTGTAATCCTAGTCGTAGAATTTGAATTGATAGATGAAAAGTACAGCAAGGCAAATCAACATTGATGTCAAGAAGACTTTTTCTAAGTGTTACTCAACTCGGGTTTGGCTCCTTGCTACTTGAAAGCCAATATTCAAGAGAGAAGTGTTGGTAGGAATGGAAACTGGCTACTGGAGATCAGTGGAGAAATAACTCCAGAAAGAATTTGCTTTATTCAGGAGGCCAGCAACCTGGGGAGATGGTAGACTTGTGCTAGAAATCCAACTGTGAAGATTCTCCTCAAAGATGAAATTTTTAAAGGGAGAATCATTTGGGAAGTGGCTCAGAGTTCTCTTATCTTACATTGTCTGCAGACTTTCTTTTGATTGGTTGGTAGTGGGGTAAAGCTCCTCTCGGCCCTCCCCCGCACAGCCGCCGCTCCTTGGATGTGGGGTTGCTCCTCTCAGCCACCGCCCCTGACCTTGGGTGTTGGGTAGCTCATCTGGGCTGCCGCCCCTGACCTCGGGCATAGCTTAGCTCCTCTTGGCCACCGCCCCTGACCTCAGATATGGGGTACCTTGTCCAAGGTAAGGAGCAGCAGCTGCGCTTTGCTGGAGCAGCCATGAAGAGATCCCCCACGTCCAAGGTAAGAGAAACCCAAGTGAGACAGTAAGTATTGTGAGAGGGCCTCAGAGGGCAGACACACTGAAACCATAATCACAGAAAACTAGCCAATCTGTTCACATGGACCACAGCCTTGTCTAACTCAATGAAACTAAGCCATGCCATGTGGGGCCACCCAAGATGGGCGGGTCGTGGTGGAGAGGTCTGGCAGAATGTGGTCCACTGGAGAAGGGAATGGCAAACCACTTCAGTTTTCTTGCCTTGAGAACCCCATGAACAGTATGAAAAGGCAAATGATAGGATACTGAAAGAGGAACTCCCCAGGTCAGTAGGGGCCCAATAGGCTACTGGAGATCAGTGGAGAAATAACTCCAGAAAGAATGAAGGGATGGAGCCAAAGCAAAAACAACACCCAGTTGTGGATGTGACTGGTGATAGAAGCAAGGTCAGATGCTGTAAAGAGCAATATTGCATAGGAACCTGGAAAGTAGGCCCATGAATCAAGGCAAATTGGAAGTGGTCAAACAGGAGATGGCAAGACTGAACATCAACATTCTAGGAATCAGCGAACTAAAATGGACTGGAATGGGTGAATTTAACTCAGATGACCATTATATCTACTACTGCGGGCAGGAATCCCTTAGGAGAAATGGAGTAGCCATTATGGTCAACAAAAGAGTCTGAAATGCACTACTTGGATGCAATCTCAAAACGACAGAATGATCTCTGTTCATTTCCAAGGCAAACCATTCACTATCATGGTGATCCAAGCCTATGCTCCAACCAGTAACACTGAAAAAGCTGAAGTTGAATGGTTCTATGAAGACCTACAAGACCTTTTAAACTAACAAACAGAAAAGATGTCCTTTTCATTATAGGGGACTGGAATGCAAAAGTAGGAAGTCAAGAAACACCTGGAATAACAGGCAAATTTGACCTTGGAGTATGGAATGACACAGGGCAGAGTCTAATAGAGTTTTGCAAGAGAACACACTGGTCATAGCAAACACCCTCTTCCAACAACACAAGAGAAGACTCTACACATGGCAATCACCAGATGGTTAACACTGAAATCAGATTGACTATATTCTTTGCAGCCGAAGACGGAGAAGCTCTATACAGTTAGCAAAAACAAGACCAGGAGCTGACTGTGGCTCAGACCATGAACTCCTTATTGCCAAATTCAGACTTAATTTGAAGAAAGTAGGGAAAACCACTAGACCATTCAGGTATGACCTAAATCAAATCCCTTAAAATTATACAGTGGAAGTGAGAAATAGATTTAAGGGACTAGATCTGATAGAGTGCCTGATGAACTATGGACAGAGGTTCGTGACATTGTACAGAAGACAGAGATCAAGACCATCCCCATGGAAAAGAAATGCAAAAAAGCAAAATGGCTGTCTGGGGAGGCCTTACAAATAGCTGTGAAAAGAAGAGAAGCGAAAAGCAAAGGAGAAAAGGAAAGTATAAGCATCAGAATGCAGAGTTCCAAAGAATAGCAATGAGAGATAAGAAAGCCTTCCGCAGCGATCAATGCAAAGAAATAAGAGGAAAACAAAAGAATGGGAAAGACTACAGATCTCTTCAAGAAAATTAGAGATACCAAGGGAATATTTCATGCAAAGATGGGATCAATACAGAAATGGTATGGACCCAACAGAAGCAGAAGATATTAAGAAGAGGTGGCAAGAATACACAGAAGACTGTGCAAAAAAGATCTTCATGACCCAGATAATCATGATGGTGTGATCACTCACCTAGAGCCAGACATCCTGGAATGTGAAGTCAAGTGGGCCTTAGGAAGCATCACTAGGAACAAAGCTAGTGGAGGTGATGGAATTCCAGTTGAGCTATTTCAAATCCTGAAAGATGATGCTGCACTCGATATGCCAGCAAATTTGGAAAACTCAGCAGTGGCCACAGAACTAGAAATGGTCAGTTTTCATTCCAATCCCAAAGAAAGGCAATGCCAAAAAATGCTCAAACTACCGCACAATTGCACTCATCTCACACACTAGTAAAGTAATGCTCAAAATTCTCCAAGCCAAGCTTCAGCAATACGTGAACCATGAACTTCCAGATGTTCAAGCTGGCTTTAGAAAAGGCAGAGGAACCAGAAATCAAATTTCCAACATCTGCTGGATCATGGAAAAAGCAAGAGAGTTCCAGAAAAACATCTATTTCTGCTTTATTGACTATCCCAAAGCCTTTCACTGTGTGCATCACAGTGAACTGTGGAAAATTCCAAAAGAAATGGGCATACCAGACCACCTGACCTGCCTCTTGAGAAACCTATATGCAGGTCAGGAAGCAACAGTTAGAACTGGACATGGAACAACAGACTGGTTCCAAATCAGGAAAGGAGTATGTCAAGTCTGCATATTGTCACCCTGCTTATTTAACTTCTATGCAGAGTACATCATGAGAAATGCTGGGCTGGAAGAAGCACAGGCTGGAATCAAGATTGCCGGGAGAAATATCAATCACCTCAGATATGCAGATGATACCACCCTTATGGCAGAAAGTGAAAAGGAACAAAAAAGCCTCTTGATGAAAGTGAAAGAGGAGAGTGAAAAAGGTGGCTTAAAGCTCAACATTCAGAAAACTGAGATCATGGCATCTGGTCCCTTCACTTCATGGGAAATAGATGGGGAAACAGTGAAAACAGGGTCAGACTTTATTTTTGGGGGCTCCAAAATCACTGTAGATGGTGATTGCAGCCATGAAATTAAAAGACACTCCTTGGAAGGAAAATTATAACCGACCTAGATAGCATATTCAAAAGCAGAGATATTCCGTCTAGTCAAGGTAATGGTTTATCCAGTGATCATGTATGGATGTGAGAGTTGGACTGTGATGAAAGCTGAGTGCCAAAGATTTGATGCTTTTGAACTGTGGTGCTGGAGAAGACTCTTGCGAGTCCCTTGGACTGCAAGGAGATTCAACCAGTCCATCCTAAAGGAGACCAGTCCTGGGTGTTCATTGGAAGTGTTGCAGGAAGGGGGACCCCTTCCAGGGCCCGAAACTGGGCTCTTGTCTAACACTCGGAAGTGAATTGTCCGAGGAGACACATGTGCTGACAAAGCAAGAGATTTTATTGGGAAAGGGCACCCGGGTGGAGAGCAGTAGGGTAAGAGAACCCAGGAGAACAGCTCTGCCATATGGCTGGCAGTATTGGGTTTTATGGTGATGGGATTAGTTTCCAGGTAGTCTTTAGCCTATCATTCTAATTCAGAGTCTATCCTGGTGGCACAGGCATCACTCAGCCAAGATGGATGCTAGCGAGAGGGATTCGGGAAGTGGAGGGACACGCGGTGTCTCCTTTCGACCTTTCCGGAACTCTTCTGGTTGGTGGTGGCTTGTTAGTTCCCTATTCCTTATCAGGATCTCCTGTCATAAAACAACTCATGCAAATGGTTACTATGGTGCCTGGCCAGGGTGGGCGGTTTCAATCAGTGTGCTTCCCGTAACAGAAGGACCGATGCAGAGGCTGAAAGTCCAATGTTGGCCACCTTATGCGAAGAATTGACTCATTGTAAAGGACCCTGATGCTGGGAGGGATTGGGGGCAGGAAGAAAAGGGGACAACAGAAGATGAGATGGCTGGATGGCATCATTGACTTGATGCACATGAGTTTGGGTGAAGTCCAGGAGTTGGTGAAGGACAGGGAGGCCTGGCGTGCTGCAATTCAAGGGGTCACAAAAAGTTGGACAGGACTGAGCGACTGAACTGAACTGAACTGAGGTAAAGCAGTGTTCAGGAATCTAGTGCTCAGCGTGAAGTTACCATCTTCCACCTGGGCAGGGGCCCTAGTTCCTGCAGAAAACTGAAAGATAATTGTTATGTAGATTCCTCAAAGAGGAACCGGGATCCTGTTTAATCATTGCACTATTGTTTCTTGATTGCTCCTCCTTTGTTTCTGTATTTCCTTCTTTCTCTGATAAGCCACTGTTTGAATCTCCTTTTGGAACTCAGGGAAGGTTAAGGAGGCTGTTGTTCAGTTGCTCAGTCTTGTGTGACTCTTCGCAACCCCATGGACTGTAGCATGTCAGGCAGGCTTCCCTGTTCTTCACCATGTCCAGAGCTTGCTCAAACTCATGTCCATTGAGCCTGTGATACCATCCAACCATCTCATCCTCTGTCATCCCCTTCTCCTCCTGTCTTCAATCTTTCCCAGCATCAAGGTCTTTTCTAATGAGTGTGCTCTTCGCATTAGGTGACCAAAGCATTGGAGTTTCAGCTTCAGCATCAGTCCTTCCAATGAATATTCAGGACTGATTTCCTTTAGGACTGACTGATCTGATCTCTCTGAAGTCCAAGGGACTCTGAATAGTCTTCTCCAACACCACAGTTCAAAAGCATCAATTCTTCTGCAATCAGCCTTCATTATGGTCCAACTCTCACATCCATACATGACTACTGGAAAAACCATAGCTTTGACTAGACAGAGCTTGGTCGGTAAGGTAATGTCTCTGCTTTTTAACATGCTATCTAGGTTGGTCATAGCTTTTATCCAAGGAGCAAGAGTCCTAATTTCATGGCTGCAGTCTCCATCTGCAGTGATTTTGGAGCCTAAGAAAATAAAGTCTGTCACTGTTTTCATTGTTTCCCCACCTATTTGCCATGAAGTGATGGGACCAGATACCATGATCTTCATTTTTTTGTGTTGAGT
This sequence comes from Bubalus kerabau, assembly GCF_029407905.1. Lineage (NCBI taxonomy): Eukaryota > Metazoa > Chordata > Mammalia > Artiodactyla > Bovidae > Bubalus > Bubalus kerabau. Next base: position 13,166,945 of record NC_073641.1, read on the forward strand.
TTGAAGCCAGCTTTTCACTCTCCTCTTTCATCTTCATCAGGAGTCTCTTCAGTTCCTCTTTGCTTTCTGCCATTAGGATGGTATCATCTGCATATTTGAGGTTATTGATATTTCTCCCAGTAGTCTTTATTCAAGCTTGTGCTTCATCCAGCCTAGCATTTCTCACAATGTACTCTGCATATAAGTTAAATAAGCAAGGTGACAATATACAACTTTGACATACCCCTTTTTCAATTTGAAACCAGTCCTTTGTTCCATTTCTGGTTCTAACTGTTGCTTCTTGACCTGCATACAGATTTCTCACAGGTAAGGTGGTCTGATATTCCTATCTCTTGAAGAGTTTTCCACAGTTGTGATCCACACAGTCAAAGGCTTTAGTATAGTCAATGAAGTAGAAGTAGATGTTTTTCTGGAATTCTCTAGCTTTTTCTATATCCAACAGATGTTGGCAATTTGATCTCTGGTTTCTCTGCCTTTTCTAAATCCAACTTGAACATCCGGGAGTTCTTGGTTCATGTACTGTTGAAGTCTAGCTTGGAGAATTTTGAGCATTACTTTGCTAGCATATGAAATGAGTACAATTGTGCAATAGTTTGAACATTTTTTGACATTGCCTTTCTTTGTGATTGGAATGAAAACTGACCTTTTCCAGTCCTGTGGCTACTGCTGAATTTCCCAAATTTGCTGGCACATTGAGTGCAGCACTTTCACAGCCTCATCTTTTAGGATTTGAAATACCTCAGCTGGAATTCCATCACCTCCACTAGCTTTGTTCATAGTGATGCTTCATAATGCCCACTTGACTTCATACTCCAAGATGTCTGGCTCTAGGTGAGTGATCACACCATTGTGGTTATCTGGGTCATTAAGATCTTTTTTGTATATTTCTTCTGTGTATTCTTGCCTCCTCATTTTAGTTCACTAATTCTTAAAATGTCAATGTTCACAGGAGGCTGAATGAAGCCTGTTTCCTATAAATAAAAAATGGGGAACAGGGAAAGGATTTTTACCCTGGGGGACCCCACAGTGTCCTCCATTTCATCAAGAAGAACCATGAGCAATCTTATAATGAGATGCTGTCTCAGTAACTGTCAAGCAGATGTTGGAGGACCACTGGACACCACCATGTGAAGCTATTTAGTGTGGGTTCTCATTTGGGACTCCTAGCTCTTGTTTCCTGAGAAGGCAATGGCACCCCACTCCAGTACTCTTGCCTGGAAAATCCCATGGATGGGGGAGCCTGGAAGGCGGTGGTCCATGGGGTCGCTGAGGGTTGGATACGACTGAGCGACTTCACTTTCCATTTTCACTTTCATGCATTGGAGAAGGCAGTGGCAACCCACTCCAGTGTTCTTGCCTGGAGAATCCCAGGGACGGGAGAGCCTGGTGGGCTGCCGTCTATGGGGTCGCACAGAGTTGGACACGACTGAAGCGACTTAGCAGCAGCAACAGCAGCAGCTCTTGTTTCTCTAGCAGGTAGATGCAATGAGAGCATTAATACAAGAAAGGACAGAAACTCTTCTGCTTTTTCCCCGAGACAGATATTTTCTACAGCTCCTCCTACTCTGGTGGAATGACTGAAGATTGAAGGAATATTCCAGATCTTCTGGTCTAACTTTCCATAGACACTTGAGAAAACTTGAGCGTCAGGAAGACAATAACACTCTAGAGTCATCCAGCTGATTTCAGCAGAATTGCATCAAACATTGGGCATAAGTTCTAATCAGCAGAGAGAAGTCATATGGAAATTACATAGACCTCCCCTTAGGAGGGCTTCACGCCAGAGACTGACATTACATGTCTTAAAAACTAGAGCATTCTTCCCTGGAGGTCAGGATAGGACTGAAAGTTCCAACCATTGGATCACCTGGTGTATCCCTCTGGCAACCAAACCCCATCCTTATGTGTTTTTGAAAAGTCACCTCATTAACATAACAAAAAACATCTGTATTGCTCTTTTCACTTAGGAAATTCCAAGGGTTTTAGGGGCTATAAGCCAGGAACCACATATGAAAAAGATATTTTGGTCATCTCAATGTCCAAATATTTATTTCTTATAAATCACAATATTGCTTATCCCACTGGAAATCAAGGGTCAAGGCATCATCAAATGCTAAAGGCATCAACTCAGCTGAAGCATGTTCCCAAAGGAAGCAGGGTCCCCAGCCACATGAATGGATTGCTCTCTGGCAGAAGCAGAGATCAGTTAGCAGTTCAGCAGGTGATGATACTGAGTGAATTCATCCTCTATTTGGGCCTCAGATTGTGATCCAATTGCTCTGCAGTATTGCCACCACACCCATTGATGGTGTCCTAACTTCTTTGTCCATTTTTTTAAAAACTGGGGTACAATTGCTTTCCAGTATTGTCAGTGTCTGCTGTACAACAGAATGAATCAGCTATTGTTGTTCAGTCACTAAGTCGTGTCCAACTCTTTGTCCCATGGACCATAGCCTGCCAGCCTTCTCTGTCCTCCACTATCTCCTGGAATTTGCTCAAATTCACCATTGAGTCAGTGATGCTGTCTAACCAGCTCATCTTCTGCTGCCTCCTTCTCCTTTTGCCTTACTCTTTCCCAGCATCAGGGTCTTTTCCAATTAATCAGTTCTTTGCATCAGGTGGCCAAAGTATTGGAGCTTCAGCTTCACCATCAACATCTGTCCTTCTGAAACTGTGTACTTTAGATTGGGACTTGAACCCATGTGCCTGGGACTCAAACCTGGCCAAAACCCAGTTTGGGACTCTAACCCACATGGCTGGGACTCTAACTCAGCCAAAACCCACAATACCTGGTTTCAGGACTCAATGAAACTCAAGTTCTTGATGTCTTATTGCAGAAAGAATTCAGTGAGAGACAAAGTAATAGGTGGAAAGTGAATTTATTTAGAGAGAAACAGACTCCACAGACAGAGTGTGGGCTATCACAGAGGATGAGTCTGACAACCTCAAAAATGTGGCATGATTAGCTTTTATGGGCTGGATATTTTCATAGGCTAATGAGTGGGAGGGTTATTCCAACTGTTTTGGGGAAGGGGTGGAGATTTCCAGGAGTTGGGCCATCAAGCAATTTTTGGTCTTCTCATGGTGCTTGGAACTGTCATGTCGTTTTGCTTGCTGATTGAGAAGCAAAGTTGGCTTGTCTACCCTCTTGGACCCATTTGATCTAGTCGGTTTCTATTGTATCCTCGGGCTATATCATTCTTCGAAAAGTTGTGCCCTGCACCTTTCCCTCCTGTTTCACTTCTGATGAATATTCAGGGTTGATTTCCTTTAGGATTGACTGGTTTGTTCTCCTTACTGTCCAAGGGACTTTCAACAGTCTTCTCTAGCACCACAATTCAAAAGCATCAATTCTTCGATTCTCAGCCTTCTTTATGGTCCAACTTTCACATCCATACCTGACTACTGGAAAAAACTGTAGCTTTGACTATATGGAGCTTTGTCAGCAAAGTGTTGTATCTGCTTTTTAATACACTGTCTAGATTTGTCATAGCTCTCCTTCCAAGTAGCAATCATCTTTTAATTTCATGGCAGCAGTTACCATCTGCAGTGATTTGGAGCCCAAGAAAATGTCGCTGCTTCCATTTTTTCCCCTTCCATTTGTCATCAAGTGATGGAACCAGATGTCATGATCTTAGTTTTTTGAGTGTTGAGTTTCAAGCCAGCTTTTTCACTCTCTTTCACCTTCATTAAGAGGCTCTTTATTCCTCTTCACTTGCATTTAGAGTAGTATCTGCAGATCTGAGTTTATTGATATTTCTCCTAGCAATCTTGATTCCAGCTTGTGATTCATCCAACCCAGCAGTCTGCATGATGTACACTGCATATAAGATAAACAAGCAGTATGACAGCATACAACCTTGTCGCATCAGCTATATGTATGCGTATATCTCTTCCCTCTCACACCTCAATCCCATGCCACCCCCTCTCCCACACATCAAGGTCATCACAGAGCAGCAAACTGAGCATCCTTTGCTTCATAGCAGGTTCCCACTAGCTATCTATTTTACACATGGTAGGCTGGGTATGTCAATCCCAATCTCCCAATTCATCCCATCCCCCTTTTCCTACAACCCCACAAACAGATGTCCACATATCTGTTTCCTACATCTGTATCTCTATTCTTGCCCTGAAAAAGGTCATTATGCCATTTTTCTAGATTCCACGCATATGCATTAATACATGATATTTGTTTTTCTCTTTCTGACTTAACCTCATTCTGTGTGTCAGTCTGAAGGTCCATCCACATCTCTACAAATGACCCAATCTCATCCCTTTTAATGGCTGAGTAATGTTTCATTATGTATGTATGTACCACATCTTCTTGATTCACTCAGCTGTTGATAGACATCTAGGTTGTCTCCATGTCCTGGCTATTATAGATAGTGCTTCAGTGGACACTGGGGTGCATGTGTCCTTCTCAGTTATGGTTTCCCTGGGGGATATGCACAGTAGTGGGATTTCTGGGTCATATGGTAGTTCTATTTTTAGTTTTTTAAAGAACCTTCATACTGTTCTCCATAGTGGTTGTATGAATTTACAGCCCCACCAACAGTGTAGGGGGGTTCCCTTTTCTTCACATCCTCTCCAGAATTTATTGTTTATAGACTGTTTGATGATGATGGCCATTCTGACTAGTGTGAGGTGATACCTCATTGTAATTTTTTAATTGTATATTTTATTGAAGCATAGTTGATTTACAATGTTACAGGTACACAACAAGATGATTCAATTATGCAAATACACACATTATTTTAGAAATAATTTTCCATCATAGGTTACTATAAGATATTGAATATAGTTCCCTATGCTATACAGTAAACCAAAGAATGCTCAAACTACCGCACAATTGCACTCATCTCACATGCTAGTAAAGTAATGCTCAAAATTCTCCAAGCCAGGCTTTAGCAATATGTGAACCGTGAACTTCCAGATGTTCAAGCTGGTTTTAGAAGAGGCAGAGGTACCAGAGATCAAATTGCCAACATCCGCTGGATCATTGAAAAAGCAAGAGAGTTCCAGAAAAACATCTATTTCTGCTTTATTGACTATGCCAAAGCCTTTGACTGTGTGGATCACAATAAACTGTGGAAAATTCTGAAAGAGATGGGAATACCAGACCACCTGACCTGCCTCTTGAGAAACCTATATGCAGGTCAGGAAGCAACAGCTAGAACTGGACATGGAACAACAGACTGGTTCCAAATAGGAAAAGGAGTACGTCAAGGCTGTATATTGTCACCCTGCTTATTTAACTTCTATGCAGAGTACATCATGAGAAACGCTGGGCTGGAAGAAGCACAGGCTGGAATCAAGATTGCCGGGAGAAATATCAATGAGCTCAGATATGCAGATGACACCACCCTTATGGCAGAAAGTGAAGAGGAACTAAAGAGCCTCTTGATGAAAGTGAAAGAGGAGAGTGAAAAGGTTGGCTTAAAGCTAAACATTCAGAAAACGAAGATCATGACATCTGATCCCATCACTTCATGGGAAATAGATGGGGACACAGTGGAAACAGTGTCAGACTTTATTTTGGGGGGCTCCAAAATCACTGCAGATGGTGACTGCAACCATGAAATTAAAAGACGCTTACTCTTTGGAAGGAAAGTTATGACCAACCTAGATAGCATATTGAAAAGCAGAGACATTACTTTGCCAACAAAGGTCTGTCTAGTCAAGGCTATGGTTTTTTCAGTGGTCATGTGTGGATGTGAGAGTTGGACTGTGAAGAAAGCTGAGCACCAAAGATTTGATGCTTTTGATCTGTGGTGTTGGAAAAGACTCTTGAGAGTCCATTGGACTACAAGGAGATCCAACCAGTTCACTCTAAAGGAGATCAGCTGTGGGATTTCTTTGGAAGGAATGATGCTAAAGCTGAAACTCCAGTACTTTGGCCACCTGATTCGAAGAGTTGACTCATTGGAAAAGACTGATGCTGGGAGGGATTGGGGGCAGGAGGAGAAGGGGACAACAGAGGATGAGATGGCTGGATGGCATCACTGACTCAATGGACATGAGTTTGAGTGAACTCCAGGAGTTGGTGATGGACAGGGATGCCTGGTGTGCTGTGATTCATGGGGTCACAAAGAGTCAGACACGACTGAGTGACTGAACTGATGATCTTGTTACCATTTTCTTAGTTGTTTTGTGTTTATTTTCTGTAGGTCTTTTCCTTCTCTTGTGTTTCCTGCCTAGAGAAGTTCCTTTAACATTTGTTATAAAGTTGGTTTGATGATGCTGAATTATCTTAACTTTTGTTTGTCTGGAAAGCTTTTGATTTCTCCGTCAAATCTGAAGGAGAGTCTTGCTGGGTAGAGTATTCTTCGTTGTCTGTTCTTCCCTTTCATCACTTGAAATATATCATGCCATTCCCTTCTGACTTGTAGAGTGTCTGTTGAAAAATCAGCTGATAGAATGGTGGGAGTTCCCCTGTATATTATTTGTCACTTTTCCTTTGTTGCTTTTAACATTTTATCTCTGTCCTTAATTTTTGTCAGTTTGATTACAATGTCTCGGTGTGTTCCTCCTTGGGTTTATCCTTCCTGGGACTCTCTGTGCTTCCTGGACCTGGTTGACTGTTTCCTTTCCTATATTTGGGAAGTTTTCAGCTAATATCTCTGCAAATATTTTCTCAGGTCCTTTCTCTCTCTCTCTCTCCTCCTTCTGGGACCTCTATAATGTGAATGTTGGTGCATTTAATGTTGTGCTAGAGGTGTCTTAGGCTGTCTTCATTTCTTTTCATTCTTTTTTCTATATTCTGTTCTGTAACAGTGATTTCCACCATTGTGCCCTCCAAGAGGGCTTACACCAAGGGGGACCTTCCAACGCCCCTGTCCCTGTGGTGAGACCCTGCTGACCCACATCTCTGCAGGAGGCCCTCCAACACTAGCAGGTACTTTTGGTCCCTCCCGTGGGGTCACTGCTCCTCTCCTCTGGGTCTTGGTGAGCATAACATTTTGTATGTGCCCTCCAAGACCGGAGTCTCTGTTTCCCCCAGTCCTCTGAAAGGCCTATAACAAGTCTTCCTGGCCCTCAAAGCCAGATTCCCTGGGGATTCCCAGTCCCTTTGTCAGATCCCCAGGCTGGGAAGCCTGACATGGTATTCAGAACCTTCACAATAGTGCAAGAACTTTTTTGGTATTATTGTTCTCCAGTCTGTGGTTCACCCACCCATTGGATATGGGATTTGGTTTTATCATGATTGCATCCTCTCCTTCCATCTTGGTGCAGCTTCTTCTTTGTCTTTGGACATAGATTATCCTTTTTGGTGGATTACAGCAGCCTGCTGTCGATGGTTGTTTAACAGTTAGTTGCGATTTTGGTGCTCTTGCAGGAGAAGATGAGCGTATGTCCTTCTGAAGTCCTCATTGTAGTTTTGGTTTATATCTGAGGACAGCTGCCTCCTTCCCCGCAAAGGACAAGTGGAAGGATAGGGCCTTGATTTGGTCAGGAGGTAGAGGGAGTTCTGGAGTCCTGGGAGTCCTCCTGATATCAGAGGTTATAAATTCCTCCTTAAAAAATAGGAGACCTAAATGTGAAATGATGCAGCTACTATGGGAAACAGTATGGTGGTTCCTTACAAAATTAAAAGTAGAATTACTATATCATCCAGCAGTCCCACTTCTAGGATTATATCTGAAAGAATTGAAAATGGAATATTGAAGAGATACTTGTATATTTATGTTCATAGCATCATTATTCACAATAACCAAGATGTAGAGGCAAGCCACCAGTGAATGGATAAAGGATATGTGGTATATACATGCAATGAAATAGCATTCAGCCCTGAAAAAGAAGGCTATTCTGACACATGGTACAACATGGATGAATCTTGAGATCAAATAAGCCAGTCACAAAAAAGACAAATACTACATAATCTCACTTATATGAGATATCTAAAGTAGTTAAATTATAGAAATTTATAGAAACAGAGAGTAGAACGGTGGTCTCCAGGAACTAGGAGAGGAGGAAATGGAGAGTTGTTATTTAAAATGGGTAAAGAGTTTTAGTTTTGCAAGATTAAAAATTTTTGGAGATCAGTTAACCAACAATATGAATATACGTAACACTACTGAACTATACTTTTAAAAATGGTTGAGATAGTAAACTTTGTTGTGTTTTTTCCTTTTTTCAAGATTAAACATTATAAAAAATGATAGAAAAATTAAATTTAACTTAAAAAAAATGGGAGACCTAACAATAAAGCAAACAATAATAACCAAAAAATCCTCTGTGTTAACAACTTTCTGAGATCAATTTCCCTTTCATTTTGCTAGTGTTAATAGAGAAGACTTTGGGAAGATCAGTATATAAGAAGGATGCCTTGGAGTATCTGTCCCAAAAGATGATGAGTCTATTTAGTCAGCTTATTCTGGAAGCCAGCGGGCATAGAAGAATTACAATAGTTAAGCTACAAATGCTGTTTTGCTTCCCTCAAAAAAAAAAAAAAGAAAAAAAAAAGAATGAATGACTAAATAACTAAAGGGTAATTTAAAACTCTCTGACCTTTTCCCACGAACATGAGAAACTGCATTCAAGAGCCCACCCTGAGTCCCACTCCACACCTACACACTTCTCTGGTCCTGCTCGGTGTTGCCCAGAAAGGCTGGGAAACTCAGCATGCAGATGGACAAGCATGGGTAGATCAATCAGTCTTTCTAGTTTGCTTTCAGTGCATCTCCATCTTCATCCTCTGTGGCACCTGCCCTGCTCCTCTCAGGCTGCTTTAGACCCTGTACATGCGTCTGTATCACCCTGTGTATGCAGGTATCATGAACCTGTAACTCTCCGTGTGTACAGATATCTTAGCACTTTTCATGGTATATTGCAATACCTTGGTACATATCTCTCACCTACCAGTCTATGAGTTCCTCAAGGGCAAAGAGTTTTTGACCACTAACATAATGCTAATATGCTGATGCTTTTAGTAAGTAAATATTGTATGATGATGGCATCAGCGATAGTTTGGAGATTCTCAGGCCATGCATATGTCCTTTCTGGAAAGTTATGACCAACCTAGATAGCATATTCAAAAGCAGAGACATTACTTTGCCAACAAAGGTCCGTCTAGTCAAGGCTATGGTTTTTCCTGTGGTCATGTATGGATGTGAGAGTTGGACTGTGAAGAAGGCTGAGCACCTAAGAATTGATGCTTTCGAACTGTGGTGTTGGAGAAGACTCTTGAGAGTCCCTTGGACTGCAAGGAGATCCAACCAGTCCATTCTGAAGGAGATCAGCCCTGGGATTTCTTTGGAAGGAATGATGCTAAAGCTGAAACTCTAGTACTTTGGCCACCTGATGCGAAGAGTTGACTCATTGGAAAAGACTCTGATGCTGGGAGGTATTGGGGGCAGGAGGAGAAGGGGACGACAGAAGATGAGATGGCTGGATGGCATCACCAATTTGATGGACCTGAGTTTGGGTGAACTCCAGGAGTTGGTGATGGACAGGGAGGCCTGGTGTGCTGCGATTCATGGGGTCGCAAAGAGTTGGACATGACTCAGCGACTGATCTAATCTGATCTGATCTGATGGAATAATTCAGATCATCTTTTGGCCCCAGTGTTCTGTTCATGCTCAGAATTTCTTTGAGATCCACCTTCAGCTTCCATGACTTGCCTTGTTTCTCCACTCATCCCTCTTCCTAAATATGTGTGAGATTTCTGTTTGATTGCTTTGGTTATACAAGTCCTTGTTAGTCATGTGTGTCAGCTATTAGGATTTGAGAAGAACACAGCATTTCAAGCTGCTCTAATGATATTTCCAGGTCCTTATTCTGCTAGGACGTCAAAAGCAGAACTTATCATCTTTTCTGCACCAACCTGCTCATTTTTCTGAATTCCTTGATGGGTGATTGTTTATATATTTTGTTTGTTTGTTTTTTGGAGGGGAAGTGCTTTTCTTAATAGCATCAAACAGTCTGTTACTCTTAGACTTGAAACCCTATTGTGATCTTTCACCTGGAATTCTTTGTGCTGGCCCCATTTTGCTTTTCAACCCTCATCAAAAATTTAAGCACTGACTCCTATTGATGATATTTCACAACATATTCTGAATAACTCCTTTCTTCTGCCCCCATTGTCATCACTCTATAGCAATGGATACCCAAATTAGGAAATTAAAGTGCTCATTTCCATCTGTTGGAGTAGCTGTCTAAATAGAGCAAAGTTATTTTGTTTTATTGAAGTATAGTTAGTTTACAATGTTGTGTTAGTTTCAAGTCTGCAGCAAAGTGATTCCCTTATTCATACATATCTATATCTATCTATCAGTTTGGTTCAGTCGCTCAGCCGTGTCCGACTCTTTGTGACCCCATGGACTGCAGCACACCAGGCCTTCCTGTCCATCACCAACTCCCGGAGTTCACCCAAACTCATGTCCAGGGAGTCGGTGATGCCATCCAACCATCTCATCCTCTGTTGTCTCCTTCTCCTCCTGACCTCAATCTTTCCCAGCATGAGGGTCTTTTCAAATGAGTCAGGTCTTTGCATCAGGTGGCCAAAGTATTGGAGTTTCAGCTTCAATATCAGTCCTTGCAATGAACACCCAGGACTGATCTCCTTTAGGATGGACTGGTTGGATCTCCTTGCAGTCCAAGGGACTCTCAAGAGTCTTCTCCAACACCACAGTTCAAAGTCATCAATTCTTCGGGGCTCAACTTTCTTTATAGTCCAACTCTCACATCCATACATGACTACTGGAAAAACATTAGCCTTGACTAGATGGACCCTTGTTGGCAAAGTAATGTCTCTGCCTTTCAATATGCTGTCTAGGTTGGTCGTAGCTTTTCTTCCAAGAAGCAAGCGTCTTTTAATTTCATGGCTGCAATCACCATGCACAGTGATTTTAGAGCCCCCCAAAATAAAGTCTGTCACTGTTTCCACGGTTCCCCCATCTATTTGCCATGAAGTGATGGGACAAGATGCCATGATCTTACATTATAGGTTATTATAAGACATTGAGTATGCTTCCCTGTGCTTCACAGTCGGTCCTTGTTGTTTGCCTGTTTTATACATAGCAGTGTGTGTCTGCTAATCCCAAACTCCTAATTTATTCACACCTCTTCCCCTTTAGCAACAACTGGTTTGTTTTCTATCTCTGTGAGTCTGTTTCTGTTTTGTAGATAAGTACACTTCTTCCACCCCCATTGTCATCACCCTATAGCAGTGGACACCCAGACCAGGAAATTAAAGACCAGTGAATTAGAATAAGATAACTCATATTTTTAGATTCCACAAATAAATCATATATATGTGCATGTGTGTGTGTGCTCAGTTGCTCACTGGTATCCAACTTTTTGCAACACCATGGATATCACGTGACTTATGTCTTTTTCTGATTTATGTCGCTTAGTAAGAAAATCTCTAGATCCATCCACATCACTGCAAAGACATTGTTTCATTCTTTTTATGGCTGAGTAATATTCCATTGTATTTATACCACATCTTCTTTATCTATTCATCTGTTGATGGACATTTAGGCTATTTCCATACCTTTGTTGTTGTAAATAGTGCTACTGTGAACATTGGGGTGCATGTATCTTTTCAAATTAGAGTTTTATCCAAGAGTTTTCTCTAGATCTGTGGCCAGGAGTGAGATTGATGGATCATATGGTAAGTCTAGATAGAGCAGGGTTTTGAAAAGATGTTGATGCCTTGTCAGGGATATCAGCAGGAGAGGATATTTTAATCAATAAAAATGTCTGTCCTGAGTATAACTGAGAAGAGTGGTCCAAATGCTGAAATTCTGGCCAACGAAAGGGCCATAGTCTTCCTTTTTCCCTAACTCCTCACCCAATGCATCTTTTCTTTACACTGACTCAAAATCTATGCTTTTAATTAGCACTATAATTTCTTGCCTCCTAAAAAAATGCCTGATACCCCATTGTCTAAGCCAGCATCTATATCTATCAAGCTTCATTTTTCCTAGTCATAGATGGAAGAGTCCCCAAAGCCTTCCACCTTCAGGCTCATTCATGCCTAGATGCTGAGCTGGTCTAGATTAAGACAGGAAGTATATCAGCTGCCTCAGCCCCTCCAGACATGGGGCCTGGAGTTAATCATGGCTGCCCACAGACCTGGTATCAGCTCTACCTAGCATATGCCCTTGATGCCAACTTAGCCTCCAAGGCACACCACTTTTTATCTTTTTTCTACTTCCCCTTTCCCTACCCCCTCACATATACAGCCCCAAGTGTGGGTCCGAGCTGCTGCTTCAGGCTACGTGGATATTCTTACTTTTAAGCTCTGAATATAACCTGCTTATTTGGGCTCCCAGAAATTTAAGACTTGCCAAGGTCCTTACTTCCAACCCAGACTGAGTTCTGGCCATATATAAGCTGATTGCCCAAAATGACATGGGAGTTTATGGGAATCTTCTCCTTCTGTGTCAGACCCATCCAACACATCCCCTTCTTGCTTGAGCATACCCTGTTCCCTCAGTGAGGCTGCCACATACTCTGGACACTGTGTAGGACCACCCAGCCCAGCCCAGAGAAGTCAATGAGTTCCCTACTCTGCTATCTCAGATGCCTTCCTTTCCCTACAGACCCAGCATGTCCTGTGCTTGAGCAGAGTAATTATACAGGTATCCTTTAGGGAGCATTTACTATGTGCCAGACCCTAGAATAGCCTTTCCCCCACTCCACCTTCACAAGGATCCTGTAAAGCAGGCATTATCATTATGCCCATTTCACACAGGAGGAAATTGAGGCTTGGAGAAGTTAAACAATTTGCCTCAAGTACCCACGAAATAAGAGCTAGAGTTTGAATTCAACAACTGTCTGAGCGTAGAGCTTATGCTTTTAATCACTATGCTAGAGATTGGAAGCCAATAGTCAGTGATAAAATATTGACCATGACTATATTTGGCCAGCAGCTGTTTTCCTTTTTTTATGTTTTAGTGATGACCATTACTGTACTTTTAAAAAGTCAAGAAATATCATGTAAAAATTCAGATGTGTGGCTTCTCTTTACAAAATTGGAAGATCTGGTGACATCGGTTCTATGTCTTAAAAAGCCAAAGTCACATAGAGCAGAGAAATGTCTGGCCTTTACATGGGGTGTGAACACCCCAGTTTGCCTCTCCACTCTTTCCATATTGCAGTATTTCTCAGATGTGACTATACATCAGAACCATCTGGAGATTGCTGGGTCCCGCCCAGAGCTTCTGATTCAGTAAACCTGGGTAGGGCCTGAGAATTTGCCTTACAACCAAGTGTGAGCGGCTATTTCTCATCACGTTTGTGCTGTTGCTATTTTTATATTCAGCCCACCCACCCACTCCTTTTATCTCCATGTTTCCTGTAGGCATTTGAGTTTGCAACCGAGGCACTGTGTTATTCTAACACCAAGGGACACTCGCATCTGCTCCTGAATTCTCACTAATCTCTGACATGAATCTTGAAGCTCCTCTGGACTTCTTATTGTTCTGACTTCTTTCAGCTCTTAAAAACATAATGCAATCTCTTCATTCAATTTCACAAAGGCAGGGGAAGACTTACTAAAAAGTTCCAAAGCAGACATGTTGCAGTAGCTTCTTCTGAGCTGGAAGGAACCAGCAGAAAAGAGCCATCTATGTATATGAAAGGTAAGAGCCTCTGCTAACACAGTCCTCTGACAGCTCAGATTTAAAAGCCATAGAATTCACACAGAAGCAAGCATTTTGTCTATTCTCTTCTTCCAGGGGCACTTGCTTTATAGCCTGAACAAGTGCTCTTCTGTGGTTACAGAAAGTCAATCTAACTATTCCAGGAGAAATCTACTCAGACAGTTACCCAGGAGACAGTGCATCAATTCAAATAATATTCATTAGGGTTTGGCTCTGCCTAGAATAGTTTTTTTTATAAACTTCAGGGCCCATCTCAGATGCTGCTTACTCAAAATGCTCTTCCTGATTCAGTTCAGTTCAGTTGCTCAGTCATGTCTGACTCTTTGTGACCCCATGAACTGCAGCACACCAGGCCTCCCTGTCCATCACCAACTCCTGGAGTTCACTCAGACTTACATCCATCGAGTCAGTGATGCCATCCAGCCATCTCATCCTCTGTTGTCCCCTTCTCCTCCTGCCCCCAATCCCTCCCAGCATCAGAGTCTTTTCCAATGAGTCAACTCTTCACATGAGGTGGCCAAAGAATTAGCCGGGGCAAAATAATTCCTTCTTCTCTCCTCTCCTTCCTTTTCTCCAGGTACTCATCCCATACTTCTTTGAAATATAAAATAATGATTCTGTCCCATATCTTCCTGAAGAGATGATAAACTTGTTGAGAGCATAAGATGAGACTGTACAATTTTACAGCCTGCTTAATGCCTGGTAGAATGTTTAGTTTTCAGGTGACTCTTGGTCAGATTTCTAGAGTGTCTAGATGATTGAAGTGGTTCTGGCACTGTGTCTGCAAAGGGGAGAGAACAGAGCAGAGATTCAGAGAGATTGGGGACCACCTGGACTTCTAAGTTATTAACTGAGAGTCTGGCACTAACTCGCACTATTGAAAACAGAAGAGAATGATGAGTTCTGCCATTATAAAGTTTGCAAGACCAACATGCATGACAAAAGTTGGGATAATTTATAATATGATAGAAACGGTAAGAGAGAGAAATAGAAGCTCTGAAAAGAGGGTAATCGGAGTGAACTAGAATGAATGGAAAAGAATGTATAGAGCAGACTGGATATATCATATACATTTGAGAAAGATACTTAAATAAAGGTGGTCCGATTTCTACTGCCAAGGTCATGAAGATACACTGCTGTGTTACCTTCTAGCTGTTTTATTATTTTACCTTGCACATTTAGATCTATAATCTTTCTGGAATTGAGTTTTGTGTGTGGTAGGGGTCAAGATTCATCTCTTTCTGTATAGATATGTAATTGATCAAGGATCACTTAAGAGAAAATGACCCCCTTGTCCCCACCACAGTGTTGTGACATCTTTATTGTAAAAATGGTTGCTGTGTGCGTATAAGTCCATTTGGGGACTCTGCTCCTTCCTTTATTTTTCACATTGTTTTGAATTGTAAAACAATGTCACATCATTGTTTTGCTTGTTTTGTTCTTGTTTTAATAACTGTAGCTTTGTAATAAGTTGATATTTGATAGCTTAAATCCTCTACCTTGTTATTTAGTGAAGTTTGTCTTTTGTTATCCTTGGCCATTTGTGTTTCCATTTTAAATTTTAATATCTACTTGTCAATTTACACACACATACACACAAGGCTTCTGGCGTTTTCAACTGGGATTTTGTTGAACCTAAAGATTTATTAGGAAAAATGAACAATTTTACAGTGTTCAGTAGTCCAGTACAAAAACTGGTGTATCTTTTTATTCAGATCTTCTTTTATTTCTTTCAGTAATGTTTTGTAGTTTTCTTTGGTGATGTTGTACACATTTTTTATTTGATTTATTCCTTGGTGTTTAAAGTTTTTATGCTGTTTTATATTATGTAATTTAAAATTTTTATCTTCTAATTATATCTTGTTAAGATACAGAAATATAATTAGCTTTTGTATATTGATCTTATATCCAGGACCTTACTAAATTCACTTATTTATTCTGATATTTAATCCTTTGAATTTTCTACATATGTAATTATATCATTGTGAATAATAGTTTTATTTCTTCCTTTTAAGTACTTATACCTATCAATTTTTAAAAAAATTATTACACTGACAAACATCAAGTACAACATTGAATATAAGTAGTAAAAATTATCCCTTTTGCCTTATTCCTAATCTCTGGAGGCCTTTTAAAAAATTTTATCATCATATATAGTTTTATGTTGGCTTTAAAAAAATACATCCTTTATGGACATTATGGAAGTCTCTGCTATTGTTGGGTTGCTCCCCACCCTGAAAAGTTTTTTTAAAAAAATGAATGGTTATTAAATTCTATCAAAATCTCTCTTTTTTTTTTTTTTACATTTGGAAAAATAATGATTACATGGTTTTTCTCCTTTATTTTATTAACATGGCTGATTTTATTGATTAATTTCCTACTTTTTCTAAACTTAAATGATCTTAAATGGTTTATGGGTTCAATTTGCTAATATTTTATTTAGAATTTTTGCTTTTGTGTTTATAAGAGAGATTGGCTCATAATTTTCCTTCCTTGTAGTATCCTTTTTGTGGGCCTGAGTTTTCTTTGCAGAAAGATTTTTTTAATACAAAGACAATTACTGTAATAAATATAAGGTTTTCTATTTCTTATGGTGTCCATTTTGATAACTTGTATTTTCCAACAAGTTTTCCATTTTACCTAAATTTTAAAATGCATTGGTAACAATTGTTATGAATTCTCATCTTTGTAACACCTGGACAATTGGTCATAATGGCTACTATTTTATTCTTTTTTTGATAATTTGTGTTTTCTCTCTTACTTTTTCCTATTGATCAATTTTATCAGTATTTTTAGGGAACAATCTTTTGGCTTTGTTGAATTTCTCTATTGGTTTATTTTTTTTTATGATTGGTTTGTATTCTTTATAAACCAATTCTTTATTCTGTTTTCTTTGGATTTAGTTTGTTTTTCCTTTGGTAACTTCTTGAGATTAAACACTCAAATTTTTCTCAATTTCTCATATCTGTATTTAAAGATATAAATTTCCCTCTGAGCACTATATAAGCTGTGTGTAGACTGTGAAAGTGACCACAGGTTTGTTTTCTATCTCTGTCTGCATGACCACTGTAATATAATTTTTCAGTTTTTTCCATCAAATGTCTCTGCTCTTGAGTCTAGATTTGGCTATATAACTTATTTTAATCAGCAGATGTTAGCAAATATAAAACAGAGATTTGGAAAACTTCTTTTCTTATTTTCCTTGAAAACACTCCATGAATGAAAGCAGGCTAGCTTGCTGGAGGGAAAGAGGTCATGTGGAGAAGAACTAAGGTATTCTGTCTGAAAGCCTGCTAGCTTCCAGACGTGTGAGAGAGGTCACTCTAGATCTTTCATCTTCCCCAGACTTTATCTTATCATAGATTCAAGAGAGTCCAACATATCAGCTAAGCCAGAATAGAAGAACCACCCAACCAAACCATAGAATCTTGACGTAAATAAAATGGTGGTTGTTTGTAAGCCACTAAATTTTGGGATGGTTTGTTACATGTCAAAAGCTAGCTAAAACAAGTTCTAACCTGACCCAGTAGTGTTGATATGATTATCATTTAGTTTAAAACCTTTTATAATTTCTATTGTGATTTATTAATTAGATCAATGAAATATTTAATAGTTTATTACTTAATTTCAAACATTGAAAACATTTTTAGTGATTTTTAAAAATTTCTGTATATATGATCAATTTCTAGCTTAACTTTGCTAAAGTCAGAAAATACTTTTTTTCCCCTCAGTCCTTTGAAATTTGTTGAGGCTTGCATTGTGCCCTAGAAATTAGTCAATTTTACTAAATGTTCTGTATTGTATACTTGAAATGTTCTAGAAGAGTAGATTGATCTTAAGTATAGGTTTAATCTGATATATGCTGCTTTATAACTGGAAATGAAAGATTTCTGTCACATTTATTATCTCTAAAAGAAAGTATTCATATATTTCTTGTGAAATTAAGGAAACATTTTGTAAGCATGATCTGACCAACTTGATTGGAGCTGAAAGTAAATATAGGGAAGCAGTAGGGAAAATATGTTTTTAAAATACAGTATATGCCAATACATGTTTGCAATATTGACTCATAATTCTTCAAAATAATCTTGCCTTAATGCAAATGAATAGGACTATTGGCTCAACTGAAGCTCTTCTGATAATAAAACCCTTTAAAAGCCTTTGCTTCTTAAAGCTTTTGGATTATTATATCTAACTCTTATAAAATATGTCAAATCACAGTTACCTTGAGGTGGGTGTCAGTCATAGTTATCAATAGCAAGAAGTGAATCTGGAGTGATTTATTATTCATAAAAGCTTTTTGAAACTCCTTTTGTCTAGTTTTAATTTTTCTTATTTCTTTAAATCTCAAGCAGCACATACTATTTATGACTATTGACTACCTGGCAATTTACTTATTTTTATGATAATCATTCATGATTCTAATGATCTAAACTTTTTAAAAATTTATTCTCTAAGTGGCTAAGGATGCAATAATGTAGGCCTTTTATACATTTGTAAAGCCTTCAGCATGTCATTTAAAATACATAAAAGAAAGTATAGAATAATTTGCTGCAAATTTATGATATTTTGTAATGATTCTACTTTGATGTATTTACAATAAGGAAATAATCATATATGCATGACAGTATACACATAGGAACTATTTTAGCCCTATGTATAATAGCAAAATATTGGCCACAATATTAAACAACTTAATTAAAACACCCAACAGCAAGGCATTGTATTTTATAAGTGTCAGATCTATGGACTGAATGGTATGCCACTATTTAAAAATAATATTTTAGAGGACTATTTAGTGACATTGCAATTTGTAAAGAAAAAAGGAGAAATTATTTTTAAAGAACCCCTTGAAATTTGAACTGTTGGTCAAAGAGCAGGGTAGGATGCCTTTTAGAGTGAAACTTCACCCTTGGTTTAGAAAAGCACTTGAAAGGGCTTGTTTCACTTTGAAAGTTGTGGCCTTCCCCCGGCATCACCTAGATAGCAGACATTTACACAAAGACATGTTCTGTCCCACTGCTTTAAAAAGCAAGGGAATGTGGGACTGGGCCTTTAGCAGCTCTCATAGCAGTAGGAGGGGGTTTAAATGAATATAGGAAGAGTGGATGGATTGGGGGGGTCAAGGGGGAGTCAAGTCAGCTACTTGAGAACAGGAGGGGCCAGGGGCAGGGAAGCAGTTGGCAGTGTAAATTTGCTTGTGGTACGGGTGGCCAAGGAACTTTAAGACACCAAAGTCTAATAATAATTTTTATGTTGTTTTCTATACTGAAACTGAGAACCACACATAGTTTATTCAACTGTTAATCTGAGTATCACCAGTAAACTACAAATAAAATAATGTGCTCCCAATGTTAACTCTCACTCTCTCTTAACCATGGAATTGGTGAGACCCACAGCGAGCTGTGGCTTCAAAAACTGTCTCAGTTCCTGTCTGTCCTGCATCCTTTCCTTTCTTCTTTCTCATTACCCGATCCTCTTCTTTTCTGTCCCCTTTTTATTCTTTCTGGTCGTGTGGAATTTCCTTGTTGTAAGGCTTTAACCCCAATTATAGAGAACGCTGTCCTTCCATCCACAACAGTTGAAGCTCCATAAATTGCAGTATGTTGCCTGTGTATGAAATTGCCTCTTGCTCTTTCCTCTTCCTGGTGTTCATTCTCCATCTGAGAGGAATTATATCCTATGCTTTGGCTTTTGGCTTGGGAGGCTGAGAACCACCTCCAAGTTAAATCCGTGTGGGAAAAGACTCATTCAGGAGTTACATATGCTATATACTTGTGGTGTAGCACAATCAAATATTCTCCTGGCTGCAACCCTTCATGTAGGGCTTGTGAGCACAGGGCACACTGTATTCCAAAATGATTCCTGAATTAGCTAGTAAATTCTAGCCTCTTGCTGCTCTCATTTCCTTTCCTACTTGGCCTTCTCTGTGGCTGGTTGTATTTATGCTGTAATTACTCCCTGTGCTGTTGCCCTTGCTCTGAAACTTCAGCGACTGCCTGGGTCTAAGAGAGAATGCTCAGACATATCAATAAAGGTCCATAGATAGATACAAGAGGAGATGTGGAGAAGGAAGGTCACATGCTGTTCCCGTCATACTTTGTTATAAGGTGTTACAGCTCTCCTCGCTCACCACCACTTGTTTCCAAGTAAGAGTGTTTTATTTAACCTACACTGATGGTGCCCTTGCAAATTGAATCCTTGGGAATGGAAGATGAAATTCAATGTAGAGCATCATTCTCAACTTCAGAATCCCACCATGGTCGTGCTTTGGGGATTTCACTTACTTCCCGGTTTTTTGATTGTGTCCTTTGACTGGCTTCTGCTTTTTTTCTTTAAATGATTTTATCATCTACCTCCTGATTACAATTCTTCCCTGCTTTTCAGCTCTCTTTCCTTAAATGTCATTCAGACACATCCCCAAGTCCCTAAACAACAAACTGGAGTAAATATCCTGTAACTGGTAATTTACTTTAGAAAAATCAATTGTCATATAAAGGACAATTCCCCTTGAGAACTTCGTTTGACTGAGATCTGAATATTTGCTTCTTGGTACTTAATAGCATCACCTCAATAGCGTTAGCACATTGAATTGGCAGAAGTCTATACCCAGCACTTTGACCTATTATTCCTTTGAGATTTTCAAGAACAGAAGCTGTCACTACCAGGAAAATGCAAGATTTGTAGGTTGTTCCTGTTTGGCAGGGAACATACGGTCGTTGGCATTTCATGTATCACATTAGGTTTCTAAGTTTCAAGTATAATTTTTAGATTTAACAAGGCCTTTGTGCAGGTTATAACAAATAGGAGGATTTCAAATGCCTATGGACCTTAGCTTGAATATACTCTAATGAAGAATTAGAGAAGATGTTACATTATTGATCATTAATTTTCTTCAGATAGTGAATAAGCATCTATTATACAACAGACGATTGGCTGGGTACCACAGCCAGAACCTGCTACGTAATTTGCAGAGCCCAGGGCAAAATGAAAATGCAGGGTTCCTCGAACCTGGACTGGTGATTCGTTTCATATTGTATTGGCGACCCAATACAATATTGTAAAGTTTAAAAATAAAATAAATAAAAAAAGAAAGAAAATGCAGGATTCCCTGTTCAAAAACTGTTAAGAATTGAATAATAATTGTTATGAATTTGATGTTCTGACTGCAGAGCATCAAACCAATTATAGGACCATTCTAAGCACTGGGCCCCATGAGACTGCAAGGCCATGAGCCCAGGAAGCAGGTCCTGACTGGGGCTTGTCAGGGTGTGGTGTCCTTGTTCCCAAGGGAAAAAATAAGTGAGACCCAGACTAGTCCCTAGGTGGGAGGCAGAATGTTCTAGAATCCATTTTAACAGATTCCTTAAGCAGTCACTTGACTGTACAGCTCATACTTTATAAGCAAGGAAATCTAAATGCTGATGAGAGTTACCTGAGTTTTATACTTAAAACAATTTTATTTATTTATTTGGCTGCACCTGCCCTTAGTTGCAGCAGGCAGGATCTAGTTCCCTGACCTCTTGGGCCTGGGTTCAAATCCAGACCCCCTGCTTTGGGAGTATGGAGTCTTAGCCACTAGACTGCCAGGGAATTCCTCTGAGTTTTATACTTAAAAAAAAAAAAAATATTAAAAGCCCCAGAACAAAAACTGTCAGAAGCCTTATTTTTACTCTCAGCCCATCAAATTAGCCTATCTCAATGTTCAGGCAATTCTTTATACATAATGGATTCACTTTAGACATCCTGCTTGAAAGCCTTAAGGATGTTTTTCTTTCTTCCACTATCTGGCCCTAAAAAGCTAAGCGGTCTTTGGGAGCTTGGGGATGGTATTTCCTCCTAATCCTTAGACCAAGTGTGTCTTCTAATGTAGCCTTGACTTGGTGACAAGTTGTGAATAAAGGGTCGATAAAGTGGAGTGTGAGCTACCCTTTCTGATGGTGGAAGCAAGTCTCCAGTCTGCTTCTCCAGAGGATTCACCCAGAGGAAAAGGAGAATCATAGGTATATGTAAAGGACAAGTTGCCACCATCTCTGAGTCATAGGACCCGGTCTTGCTGTAAGTAAAACTCCTGTGTGTTACACACTTGTTCTGAGCCAGGCATGGCACCAATTTACATTATTGTAAGTACTCTTAACAAACTCTTTCATCATACTCATTTAAATGCCCAAGCTCTTCGCTACACACAGTTCTGTCTGCCATCTTTGTTGGAGAAACTGGTGTTGCAGGGATTATATATCCCATACCGTGGGAAGAGGCCCTGGCTCAGTCCCCAAAGAGGCAGGAAAGCCATTCCTGGGAACCCACTTTCTAGTCATTTTCCCCAATACAGAAGACACTCCAGACATGACAAGGTGTTGGTGGTCACAGCTCTCTGAAGTGAGAGTGCAGGGAGGTGAACTTCACAGGCAAAATGGAGAATCTTTCATGGAAACTCTGTGTGATGGGGAGGGGATAGGATGGCCCTGGTGGCAGAGCCTGGCGAGAATTCCTGAGGAGCCTCCTTGGCGAGCTGAAAGAGGTGGCCTGGCTGGTGATCACGGCAGAAGGATGTGGAGATGGCAGTGCATGAGTGCCCGACAGGCAGCCTAAGGATATGGCAAGTTCACCAGAAAGCAGGACCAGAGAAAGAGAGAAAAGAGATTGTATGGATTCAGCTTGGATGAACGTACCCAGAATTTTGAAATCAGGAAATCTAGAATGAACGTGTTTCTTTTTCAGTGTACATGTGGGCATGGTATTTGTGTTTTATGATTTTATATACTGTTTAGTGAATTATATGGGATATGATGATTACCGAATTGTTATCGGCATTTAGGGCCTCCAACAGTTGATCTGGCCCTGAAACTTTTGCAACTCTTCTGAACCTTTCACCCTCCATCTCCTGCAAAATGCCTCCTTGGATGATACATGTGCCTCAAATTCCACAAATACAGATCCCTCTTTGAAAGGTTAAGAACTTAAAATATATATATATATATATATTTTTTTTTTATTTGACTGTGCCAGATCTTATTCATGGCCCATGGGATCTTTAGGTGCAGCATGTGAACTCTGAGTAGCAGTATGTGGGATCTAGTTCCCTGACTAAGGAACAAACCAAGGACCCTGCCTTAGGAGCTAAGAGTCTTAGCCCCTGGACCCACCAAGGAGGTCCTGGTTAAGAACTTTTGCCAACACCTCTAGAATGAAAAGTCTTTTAGTAGTTATCTCAGTAGTTCAACCCAGTTTAGGGTTAACACCATTTTAGTTTGACACCAAAATTGTCAAGATATGAGACAAGGACTTGGACCACCAGGGCTCAGGATGGGAAAGGTCCCAGAATGGGCAGGTGAGTGGCCCGCCCCTCTCCATTGTATGGAGCTGGGCCTGTGCTCTGACTCAGTTACTTCCATCCTCCTGTTTAAATACCTCCCCCTTCGTTCCATGAAGTGTACCCTTGACCTCCATGTAAAATTCAGACCCTAGCTGAATGCAGAGGGTTGACTCTGTTTTTCCCCCACACATCACACAACCCCAGACAGACCATTGAATATATATTTGAAAAGTAATTACTTTGTGAAGGATATGGAAAACCTCTTAAGTATGACAGGACTATTCTGAAATTGTAACAATATCTTTTATTTTTGTATTAGCTTTCCCTCGTAACTCAGTTGGTAAAGAATCTGCCTGCAATGCAGGAGATCCGAGTTCGATCCCTGGGTTGGGAGATCCCCTGGAGAAGGAAATGGCAACCCACTCCATTATTCTTGCCTGAAGAATCCCATGGAGAGAGGAGCCTGGGGGCAAGAGTCGGACATGACTTAGTGACTAAACCACCACCGTATTCATTAAGAACTTGACAGCAGTAACTCACTGCTTCTCACAGAAACTGGCGTGGGCACTTCTATCCCCATTTACAGATGGGTAAGCTAAGGAAACAGAAAGGTTAAATAATTCACTCAGATTCACACATTAAATGGGGCTGGCAGGTTCCTGGTCTGAGCTCTCAATCACCCTATATTTTCACTCTACCTCTGTATTCCTTATGGTACTTTTGCTTTAGAACATGTTTTTATATAAAGTATCTCATTAATTCTTCACAGAATCCCATGAGGGATGAATTAATTAGCCCCATTCTACAGATATGGACACTGGGCCTCAGAGGTTTAAGCCTCACTATCCTTTGTAATCATGTCACTATTTGAAAGTCACTCAGTCATGTCCGACTCTTTGCAACCCCATGGGCTGTAGCCGGCCAGGCTTCTCTGTCCATAGACTTCTCTAGGCCAGAATACTGGAGGGGGTAGCCATTCGCTTCTCCAGGGGATCTTCCCAACCCAGGGATTGAACCATGGTCTCCTGCATTGCAGGTGGATTCTTTACTGTCTGAGCCACCAGGGAAGCCCATCCTGAGTAAGGTACACTTTAGTTAGAGTTTTGCTGTAGAACATTCTTAATGAGAAATGAAGGGGGAGGAGAGTGGCTCATGAATATGAAGGAGGAAGACAATGTGAAATGTTGAGAAATCTTAGTTTACGGGAATAATTCCTTCAGCAAGGGGAAAATAAAATTTAATCATCTGCTGTGAAGAGCTGTTTTCAGCTAAGGTGAGGAAGCCCCGGGGAACAGAGAACGCTCTGGATTTTACAGAATTAATGAAAGGGTCTTTAAAGGAGAGGATGGAAGGAGGATGAGAAAGAAAACATCATCGGTGCCACCTTAAGCTCTGTACCTTGCCTCCCAGAAAACCCACATATGTAGTTTTTTAATGGAATTGAATGCAGTTCTTCACTGTGCATTTTCCTCTTGAGCAATCTAATACCAACTCAATAGCAAAAGAAATAGCCTGCTTTCTAAAACATTTAGGCTTTTGCAAGACTTCAGGTCCTTCAAAGTCCTATAATTACGTTCACATTATTGCTACACATCAATTTGGTGTCTAGATCGAAAAATGGAATAAATGTTTACCAGAAACCCATTTACTTGTCAACTTCAACAATCAGCCTGGGCCGAGAAACAATATTCTCCGAGCTGAGAGGTGTAATTTCACCACCCAACGCTGTTGTCAATGTTTCATCAATTGAAAATCAATAAACTTCAATCCGTTCCCTAGCTTCTAGTACCTTAACCTTTGGATGGCAGAAGGGCCTTTTCTGTTCCGGTGACTTTCAGGTCTGGTATGGCTCTGCTTTTTTCATATAAACAGCAAAACTCAAATTACTTCCTGATGGAAGAAAATTGCCCAGCAGCCCCTGGCACATGATTGGAAAGTGTTTTCCAGTTTCTGACACTGACCTCAAGAAACGAATGCAGTTTGAGAGGCCAGGCTCTCAGCGTCTCTGTAAGTCCCTGATGTTCTTTTCTTTTTCCTGTTTTATTATTTTTCCTGTGTTTGTTGTAGTGACCTGAGGTTAGCTGGGCCATTATCTCCGTTCTAAGGGACAAGATGACCCCTGTCGGGAGCCTGATTTAACAAAGTTCTTGCATTACAGGCTCCAAGTACTCCACTACCCAGCCTCCACTTCCTGCCCCGGCTACTCCAGGAGTATCCGAATCTAGGAGATTCTGCCAGATTCCTACTCAAGTGCAGGAGGGCTTTTCCTTGCTCTTGGTCAAATCTCTGGCTAGTTGGTTCTTCAGCTGTTTCTGTCTCTGCTATTTTGCCCAACTCCTCTGGGTTGGCCACCTGTTCATAGCACTTTTCACTGTATTTCAGCCTAAAGATGCTTGGTTGTTTTTACTTTTAAACCATATTCTAAAATATGTTTGTGGTTATTTCCATAGGAACTAGGGAAGAAAGGGAGTAGTTAAACTTGCTGGCACAAATCGCCATCTTACCGTAGAACGGAAGTCTCGACATCCTTTTCAGAAACATACAATACTTACTAATACAATTTATAGTCCTGTTTATGGCATGCAAGTAAAAAACCCATGGAACTACTCGGCACTGTAGGAAATGAATGGTTTATTAAACTGTTCACTGTGCTGTAATCCTGGCTTAAGAATGATTAACTAACAAATCCATCATCTGGGGGAAAGCTGACTTGGCAGAGATTAATTCTTAAACTATTCTTATTTGGGGGCATTGATTGCTTTTATTTGGGAGAACTTCCAGAATTGTTTAAAAAACTGATTTATTTTTAATTAAAACAGAAAGAACCTGTGTTTTATGCCTGGCTATGGATGTGCTTTATACATTTTAACTGGTTTTTCTTTCTTAAATGGTGAAAAGGACCAGAATTCCAACAAGGAATTCTAAAAGTTCTGAAAGCTTTTCATCAGAATCAAAAGGGAGGTAGGCATATCAGGATTTGATTGCTGGCAGGTACCAGAATCAGCTTATGTTAACTGAGATCAAAAGGGGAATTTATTATAAGCCTATGATACAAGAGAGGCCCTCCCAGAATCTGCAAATATGCTGCTGCTGCTAAGTCGCTTCAGTCGTGTCTGACTCTGTGCGACCCCATAGACGGCAGCCCACCATAGGTGAAGCTAAAGAAGGTTGTCAGTTACAATGTATTCAGCTGCTCTTTACAGAAAACTAGATATAATGGACTTCTGCCTGACTCAGGTAACTGGAGGTCCATAGATAGGAAGAGCTTCCAGGTTGGTTATTGAAGTCATCACGTTTCTGTCAGCTCCTCACATGCCTTTCATACTACTGGCCTCAGTCCATGTACTGGTTCCCGTAACGGCACTGCCAACAGTCCATGAGGTTATAGCCGCCTGTGTTAGCCTGGGTTCCCAGAAACACTGATGTGTTGACACTTTATTTGAGACTGGACTGCGATTTGGGGAAGCAGGAGAAGGAAAAGGGGGGATGAGATGGGAAAGAGGAGAGAGCAGGTTCGAAGGGAAATTTTCGGAGAGGATGCAGCAGCTGCCATGTCTCAGGACCAGCTGTGTGAGTGCAGGAAGAGAGCAGAATTTATCAGCAGCTTCCTGACCCACATCTTCCACCAATCAAAGTCATTCTCATGGAACCTACCTCCCCCTCCCTTCCTAGTTCTGTCCCTAGGCTTCTCTAGGTGGCTCCTGATACAGCCGTGGTCCCCACAGATGCAGTAGGGCTAGAGCACAGACCCAGCAATCTCTCTTTGCCAGATGGCCCTGGGTATGTGACTTCTCCTCCTCTAACAATGACCCAGATCCATCATCTCAGGAACAGTGGACTGTAGCTAGGGTCTTGCTGCTCGGTAAGCAAGGCAAGTGTGTGCGTCTGGGATGGCACATAAACTGAGTCCAAAACATCACCCCCATCTGGGGATGTCTCTTCCAGAAGAGTAAGGAAACCTCTTTCCTTAAATCTCCCAACAGTTATCTTCTTCTGTCTTGTTGGCTCCACATGGTGGCCCCTTCTAACTCTGGACCAACACTTGTGCCCAGTAGGCCATAGTCATTTGACTCTGTATATGTGGGGTAGCTGTGCATATCAAAGTGAAGACTGAGGCAGTTACTAAAAGAAGGAAGGACTGATGCTAAGACAACCATAATGGTTTTTTCAAAAAAAGTCTTTGGAAACAGGAGCAAAAAAGAAAAAGATAACAAGATTCTGTGATCCTTCCTCATACACATCTGTATCATTCTCATTCCAAAGAGAATTTAGTGTCCAAGTCATAAAATATGACCTCTAATAGCGTGAAAGCTTAATTGTCCGAAATCTAGCCACACTCAAAGAAATGGAGTTTTTCCTTTGTACCCGGCTGGCCCAGCTAGAGTCCATGTCCTCTTTTGGACCAAATACAACTGCAGCCAAGGGGATGGGTTCACCTAAAGACTGTGTTTGAAACATACCCATGAAACAGCCATGTGAATGAGGGAACAAAATAATATTAATGCCATTCTTCAATAGAACCATTTTTATACATTTAAAGATAAATCAAATAAACTGTGTGTGTGTGTCTAACTTTGCCTAAACCTGACATCACTGACCCTATTCAACCTTTCTTGGCACTAACTCAGTGTGGCCAGTACCATTCGCTTGATGCTGGGCAATATCCTCCTTAGTTACTATTTGACCTATTTCCATTTTACAGATAGTGTCTTCATTCTTAAAAATTCCTAACTTAAAATTCTAATTGTTGAAGTGTCACTACTTTTTAGAATATCCAGTAAGTCACTTGCAGCCTGAGTAGCCAATTCATTGTGTAAATGTTGGTATTCTACCTTAAGCACACATTTCACTGGCTTTAGGTACATACTCAAATACCACCAGTACCCAAGTTGCCAACCAAAATGACACTCTAAGTCCTGTCACTTTTATAGAGACATAGTAATTGCATGAGCTAATATCAAGGAGCAGGAAGTTCATAGTGACCCATTAAAAACATGAAGTGGGAATCTAAGGACAGAGAAGTAGGAAGGAAATGATGGTGTCCTTCCATAAGTGAATGGCTCAACAAAGTTTGGCATATCAATATAATGGAATACTACTTAGCAATAAAAAGTAATGAGCTATCATGCTGAGAAAAGACTTGGAAGAATATTAAATTCATATTGCTAAGTCAAAGAAGTCACTATGGAAAGGCTACTGTATGTAGTTTGTTCTATAAACATACTCTATGTTTCTAGTTCTATGACATTCTGGAAATGGCAAAATTACAGAGAGAGTGAAAAGATGAGTGGTTACCAGGAATTTGGAGGCAAGAACGGATGAATAGGTGGAACATGGGGGATCTTTCAGTTTAGTTGCTCAGTCGTGTCCGACTCTTTGTGACCCGATAGACTGCAGCACTTGAGGCCTCCCTGTCCATCACCAACTCTCGGAGCTTGCTCAAACTCATGTCCATTGAGTCGGTGATACCATCCAACCATCTCAACTTCTATCATCTCCTCCTCCTCCTGCCTTCAATCTTTGTCAGCATCAGGGTCTTTTCCAATGAGTCAGCTCTTCGCATCAGGTGGCCAAAGTATTGGAGCTTCAGCATCAGTCCTTCCAGTGAACATCCAGGACTGATTTCCTTCAGGATTGACTGGTTTGACCTTGCAGTCCAAGGGACTCTCAAGAGTCTTTTCCAAAACCACAGTTCAAAAGCATTAATTCTTCGGTGCTCAGCTTCCTTCACAGTCCAACTCTCACATCCATACATAGCTACTGGAAAAAACCATAGCCTTGACTAGATGGACCTTTATTGGCAAAGTAATGTCTCAGCTTTTTAATATGCTGTATAGGTTGGTCATAGCTTTTCTTCCAAGGAGTGAGAGTCTTTTAATTTCATGGCTGCATTCACCACCTGCAGTGATTTGGGAGCCCCTGAAATCTTTAGGGGTATCTTGAGGGCAGTGTAACTACTTAATATAATACTATAATGATGGGGGCATGATAAACAATGGTCAAAACCTATAGAACAATAAAGGCTTTCCTGGTGGCTCAGTGGTCAAGAATCCACCTGCAATGCAGGAGCCATCCACAGGAGATGCGAGTTCAATCCCTGGGTTGGGAAGATCCCCTGAAGGAGGGCATGACAACCTACTGCAGTATTCTTTCCTGGAGAATCCCATGGACAGAGGAGACTGGCCGGCTACAGTCTGTAAGGTCGAAAAGAGCTGGACACAACTGAAGAGACTTAGCAGACACAGAGGCATAGAATAATAAAGCACAAAGAGTGAACCCTAATATAAATTATGTGCGTGCATGCTTAGTCAGTCAGTCAACTCTTTTCGACCCCATGGACTGTAGCTTGCCGGTCTTCACTGGAGTTGATTGCCATTCCTTTCTCCAGGAGATCTTCCCAGCCCAGGGATCGAACCCGGGTCATCTGCATTGCAGGCAGATTCTTTACTATCTGAGCCACTAGGGAAGCCCTAATATAAACTATGCTGCTGCTGCTAAGTCACTTCAGTTGTGTCTGACTCTGTGCGACCCCAGAAATGGCAGCCCACCAGGTTCCCCTGTTCCTGGGATTCTCCAGGCAAGAACACTGGAGTGGGTTGCCATTTCCTTCTCCAAGGCATGAGAGTGAAAAGTGAAAGTGAAGTCACTCAGTCATGTCCGACTCCTAGCAACCCCATGGACTGCAGCCTACCAGGCTCCTCCGTACATGGGATTTTCCAGACAAGAGTACTGGAGTGGGGTGCCATTGCCTTCTCCGAATATAAAGTATGGACATTAGTTAATAATAGTGTATCAATACTGGTTTATCAATTACACTAAGTATGCCCCACTAATGCAAGATGTTAATAATAGGGGCAGTGAGTCTGGAGGTGGGGATAAAGAATCTATGGAAACTTTCTACTTTCTGCTTAATTTTCCTGTAAGTCTAAAACTGCCTTAAAAACAAAGTCTGTGATTTAAAGAAAAAGAAAGAAATGAGAGAATGGAGGTAGCGAATAGTGAAGTTCTGTCGTTTGACCATGAAGAAAAAGAAAAGAACAGGGCAATCCTAGCCCCTCGCAGCATTTCCCTTGGATGTCTCTGTGTAGCAGTTAGGGTGTCTTCCTATTTCCCATCTCTTGGCAGCTGCACCCTTTCCTACCACATGACTCTTTTGGGGGAAGCCAGCCTCGATCAGGCACATTCTTTATGTGACTCCATCCCCCCTGGCTGTAGTTGGATTGGGCCAGGAGAGGACCCATTGCTCAAGTTGGACCAATTTAGAAAACTCAAAAATTTGGTCTCTCTGAATACAAATAGATCTGTAATGTTATTAACAAAAGTGACCCAGCCACGAACTGTTCTCAGAGAACAGATTTTGTATCTTTTAAAAACCAGAATTTGTTTCCTTGGGGATTTTGCCCAATCTGATTTAATAATCAAGGAAAGATTTTAATTCAGATCTCTGTAACATAAATTCCACAAGGATACAAATTCTATCTGCGCAGTCAGCTCTCATGTCCATGATGGCCATGATGGCCATGATGGTCATGATGATAATAATGAGAGGAGGAAGTCATTCAGTAAACCTGTCTAATCACCTGTAAAAGAGCATTTCCCCCTTTGTCTGTTCATAAAGGTCAGGAGGATGAATCAGGGCCTCTTTGTCCCTACCCCTCAAAGCTGTTGCTCTGTGTGTGAGTTATAGTTCACAATGTGTGCCAGAAGTCCGAGGCTCACCTGGATGCCTCTGATGGATGCTTGTGGCAAAAGTTCATGTCCACCTCTTTGTGACCCCATGGACTGCAGCATGCCAGACTTCCCTGTCCGTCATGAACTCCCATAGCTTACTCAAACTCATTCCCATCGAGTTGATGATGCCATCCAACCATCTCATCTTCGGTTGTCCCCTTCTCCTCCCACCTTCAGTCTTTCCTAGTATCAGGGTCTTTACCAATGAGTCAGTTTTTCACAGCAGGTGGCCAAAGTATTGGAGCTTCAGCTTCAGCATCAGTCCTTCCAAAGAATATCCAGGACTGATTTTCTTTAGGATGGACTGGTTGGATCTCCTTGCAGTCCAGGGGACTCTCAAGAGTCTTCTCCAACACCACAGTTTAAAAGCATCAATTCTTCGGTGCTCAGCTTTCTTTATAGTCCAACTCTCCATACATGACTGCTGGAAAAATCATAGCTTTGACTAAATGTACCTTTGTTGGCAGAATAATGTGGCAACAGTTAGGTTACCAGACAGGACTTGCTCTTGTTACAATGACATTGTTACACTCCTTAATATTCACTCTTCTCTTCTGAGGGCAGAGAGTGCTTCGTGATACACAATCTCTGCTCTTGGGTTTCTTATGAGGTAGGCAGGTAGAAGAAGTTGGGGAGTCTCAGTGTGTCTGAACAATAGCACATCCTTCCCCGCAGGGCTGCCTGTCTGCGCCCTCCCCCACGCAACGCCCCTGAGCTTCTGTGCATGGGTGAGCGAGCATCTTATGAGCTGAATGATAATTAGGAAAACCATTGAGAAAATGGGAGAAATATCTTGCAAATGAAAGGAAACTGAAATGTAAAAGGAAATTGAATCTTTACTTTTTAAAACAGGGAGGCAATCTTGCTTGCCACCCCTAAGACCCTCTTCTATTTTCCTTCTTCCCGGTCCATGCACACCCTTTATCCTTTCTTAGGCCCCCATTCAGATTTTCTGAGCCAAGTGAATACTGTTTCAAACAGCTCTGTGGTTTCCATAGGTGTCATGAAAATGACAACGTGGCTGCTAGACATCTGATGATTTAGGACAAGTTCTAGCCTAAGAGCTGTCGATCTGCTTCCTCTGGCAGCCCACTGCGTGCAGAAGGCTGGGGGTCATTATTTTATTCCACAGACTTGCAGAGGCTGTCAGTCAAGTGATACGGCATTAAATTACTTGTCTGAAGTCGCTAATGAATGAGAGAAGGTGGCCCGAGGCAGGTCCTGCTTTCCTGTACTGTGGGACCCTGGAGAGATAGCGTTTTACCAGTTTACCTGATATAACTCCTCCCTCTAATCCAGGTCACTCTTTCTGGAGCTGTGTGATCACTCACCCAATCCCCAGCATAGTGGTTTAACTCCTGCTTCCCAAAAGGTAACATGCATACACATCACCCAGATCTCGTTAAAATGCAGATTCAGGTTCAGGAAGTCTGGGGTGGGCTAATGATTTCTGCACATCTAAGAGACGGTGCTGTTGCACAGTCCATACCTTGAATAGCAAAGGGCTTTGTTCATCAGAACTGAGCGTGCCATCTTACAACAGCCTGCTTCTGCCAACAGATATGAGAACAGAAACACATGTGCCTTTACGGATTTTCCAATCTCATCACCTCCATAAAGGAGAAGGGAAATAGAAATGCCGGTGCTGAGGCCTCTATCACGCCCTCAGCATGGGACCAAGCTGCCAGCGTCTAATTATATTATCTTAGTTGATCAGAATCTGAGCAACTTGAATAAGAAAGTGATTCAGGAAACCTTGGTGTGTGAGTCCCGCCTCTGTCTGACATTGTGTTGCCAAGGTGACTCAACAGGATGGAGATGCCAGATTTGGGAGGAGGGGTCCTCATGAGAGACTGAGGGCTTAATGCAGATTGCAGGAAAACCCAACTCTGAGAAAGACCTGCCCAAAATAGACGTGTGCTGTTGCAAATCAGTAACCACTGCTCTTCATGGTATAAGAATAGGTTGGAAACCTCTCTGGTGACTCATCAGCCTCCATTGTTGCCAGAAGTTATCTCTAGCTCAGGCTGGGCAACTAGGCACTGCCTGATAAAGGGAAACATCCCTGCAAGGTTTTTCTCCAGGATGTCCTGGATCTGAGAAAGGAGCAGCTTGTACCCACCAATCAGGTGGTCCAATGGACCTGCACCATCCCCCCGGCCCTGGGATGGCCTTTCTGAGGTCATGAGACCTAGATGAAGCAGTCACAGGCCCCTACGCCTTCTATTCTAGGTCCCACACATTGAGGACTATGAGTGGTGAGTATGAGGCCGTCCAAAGCCAGGTGGAGACCCACTGCACTGGGATGCTTAGCCAAGTGGTTAAGGACCCATAGTCAGCAAAATTGCACTCTCCAAGCACCATAGGGCTGGCCTCATCACTAGGGTCCCAGTGTGGGTTTCTCTGTTTGGATCAGAGGCCTTGGGAGATTTTTTAGCTGGCAGGGTCACTAGCAGGAAAATATCCCTCTCCATACTCACACTTCTGCTCTGCTCTGACCATTGTGCATCACAGACCTGCATCTTCCAAGATAGAGCTCCTGTCGCCTGAAGAAAGTAAAAGTAGACAATTAAGACTTGTTTTTAATGATTTCAGGTCTTCTGAAATGTTTACTTCTCAGCAAAGCGTTCCTAACCCCCAAGCTCCTACCCAAGAATTTACCAGAGCAGAGATGTTTCTTTGCATTGTTGAAGGGTTAGCATGAGGATTACCCATGTCAGCTGGTAACGTATTCTGAGGATCTGCTCTGGGTATGACATCCTGTTAGGAGCTGTGAGAAATAGCAAAGGTGACACCTCCATGTGTACTCTCTGACGTGGCACAGGACTTGTGCATTCTAAAAAAATAATAGAAAACAATATCTGGCACATTAGAGTTTATAGAGCCCTATCATGTAAATTTTGTTATTTATTGCAACCAACCTGTAGTAAAAAATTATCTTCTGCACTTTGTAGATGAGAAAAATGAAGATCTCAGAAAGGCTGAGATCATTTTTCAAAACGAAGTACGTGTTTGGAAGTGAATTTGGGGTTAAACTCAAACTTCAGGGTCTTGTCTGTCGTCACAGTGCTCAGTGCCACTTTGGCCCCGTTAGAGTTAGAGAGGGAAGGGAGATGCCTTTTCTCAGATCTGTTTCCCCTCTCCTAGGAGAGTCCTGAGTGTATGTATCTGGTTGATGGTGAGCCTTCCCTACGCTCTTTCCTCTTTCTTCCACCGTCCCCCTATTCTCCAAAAGCCCAGAATCCGCTTATACTAAGCTCATGGCCTCTAACAATGCGTTTCTCCCTCAAACATACCCCTGGTCACCCAAGGACTTCATCTTGGCGCAGCCACATTCACTTCCCTTGCTTCAAGGATAATGAAGCAGAATTCCTGGTGTGTAGTGGGGTGAGCCATATGAGAGAGGGACTACGTCACACCTTGCATTGGAGCCATTTTGAGCCAGTCACAACTTTGTCACAATCTATTCTCTGCTAAATTACTTCATCAGGGTCTTCCTTGTCTTGCCAATGGATTGTCTGTGCACAGCATGCCAGGTATAGGTTGTGTCTTTAAAAATATATATAAATTTGGCTGCACCAGATCTTACTTGCAGCACATGGGATCATCAGTCTTCATTGTGGCATGCAGAATCGTTAGTTGCGGCATGTGGGATCCAGTTCCTAACCAGGGATTGAACCACAGGCCCCCTGCTTTGGGAGCACAGAGTCTTAGCCCCTGGACCACCAGGGAAGTCCTTGGATTGTGTCTTATTTTTCCTATTGCTCCAGCTCCTAGCAGAGCTTCTTGTAGAGTCAGGATTTGATTATGACAGTTAGAATAACCCAGAATCATTAGGAAAATCCTGGAAATTCCCGTCATAAAATGTCCTGCAGGATTCTCTTTGGTAGACAGAAGAAAACTTGCGGAGCACAGACTCTACTCTGCCCTTTGGAAATTCAGTGACAGGGGCTTTACTGGGCTTGGGAGGTGAAGGGTTTCTCAGAGAAATGTTTAGCTCTATCCCCTTTTGGAGTCTTACTCCCTCACCCCTCTTGCCCAGTCTCAGCTTGGCTTATTCCATCAGGTTCTGGACCAAGAGAGAACCAAGGATGAAAATTCTCACTCCATTCCCGCCCAAGAGGTGTTGGTTCCACACATTTGGGTGGAGCCCAGTTATGTGCATTTTGAAAGGCACTCCAGACAACTGTGACTCAAATGGTCCCCACACCACAGTTTGAAAAAAGCATTGTTTTAAACAGATATTTGGTACCGTTTCTGAAGGAATCTGGTCACGCTTCAGCTGGCAATCCAGAAAGGCATTTCTGGGTCATACTAGGACCATTCTATGGGAAGATGATGCTTCTGGTTCATCCCAGAGTCACAGTGGACAGCTGGAGATGCACCAGGCTTTCTCCAGTCTACATGAGAAGATTCACACTTCCTTCCCCACCCAACCAATTTATTGTTTCCTACGTGTCAGTCCCTGTGTTGGGCCTTTCAGGTCGGTAGGGTTAATCTTCACAATAATGCTATGGGTTATTCCCCCAGTAGAGATGATAAAACAGGTCTAGAGAGGTTCAGACATTTGTCTCAACCCAATGCGAGAGTGGCTGGGTTGAGATGTTCCTCCAAGCAACCTAGTCCATCCAAGCAACACCATCCATCCTCCTCCTAAATCAAACAGGTCTGGGATTGGGGAGCAAGGCAGATCCATGGGATTTCTTTCTACTTAAAGACATTCCATCCCCCACTGTTACTGCTCTTCCATCCTGTGATCTAGCTGCGATCTTCCGCTCCTTTGCACGTTTACTTTCAAAGAACTAAAATAAAAGCTAAGGAAGAAGTCCAGTGGGATGGAGGGGAGCTGGAGCATTTGTGTGCAGGGCTGGATGAGCTTGCCCATCTGCTATGAACTTTGCTCTTTGCCCTGCTCACCAGGCTGACCTCAGGGAACACAGGCAGCCCCTTGCCAGGGCCAACCAGGGCCAGGGGCAGTGGGAACACGAGCTCAGACCACCTCGTGT
This sequence comes from Bubalus kerabau, assembly GCF_029407905.1. Taxonomy (NCBI): domain Eukaryota; kingdom Metazoa; phylum Chordata; class Mammalia; order Artiodactyla; family Bovidae; genus Bubalus; species Bubalus kerabau. The sequence goes on from NC_073641.1 coordinate 13,202,608, forward strand.
TGGTTTATTGGTTTTGTTGAATATGTTGATTTTGGCAGAATCTGACCTGTTTTATCCTGTGTGTAGCGTTTGTCCACATCTTCAAGTCAAAAAAGGGAGGAAGCAGAAATGAAGGGTCAGCAGAGAATACACCAGGAATTAGGAATTAGTGCAGAATCTTTAGGACAGACCCACAAGCTATGTACAGATTCTACGTAAATTAGTAAATTTATAAATAAATTTATTATAAATTAATAACATCATGGGAGTGTTTTCCCTACAAAATTCAAGGCATAGAGCATCAAGTTTGTATTAGACATACCTAATGCTCATCATGCTTCTGCCACTGTTTGAGTGAGTTACTTAGCCTCTAGGTCTTAGTTTCTCAGATTTTATTTTTAATTAACGTATTTGTCCATGCCCGGTCTTAACTGTGGCACTCAGGATCTCCAGTCTTCAGACGGCACCCAAGATCTTTAGCTGTGGCATGTGAATTCTTAGTTGTGGCATGTGGTATCTAGTTCCCTGACCAGGGATCGAACCCAGGCCCTCTGTACTAGAAGTGTGGCGTCTTAGCCACTGAGCACCAGGGAAGTCCTTCTCAGATTTTGAAAGATATTGTCCATATTATTATGGACAATAATATCTGCTTGAAGGAGTGAGCTGTGAGGATGGGAATAATGTATAAGTGGTATCTCAATAAATGGTAGATAACATTGTGGTAACTACTCTAGAACTCATTTTCCAGGTTAATGGAGTGTCCGAGGATGAACCAAATCATGTGAAAGGTATGTATAGACTTCTGGTCATCCAGATTTTGAAAATAACAATACAGAGCTTTAATGTGTATATTCTTCTGTGAACTCAAAACACCCCACAAGTAGTAGGAATTTTATATCAATTATTTCATTTGATCCTCATAACAGTCCTGTGATGGATGATAGATATTATTTTCTTCCCTTCACAAATGGCTTTGATAAGGATTAGTGCGATTAAATGGTTTACCCTCAGACTCATGTGCCTGCCTTCTAAAACTAAATTCAGCGATTATGCCACCTGACCACTCTAAAATGTATGTATTCATCTCTGAAATGCTCAGTGAAAATACATGCACTCTTCTCTTTCATAATCACTTATTAGGAAATTGTATTCCCAGGATGGAAAGAAAGATTATTCAGATCATACAGAAATTCAGCAAGCGGAGTGGGATTTTTTTTTCAAAGGAGACTTTATTAGTGTGCGGCAAGGACAGCCCAAGGAGCTCAGGAGAAGGCCTGGGCTCTGCTACTTTGGCAAGTTACTTGACCTTGTTAGTTCCCCAAGTTCAGAATTGAGAATAAGAGTCTTAGCTTCATGGTGTTGCTGTGGCCATTAAAATAGATTATAGATGACTGCCTGGCAAAGAAATGCTCTGGAGACATTGATTTCCTCTCCCTCACGTGTTAGATCGACACATGTCTACCTGATGAAGTCTGGTAACTGAAGCCCAGAATTCAGAAGCCTTCTCCTGCCCCCAAACCAGATACAGTGAGTACTCGTTATGGGTGGCCGAGTATCTCGACAGTTCTCGGCCTTGGCTGTCCTGAAGCAAAGCCATTCCTGGAAGGGGACTCTGAAAATACCTTGGCTTCTGTAAGCAGCTTGATTGCCTGCCTTTGCTGTGTAAGGGTGATTGCCAGGAAGGGTGCTAATGAGATCCAAATGTTAGAGCGGCTTGTCTGCTCTGGATGACTCGGATGCTGGTAACTAATAGATAGATGAGCACTTAAGTTCAAGCTTAATGCGAACACGTTCTCGCCTAAGAACAAGACTGGGACCATTAGCTCACAGCACGCAGGCTCTGAGCCTCTGTGAAATGATTGCAGGGCTCACTTGGTATTCCCCTCAGGGCAGCGATGAGTCCTGAGTCTCATTACCCACTGTTGAAGCCTCGTTCCTCTGGCCCTACCTGCCTGCGCATGGGAGCAATTCTCAAAGGTAGGAGGGGAAAATCCATTGATTCAAAGGATGCAAGTCTTCCCTGCTAGCATTCAGTTCTTGGCAGACAAGCTAATTTTTGCTGTCTCTGTGTGCTTGTGTGTGTGTGGCTATGTGTGCAAACTCACCAGGTAACCGTAAAAGAATATTGCTTTCACGATCACCTCCTTCTGTGTGACCCTGATGTAGAGCACGCTGTGAGGATCCACTTATGTGAGGATTATTAGCAAAGGCCAGGCTGTCTGTGACTGTCAACTCAGACTCATTTACTACGAGGTCTGTGGGTTTGGCCGTAGCTTCCTGGCTTATAAAATTTGAGTTCTTGCTGCGCTCCACCCTCCTGATTTTGATGGAAAAATATCCAGTTGTTTGGGTTTGATTTTTATACATTCCAATTTGATCATATTTCAGGTAAAGATGGTAGTCAAATGATGGCCAAACTCTGAACTGCCTTAAACCAGGAAGGACACAGTGGACCAAGAAGGGCCGTGTTCCCTGGTACCTTCTTGGAATTTGGTCTACTTCCCTATCATAGGAACCATAGTATCTGCCCTCCTCATCAGCCTGTGACCCTTACCACTTTCTGAGACCAGCCTAGGAGGTGTCCCCACTTTGTCCTGAACCTGATGGTCTCAGTCATAACCAAACTCCTCTCTCTTATGCACTTTCTAGGGGGAGGCTGCTAAACACCGAGACACAGTGTGGCTCTTGCTGCTGTGACAGATTCAAATGGACTTAATGACCTAACACAAATATATCATTTTCCAGTTCTGGAGATCAGAAGTCCACTGAGCTAAAATCAAGCTTTGGCAAAGCTGCCTTCCTTCTGAAGGTGCTAGGGAAGAATCCGTTTCATTGTTTTTTCCAGCTTCTGGAGGCCATCCATGTTCCTTGGCTCATGGTCCCCATCTTCCATCTTCAAAGCCAGCAAGGTTTGGCCGAGTCTCTGGTCGTGCTGCCATCTCCCTAGTTCTCTCTCCCCATCTCCCCTTTCTGTTTATAAAAGCCCTTCTGATTATGTTGTGCCCACCTGGATAGTGCAGGAGAATCTCCCCATCTCAAGGTCAACCGATTATCAACCTTAATTTTATCTACAACCTTAATTCGTCTTTACCACATAACATTACATATTCCTAGGACCTGGGGACAAGATTGAGGATACCTTTGGGAGCATTTTTCTGCCAACCATGTGTCTCTCTTTCTACAAGGTGGAGGGTGTACAGGGCCATTACTAGAAGTAGGCCTGGCCAGGGGCTGGGCTTCCAGCAGCCACACCCTCTGAACTGCCCCCTCCTGGCCGTTGGTGACCATTCGTGATCCACTTCCCTTGGCTGTCTTCCCAGGCATGTAGTCTGAATCAACTTTTGGGGATCCCAGTGTTCTCTCTCTTTCAGATGACATAAGTTCTTTATTCTCAGCCATCATCTTGTGACCAGTTCACCAGACTTTATCTTGGATGAAAATTTCAATTTGGGGAAACATGGATTGAGATATGCTCTCTAGGGCTTTAAACATTAGCTGACTGTTAACAGCTAACAGCAATCAGTGTTTAAAGTGCCAGCCCTGACCTAGGCTTGGGGATGCTGGATCTCTGCAAAGGTTTGTGCTGAGCCTCCTCACCAGTCCCTGGGATGGGCCCAGCAATGGTAGCATTTAATTCTCTGACCACAATCTTGACCTAAAGATAGGTATACGACCCAAGCTAGGTGTGGTAGGGACACTGATGCTTGTCGAACATTCTAAGTCCTCTCTCACTTTCCTAGGCACCTTGTAGTTTGGCAGGGCCATGGGGCTATTTCTGGCCAAAGAAAGGAAGAGGACATGATGTTGGTTACCTTTGAGCTGATGCAGTGAAAAACTCGTGCCATATCTCTAGTTCTTTTTCTTCTGCTGCTGCAATAAAAAAATCTTTAATCCCAGGTTGTGCAGCTACAAAACGGTGGAGTATCCATTCTCTAGTGACACATATGGGATATGTAGTGTGAATAAAAAATAAACTTGGGTGTTGAGCCTATGATTTGGGATTGATTATTACCATAGAGTCGCAAGCCTGTGCTGACTGATGCACAATCCTATAAGAGTTCTGAGACTTCTCAGAACTCTCAGGGAAGACTTAGCCTCCCACTTTCTCTGGCCTCAATAGTACATTTTGAGATATTTTGAACTTGAAACTTCCTACGGCCCTGGTACTACATGAAGCGAGGGTCTCTCTGAAAAGGAAAGCAGTCGGATGCAAGCAGAATGAAGAGAAAGAATGCTGTCAGCCTCTTTCAAGTCCTTGCACACGCTTGAACACAAAAGCTGTTTGACCCTTTGACTCTCAGTGATGTGAGAAAGACATCACCATTTTTGCTCAAGCTAATCTGAATTGTGTTTCCGTCCTCTGCAAGGGCCAGAGTCCTCACAATCACAACCCTTTCTTTTGACTGACTCATGTGGCAATCTAGAATTATCTCTTTTTTTCTTTTTTTTTTTGTATTCTCAATGACCCTTCCCACAGGAAGCAAGACTCCAGTATAGCAAAGTAGGGCCAGCCCTCAACACAATCAGCTGCCCTTAAAGACTATAATTCTTCTATACTCTATCTGCCTGTCCCCCCGTTGAAGTCTAGTTATGTCCTCCTCTTCCATTTCCTGAGAAGAAAGGGTATGTTGACAGTCAAGAGCAGGGAGACAATATAATCATCATGTCACTAAAGGGAAAAACTCACTACTGAGCAAAAATAAAACAAAGGGAAAGTGCATATTGATGATGTCAATGTACAGAGGGAAAGGGTGAGGAGAAAATGGTGTCACTCTTGTTCTACAATGACACTCTCTCTAAGCGCTGGTTGCCTTCACAGGTTTCCCAATTTTCTGTGTGGGCCTTTGGGAAAACATCCAAAGGTTTTGTGGTTTTACCCAGTAGAGATGATGAATGTGCAGAGACTCATCCACAGCCTTTCTTTTGTTTCTTGGATGAGCCAGGAGGGAGGCCTGAAGGAGACCACTGCTTGGAATGAGGTTAGGCTCTGTGGCCAGGGAATTGCCCCAAGCTGACAGGCCCACTGAAGGGTCAAACCAGCAAAGCTGACCTCCAGCCCATCCTTTCACCAGTGGTGCCAAACCCTGACCAGCTGCCTAGGCTGGGCTGAGCTGCACTTTGATGTGACCTGAGCTGATCCCGACTCCCCACAGTCCTAACACATGATTCCCCAGAAGCATCCTGAAGTGACCAAATAGAATCTCCGAACTCAGAAACAGCCTGTGGCCCAGAGGCAGAAGACGGAGAATTTCTTCAACTTTAAGCACAACTGTGAGTCGGTGGACAAAACCGAGTCTTTACCAAGAGTCCTTCTGGCACGAACTCAGGAATTCAATAAAATGGGTAGGAGGGATGGTGTGGCACTGAGCACAGGAAGTCAACTTCCAGTTTTCAAAACCTCCCTTGGTAACTGAATTTCTCTTTAGCAAGAGAACATATATGCACATTCCTGTGTGACACATTCCTGACCTGAAATGATCATTAGAAGATTGGGAATCTCATGTTCTTAATCATAATGGCCTCTGGTGGAGAGTCTACAGGAAGTTTTCTCCCTCCAACTTACCAAAGTTAGAGTACATTAACACATATTTCAAAAGGACTTGTTTCTCTATTGGAAGGGTTACTATTAGGGGGTCACGTCTAAACAGTACTTGGATGAAAAGAAGTTGGCTATGATCGACAGTATTCCCTTAAATTATACTTCCATTGCATTTTGTTGTTGTTGTCATTGTTAATATTTAGTTTTATTTATTTATTTGGCTGCACCGGGTCTTAGTTGTGGCACATGGGATCTTGATCTTCACTTCCAGCTCTTAGTTGTGGCATCTGGGATCTGGTTCCCTGACCAGGTTTCGAACTCAGGCCTGCTTCGTTGGAAACATGGAGTCTTAGCCACTGGACTACCGGGGAAGTCCCTATACTTCTCATGACTCTTGATAATTATAATGTCAAAGATATACCATATTTATTATTGCCAAAGTATGAAGGTCCCTATGAACTTTTATTTAGACAATTATAGAGTTGCCTATATGAAGGGATCATCCAGCCTACATGCTCAGCAGCATTTCCCAGGGACAGTCCTTCGCCACCACCTGTCACTGCTTCTAGGGGTGGTCTGTGTCGATATTGCCGGAGCCCTGTCACATCAGCTCAGCCCACCTCTGATTTCAGCCATGTCCAAACCAGACTCACTTTGAGGTCGTTGGTGCCCCCACGTATTCCCACGTCTGTTCATGACCCTCTCCCAGGCCATTTACTGTGCAAACGCAGCCCAGAAGTAGGGGTTTGCCCTGGGGGTGACCTTCAGTCAATGTGAAGGTGGACTCTGGGTCTGTGTTGCAGCCTACCCTCTTTCAGGTGGATGTTTCTGGGGCTTTCTCTGCAATTCTCAGGGCTTTGGATGATGCTCATTGATATCGTGGAGAAGGCAATGGCACCCCACTCTAGTGCTCTTGCCTGGAAAATCCCATGGATGGAGGAGCCTGGTGGGCTACAGTCCATGGGGTCGCAAAGAGTCAGACACGACTGAGCGACTTCACTTTCACTTTTCACTTTCATGCATTGGAGAAGGAAATGGCAACCCACTCCAGTGTTCTTGCCTGGAGAATCCCAGGGACGGCGGAGCCTGGTGGGCTGCCGTCTATGGGGTTGCACAGAGTCGGACATGACTGAAGTGACTTAGCAGCAGCAGCAGCATTTATATCGGGTCTTCCTTTCCAATTTCACTACCCCTACCCCCTTCTCTCTCTTATTTTATTACTAGGAATCATCTCCGAATAAATAGCTTGCATTCAAGCACTTGCTTCAGGCTCTAATTTTGAGGGAGCCCAAACTGAAATACAGTTCGTTCCATGGAAGTGGTTATGAATATGGACTTTAGAAATAACACTGCCTGATACTAGCTAAGTGACCTTGGTTGAGTTTCCTCACTTCTGTGCCTTAGTTTTCTTCATCTGTACAACGGGGATCATAATATTATGTACACTTTAGGATTATTAGGAGGAGTAAACATTTTAAAAGGAATTAATGCAGTGTTCAGCCCATGTTAAGTGTTTCCGTATATGGGTTTACGCATACATAAAACAACAGTCATTGTTTAAGAGCTTTTCTAGGGTGAAATAGAATCTATCACCCCAGCAGTTTCATTCAGTAGACAAAAATGGCCAGAAGCTTCAGGTCATAGCAGTTTAATGGATTAGAAATGAGGAGGATGGGGAAGGAATTAAGTTCCCTGAGGATTCTTCAATCACTAGGTAAATCATTTTTCTGGGTCTGGCTTTCTCCTAAGTAGTAAGGCTATTAAAAACAAAACAAATGTACAGTGATGAAGCAAGTACTGTTGATTATTTTAATTAGTCTATAAATGAATGACAGTTAGTTGTCACAAAACTACTGATGGAAATGGTACTTAACACAATTATGTTCACCTTTTCATTTCTTCTCTTTTTAGAAGCAGGGTCATAAATGTCAGAAAACAATACCTAGCCTCTGACAATCTGAGTTTAATACTGTAAATGTTCTGCTGATCACATCCATCCCCTCTTTGATACAGAGCCCACCATTATGCTTAGGTTTAGCCTGCAAGGATAAAAAAAAAGTTTCAAGGGAAGTGATAAAAATCAGAGTCCGAGAGGCCACAATGGCTATTGCTGGGGTCAGGGTGGCAGGTTTTGTGTGTGTGACAAGGAACACAGGGAAAAACACTGAATTGTAGTTGCAGGCTCCCACCAGCCCTTTCCTCTCCCCCGCCTTCATGAATATATCACTCGGTTTCCAAGGCCTCTTTCCTCCAAACGTGGTCCAGGGACCAGCAGCACCGAGGCATCAGGGAGTTCCATAGACCAAGGAGATCTCAGGCGCACCCAGTGCTGCTGAACCAGAATTTGCTTTTCAACAAGATCCCCAAGTGCCTCCAAGTGCATTAAAGTTTGAGAAGCTCTATCTACAGAAGCTAGTTACCAGCTCCCAATTTATTCTGCTTGGGATAAATGTCCGTGTCTTCGCATGTTTTGCCCCAGAAAGACTGAGGCAGAAATTGAGAGTAGATCAGGTGACTTTTTCATGTGGGAAGGAGAGAAGGGGAGAGAATTAATACATTCAAGGGCAGTGGGTCAGAGAGAGCAGGGCTGCTGACAGGGGGACTTCAGGTGGCGGTGTGTACAGAGCCTCTCTGGAAAGTTGTACCTCTGATGTGTGTTACATCCATTCTTTTCAGCTATTCAAAGTGGCATTTAGTAAAACTGCTACTTTCGCCTTAATTCTGGAAAAAAAAAAAAAAAAAGCAGCTGCAAAGGGTAATACTGCCAATATTTATGTGCAGTTTGTAAGTGTACAATTTTACTATTGTGTGGATCACAATAAACTGTGGAAAATTCTTCAAGAGATGGGAATACCAGACCACCTGACCTGCCTCTTGAGAAACCTATATGCAGGTCAGGAAGCAACAGTTAGAACTGGACATGGAACAACAGACTGGTTCCAAATAGGAAAAGGAGTACGTCAAGGCTGTATGTTGTCACCCTGCTTATTTAACTTATATGCAGAGTACATCATGAGAAACTCCAGCTGGGCTGGAAGAAGCACAAGCTGGAATCAAGATTGCGGGGAGAAATATCAATGAGCTCAGATATGCAGATGACACCACCCTTATGGCAGAAAGTGAAGAAGAACTAAAGAGCCTCTTGATGAAAGAGGAGAGTGAAAAAGTTGGCTTAAAGCTAAACATTCAGAAAACTAAGATCATGGCATCTGATCCCATCACTTTATGGCAAATAGATGGGGAAACAATGGAAACAGTGTCAGACTTTATTTTTTTGGGCTCCAGAATCACTGCAGATGGTGACTGCAGCCATGAAATAAAAAGATGCTTACTCCTTGGAAGAAAAGTTATGACCAGTGTAAATAGCATGTTAAAAACCAGAGACATTACTTTGCCAACAAAAGTCTGTCTAGTCAAGGCTATGATTTTTCCAGTAGTCACGTATGGATGTAAGAATTGGACTAAAGAAAGCTGCTGCTGCTGGCTGCTAAGTCGCTTCAGTAGTGTCCGACTCTGTGCGACCCCATAAACAGCAGCCCACTAGGCTCCTCTGTCCCTGGGATTCTCCAGGCAAGAATACTGGAGTGGGTTGCCATTTCCTTCTCCAATGCATGAAAGGGAAAAGTGAAAGTGAAGTCGCTCAGTCGTGCCCGACTCTGAGCGACCCCATGGACTGCAGCCCACCAGGCTCCTCCGTCCATGGGATTTTCCAGGCAAGAGTACTGGAACTGTGGTGTTGGAGAAGACTGTTGATAGTCCCTTGGACTGCAAGAAGATCCAACCAGTCCATCCTAAAAGAGATCAGTCCTGGGTGTTCATTGGAAGGACTGATGTTGAAGCTGAAACTCCAATACTTTGGCCACCTGATGTGAAGAACTGACTCATTGGAAAAGACCCTGATGCTGGGAAAGATTGAAGGCAGGAGGAGAAGGGGATGACAGAGGATGAGATGGTTGGATGGCATCACCAACTCAATGGACATGAGTTTGTGTAAACTCTGGGAGCTGGTGATGGACAGGAAGGCCTGGTGTGCTGCAGTCCATGGGGTCACAAAGAGTCGGACATGACTGAGCAACTGAACTGAACTGAATTTTACTATCATAGGTTTTAAAAAAGTGTCCCTGATAAAGTTGAAGGCTTCTTTGTTCTCCCTGGTCCCATTTTCCTCTCTATTTCCTAGAATCAACCATTGTCATAACCTGATGTCAGTCCAGTCTGTTTATACATGCATATTTCTAAATAGTATGAAACATGTTTTTATGTTATTTATCTTACGGAAGTATTATATTGTACAAACTCTAAATAATATACCTATATCAGCTAAGTAACATTTTGGTCAAAAAATGACAAAAACTGATTTTCTGATGTAGCCCTAGAACAGAGTAATCACCCTTCCTAGTTGCCCAAGATTGACTTTTCCCTAGTTGTCTTAGCTTAATTTTTAATAGTACCTACTGTCACTCTCCAAGCGCCCCACTTTGAGTGATAAATAGTGATATCCTGTTCTAAAGACAGTTCCAAAAAGGAAGAAATAAGTGTTTCAGTAGCGGTATGGTGAGGATTGAGGGTCCAACTTCCTAATGTTTTTAAGAACTACCTTTAAGAACATACTGATATAAATGACTGAGTTCTGATATGTTTGCTTTAAAGTGAAAGTGAAAGTGAAGTCGCTCAGTCGTGTCTGACTCTTTGCGATCCCATGGACTGTAGCCTACCAGGCTCCTCCCTCCATGGGATTCTCCAGGCAAGAGTACTGCTTTAAAGGCAGACAATAACAAATAAATCACCCTCTACGTTTTTCTTGGCTCTTTGGTGGAACCATGAGCACGCAGACAGCAGGCGAATAGAGTTGTAATGTGACAGCGATTGGCAGCCAACCTCCCTCCCCCTCTTTCATAGGCCATCAGGATGAGTTTGTCTGAATTTTCCTCCTGAAGGTTGTCCTTGATGTTATGTACTGTAACTAGAATTTATCTCAATAATAACAGGAGAAAATAAAGGTGCTCACATAGTATAATGGGTCCTGGGTCCTGCAATCCCACAGGAATGGCCTTGGAAGTATGATTTGGTTTTGGGGGCCAGGATGAAACCAGGAGTGGGCTGATCCATGAGTCTGTAATGTGGGAGTTGTGAGAACTTTTGCCGTAACGTGGGCCACTTATTCCTGTGAGTTGCCAACAACTTAATTTTATACAAACTCTATCTTCCTTCTCATATTGGGGAAAGAGATACACTGGCGTCACTTCATAAATATGACCTTACTCATTATCACAATACACTTTCCCAAAACCTGGAAAGGGCAAAAACACCTCTTGGAAACTCATGACAATTGATGTAACATCATCATGTTCTCTTGGAAACAAGACACTTCAGACTATTTTGGGCTAAGGAATGTAAATAGACAGTGTTTCAAACAGAAACATCCCCAACTTTCTGATATCCAAAATAACAACTTTGCACCAGGCCTTATATCTGGGGGGGCTTCTGGCAACAAAGAATTTCAGAGTGGAATCGCAAACCACAGTGATGAACTACAGAATCAAAATAGCACAGTTTCAGCTATTTGGGGCATACTTTTATTCCATAGAGGTCAACATAATGAAGATGTTTGGTCATTTTCTCAAGCCAGGCTCTCTTCAAGAAGTTAGTGTAGGCAGGACTGGGTCAGAGGATAGGTGGGAAAATCAACAATTAATTGATGAGCAAATATTTATTGAGTGGCTATTGTGTGCAGGGCAAAGCACAGTGCTTATGTACACAGAGCATTAGGTCTACCGGCTCTACCACTTACTAGGCAACTTACTTTACCGCTTTCTGTCCGTTCTCTACTTTAATATGAGGCTAATAACAGGACTTGCCTCATATATTTGTTGTGAAAATTAAAAATTTAGTCATTTATAAACTAAGTTAACTAGGCATTTATAAAGTAAGTGGCACAGAGCAACCATTCAAATGTTAGAGGAAATAACATATCTGCACATAAAAATACAACCGCCAAAAGAGGGCATATGATAAATATGGAAGGGTAACTACAGCAACCTGAGTGAGAGGATCTCTGTGAATTAGCGCAGAGGACTTCCTACTGGAGGATGTAGGGTTTTACTGGAGTTTTGACACATAGGTGGGAGAGGAGCTCGTTGAATGTATCTTGGTGAGCTGCTGCTGCTAAGTCGCTTCAGTCGTGTCCGACTCTGTGCGACCCTGTCCCTGGGATTCTCCAGGCAAGAACACTGGAGTGGGTTGCCATTTCCTTCTCCAGTGCGTGAAAGTGAAAAGTGAAAGTGAAGTCGCTCAGTTGTGTCCGACCAGGGTACAAATGTCCCATATTCAAGAGAGGAGAAGATGCAATAAACAGGCCATTCTGGGCTGGAACAGGAGGTTCGTGCAGGGGAGACATGGGAGGAAAGGGGGGAAGTGGTTTAAAACTGGTTTAGTAGAAGCTTAGATTTTGGCCAAAAAGGCTTTGATTGCCTTGGTGTAAGTGGTGCTTTTGGAAGCATCACAGGACAGAGGCTGGTTTGCCAGCCTTAAGGATGAAGACCCACTGCCCTGAGGCTTTTTCAGTACAGCAGGGGTCAAGGGTGAGGGTCTGAAGCAGGGTTGTTGTTTAGTTGTGAAGTCATGTCTGACTCCTTTGTGACCTCATGGACTGTAGCCTGCCAGGCTCCTCTGTCCATGGGATTCTCCAGACAAGAATACTGGAGTGGGTGGCCATTTCCTTCTCCCGGAGATCTTCCTGACCCAGGGATTGAACCCAAGTCTCCTGCATTAGCAGGCAGATTCATTACCACTGAACCACCAGTGAAGCCTGAAGTGGGGTAAGGCAGCCGAAAAAATAAGTCTTCTGTGGATTCAGCCAGACATGAGCGGCCTCTGCTAAACTTGTGCTGACTGGCCCCTAGGGCCTTCTGGTGCTCAGGGAAGGACAAAAGCCAGTGTCTTGCCTGGGTTGCTAGAAAGAAGCAGTCTTCATAAAATGGTGCTCAAACTTTCTTTTTTGTATTAGGCAAGAATATCATCAGAATGGTGATGCTTATTCATCATGAAACAAAAGTTTAATACCTACTTGTGCTAAAGACTTTCAGAAGAAATACTGATACAAAACCAGTCCTCTAAAATTTTAAGGATCTCACAAATAGGTTGTGGGAGAGGAGGTGTTTGGAGAGAGGCATTTGTTCAGAAGGCCAAATACACGGTCTCTATGGCCTCTTGTTGTTTGATTAAGTACCAAGTGAGTAACATGACAAAGATGCTCCTGAAGGTCAAGAGGTTCCCACAGGCTGCAGTAGTTACAGAAGGCTGATTTGATTATTTGTTTATAAATCAAAGTATTTCTGTTTTCACAGAGTTAAGCAGAGACCAAATAAAAAAAAATTAAAACCTTACAGTGTTATCCATCTTTTTGCTTTTATGAAAAATTCCATCTGGGTCAGAAAGTTAAATGAACAAAAAGTAAGAAAAGCTAATGTTTACTGAACACTTTTGACTTTGTGTCAGGTGCTATATTATACCATTTATATGTCCACTCATTAAATCCTTACTAACTTTATTACATATATACGTATATGTGTGTGTGTATATATATTATATATACATATATTATCCGTACTTTATAAATGGGGAAAGGGAGGCTTGGAAAGGGTCTGTTTCATTCCCCAGAGACTTGCTTTGCTATAAGCATCATTACCTCCATGATTAGACTCTGACTTATCATTTCTTTTGTTTCCCTCACAATTTCTACCACTCTTCTGAAACTGATAATTTTAGGGTTAGGTCGCTTCAATCGTGCGGACCCTTAAGCTCTGGCTGAAGCAGATTTGTGGATTCAGTATTAGCGGTGCCACCCCATAATAACTATCCCAGACTCAAGTCTACATACGTTGCTGGAGCACTTCTAACAGCAGCTGCTGCTGCTACCTCCCAGCATCCCTCCGGTTCTAGCCACCTGCTCCACCAGGGAACACCTGTGTGGTGGTCAGGAAGCTGAAGCATAGAAGTTGATGAGTCATCTGGGGGCTGCTTGGGTCTTGTTCCTTCCTCAGCCCCTTGATAATTATTGAAAGGACTGGCAGTTCCTTTTATTTCAGTCATTCCTGGCTCTTTGACTTGCTAGTTGTGTGACCTGGGTAAGTTGTTCAACTCTCTTGCCATGAGTTTTGCTATTATAAGAATCAGATGATAATAGTATCTACCTCTCAGGGCTGTGTGATTTAATGAGTAATTGTAAAGCACTTAGGCTAATGCTTGGCACACAGGTGCTCAATCAAGGTTTGTTTATTTTTCTTTCCAGAGTGTCTCAAGTGTCCAGTGGGGATATTGGCTGGGTTCAGGCATGAAAATCAAATCAAGACATAGGAATTGTAAATATATAAGAACAAGTTGTAACGTGATTACAGAACAAGACCGACAAGTAACTATTTTACAAGTAAAGCACATTGAGCTTTACTTCATCAAGTTTCTTTATCGGATAGGAAGCAGAACAAAAGGGAGGACAGGAAGCCTGGCAGAGAGAGATGTGACAGAAGTCGTCTTAAGCGTTGCTCAAAGTGAAGTCTGAGGGCCTCTTCCCTGAGGTCTTCTAAAAAGGTAAATGCCTGAATACTATGGATTCAGAAGCCCTGGGAATTTCTTTTTCTTTTCTCTTTCCTTCTCTGGTGATTATTAGGCACTTAGTTACCACCCATCCAAGGATTGAAAAACAGCATCCCACCAGGATTAAAGTGGATATGAAGGTGGACAAAGCAGCCCGAGCCTTTAGGTTGGACAAAATGATCCCAGTTCCTAGGCCTTCAATCAGTTGACTGCACAGGTAATAACGAATTGGCCTTGTGGGACATTTATTGACTAAAGAGCACTGATGATCTTATGATCCAACCTTGCCCAATACCAACTCTGTAAGAGAGCCAGGGATAAAGAGACATGGGGCTTAATGATAGCAGAGTAACAGTAGCCCATTCCCCTCTCAAAATCCATCCCCTTAATAACAAGAATCACAGGAAACAGCAACACTGCCTTTCATGATACTAGGAGCCAAATGAAGCCCTGAAACAGGAGATATGGAGACAATAAGTAGATGGAAGCTTGGTAAATGACTTAGCAAAGCAGTTCAAGGTCAAAACTCAGGGTCTATAAAGGAAGAAATAAATTTAGCCAATTCGCCTTCAGGACTCTGGAAAGGTATCAAGATCAAAGACAAGTATTGCAAAATATGGGAGGAGATTGGGTGAGGGAGATTATAAAACCAAGAGGAGTGTTTAAAAGCTACATGCAAGTTATTTGGACCCCCTTGGACTCCAAATAGCTACCATGCTATTTTTTAAGGAAGCTGTTGAAGTATATGCTGACCCAAACAGGGTATAAACTAATAAAGAGGAAGACAGGGATTTTAGGAAGCAGGAGATTCACGCAGGAAAGAGGTGAAGGGAATTCCCTGAATGATGGCAAAGGGAAGTCCCCGAACCACGGATGTGCAACAAGAATATAGAACACCAGCCCAAAGGGGAACAAGAGAAAAGATGCTGGGAGGAAGGCCTCCAGAGAGATGTAAAAACTTAGTCATCTGCTGTGGGCTTGAAGATGAAAAAAATTTTATTAAAAGCCATGGTGCATCACTATAGAAGACACAGAAAGATGTTGCCATTGATTAAAAACCCTAAGCAAATAAAAAAATTAGGTAATGATTAACTATAGGAGAAACAAAAATTTATACAATATAGGGAATGTAAACAGTGTACATTACTTGACTTAGAAGTGAACAGTAGTCAAATATAAAACTGAATAAGTATTTAACCAAGAACTGTAATTATAGTTATATTGAAACATAAAGGCACTATAATGCTCATCTGCCATAATAACTAAATAGCTTATTGATAAATTATAAACCAAGAGTTATAAGTATATGAATATTATTTCGAACTACAGTGATAGAAACCCCAAGACACACCTCAAGGGTTAAAAATAGATGCCTCTCATAAGTGGGACAGTAAGGTGTGTGTGTGTGTGTGTGTGTTTTAGGAATCTGGTGCTTTTATTTTTTAAGACACTACAAACTTTTATTGTAAACTTGCTTGAATGAATTCCTGCTTGTTAAGTGTGTTGATTCTAGAGGAAAAACTGAAAGAGTTCACATTTTAATGCCACTATTTAGTAGCATTGTGACCTTGGGAAAGTTACTGATGATCAACCAACCTTTGTTTTATCAGTACAATGTGGATGACATGAGTCATGGATGCATTGAGAAGTCTGGGCTATAGGAAGCATTCAATAAATCTCATCCAGTATCATTTTATTTTCTAATATACTCATGCATTACTCTGATAAGAAAATAATAATACTTCTTTGAAAAGCAGGTAGGACAAGCAGAAATCCCTATCAAGGGAGCTTTAGGGAGCGCTTTCTAGCCACACTAACCTGAAACCACACCCTTGTTCCTCATTCTCCTAAAACGAGGCAGAGAGGAAGACAGAGAAGACGATGCTTCCTGGTTAGTGCATCTATTTAAAAATAGCTTTTTCCCACTGATATTTTGTCATTATCCTTCCTCTTTAAGTCTTCAAGGGTGTAGAAATAGTCCCCTTCCTAGGCCTGTTTCTTAGAAGGCAGAGGAGGAGAATAGTCCAGGGATTTCTCCTAATGAAACAGCCCAGGCCCTGGCCCCACCTTGCTATTTCCTTGTGGTGGGAGTGCCTCCTGGGATGGTGTTTTTCATGAAGCTCTGCCTCTCTGCTTGTCTAGCAAGGAAAAATGACAAGATTGGGGCTCGGGGTTGTTTTCCTGACTGCTGCTACATCAAATCAGCTAATTGGTGCCTTTTTCCAGCTTGCTGTAGGTGCGGTTGGCTGAAAAATCAACCATAATAGTTCAATGGGGCTGTAACTTGCTTTTGTTTCTCCTGGAGAGGTCTGTCCACAGGGTTCTTATTAGGCATGAATAGTGTCTTCTGACTCTCACTGCTCTGAAGCTTTCGGGCCAGTGCCCTCCGAGGGTGTCCTCCCTGGGGTCCTATTGAACTGCAGGCATCTGGAAAGCAGCTCGTTACCCACTACAAAGAGGTTCATGCCATCCATGGAGCTCATGAAAGCCCAGCCCAGCGCTGATCACTGGAATGTAGCAGCTTCTCACTTCTTCCTGCCTGGACCTGGACCTCATGGGCCCTCCCCAACCTCCCTCCCAACCGCAGCCACTCCTCCCACTCTGTGCATTTAGCCTTGACCTAAACGGTTAGCTTCTTTCTTGTCTGTTCACCGTCTCATGTTTAAGTGGGCTATCTTGTCCCTGTCTTAAATTCTAAACACCCAAGGACCAAGGGCTGTGTCTCTCTGCTGTTCTCTCGGTTCAGTGATTGATACAGCAGGTAGGGGTTTCCATAACTGCTTTTGTAAGTGAGAAAGAATTCAGAAGCTCAAAGAGTGCTTAGATGAGTGGGAGAAAAACCAGGATTCAGGATAAGAGAACAAGAAGATCAAGTTCAGGGATCAGGAGACATGTTTGGAACTCATTCTTTTGCAGTGTGAAGGGCATGCTGGGAGTATCTCGTTAGAGAAGGAGTCAGACCAGAGCAGCTGAACCCCTTGGGAGGAAGAGGGAGGCCCAGCCATTCATTTGATGGCCCTCTGTGAGTCCCCCAAGCCATGGTCCTTGGTTGGTGCTGCTGTTCAGTGACTCAGTTATGTCTGGCTCTCCGAGACCCTGTGAACTGCAGCATGCCAGACTTCCCTGTCCTTTACCATCTCCCAGAGTTTGCTCAAACTCATGTCCATCGAGTCGGTGATGCCATCCAACCATCTCATCCTCTGTCATCCCCTTCTCCTCCTGCCTTCAGTCTTTCCCAGCATCGGGGTCTTTTCCAATGAATTGGCTCTTCACACCAGGTGGCCAAAGTATTGAAGCTTCAGCGTCAGTCCTTCCAATGATATTCAGGGTTGATTTCCATTAGGATTGACTGGTTTGATCTCCTTACTGTCCAAAGGACTCTGAAGAATCTTCTCCAGCACCACAATTTGTAGGCATCAATTCTTTAGTGCTTAGCTTTCTTTATGATCCAGTTTTCACATGCATACATGACTACTGGAAAAAACATAGTTTTGACTCTACAGACCTTTGTCAGCAAAGTGATATCTCTGCTTTTTAATGTGCTATCTAACTTTGTCATAGTTTTTCTTCCAAAGAGCAAGCATCTTTTAATTTTGTGGCTGCAGTCACTGTCCACAGTGATTTTGGAGCCCAGGAAAATAAAATCTGTCACTGTTTCCACTTTTTCCTCATCTATTTGCCATGAAGTGATGGGACTAGATGCTATGATCTTAGTTTTTTGAATGTTGAGTTTTAAGTGAGGTTTTTCACTCTCCTCTTTCACCCTCATCAAGAGGCTCTTTAGTTCCTCTTCACTTTCTGCCATTAGAAAGATGA
Source organism: Bubalus kerabau (assembly GCF_029407905.1). Taxonomy (NCBI): domain Eukaryota; kingdom Metazoa; phylum Chordata; class Mammalia; order Artiodactyla; family Bovidae; genus Bubalus; species Bubalus kerabau. Next base: position 13,220,534 of record NC_073641.1, read on the forward strand.
CAAGAATGAGAGTAAGTTACAGAGGAGTGAGAGGAGGCTGAGGAATGCTTCTGAGGGCCTTCAAGCACTGAGGGTTTATACCTCAGTAGTATCATTTTTGCTAAGCCTGAGTGAGAGGGTAAAGAATAGGTGATTGACTCAAAGTTCTTAGAAGTGAGGTAGCATTCAGCCAGGGAAGCTGAAACATCAAACCGGAGGGAAGGCTGGAGGGAATGTAAATCAAGGCTTCCGCTTTTAGCCATGGAGCACTCGAGGTGGGAGCACAGCCTGAAGTGTCACTGCTTGTCAAAGCAAACTCATGTGATTCACTGCCTTTAAAGGGAACCAGAAGCAGCCTTCTGACCACTACTATATTAGTTTCCCATTGCTGATGTAACAAATTATAGCAATACAGATGTATTAACTTACAATTCTAGAGCTCAAAAGTCCAGATCGTAAGGGCTACAGTCAAGGTGGAGCTGCATTCCTTCAAGGAGCTCTGGGGGAACACCCATTTCCTTGCCTTTTCCAGTCTCTAGAGACACCCTGCGTCTCCGGCTTGTGGTCCCTGTGCTCATCACTTGAAACTGTTTTTGTCGTCATATCCCCTCTCTGATGTGACCTTCTGTCTCCCACTTAAAAGGACTATTGTGACTCTACACTGTCTACCCTCTACCCCCTGCAAATAATCCAGCATAATTTTCCCATCTCAAGATTCTGAACTCAATCACATCACTAAAATCCCTCTTACCAGGGAAGGAAACATATTCAGCAGTCTTGGGGATTAGGGAGTCATCATCTCTTGGGGCCATTATTCAACCTATTAACAACTATGCAGTGAAGTTCATCCCCTTTGCTAAAGGCTACTTCCCTCCGCCGCCCCCCGTGATAAAACTATAAGCCTCTACAAATACAAAATAAAATCAACACATCAAAGATTGTATTTAACTCACCAATAAATCAAGGAATGGCAAAATGGCACAACTGTTTCAAAGGTTAAAAACTCACATACATAGGCCATTAGGAATGCTGAAATGCATTTATAGATGGATATAAAATTGGTCCATATCTATAGGACAAAAATCGAGTATATCTCCACATAATTTGCATTTCTATGAAAACAAAAATGGTTTCTATTACTATCAATATTCTACAACTTGCCGAGTTGTGGTTTCATTTGAAAGACTAAGATAACCCAACATGTTATCCCAGACACCCATTTTTGCCCATTTCTATCTTTCACAATGTTTCCTGACAGCTCCTGCAATTGAAGAATTCCCTTTGATCCTCAAAGAAATACTATGCAACTCCAAAGAACTGTAACAAACATAGTCAGGCCCCAGCACTTCCAGCTTCCTGACTCTGTAGTCCTTCTAGAGGCTTTCCTCCCTTCTCAGTGCCTCAAGTTCTCTTTACCCTTATATCACTAGATCTGCTACTTCACTGATATGCCCTGCTATGATATGCTCAGTTGCTTAAAATGCATGTGCAGGCATACCTTGTTTTATTGCATTCAAGCTTTATTGCACTTTGCAAATATACACAGTGAAGGTGTGTGGCAACCTTGTCCTGAACGAGTCTGTTAGCACCATTTTTCCAACGACATTTGCTCACTGCATGTCTCTGTGTACCATTTTGGTAATTCTCACAGTTATTTATACTTTTTCATTATTTGTATATTTGTGATCCTTGATATTACTGCAGAAAGATTATAGCTCACTGAAGGCTCAGATGATGGTTAGCATGTTTTAGCTGTAAAGTACCATTGTTGTTGAGGTATAGTTGATTTACAGTGTTATATAAGTTTTAGGTTTACAATATAGTGATTTACAATTTTGAAAGGTTATATCCCATTTATAGTTCTTATAAAATGTTGGTTATATTCCCTGCATTGCTCTTGCAGCTTATTTATGTAATACATAGCGGTTTGTACCTCTTAATCCCCTACCCCTATCTTGCTCTTCCCCTCTACCCTTTTCCCCCGCTAACCACTAGTTTGTTCCCCATATCTGTAAGTCTGTTTCTCTTTTGGTATAGTCACTAGTTTCTTTTATTATTTTAGATTCCATGTATACATATTATCATGCAGTATTTGCTTTTTCCTGCTGACTTATTTCACTTAGCATAATACCCTCCAAGTCCATCTGTGCTGTCGCACACCGCAAATTTTCATTCTTTTTTATGACTGAGTAGTATTCCATTGTGTATATATACACAACACATCTTCTTTATACATTCCTCTGGTGATGGACACTTAAACTATTTTCAAATATTGGCAGTTGTAGATAATGCTACTATGGACATTGGGGTGCAGGTATGTTTTCAAGTTAGTGTTTTGGGATTTTTTTGCATAAATACTCAGCAGTGAAATTCTAGATCATAGAGAGGTCCTATTTTTAGCTTTTTCAGAAACTGCCATATTGTTTTCCACAGTGGCTGCACCAATTTACATCACCAGCAATAGTGAAAGAGGGTTCCCTTTATCCACATCTTCACCAGCGTTTGTGACTTGCAGTCTTTTTGTTAGCTATTCTGACATGTGTGAGGTAATATCTTATTGTGGTTTTAATTTGCATTTCTCTGATGATTAATGATGTTGAGCATCTTTTCATGGACCTGTTGGCCATCTGTATGTCGTCTTAAGAAAAATGTCTATTCAGTTCTTTTGCCCATTTTTAATTTGGGTTGTTTGTTTTTTTTGATGTTAATAGGTATGAGCTGTTTATAGATTTTGGATCTTAACCTCTTATCAGTCATATAATTTATTTTCTCCCCTTCAGTAGGTTGCCTTTTTGACAATGATTTCCTTTGAGCAATAAAGTGTTTTAAAATTAATGTATGTAAATAGTTTGTTTGTTTTTTTCTTTTTGGCTGCACTGGGTCTTAGTTGCAGCATGTGGGATCTATTTCCCTGACCAGGGATGGAACCCTAGTCCCCTGCATTGGAAGCTCACAGTTTTAGCTTCTGGACCACCAGGGAAGTCCTTGTACATCTTTTTTTTTTTTTAGACATGATGCTATTTTGCACTTAATAGACTGCAGTATCATATAAACATAACCTTTACATGCACTGGGAAACCAAAAAAAAAAAAATTGTGTGACTCACTTTTTTTCACTGTTTGCTCTATTGAAGTGGGCTGGAACTGAACCCGCAATATCTCAGAGATCTGCCTGTGCTCTTGAGTGAGTATAAAACAAACAAGACTCAAAACATTGTTACCTGAATGCAATAGGTTGAAAGTGTGGGAAGCAGTTTTCACCCTGGTGAGAGGTTGGTCCCTGGGGAGGTTTATAAAAAATGCTGGGGCTGGGGTACAACCTTAGACCAATTGAATCAGCATTTCTGGGGATGAAGCTCAAGCACTGATAGGCTAAAAAATTTTCTCAGATGACTCTCATGTGAACTTGTATGTGAAGCACTGATGTGGAGTTTTGCTACTCCAAGTGTGGGCCAAAGACCGGAGTATAAGCGACACCTGGAGCTCAGTAGCTGCGTGGAGTACCTAGACTTGCTAAATTAAATCCTGAAGATTAACACAATCTTAAGTGCTTTGCATGTACATTAACATTTAAAGAGCAGTAGTAGGATCAATGATTCTCAAATTTTGCCAAGCATTAGGATCAACCCAGATGGGCTGTTATAACATAAATTGCTGAATTTCTGATTTCTGGTAGGTCTCAGTAGGATCCAAGAATTTTACTTTCTTACAAGTTCCCAGGAAATCACACCTTGAGGACCTTGAGGACCACTTGTATAGAGCATTGGACAGAATGGGGGAATTCTAAGGAAGCATCACTTCTTTCAGGCAAACACCACCATCCTACAGGCTTACCTTTTCTACTTACCTCCAAGCAAAGAAATAGACTCACAGACCCTGAACTTTTCAGGGTGACACTAAAAATAGTTACAAAGCCAGGCAAGGGGTTATATTGAGAGCATGAATGTACAGAATTCATCTTGAGGAGAATGAAATCCCTTCTTCTAAAGTCCCTCAGGATCCGCTCATTCTTTGAAAGGCTTTCTGGGGAATAGAAAGTCAGTGTCTCCTTTCTCCTGAGGCTAGAGAGTGAGAAAGAATCTTGTTTATATGTGAAATTACCTTCAGTTCAGTTCAGTCGCTCAGTCGTGTCCGACTCTTTGTGACCCCATGAATCGAAGCACGCCAGGCCTCCCTGTCCATCACCAACTCCCGGAGTTTACCCAAACTCACATCCATTGAGTCGGTGATGCCATCCAGCCATCTCATCCTCTGTCATCCCTTTCTCATCCTGCCCCCAATCCCTCCCAGCATCAGAGTCTTTTCCAATGAGTAATTACCATAGCTTTTAAAAAATTTCTCTCTTAAAAAATTTCTCTCTCTGTGTCTCCCTCTTCTTCCTTCCCTCCCTCCCATTTCTCTCTCCTCTTTCTCTTCATACCTACCTCTTTCTGTTTCCTCTCTTTTCCATTTTTTGTCCATCAGAGAAATTCATCAGATCAGTCAGGACACCTGACATCCTGAAGCAATTTCTTTCATCAGTTCACTGATCCAAACCTGCTCCCTGCCTGGGAGGACAGCAGGGGAGAGTCCAATTAACTTCATTTTATGGATGTGGCATCTGAGGCTAAGTTACCTACCCAAAGTTGCTTAGCAAGTTGGTGTTAAGACCTGATCACTACCCACAAATACCCTAAGACTTCCCAACAAATAAGCTGTCCATTCAGGCTTGCTTCCTCTTCTGTTCTCTTGGGAGAAGATGCTACTGAGGTGAGTGGAAGTGGACAAGTCTGGAGTATGACTCACAGGAGGGGTGAGGAAGAATGAATTTCTGCATCCTTCCAGGCTAAGCCACAGCTGCACCTGGATACCAGCCAGCAGCCTTGTGGAAGGAGCTGTGGTGAATGGAAGGACCTGGAGAGGAGTGGGGAATCCCAGGGCCTGGGCGCCTGAGGGTGTGTCCAGCCGTGGGTCCATTTTTTTTTTTTTTTTTAAGATTCATTTATTTTATTTGTCTATGGTGGGTCTCCATTGCTGTGCATGGGCTTCTCATTGTGGTGGCTTCTCTTGTGAGCACAGGCTCTGGGGCACGCAGGCTACCATAGTTGCTGCACATGGGCCCAATAGTTGAAGCTCCCGGCTCTAGAGCAGAGGTTCAGTGGTGCTAGGTCTTAGTTGCTCCATGGCATGTGGGGTCTTCCCAGACCAGAGATCAAATTCGTGTCCCCTGCATTGGCAGGCAGCTTCTTTACCACTGGACTGCCAGGGAAGCTCACTCTGGACCTGCTTTACAGAGAGCCTAGTAAGAGGAGGGAAACCTTGATTTCTTTGCCATCACCCTTGTGTGTTTCATTCATCCCTTCCTGGTTTCTTGGGGAGATGACCAAGGACCACGTTCTCAGAATGGTTAGGAGGATAAAGGCTCTTCTCAGCTGTCTGCTTCCCCAGATCCTCCCCTTATATAGGTGGCCTCTGTTCCCCACTTGGCCTGACCTGGCCTTTTTGTAATATTGGGTGGCCAGAACAACTTTTGATAAACACTCCACTTCTGACTGAAGGAACCCACTTCCCCTATGGTGCATCTTTACTACTCCATACTCCATAGAGATGTTTTCTTTCTATGATTTGTTTTATTCTGATGGTTAACATTTATTGGGAGTTTTCTGCATGCCAGGCACTGGGTTAAGTTCTTTACATAATTTTTACCCTCATGTAATTCTCCAACATACAAGTATTATTCTTATACCCATTTTGTAGATGAAGAAACTGAGTCACAGAGGATAAGTGAAAAATTGTAGTAAATGTGTTATGTGAAAGCCTTAGATGATCCCCATGGAGGAGATTCCAAGTGAAGGTTACTCCCAAACCCATGATATGGTCAATTCCCAAACTGTAGAGAGATGACAGAAGAGGAAATATTATGAGTTCTCTGTTAGCAAGATTAGTAGGCTGTGGGGGAGGTTTAGCAATGTGGGAAGAAGGAGAGCAAGGTATAGGGCTATGGTCCTGAACATCATGAACCCCGGGTGTTTCTCATTATACTTTCATCCTTAGCCTATAAAATGCAAAAGTTCAGATATATGACTTCCAAAGACATTTCCAACCACGAGAGCCTATAATTGTACAAAATCAATGTGTTTTAGAAAACAGAAGTCCCATTTGACCCTAGACATTTGCTCCCTGTCTGTGTTGATAAACACTGAGCCAAGCCTTTCTGTTGGACAAGAGGACCTGTGGGAGATGTAACCTGGGAGAGGCCAGAGGCTCTGGTTGGACCTTCCCTGCCATGGTGAAAGAAGTCATCTGCAGGGAGGAAAGTTTTAGTTGAAATGCTTTACAGGGGCTCACATATGCCCAGAACTTGTGCCCAAGATGGTGGGGTAGGAGGATGTGTGCTCATCTTCCCCTGAGAGAACACCAAAATCACAACTAGCTGCTGAACAGCCATCGACAGGAGAATGTTGAATCCCACCAAAAAAAGCTACTCTGAATCCAAGGGCAAAGAAGAAGCCCCAACAAGACAATAGGAATAGTGAAATTGTGAGAAATTCCAGTGTTCAAGCTAGATTTAGAAAAGGCAGAGGAACAAGAGATCAAATTGCCAACAAACCTGTTGGATCATTGAAAAAGCTAGAGAATTCCAGAAAAGCATCTACTTCTGCTTCCTTGACTATGCTAAAGTCTTTGATTATGTGGCTCACCACAAACTGTGGAAAATTCTTAAGGAGATGGGAATACCAGACCACCTGACCTGCCTCCTGAGAAACCTGTATACAGTTTAAGAAGTAACAGAACCAGACATGAAACAACAGACTGGCTCCAAATTGGGAAAGGAGTACATCAAGTCTGTATATTGTCACCCTTCTTATTTAACTTATATGCTGAGTACATCATGAGCAATGCTGGGCTGGATGAAGCACAAGCTGGAATCAAGATGGCCTGGGAGAAATATCAATAACCTCATGCAGATGACACCACACTTATGGCAGAAAGTGAAGAAGAGCTAAAGAGCCTCCTGATGAAGGTGAAAAAGGAGAGTGAAAAAGCTCATTTAAAACTCAACATTCAAAAGTAAGATCATGGCATCCGGTCCCATCAGTTCAGTTCAATCATGTCCGACTCTTTGCAACCCCACGAATCAGAGCACACCAGGCCTCCCTGTCCATCACCAACTCCCGGAGTTTACTCAAACTCATGTCCATCAAGTCAGTGATGCCATCCAGCCATCTCATCCTCTGTCGTCCTCTTCTCCTCCTGCCCCCAATCCCTCCTAGCATCAGAGTCTTTTCCAGTGAGTCAACTCTTCTCATGAGGTGGCCAAAGTATTGGAGTTTCAGCTTTAGCATCAGTCCTTCCAAAGAACACCCAGGACTGATCTCCTTTAGAATGGACTGGTTGGATCTCCTTGCCATCCAAGAGACTCTGAAGAGTCTTCTCCAACACCACAGTTCAAAAGCATCAATTCTTCGATGCTCAGCTTTCTTCATAGTCCAATTCTCACATCCATACATGACCACTGGAAAAACCATAGCCTTGATTAGACGGACCTTTGTTGGCAAAGTAATGTCTCTGCTTTTGAATATGGTATCTAGGTTGGTCATAACTTTCCTTCCAAGGAGTAAACATCTTTTAATTTCATGGCTGCAATCACCATCTGCACGACCCAGAAAAGATCTTCACAACCCAGATAATTACTATGGTGTGATCACTCACTTAGAGCCAGACATCCTGGAATGTGAAGTCAAGTGGGCCTTAGAAAGCATCACTACAAACAAAGCTAGTAGAGGTGATGAAATTCCAATTGAGCTATTTCAAATCCTGAACAATAATGCCGTGAAAGTGCTGCACTCAATATGCCAGCAAATTTGGAAAACTCAGCAGTGGCCACAGGACTGGAAAAGGTCAGTTTTCATTCCAATCCCAAAGAAAGGCAATGCCAAAGAATGCTCAAACTACCGCATCTCACAAGCTAGTAAAGTAATGCTCAAAAGTCTCCAAGCCAGGCTTCAACAATACGTGAACCGTGAACTTCCAGATGTTCAAGCTGGCTTTAGAAAAGGCAGAGGAACCAGAGATCAAATTGCCAACATCTGTCAGATCATCAAAAAAGCAACAGAGTTCCAGAAAAGCATCTGTTTCTGCTTCATTGACTATGCCAAAGCCTTTCACTGTGTGGATCACAACAAACTATGGAAAATTCTGAAAGAAATGGGACTACCAGACCACCTGACCTGTCTCTTGAGAAACCTATATGCAGGTCAAGAAGCAACAGTTAGAACTGGACATGGAACAACAGACTGGTTCCAAATAGGAAAAGGAGTATGTCAAGGCTGTATATTGTCACTCTGATTATGTTACTTCTATGTAGAGTACATCATGAGAAATGCTGGGCTAGAAGAAGCACAAGCTGGAATCAAGATTGTGGGGAGAAATATCAATGAGCTCAGATGTGCAGATGACACCACCCTTATAGCAAAAAGTGAAGAGGAACTAAAAAGCTTCTTGATGAAAGTGAAAGTGGAGAGTGAAAAAGTTGGCTTAAAGCTCAACAGTCAGAAAACTAAGATCATGCCATCTGGTCCCATCAATTCATGGCAAATAGAAGGGGAAACAATGGAAAAGTGACAGACTTATTTCTTGGGCTCCAAAATCACTGCAGATGGTGACTGCAGCTCTGAAATTAAAAGGCACTTGCCCCTTGGGAGAAAAGCCATGACAGACAATTCTCAGCACAGGTGTGCTCTTGGTTACATAGGTCAGCTCTGTTCAGTGTGGATGGGACTGCTAGAAACACGAATACCAGCGGTTAGGAATCACTGGAGCCATCCTAGAAGTCATTTGATAAGCTGGCTACTGCAGATGTCATTGGATGTACTGTTCTGAGATTATTGCTCTAAGTTGGAACTACTTCTAGTATAAGTGATGACCTCAGCTAAATTTCAGGCCTCCTCTAGCCCAGCAGCTCTTTCTGTTCTCTGAACTTGAGACTCCAAAATACAGATGATAGGAAAGAGACAGCAAGAAAGTGTCATGAATACTTAAAAAGAGCAATGAATAAGGATGGGTTGAGAGGCTCAGAAAAGCTTCAGGAATGCTGAGCATTGTCTTGCTTGGCCCTCGTTTTGCCTGTTACAAGTCAGGAGAGTTACTGAGTCAACTTTGACCAATAGTTTCGAATTCTCACCCCACCAGACCTTTCATCCATCCTGCCAACAAAAAGCAAATATAAGCTTGACTTCCTGTGCTATTTCCTGCTCAACCTCTGTAACGGGGTCAGCCTACACAGAAATGGTCAGAAAGGGGGCCAAAAGAGAAAGCATTAAGCTCAGCAACTGCCCTTCTTGCTCTGAGCTTTTGCATTTTCCCCCCTACAATAATGAAATACAGTCAAATCTTGACAGAATTGCTCAAATGTTTTTCTTTTTTGTGTCTCACTCAAGATTTTATGAGATATAAAAAACAAAAAAAACACTCCTTGTATTTCTAGGTGAGCATTGTATACTTAATGCATTCAGTTTTACAGGCATTTATATAATACCAACAGTGTGCTGCAGAACTTTGCAAGATGAGAGTAAGAAGGAGACACAGTGAAGAGAGAATTACCTGTGGCGGATTCATTTTGATATTTGGCAAATCTAATACAGTTATGTAAAGTTTAAAAATAAAATAAAATTAAAAAAAAAATAATGAATAAACTCAATAGTAGACCACCTTAAAAAAAAAAAAAAGTTAATTAATTAACGAACTAGTTGGTATACCAATTGGTCTTAGTTGCGGCATGCAAAATCTTTATTTGTGGCATATTACCTCTTAGGTGCAGCAGTGGGATCTAGTTCCCTGACTGGGGATCGAACCCAGGCCCCTTGCATTGGGAACATGGAGTCTTAGCCACTGGACCAGTAGAGAAGTCCCAAGAATTAATTTTGAAAACTCTGCCCTCAAGAATCTTATGGTCTATTGGGAGTAACAAAGCATTAAAAAAAAAAAAAGCTGAAAGAAACTACAGTGCCCCAGTGGCAGACACATTTGACTGGTGACCCAGCAGGCATTCCAGGACCCTTTTCTGGCGCTACTCCCACTATAGACAGAGAAGCGAGGTACTTGCTTTTCTGGAAGCTAGGGCTGCCCACATCGCCCAGTCCTGGCCCATGAGACATACAGTCTGCTGGAGATATTTGGGAAGGTATGTGAAGAGAGGTCTTACTAGCATTGCCCCTTCATCTCCTGCCTTGAATGTGAAGGTTGGGCTAGCGTAGGGCAGTTATCTTGTGACCATGAAGCACAGTTCCGAAGCCAAAAAACCCACATGCAGAGCGATGCATGAAGGGAAACTTCATCAGGGATGGAACCGCAGTCTTTCCAAACTTCCATCAATCTCCTACCTCCAGACTGCTAGTAATAGTCATTAAAGCCACTTTGAGGTGGCTTTTCTCTTGGTTTCATATTCTTCCTAAGTGAAATGAAAGAAGGCCAAATAAGTGTTAGAAAGTAAAGGCACTGAAAGGTCAATGAGAGATGACTTCAGAGAGAGCTGGGAGCTAAGAGAAGGCTGGTCAGAGGAATCCAAGTCACTGGGGTGTGCTTGGATACATGGAATGTAGCAGATGAAAGGAAGGATGGCATTCAAGAGGGGATGCCCCAGATATCCCCATTAATTGTTGTCACTGAATCTGTATCTCTAAAGACAAGATCGTGTTGGTCCCTGTACCATAAGATGTGACAAGGCTAGGGACATCTTGTGTTGTTGGAGGGAGTATAGTGTATGTGTCTGAGCAAGGGTTCTGGCATTAGACAGACCTGGGTTTGAGCCCCAGCTCCTCTGCAAACTGGCTGTGTGACTCAGCACTTTGCATAAACTTGTTAAACTTTGGCTTCCTCATCTATACTCTCAAAGCAGTAAAAATTAACCAAATAACATAAGCAAGGCACATAGATGGTGCTCGGTACATACTAAGTGGTAGTTATTATTACCATCAATAATATGAGTAGTAGTTGTGAATATGAAACCAAGAATAATCACCATCATTATTATGATCAGATATTATTTTGTGTATTTTTATAAGTCACCATAGGGATGCTTGTTTAACCCCTGGAACCCAGTTGTTCTATCTACCATATGGGAATATCATCTTTCAAAGATGTTTTGGACATTAACAAAGGTCCTTATGAAACCATTTTTCTTTAAAGCAAATTTGCCTGGAGTATATAAATAACATTGCATTTTATTATTTTTAAGCCCTTTAAATAGATTTTTAAGCTAAAATTTATCACATGATTGTTTGATCCAGCAAAAGATACAATAATTATGTATGGTAAAAAGATCAAAACTTTAAATAATGACCTTTAGGTTCAGTGATGTTTTCAGAGTTGCTATCAGTTCAGTTCAGTCACTCAGTCATGTCTGACTCTTTTCAACCCCATGGACTGCAGCATCCAGGCTTCCCTGTCTATCATCAACTCCCGGAGCTTACTCAAACTCATGTCCATTGAGTCGGTGATGCCATCCAACCATCTCATCCTCTGTCGTCCCCTTGTCCTCCCACCATCTCCTGGACTTCTTTTTCCCAGCATCAGGGTCTTTTTAAATGAGTCAGTTCTTCCCATCAGGTGTCCAGAGTATTGGAGTTTCAGCTTCAGCATCAGTCCTTCCAATGAATATTGAGGACTGATTTCCTTTAGGATGGACTGGTTAGATCTCCTTGCAGTCCAAGGGACTCTCAAGAGTCTTCTTCAACACCACAGTTCAAAAGCATCAGTTCTTTGGCACTCAGCTTTCTTTATAGTCCAACTCTCACATCCATACATGACCACTGGAAAAAACATAGCTTTGGCTAGATGGACTTTTGTTGGCAAAGTAATGTCTCTGCTTTTGAATAGAATTGGCATAGTCTGGAGTAAACTGGATGAGACTAATAATTGAATTTAATGAAACTGGAACATCTACAAAAGATATCTTAAGTAACTGCTAAAACAAACTGCTGATATAATATATAAAATTTTATTTTTAGTTTTAAATGGAACATTAAGCAATTCAGAAGGATAAACTTCAGTTTTAAAGATTCTTTCCCAGCTTTACTGAGATATAATTAGCATATAACATTGTGTAAATTTAAGGTATGCAGGGTGATAGTTGGATGTGTACAGTGAAACCATTACCACAGGAAGGTTACTTACACCCATTACCTCATACACTACCTATTTTTTTCCTCCTTGTGGTAAGAACGTGTAAGATCTACTCTCTTAGTATACAATATGCTATCGGAAACTATAATCACCATGCTGTATGTTACATGCCCAGAACTTATTCATCTTAAAACCGGGGCCTTGTACCTTTGACCACCGTCACCCACTTCCCCCATACCCTGATCCCTGGCAACTTCCAATCTACTTTCCATTTCTATGAGTTTGGATAGATTCCACATATGCGTGATAACATATTATATAAATTTTAAATTGTGGTTTCCTTCTGATCTATACTATAATTTTATGCAACAAATTATTTTCCATTTAGATGAATTACAATATTTGTTATTAAAAGGAATGCATCAGCAAGCATCCTTGCTGTGTTGTTGTTGATCAGTTGTTTAGACATGTCTGATTCTTTGTGACCCCATGGACTGCAGCATGCCAGACTTCCCTGTCCTTCACCATCTCCAGGACTTAGCTCAAACTCATGTCCATCCAGTCAGTGATGCCGTTCAACCATCTCATCCTCTGTCATCCCCTTCTGCCTTCAGTCTTTCCTAGCATCAAGGTCTTTTCCAATGAGTCAGCTCTTCACATCAGGTGGCCAAAGTATTGGAGTTTCAGCATCAGTCCTTCAGATGAATATTTAGGGTTGATTTCCTTTAGGATTGACTGGTTTGATCTCCTTGCAGTCCAAGGGACTCACAAGAGTCTTCTCCTCAGTTCAAAAGCATCAATTCTTCAGTGCTCAGCCTTCTCTATGGTCCAACTCTCACATCCATACATGACTACTGGAAAAACCATAGCTTTGACTATATGGACCTTTGTCAGCAAAGTAATGTCTCTGCTTTTTAATATACTGTCTAGGTTGGTCATAGCTTTTCTTCCAGGGAATAAGCATCTTTTAATTTCATGCCTGCAGTCACCATCTAAAGTGATTTTGGAGCCCCCCAAAATAAAGTCTGCCACTGTTTCCATTGTTTCCCCATCTATTTGCCTTGAAGAGATGGGACCAGATGCCATGATCTTACTTTTGAATGTTGAGTTTTAAGCCAGCTTTTTCACTTTTCTCTTTTACCTTCATCAAGTGGCTCTTTAGTTCCTCTTCCCTTTTTTCCATTAGGGTGGTATCATCTGCATATCTGAGATTGTTGATATTTCCCCCCAAAATCTTGATTCCAGCTTGTGATTCATCCAGCCTGGCATTTCACATGATGTACTCTGAGGAACCAGAGATCAAAATCAGAGATCCAACTGCTGGATCATTGAAAAAGCAAGAGAGTTCCAGAAAAACATCTATTTCTGCTTTATTGACTATGCCAAAGCCTTTGACTCTGTGGATCACAATAAACTGTGGAGAATTCTAAAAGAAATGGGAATACCAGACAACCTGACCTGCCTCCTGAGAAATCTGTATGCAGGTCAGGAAGCAGCAGTTAGAACTGGACATGGAACAACAGACTGGTTCCAAATAGGAAAAGGAGTATGTCAAGGCTGTATATTGTCACCCTGCTTATTTAACTTGTATGCAGAGTACATCATGAGAAATGCTGGGCCAGATGAAGCACAAGCTAGAATCAAGATTTCCAGGAGAAATATCAATGAGCTCAGATATGCAGATGACACCACCCTTATGGCAGAAAGTGAAGAAGAACTAAAGAACGTCTTGATGAAAGTGAAAGAGGAGAGTCAAAAAGTTGGCTTAAAGCTCAACATTCAGAAATCTAAGATCATGGCATCCATCCCATCACTTCATGGCAAATAGATGGGGAAACAGTGGAAACAGTGGCTGACTTTATTTTTCTGGGCTCCAAAATCACTTCAGATGGTGATTACAGCAATGAAATTAAAAGATGCTTACTCCTTGGAAGGAAAGTTATGACCAACCTAGACAGCATATTAAAAAGCAGAGACAAAGGTCCATCTAGTCAAGGCTATGGTTTTTCCAGTGGTCATGTATGGATGTGAGAGTTGGACTATAAAGAAAGTTGAGCACCGAAGAATTGATAATTTTGAACTGTGATGTTGGAAGACTCTTGTGAGTCCCTTGGACTGCAAGGAGATCCAACCAGCCCCTTCTAAAGGAGATCAGTCCTGGGTGTTCATTGGAAGGACTGATGTTGAAGCTGAAACTCCAATACTTTGCCCACTTGATGCAAAGAGCTGACTCATTTGAAAAGACCCTGATGCTCGGAAAGATTGAAGGTGAGAGGAGAAGGGGACGACAGAGGATGAGGTGGTTGGATGGCATCACCGACTCAATGGACATGAGTTTGAGTGAACTCCGAGAGTTGGTGATGGACAGGGAGGCCTGGCGTGCTGCAGCCCATGGTGTTGCAAAGAGTTGGATATGAATAAATGACTGAACTGAACTCTGCATATAAGTTAAGTAATCAGAGTGACAATATACAGCCTGGTGTACTCCTTTCCCAAATTTGAACCAGTCTGTTATTCCATGTCCAGTTCTAACTAGTTCTTGTTTACCTACATACAGGTTTCTCAGGAGACAAGTAAAGGGATCTGGTATTCCTATCTCTTCAAGAATTGTCCACAGTTTGTTGTGATCCACATAGTGAAGAAGAAGTAGATGGAATTCTCTTGCTTCTATGATCCACAGATGTTGGCAATTTGATCTCTGATTCCTCTGCCTTTTCTAAATCCAGTTTGCATATCTGGAATTTTTTGGTTCACATACTGTTGAAACCTAGCTTGAAAGATTTTGAGCGTGACCTTGCTAGCACGTGAAATGGGTGCAATTGTGCAGTAGTTTGAACATTCTTTGGCATTGCCCTTCTTTGGGATTGGAATGAAAACTGACCTTTTCCAGTCCTGTGGCCACTGCTGAGTTTTCCAAACTTGCTGGCATATTGCTTGCAGCACTTTCACAGCATCATCTTTTAGGATTTGAAATAGCTCAGCTTGAATTCCATCACCTTCACTAGCTTTGTTCGTATTGATGTTTCCTAAGGCCCACTTGACTTCACATTCCAGGATGTCTGGCTCTAGGTGAGTAACCACACCATCGTGATTATCTGTGTCATGAAGATCTTTTTTGTACAGTTCTTCTGTGTATTCTTGCCACCTCTTCTTAATCTCTTCTGTTTCTGTTATGTCCTTACTGTTTCTGTCCTTTATTGTGCCCACCTTTGCGTGAAATTTTCCCTTGGTATCTCTAAGTCTCTTGAAGAGATCACTAGTCTTTCTCCTTCTGTTGTTTTCCTCTATTTCTTTGCATTGTTCACTCAAAAAGGCTTTTTTATATCTCCTTGATCTTTGGAAATCTGTATTCAGTTGGGTATATCTTTCCTTTTCTTCTTTGCCTTTTCGCTTCTCTTCTTTTCTCAGCTATTGGTAAGGATTCCTCAACCATTTTGCCTTCTTGCATTTCTTTTTCTATATATCCTTGCTCATATATAAATATACACATGTTCAGTTATCCATTTCAGGATTATTGGAACAATTTCAATTTTTTGATGTATATCTTCCCCTTTCACCTTAATTTGCCTTTACATTTCAATAATACCCCATTCAATAATCATTTTGTCATTTTCATTATTTTTCATATATTATGTGTTAGCAATAATATGGATAATAGATGTTTTTACTACCGTCACTGTTTCCACTATTCTTTAAAGACAGTTTTCCATATAGTGATTTTTATCTTGATTTTCCTTTCATTTTGCTAGAGGATTTTTTTTTTAAGTAATTTTTTTTTTTAACAGAAAAGGTCAACAGTGGGCACTCTTGGGCATTGTCTTAAATTTCTCTTGCCTTTAAACATGATCAGTCGTTTGATGGTCATATAGTTGTTATGTCACAATCCTTTTCCCTCAAACACTGTGGATATTCTTCCACTGTTCTCTGTCATTAAGTGGCTTGAAGAAAAGTCATCATCAACCTTATTTTAAAAGATATTTTATTAGCATAGTCTATGTTTTTGTTTGGCTACTTGTAATTTTTTTTTCTCTTGAGTCTTAAAAAGAATTACCAGCAATTTGAGGGTCTTAATTATTTTCTGTGACTCAGTGGGTTCTTTATGTGGGCTCAATCCTTATTCAACCCAAGGAAGTTTTTTTTTCCTTAGTACTCCTTTCATTAGTACTGTCATTAGTACTCCTCTGCCTGCCCTGCTCTCCTGAAACTCCGAGTACTGTTGACCCTTGAACAAGATGGGGATTAGAGGTGCCAACCCTTCATGCAGTGGGAAAAACCTCATATAGCTTATAGTCAACCCTCTGTATAGGTGATTTTTCTAGTATCCATGATTCCACATCCTTGAATTCAACCAACTGTGGTCTGTGTAGTCTTTACTGTTGGAAGAAAACTCACTTATAAGTGAACCCACGCAGTTCAAACCCATGCTGTTCATTCACTGGGTCTTCTCTCTTTCCACTTAGCATGTTCATTTCTTCTTTCTCTGTGTACTGAGGAATACCTTGAAGTATTACTCTAATTCATTAGTATAAGTTTCTGTAGGATCTGATGTGTTTTTTTACTGACAACCTTCCATTTTACACTTTGCTAATAGTGTTTTTCATCTGATAGCAGCTAGTGTGTGTGCATGCATGCATGCTAAGTTGCTTCAATTGTGTCTGACTCTTTGCAACCCTGTGGACTATATTCCGCCAGGCTCCCCTGTACATGGGATTCTCCAGGCAAGAATAATGGAGTGGGTTGCCATGCTCTCCTCCAGGGGATCTCCCCTACCCAAAGATCAAACCCGTGTCTCTTACATCTCCTGCATTGACAGGTGGATTCTTTACCACAACTAGTACCACCTGGGAAGCTTGATAGCTGCCAGACCTGATCTCAAAATATCTTCTTTTCACATAATACAAGGTTTTATCAACTTTAACTGAGAAAATATTTTTTTTCCTATAGTCAATTTGTTTTATATGGAAGATGTTTGCTCTAACCCGCCAGAAACGTCCCCTTTGTTTTAATTACTAAAACTTTTCAAGGGCCCAAAGATTGGCTGTAAAATTTATGCAGCAGGGCAGTTTATCACTGAGAACACACCTGAATTCTGCCTGAGATTGTGGGGGGTGGAGAAAGTTACATAAATGTCTTTTAATACTTTAAAGTTTTTAATTAAAAAACATTATAAAACTTTAAATCATCTAAGAATTTCTAAACATTTTTCTAGACAACTACTACTACTAAGTCTCTTCAGTCGTGTCCGACTCTGTGTGACCCCATAGACGGCAGCCCACCAGGCTCCCCGTCCCTGGGATTCTCCAGGCAAGAACACTGGAGTGGGTTGCCATTTCCTTCTCCAATGCATGAAAGTGAAAAGTGAAAGTGAAGTCGCTCAGTCGTGTCCGACCCTCAGCGACCCCATGGACTGCAGCCCTCCAGGCTCCTCCGTCCATGGGATTTTCCAGGCAAGAGTACTGGAGTGGGGTGCCATTGCCTTCTCCGTTTCTAGACTAGAGGACCACTGTTTTGTGATGAAACAAGGGAGAACTCCTAAATAAAACCAGTCACTGCTCCTATTTGTTTTCCATGTTATTGTAATAGTACTGAATTAGCCAGGACCCTGTTTGATCCTCCCCCTAACTGATATTGCTAGGAATCTGGTATGAGGATCCTTCTGCTTTTCTTAGCAACCATCCTTCTAAGCAGAAGCAGAATGTGAGGTCCACTAGCCATTGGTGTATGTAGATAACCCAGCGCATCATCCGAAGTGCCCTTAAATTTAAGATTAGTCCTTTCCTACAGCTATAGGGGTGTGTTGGAGCTGACACAAAACTCAGCTGGCTATGTTTTCCAGTATTTTGCAATTTGGTTGTTATATACAGCTCTTATTTAAAAGTATGTGATACAAACTGAAAAATAAATTATAAGTATCATTAAAAATTAAATCATGTAAACTTACAATCAAATGTACATTCAAAACTCATCATTTCCTAGTTGCTTTACAACATTTTATTATCTGTGCTTTTAAGGATATTTTTTATCTCTTGTATCCATATGGTGGCAATACTAAGTCGTATCAGTATGCTCCTGTGTATCACTTCCCAATTCCCGTTCAGCGATGTGAAGGAGAGCTGATGGTTGATTATTTTCTACCCTACCTCTGTTGATTTCACCATCACCTCTAGCATCAATTTTCTCTGAAATCAGGGGAGAGAGAGATGTGCTGTGGGGTTCTGCTGAAGATTTATAGCCATTTACTTCCCAGAGATGCCTATCCTTCTAAAGCCTTTGATCATAGACTGATCAGAACTTCCTTTGATCCTAGCCTGTGCTCACAAGTTTTTGTAGAAATTTATCAAAAGTTAAGTTCTTCCTATTGATTGTAAGTCCTTCCCTAAGGAAAAGGCCAAAAAACTTGGAGTCCCAAAGATTCATGGGTGTTATTGTAGCTGATACGTATCATTGAAATGGATCTGTGAGAGATGAAGTTAAAAAGAAAATGAACAGTAAAAATGAACTGAATTAGAAAGTCCTGTGGGAGAACGGTGAACAGGATGTAGTGTCGCGTGAAGTTGGGCTCTAGACCAGATCAAGCTGATGTGCAGATAGGTAAGAGACGGTAGCATCTGGTTCCCCACACCTTTGCCATCTGGCACTGCCAAAGATGTCATATGGACTTCTTGAAAAGGTGCATTAGCTTTTATTTTGCACTAACTTTTAGTATCCATGTGCCAAAATGTACATTAAGTGTCAAGAGAGATTTACCACTGAGCTTTCAGCCTGGAACAGTCTAGCATATAAGTTGTGGTCTGCGATTTTGTTGCCTTTCCTCTGAAGAACTCGCAGATCTACTTTTATCAGGTATGTTAAAGCAAATGCAGCTAGGAAATGAACACATTGCAATATGATTATAGAGCCAAGCCGTAGAACCTTTCTAGAACAATACCTAGCTTCTGCCACAGGGCACATAAGAAAGTCCTATACAGGGAATATCTATGAAACAATTTTTTAACTTCAAGAACATTGTGTAAGAGGCACTAATCATTTACAAAGTCCACTCTGACAGATTCCTCTCAAGAATCAGGGCAAGGGAAATGTTTATCTCACAGAGAGCTAGCAAGTTCCTTCTATTGGAGAGTTAGGACTATGAAACCATTGTGTGATCTTTTATTTTTGCCTGACTAATAGGAAACTCCATTTCCCTTCAATTATTGAAAATTTCCATGGGTATAATTTTATTTTCAATAACTTCTCCCTTCCCCTCTTCCTTCACTACCTGTTTTGTATCTATTTTACACTGCTCCTTTTTTTTCTTCACTCATCATACTTGTAATTAATAAAATGCTATACTATATTTTTATCAGAATAAATACCTAAATAGAACAGCCAACCATGTATGGATCAGTGACTTTAGTTTGTTGAATTATGAGTAGTCCAATGCTGTGTACCAACAATCCAATAAAAGTAAAGCAATGAAATATTTTCTGGAAGTTAGTAAAATTATAAATAAATATTTTAGAAGTTAAGTAAATACATTTGGAATGGCCTAGCAAATGTTCGGTCCTATGCTAAGAACTCAGAAAATCTAAAGTTATGGTTTCTTGAGAACCTAATCTTATTGGCTAGGGAAGTCTTTCCAATGACCATAATTCCTGGCTTCTAGTTATTAGGTGCAGCCATGTTCCAGGTGCATTCTGTATATTATCTTATGTAGTCCTCACCCCTAAGATATCAACTCATTGGGTCAGGTTTTTATTAAATTGCTATCCAGGTGATTCTAATGTGCAGCCTGTGCTGAGAATTTCTAATCCAGAGTAAAAGAAATAGGTGTGACTGCAGAGCATGCACGGAGAAGGCAATGGCACCCCACTCCAGTACTCTTGCCTGGAAAATCCCATGGGTGGAGGAGCCTGGTAGGCTGCAGTCCATGGGGTCGCACAGAGTCGGACACGACTGAAGCGACAGCAGCAGCAGCAGAGCATGCAAAGCAGAGCCAAATGATGCCATAGCATTTGTCCATGCATAGGGAGGACAGCAGCCTGCCTGGAGCCGAGGGTGTGATGTCAGTTGTTGGAACCACCTGCAGAATAGGAACCACAGATGCAGACGTTCAGTTCTGGAGAACTTGCAATGGAAGCAATGCCTATGACAGTACTTTTACAAAGAAAAGGAAAAATAAACTATGTTTGAAAAGTGATTATATTAAAGAGGTGCAATGGCTTAGCCTTGACAATACTAGCTCTCATAAAGGCTGGGGAGGAGAGTTATCAGCTAAGTGTTGTTCCTTTTCCTCCAAATTCATATTCTGAGGTTTGCCACCAGTTGTGATGGTATTTGGAGATGAGGCCTTTGCGAGGTAATTAAGGTTGAAAGTGAAAGTGTTCATCACTCAGTCCTGTCTGACTCTTTGCAACCCCAGGGACTGTAGCCCACCAGGTTCCTCTGTCCATGGGATTCTCCAGGCAAGAACACTGGAGTGCGTTGCCATTTTCTTCTCCAGGGGATCTTCCAGAACCAGGGATTGAACCCAGGTCTCCTGCATTGCTGGCAGATTCTTTACTGTCTGAGCCATCAGAGAAGCCCCAATTAAGGTTAGATGAAATAAAGGAGGGTGGGGCCCTCACGACAGGATTAATGCCAGTTCTTATAGACACCTAAGTGCCTTCCCCTGCCCCCATGCACACATGTGCTAGCATGCACACGTGAGGGCACGTGAGCAGAGAACTGCAGACCATAGGCCAAAAGAGGAAGACTTAGAGTAAGGCCCGCCTCCCCAGCTCCTCCCTCTTCAAATTTCCCAGCCTCCAGAATGGTGACAAATGCATTTCTCTTCTTTCTTGTTTATAAGCTATGGGTATTTTTGTGATGGTAGTCCAAGCTAAGACAAGGAGCAGCCTGGACGAGAGGTGATTTTTCTAAACGAGGTATCAGGTTAAGGTGTCTCCTCTCTGAGGCTTTGCTTAACTGTTCCCCATGGCCTTTTCAGGCTTATTGTTCATTCCCCTCTACTGTGTCTCTTATCGTGATAGACAATGGTTGTTTAAGAGTATGTCTTCCCCAGCAGACCCAGGTCTTTGAAGGCAGCTGCCTGCCTTCTTTATCGTTGGACTGCCAGTGGGTGCGTGCTAAGTCGCTTCAGTCATGTCTGACCCTGTGCAACCCTGTGAACTTTAGCCCATCAGTCTCCTCTGTCCATGGGTTTCTCCAGGCGAGAATACTGGAGTGGGTTGTCATGCTCTCCTCCAGGGGAATCTTCCTGACCCAGGGATCGAACCCATGTCTCTTCCATCTCTTGCACTGGCAGGCGGGTTCTTTACCACATGCACCCCCTGGGAAGCCAGAGGGACGGGTAATATGGTGTACCTGCTGCTGCTAAGTCACTTCAGTCGTGTCCAACTCTGTGCGACCCCATAGATGGCAGCCCACCAGGCTCCCCCGTCCCTGGGATTCTCCAGGCAAGAACGCTGGAGTGGGTTGGCATTTTCTTCTCCAATGCATGAAAGTGAAAAGTGAAAGTGAAGTCGGTCAGTCATGTCCGACTCTTAGCGACCCCATGGACTGCGGCCCACCAGGGTCCTCCGTCCATGGGACTTTCCGGGCAAGAGTACTGGAGTGGGGTGCCATTGCCTTCTCTGGACTTGTTGAATGAATCGATAGGCCGTTATCAGACTTCTCAAACTCATTAGTCTCTGTGAAAAAGATCATTACCTCTGTCAACAAAAACTGCTTAAAATACCAAACCATGAGTCACAGGGCCTCTCAAGACAAGTAAATATGAAATAAAGTGACCGGCACATTTTCTCCACTGTGGTAAAGTTATCCATATTTTTTGGTTTGGGAGAGTTTGGACTATAAATCATTGAGCTCTGAAATGAGACCTCTGTAAATAAATTGGTTCCAGCAGGTTAGTCATAGAAGGTATGGTATATTTCCCACTCAAAACCATAATTCTCATGCACAGTCTTGGTGATGCATAGAGCTATCCTGTAACTTTACTCTTAACGGGATGAGTGGTGGCAGTTGGAGGTTGACTGTCCTAGTCTTGTCTTACAGAGCAAACCTTTACACATATCAAACCAGGTACAGCTTTAGACATTTTTATTTAAGAGAAAGTTAAACCTGAGGTCATGCTTCAGACAGCTGTGATTGAGTGCTGCACAGAGCAGGGAATTTCTGAATTTCCTTCTGGAAAGTAAATGCAGATATGCATGTTGACGGTTACTTGTTTATCCTCCCGCTCTTCTTTTTTTGCTCCTGAAAGTATTTCAGCAGTTTTCTGCTGAGCTGATTTATGACATCAGTACCAAGCTGGAGGTAAAACAAACAAACAAAACAAAAAAAGCTGCTATCTTTTGAGAAGATTATCTGAAGTTTGAGTGGTTAATAATCAATTATATATCTGTGTATACTTAAGATGTCACAACAGGATTCTGTTATTTCTTATAGTTTTATTGAGATATAATTGACATAGAGCAGTGTGTAAGTTTAATGTATAGAGCGTAATAATTTGACATATAAAGTTAACATCTGTCATCTCATATAGGTACAAAAAGAAAAAGAAAATCATTTTTGTGATGATATCTCTTAGGATTTGCTGTGTTAACAGCATTTAGATACACCACACAGTGTTAGCTACATCATTTTGCACACTACACTCTTAATCTTTTTTATCTTACAACTAGAAGCTTGTACCTTTTGACCTCCTTCATCTAATTCCCACCCCTCTTTCTTGTAACCACAAATATGACCTCTTTTTCTTTGAGCTTTGCTTCTTGTTCTGTTTTTTGTTTAGTTAGATTCCAGATATACATAAGATCATACAGCGTTTGTCTCTGACTTATTTCACTTAGCATCATGCCCTCAAGGTCATCCATGTTATGACAAATGGCAGGATTTTCTTCTTTTTCCGGCTGAGTAATATTCTTGTGTGTATGCGTGTGTGTGTGTGTGTGTGTGTGTATGTGTACTATAAAGGTTAAGGGGCAGGTATCTCTTTGACATAGTGTTTTTGTTTCCTTTGGATGTATTCCTAGAGGGGAGATTGCTGGACCACATGGTAGTCCTATTTTTAGTTTTCTGAGGAACTTCCATACTGCTTTCTCTAGTGGCTACACCAGTTTACATTCCCACTAACAATGTACCCTTTTCTCCACATCCTCCCCAGCTTTTGTTATTTCTTATCTTTTTGATAGTGGCCGTTCGCAAAGAGTCGGACACAACTGAGCAACTG
This sequence comes from Bubalus kerabau, assembly GCF_029407905.1. Classification (NCBI taxonomy): domain Eukaryota; kingdom Metazoa; phylum Chordata; class Mammalia; order Artiodactyla; family Bovidae; genus Bubalus; species Bubalus kerabau. Next base: position 13,243,826 of record NC_073641.1, read on the forward strand.
AACTGATAATGGCCCGACTTACATATAACAGGAAATGATTACTATAATAAACGTAGTTAATATCCATCATCACATATAGATAAAATAAAAAGAAAATGCAAAACGAAGATTATTTTCCTTGTAATGAGAACTCTTAGAATATACCCTCTCAACAACTTTCATATGTAACATATAGCAATGTTAACAATAATTATCATGTACATTAATTGTCTTATTCATCTTATAACTGGAAGTTTGTACCTTTTGACCACCTTCCTCCAATTCTGCCTCCCCCTACCCTTCACTTCTGGTTGCCACGTACCTGATCTTCTTCTGTGAGTTTGTTTTTTTATTTATTAGAGTCCACAAATAAGTAAAATCATACAGGATTTGTCTCTCTCAGTCTGACTTACTTCACTTAGCCTAATGCCCTCGAGGCCCACCTATGTTATCACAAATGCCAGGATTTCTTTGTAATTTTTAAAATGCTTAAATAATATTCCATTATATATATATGTTTTGAACTGTGGTGTTGGAGAAGACTCTTGAGAGTCCCTTGGACTGCAAGGAGATCCAACCAGTCCATTCTGAAAGAGATCAGCCCTGGGATTTCTTTGGAAGGAATGATGCTAAAGCTGAAACTCCAGTACTTTGGCCACCTCATGTGAAGAGTTGACTCATTGGAAAAGACTCTGATGCTGGGAGGGATTGGGGGCAGGAGGAGAAGGGGACGACAGAGGATGAGATGGCTGGATGGCATCACTGACTTGATGGACGTGAGTCTGAGTGAACTCCGGGAGTTGGTGATGGACAGGGAGGCCTGGCGTGCTGCAATTCATGGGGTCGCAAAGAGTCGGACACCACTGAGTGACTGAACTGAACTGAACTGATATATATGTATATATGTGTGCATATATATATGTGTGTATCACAACTTCTTTATCCATTCATCTATCAGTGAACAGTTAAGTGGTTTCTATGTCTTGGTTATTGTAAGTAACTGCTATGACATGGGAGTGAAGATACCTTTTCAAGTTCGTGTCATTGTTTAGTTTGGATATATTCCCAGAAGTGGAATTCCTGGATCATATGGTAATTTTGTCTTAATTTTTTGAGGAGCCTGCATCCTCACTAGTAATGCACTAGTATATAGTCTCACCAACAGTGCACATCCTTGCCAGCATTTATTCTCAGTTTTCTATTTGAGGATGGCTGTACTAAGTATGAAGTGATATTTCAATGTATTTTTTAATTAGTTTCTTTTTTGTGGAAGTGTAGTTGATTTACAGTGTTGTAAGGTTAGATGTTACTTAGTAAACCCTAATGTCTGAGCCACCAGGGAAGCCCTATTTTATATATAGTAGTGTGTATATAGTAGTGTGTATATCGGAGAAGGCACTGGCACCCGACTCCAGCACTCTTGCCTGGAAAATCCCATGGGTGGAGGAGTCTAGTAGGCTGCAGTCCATGGGGTCACTAAGAGTCGTGTCACTTTCCCTTTTCCCTTTCATGCATTGGAGAAGGAAATGGCAACCCACTCCAGTGTTCTTGCCTGGAGAATCCCAGGGATGGAGGAGCCTGGTGGGCTGCCGTCTGTGGGGTCGCACAGAGTCAGACATGACTGAAGCAACTTAGCAGTAGCAGTGTGTATATGTTAATCCCATGCTTGTAATTTATCCCTCAGCCCTTTCCCTTTTGGTGACCATAAGTTAGTTTTCTAGTCTGTAAGTCTGTGTCTGTTTTGTATATAAGTTCATTTGTATCTCTCTTTTAGATTCCACATGTAAGAGATGTCATATATTTGTCTGATTTACTTCATTTAGTATGATAATCTCTAGGTTCATTCAAGTTGCTATAAATAGCATTATTTCATTATTTTTATGGTTGAGTAATATTCCATTGTATATATGTACCACCTCTTCATTATCCATTCGTTTATCAATGGACATTTAGGTTGCTTCTGTCTTGGCTATTGTAAACAATGCTGCGGTGAACATTGTATGCATGTGTCTTTCATTATGTTTTTCTCCAGATACAGGCCCAGGGGTGGATTACTAGATTATATGGTAGCTCTATTTTTAGTTGTTTAAGGAAGCTGTGTACTGTTCTTTGTAGTGGCTATACCAACTTACATTCCCACCAACAGTGTAGGAGGGTTTCATTTTCTTCACATCCTTTCCAGAATTTATTGTTTGTAGCCTTTTTGATGATGGCCATTCTGATTGGTGTGAGGTTGTATCCCCTCATTTTGACTTGCTTTTCTCTGGTAATTACTGATGTTGGAATCTTTTCCTGTTCTTCTTGGCCATCAGTATGTCCTCCTTGGAGAAATGTCTATTTAGGTCTGCCCATTTTTGAATGGGTTGTTTGTCTTTTTCATCTTGAGCTGTATGAACTGCTTGTGAATTTTGGAGATTAACCCCTTGTCTGTCACATTGTTTGCAAATATTTTCTCCCATTCTGTGGGTTATCTTTTCATTTTGTTTATGGTATCCTTTGCTGTGCCAAAGATTTTAAGTTTAATTAGGACCAATTTGTTTATTTTTGTTTTTAAGTTCCATTATTCTAGAGAGTGGATCCAAAAAAATATTGCTGCGATTTACGTCAGTGTTCTGCCTACATTTAGGTCTTTCATCTGTTTTGAGCTTATTTTCATGTATGGTGTTAAAGAATGTTCTAGTTTCATTTACATGTAGCTGCCAGTTTTCACAGCACCACTTATTGAACGGACTCTCTTTTCTCCACTGTATATTGTTGCCTCCTACATTTTAGATTAATTTGACCATAGATACATGGGTTTATTTCTGGGCTTTCTATTCTGTTCCACTGATCTATATTTCTGGGTTTTTTATGTGTGCCAGTACCGTAATGATTCGATGATTGTAGCTTCGTATTGTAGTCTGAAGTCAGGGAATCTGATTCCTCCAGCTCTATTTTTCATTCTCAGGATTGCTTTGGCTATTTCGAATCTTTTGTGTCTCCATACAAAAACAATTTTTTTGTTGTTCTAAGTAAGTGTTAGTTGCTCAGTAATGTCTGACTCTTTGCAGTCCTATAGACAGTAGCCTGACAGGCTCCTCTGTCCATGAAATTCTCCAGGCAAGAATACTGGAGTGTTGCCATTTCCTTCTCTTTTGTTATAGTTCTGTGAAAAATGCCACTGGCAATATGATAAGGATTGTATTGAATCCATACTGTTGGATTTTGTTTGCTAGTATTTTGTTGAGGATATTTGTGTCTGTGTTCATCAGACACATTGGCCTGTAATTTTCATTTTTTGTAATATCTTTGTCTGGTTTAGGTATCAGGTTGATGGTGGCCTCATAGAATGAGCTTATGAGTGTTCCTTCCTCTGCAGGTTTTCTGCAGTTGTTTCAGAAGGATAGATGTTAACTCTTCTCTAAATATTTGGTGGAACTCACCCATGAAAGGGTCTGGTTCTGGGATTTTGTTAGAAGCTTTTAAACCACAGTTTCAATTTCAGTACTTGTGATAGGTCTGTTAGTATTTTTTATTTCTTCTTGGGAGATTGTACTCATCTAAAAATTTGTCCATTTCTTCCAGGTTGTCTATTGGATTGTCATAGAGTTACTACTTTGTATTTTTGCAGAGTCAGTAGTATCTTTTCCTTTTTCATTTCTAATTTTATTGATCTCAGCCTTCTATTTTTTTTTTTTTTTTCCTTGATGAGTCTGGCTGAAAGTTTATCCATTTTATTTTTTCAAAGAACTAACTTTTAGCTTCATTGATCTTTCCTATTATTTTCTTCATCTCTATTTCTTTTCTGCTCCAATCTTTATGGTTTATTTCCTTCTACTAACCTTGGTTTTTGCTTGTTCTTTCTTTTGTTGGTTTAGGAGTAAGTTTAGGTTGTTTGAGACTTTTCCTGTTTCCTGAGGTAAGCTTGTACTGCTATAAACTTCCTTCTTAGAACTGCTGTTGCTGCAACCCTGTAGGGTTTTGGATCATCGTGCCTTAATTTTCATTTATCTGTAGTTAGTTCTTTTTTTTTTTTTTTTTTTTTTTTAATTTTATTTTATTTTTAAACTTTACATAACTGTATTAGATTTGCCAAATATCAAAATGAATCCGCCACAGGTATACATGTGTTCCCCATCCTGAACCCTCCTCCCTCCTCCCTCCCCATTCCATCCCTCTGGGTCGTCCCAGTGCACCAGCCCCAAGCATCCAGTATCGTGCATCGAACCTGGACTGGCAACTCATTTCATACATGATATTTACATGTTTCAATGCCATTCTCCCAAATCTTCCCACCCTCTCCCTCTCCCACAGAGTCCATAAGACTGTTCTATACATCAGTGTCTCTTTTGCTGTCTCGTACACAGGGTTATTGTTACCATCTTTCTAAATTCCATATATATGTGTTAGTATACTGTATTGGTGTTTTTCTTTCTGGCTTACTTCACTCTGTATAATAGGCTCCAGTTTCATCCACCTCATTAGAACTGATTCAAATGTATTCTTTTTAATGGCTGAATAATACTCCATTGTGTATATGTACCACAGCTTTCTTATCCATTCATCTGCTGATGGACATCTAGGTTGCTTCCATGTCCTGGCTATTATAAACAGTGCTGCGATGAACATTGGGGTACTCGTGTCTCTTTCCCTTCTGGTTTTCTCAGTGTGTATGCCCAGCAGTGGGATTGCTGGATCATAAGGCATGTCTATTTCCAGTTTTTTAAGGAATCTCCACACTGTTCTCCATAGTGGCTGCACTAGTTTGCATTCCCACCAACAGTGTAAGAGGGTTCCCTTTTCTCCACACCCTCTCCAGCATTTATTACTTGTAGACTTTTGGATTGCAGCCATTCTGACTGGCGTGAAATGGTACCTCATAGTGGTTTTGATTTGCATTTCTCTGATAATGAGTGATGTTGAGCATCTTTTCATGTGTTTGTTAGCCATCTTTATGTCTTCTTTGGAGAAATGTCTATTTAGTTCTTTGGCCCATTTTTTGATTGGGTCATTTATTTTTCTGGAGTTGAGCTGTAGGAGTTGCTTGTATATTCTCGAGATTAGTTGTTTGTCAGTTGCTTCATTTGCTATTATCTTCTCCCATTCTGAAGGCTGTCTTTTCACCTTGCTAATAGTTTCCTTTGATGTGCAGAAGCTTTTAAGGTTAATTAGGTCCCATTTGTTTATTTTTGCTTTTATTTCCAATATTCTGGGAGGTGGGTCATAGAGGATCCTGCTGTGATGTATGTCAGAGAGTGTTTTGCCTATGTTCTCCTCTAGGAGTTTTATAGTTTCTGGTCTTACGTTTAGATCTTTAATCCATTTTGAGTTTATTTTTGTGTATGGTGTTAGAAAGTGTTCTAGTTTCATTCTTTTACAAGTGGTTGACCAGAGTTCCCAGCACCACTTGTTAAAGAGATTGTCTTTAATCCATTGTATATTCTTGCCTCCTTTGTCGAAGATAAGGTGTCCATATGTGCGTGGATTTATCTCTGGGCTTTCTATTTTGTTCCATTGATCTATATTTCTGTCTTTGTGCCAGTACCATACTGTCTTGATAACTGTGGCTTTGTAGTAGAGCCTGAAGTCAGGTAGGTTGATTCCTCCAGTTCCATTCTTCTTTCTCAAGATCGCTTTGGCTATTCGAGGTTTTTTGTTTTTCCATACAAATTGTGAAATTATTTGTTCTAGCTCTGTGAAGAATGCTGTTGGTAGCTTGATAGGGATTGCATTGAATCTATAGATTGCTTTGGGTAGTATACTCATTTTCACTACATTGATTCTTCCAATCCATGAACATGGTATATTTCTCCATCTGTTAGTGTCCTCTTTGATTTCTTTCACCAGTGTTTTATAGTTTTCTATATATAGGTCTTTAGATTCTTTAGGTAGATATATTCCTAAGTATTTTATTCTTTCCGTTGCAATGGTGAATGGAATTGTTTCCTTAATTTCTCTTTCTGTTTTCTCATTATTAGTGTATAGGAATGCAAGGGATTTCTGTGTGTTGATTTTATATCCTGCAACTTTACTATAGTCATTGATTAGTTCTAGTAATTTTCTGGTGGAGTCTTTAGGGTTTTCTATGTAGAGGATCATGTCATCTGCAAACAGTGAGAGCTTTACTTCTTCTTTTCCAATTTGGATTCCTTTTATTTCTTTTTCTGCTCTGATTGCTGTGGCCAAAACTTCCAAAACTATGTTGAATAGTAATGGTGAAAGTGGGCACCCTTGTCTTGTTCCTGACTTTAGAGGAAATGCTTTCAATTTTTCACCATTGAGGATAATGTTTGCTGTGGGTTTGTCATATATAGCTTTGATTATGTTGAGGTAGGTTCCTTCTATTCCTGCTTTCTGGAGAGTTTTGATCATAAATGGATGTTGAATTTTGTCAAAGGCTTTCTCTGCATCTATTGAGATAATCATATGGTTTTTATTTTTCAATTTGTTAATGTGGTGTATTACATTGATTGATTTGCGGATATTGAAGAATCCTTGCATCCCTGGGATAAAGCCCACTTGGTCATGGTGTATGATCTTTTTAATGTGTTGTTGGATTCTGATTGCTAGAATTTTGTTAAGGATTTTTGCATCTATGTTCATCAGTGATATTGGCCTGTAGTTTTCTTTTTTTGTGGGATCTTTGTGTAGTTAGTTCTTGATTTTTGTCTTTGATTTCCTCAGTGATTCATTGGTTGTTTAGTAGCATATTTTTTAGCCTCCCTATGTTTGTGTTTTTTTACAATTTTTTCTTGTTGATTTCTAGTCTCATAGCATTGCAGTCAGAAAACATGCTTGATATGATTTCAATTTTCTTAAATTTACCAAGGCTCACTTTGTGGCCCAGCATGTAATCAAGCCTGGAGAATATTCCATGTGCATTTGAGAAGAAGGTGTATTCTGCAGCTTTTGGATGGAATGCTCTATAAATATCAATTAGGCCTATCTGGTGTAATCTATAATTTAAGGCCTCTGTTTCCTTATTGATTTTCTCTTTGGATTATTTCTGCATTGATTAAAGTGGACTGTTAAAGTTCCCCCACTATTACTGTGTAACCATTGATTAATCCTTTTATGGCTATTAGTATTTGCTTATATTGAGGTGCTCCTATATTGGGTGCATATATATATATATATATATATACTTGTTATATCTTCTTTTTAGATTGATCCCTTGATCATAATGTAGTGTTCTTTGTCTCTTGTAACAGCCTATTTTGTCTGATATGAATATTGCTATTAGACCTTGCTTTTGACTTCCATTTGCGTGGAATACCTTTTTGTGTCCTCTTATTTTTAGTCTGTATGTGTCCCTAGATCTGAAGTGGGTCTCTGGTAGAAAGCATGTACATGGGTCTTGTTTTTGCGTGCATTCAGCCAGTCTATATCTTTCTGTTAGAGTATTTGTGTTTACAATAATTATCAATACATGTGTTCTAATTGCCATTTTGTTGATTGTTTTGGGTTTGTTTTTGTAGATCTTTTTCTTCCCTTTCTCTTTTCTTTTCTCTTGTGATTTGATGACTGTATTGTTGTGTTTGAATTTCTTTTGTGTGTGTCTGTGTTTGTACCATAGATTTTTGGTTTGTTGTTACCATGAGGTTTTGATATAGGAGTCAAATAGATATAGATACACAAGGTTATTTTAAGTTGCTGGTCTTTTAATTTCAAATGCATTTCCAATATCCTGAATTGGTTACTTTCCTCTTTTCACAATTGTTGTTTTTTTAAGACTTTTATTTATTTTAAATTATATTTTATCTATTTTATATTTATTTTTAAATTTATTTTTATGTATTTATGTATTGGCCATGCTATGTGGCATACAAGATCTTAGTCCCTGACATGGCGTTGAACCTGTGCCCCATGCATTGGGAGCATGAAGTCTTAACCACTGGACTGCCAAGGAAATCCCACAGTTGCTGGTTTTGATGTCATATTTGTGTGTGGATGATTTCCTACCTTCATTGTATGTTTGCCTTTCCAGGTGAGCTTTTCTATTCATGATTTTCTTGTTTCTAGTTGTGGCTCTTTCTTCTCCTAGAGAAGATCTGTAACATTTGTTGCAAAGCTCTTCTGGTAGTGCTGACTTTGCTTAGCTTTTGCTTATCTGTAAAGCTTTTGATTTCTCCATTGACTCTGAATGAGAGCCTTGCTGGGTAGCATGTTTTTGGTTGTAGATTCTTCCCTTTCATCACTTCAAATATATTGTGTCACTACCTTCTGGCCTGCAGAATTTCTGCTGAAAAATTAGCTGATAACCTTATGGAAATTCCCATGTTTGTTATTGGTTGCTTTTAATGTTTTCTCTTTAATTTTTATCAGTTTGATTACTGTGTGTCTAGGCATGTTCTTCCTCAGGTTTATCCTGCCTGGGACTTGTGCTTCCTGGAGTTGGGTGACTGTTTCCTTTACCATGTTAGGGATGTTTCAGCTGTTTTCACTTCAAATATTTCCTCTGGTCCTTTCTCTTTGCCTTTTCCTTGTGGGGAATCCCTTTAATGCAAATGTTGGTGCATTTTATATTGTCCCAGAAGTCTCTTATACTGTCCTCACTTCTTTTCATTCTTTTTCCTTTATCATGTTCCAAAGCAGTGATTTCCACCATTCTGTCTTCCAGCTCACTTCTCTGTTCTTCTTCCTCACTTACTCTGCTATTGATTCCTTCTAGTGTTATTTTTCATTTCAATTATTGTATTATTATCACTGTTTGTTCTTTAGATCTTTTCTTTGTCAAACATTTCTTATATCTTCTTGGTCTCTTTTTTTCCCTGAGATCTTGGATTATCTTTACTATCATTATTCTGAATTCTTTTTTGGGTAGATTGCCTATCTCCATTTCACTTAGTTGTTCTTCTAGGGTTATAGCTTGTTCCTTTGTCTGGAACATAATCCTTTGCCATCTCATTTTGTCTAACTTTCTATGATTGTGGTTTTCATTCTGCAAGCTGCAGTGTAATAATTCTTCTTTCCTCTGTTATCTGCCCCCTGATGGATAAGGCTGGTCTAAGAGGTTTGTGCAGCCTTCCTGGTGGGTGGGACTTGTTCCTGCCCACTCGTGTATGGAGCTAGGTGTTGTTTCTTTGGTGGGCAAGGCTCTGTCAAGGGGTGTGTTTAGCAGACAGCTGTGGATTCATGGAGAATTTAGCCAGCCTGTCTACTGGTGTGTGGTGCTATATTTCTGCCCTGTCAGCCTGAGGCATCCCAGCACTGGAGCCTACAGGCTTTTGGGTGGGGCAATGTCTTGGTGAGAAAATGGTGGCCTTGAGAGGGCTCATGCCAAAGAGTACTCCCCAAAACTAGAGCCACTGATGTCTTTGTTCCCATAGTGAGCCACAGATGCCACCAGCCTCCACAGAAGACCATCCAATACCAACAGGTAGGTATGACCCAGACTCCTATGAGGTCACTGCTTTTTCCCCTAGTCTTGGTGTGCATGAGATCTTGTGTGTGCCCTCCAAGAGTAGAGTTTCTGTTTCCCCCAATTGGTGGAATTCTTATGATCAAACCCTGCTAACCTTCAAGGCCACATGCTTTGAGGGCTTCTCTCACTGCCAGACTCTCAGGCTGGGGAGCCTGATATGGGGCTCAGAATTTTGATTCCTGTCAGAGAGCCTCTGTGATACAACTATTTCCCAGTTTGAGGGTGCCCACTTAGTGAGTATGGGATTTGGTTTTATCAATGACTGTGCCTCTTGTACCATCTCATTGTAGTTGCCTTTGTCTTTGGATATAGGATATCTCTTTTGATAGGTTCCAGTGTTTTTTTAATCAATGATTGTTCAACAGTTATTTGTGATTTTGGTGTTTATGTGAGAGCAGGTGAGCTCATGTCCTTCTCCTTGGCCATTTTCTCTCCCAATCTTGTTTTTATGATTATAATTAGCATTTTTTAACCCACTCAAAGAGTTCCCTTTAGCATATCTTGGAAGGCAGTTCTGGTGGTAATGAATTCCCTCAGCTTTTGTTTCTTTGGGAGTCTGTATTACTCCTTTTTTCTAAAGGATGGCTTCACCAGGTATAGAATTCTTGGTCAAATGTTTTTATCTTTCAATATGTAGACTATTGAAAGAAAGTCTACATATTGGGCTTCTCTGGTGGCTCAGCTGGTAAAGAATCTGCCTGCAATGTGGGAGACCTGGGTTGGGAAGATCCCCTGGAGAAGGGAACGGTTACCCACTCCAGTGTTCTGGCCTGGAGAATTCCATGGATTGTATAGTCCATGGGATTGCAAAGAGTTGGACATGACTGAGCAACTTTCACTTTCATTCTCACACAGACTGCTGCTGCTACTGCTGCTGCTAAGTCGCTTCAGTCGTGTCCGACTCTATGCGACCCCATAGACGGCAGCCCACCAGGCTCCCCTGTCCCTAGGATTCTCCAGGCAAGAACACTGGAGTGGGTTTCCATTTCCTTCTCCAGTGCGTGAAAGTGAAGTCATTCAGTCATGTCCAACTCGTAGCAACCCCATGGACTGCAGCCTACCAGGCTCCTCCGTCCATGGGATTTTCTAGGCCAAGAGTACTGGAGTGGCTTGCTATTGCCTTCTCCATGTAGACTATGTCATCCCATTTTCTCCCGGCCTGAAAGGTTTCTGTTGAGAACATGGTTGATTGTCTGATAGGGATTCCCTTATATGTAATTTCTTTCTTTTCTCTTGCTGCTCTTTGTCTTTTGATAATTTAATTATATTGTGTCTCTGTGCAGCCCTGTGCTGGTTCAACCTACTTGAGGTCTTCTGGGCCTTTTGGATCTGAACATCTATTTCTGTTTTGGAACTTTTCAGTCATTACTGCTTTAGTTAAACTTTGTCCCTTTCTCTTTCTCTTCTTCTTCTCTTCTGGAATTCCCATAATATGAATATTTTTACTTTTTATTGTGTCCCATAAGTCATGTAGGCATTTTTCACTCTTTCTTTTCTTCTTTTCTTTTGTCTTGTTGCTCTGCTGACTAGTTAATTTCAAATATATTGTCTTCCAAGTCACTGATTCTTCTATGGGATTGAGTCATTTTTGAAGCTCTCTATTGAATCCTCATCTTTTTCAGCTCTAGGATGTCTTTTTTACTGGTTTGTTTCTTTGTTTAAGTTTATGTTTTGGTCATGTGGTTTTCCTAATTGCATTTAGTTTGTGTTCTTATAGTTCACTAAACTTCTTTAGGAGAATTATTCTGAAAATTTTGACTATTCAGAGTTCCATTTCTTTAGGGTTAGCTATTAGGGCTTTCTTAGTTTCCTTTGGTGGTATGATATTTACCTCACTTTTTATGAACCTTGATTTCTTACACTGATATCTGTGCATTTGAGTATGTAGCCTCCTCTTCCAGATATTGCGTGTACATTTCGGTAGAGATAATTCTTCACCAGTTAGTTCACATTGGGTTTCTGGACAGGTATCCTGGTAATGACCTTGGGCAGGCTGAGCCTGCTATTAGGGTCTATTATGGGGTGAGGCAGCAGTTTGAGCTTTGAGGTCAGGAGTGGGGTCATGTGCCACTAGCTGAGAACAGCTGGATAAGACTGATGGCTTGGTTACTTGGCCACATGATGCTTTAGGATGGGCTCCACAGTTGCATGGATTCTCTGGTCATGTTTACTAGATGGCAGGGACTGAGTAACTCAGGAGTAAGTGGGCCTATGAATTAGCTTCCCTTCCCTGGCAGGACAGCAGGATAGGATAGGGTAGGATAGCCTGCACAACTGATTGTATGGGGACCTGAATCAGGCAACACTGTGCACTGAATATTTTGGTCACCAGTTTTGCTCTGGAGACAGAGAAAGCATGGGGGTATGCTTTCTGTTGAAGTTCCCATGTAAGCAGGATTACTGGATGGGCTATACAGCTTCCTGTGTGCTCTGGTTAGATTCCCTGGTCAGATAGGCTGAAGGCTGTCTTCAGCAATGAGCAGGGCTATAAATTTGTTTCCCTGACTGAGCACATTGAGAAAAGTAGCTCCAAAGCCACAAAAGCGTTTTGTTTGTGGTCTTGACTCACAGAGACATGGGCCCCAAGTTTCTTGGCTGAACAGGTCCACTAGCTTCACTCTAAGGGTGATCAGCTCTGTCCACCTGCCTCTCAGCTTGAGTGTTGCTGGGTTTCAGAGCTTCCAGATGTTCTCACCAGCCCTTCCTGTCATATGAGGATGGGAGCCATGTTCTGTAGCTGGTAGGCCTGTGACTCAGCTTTTCTGCCTGGGTGTGAGCAGACCAGGCTCCAGGGCTGGCAAAACTCTTCCACTAGGAACTTGAATCAGATAGACCAGTATCCTTAGCCAGACTGGGCCACTGACTTGGTTCTACAAGTGAGCAAAGCTGCTGATTGGGACAACTGCTGAAGCAGGGGCATGCTTCCCTCACTCCCTTTTTCCACGATTCTCAGTTGTAGCTTGTCCATGAATAGTTGTGAATTGTTCCTTGTGTGAGGGGAAGTCAAATCAGGAGTCATTTATGTCACCATTTGGGTGACATCACTTATCAATAATAGCCATTCTGGGGACAACTTGTGGTTTTCTTTTGCATTTCCCAATGACTAGTGATTTGAACTTTTTTTCCATGTGCTTTTTGGCCTTTTGAATGCCTTAAAAATGTCTACTCAAGTCTCTTGCTCATTTGGATTATTTGTGGGGCTTTCTGCTATTGAGTTGTATGAATTTTTTTATATATTTTGGATATTTACCTCACAAAATGTGCGGTTTGCAAATATTTTTCCCTTTCTGTTCATTGTATTTTCATTTTGTAGATTATTTCTTTTGCTGTGCAAAAGCTGTTTAGTTTGATGCAGTCTGTCTTGTTTATTTTTGATTCTGTCATTTGTGCTTTGTGTCCCATCCAAAATCATAGCCAAGACCCACACCAAAGAGCTTTTCCCCTGTTTTCTTCTAGGAGTTTCATGGTTTCAGGTCTTGTACATGTAAGCCTTTACAGGATTCTTATTTCTAGACCAATACTTTTTCGTTTTTAAGGGGCAAGTCCAGGGGGGGAATATTTTTTTGAGTTGACACAGTATCAAGTCTTACTATACTTACCTAACTCCAACCATGTCCCAGAAGATTTGGCAGGCCAAGTTCTCTGACTCAGGGTCTTGTGGTTTAGATAGATGGACAAAGGGCCATCTTCACCTGTATTCTTCATCATATTATCAAGAACTTGGCTTCCCATTTTGACTCATCTGAAGTGTAGCTTTAAGACGTGAACAAGATAAGAGGATTCTAATTTTGCTAATGCTTCTTGGCCATTGCTACAGATAAAGGGCCATACTACAATCTTAGTGGTCGATAGCCACAGTCATGTCGTGGGTTATCTTTGGCCAAATTGTAAGTGGAGAACTGGGCAACTGAGTTGTTTCACTCAGTACACAACATGTGCTCTAGGAGTCCTGAAGACTTTCTGGACTTTCTCATAACCTTACTTCACAGGTGTAGAGTTGGAGGTCTACAGGTAAATGGAGTCGATAAATTCCCACAGCTGGGTTAAAGAAAGAGCTGACCTAGCTAAGACATCCTAAGCTGTAAATGGATCTTATTCTCTTCCCTATATAGAGTCTATGCTATGAATACAAATGATAAAGTAAAACTACATATCACTCATTAATGGTAGTGATTTTTAATTAAAATATAAGAAGCACTATTTTAACTATCTGGTGATCTTAAGTAGTGATTCTCAAATTTTAGTATACATTAAAATCACCCAGAGAACTTCCTGAGACAGATTTCTGGGTCTCATTCTGAGTTAGGTCAGGGGTGGGGCCCTTGGAGAGGCACTTCTAACAGGTTTCCAAGCAGTCCTGATGCTAATGCTGTTGGTCTGGGGATCACACTGCAGGAACCACTGGTCTAAAGCAAACCCATGCCATTTCCTGCCATTCGTTGTGGCCACGTGTACCCTCTCCACCATTTGAGAGCTATATGGTTAGATCTCCCAGCAGGAAGACCAACCAGTGGACTTTTCTCTGAACTTCTAGTGCCTTTTCCAGCACTTACTAGTGAAGAGCTGTAGCTTGAGTCAGACCGCCTGGGTACTCTGTGGTCATAGGGCTGCATGACGTTGGATAAGTCACCTAAATTTGATACTTGTTTCCCACCTGAGATATTGTCTTCTAACTCATAATTGTAAATTGTTAAATCAGATAACACATACATAGTTTAAATGGATAATATTCACTTGGTCTATCAATCAAAGAGCAGTGAGGAGAAAAGAAATGAATCTAGTCTTAAAGAAAGGCCTGAATAAAGAGGGTTGGCTACTTAGGTGACAGAAAGCAGACTAGGTTTGGCTCAGAAACCAAACTGGGAGTTCTGAGAGAAACCACAAGTTTAGCAACAACATAAAGCTGCAACTACACCTTGTGTTAAGAGTAAAAATGGGAAGACACAGTTGCCAGAGGAACAGAGAGGGAGAGAGGAGCATAGTAAGGCTGCTCAGATCCCCAAGAGTCTTTCTGGCGGGAGCTGGGAGATTCACTACCTAGATGCACTACCGAGGTAGTGAAACAAGGGAGAGTCGCTCCCTAGAAGCCAGAGGTCAGGAGATTCTGAGTAGAGAGTTCTAATACAGAACAGAGCAGGGAAAGAGCAGGAAATGAATCCGAGCGTTACTGCCATACTTGGTGTATTAGTCATTGTTGCCATGACTGTAATTACTGTGTGCCCAGCTCATCACCATCGCCAGACCATGCCTTCATGTCTGGGACCCTCACTCTGCTTAGGTGTTGAGTGCCAGGTGCATGCAAAGTGACCTCATTATAAATTCAGTCAGCAATCAAAACAAGTGGGAAAGTCATTTTAGATTAAGAATGGTTTACATATATTGACTAGATGCTATAATGTGAAAGCAGAATCTAGAGTGACTCTTTGTTTCCCGTCTGGAGGTCCATGTCACCTTTGCGTGCCGCACAGTGCCTCACAGGACCCCTGTGCTGTGGCTGGCCCATATATGCAGCCCAGAGAACAGAGGGACAAAGGTTACTTTCACCAACCAGTTTTTAGAGAACGATTCTGCAGCTTTGGAGATGGATGGTGAATGGGAGGGACTGACAGTGATTACGTTTTCTTAGACACGATGTTACCTAGAGCTATTTCTTTCCATCATTAAGCATATAGTGAAATGATGTAAATGACACTGACCCATCATTCACGTGACCACTCCTGTTTTTCTCACTGGACAAAAACGAGATAATGACAGTGATGGGGTGGGTGGGGGACTATAGAAGGAGATGCAACATTATTAACATAAAGAGGAAGAGTGTTTAAAAATTTCTTTGGTGATTGCTGAAATTTCAAACCATGACTTCAGTTTCAAAACAACCTTTATTCTGTTTGAAGACCTAATACAATGCATTAAAGCAACTTAAAACAACAAGACATAGCTCCATTGAACCTATAGCTTGAACAAATGTCAAGGAGGCACAGTCCCCCCGCCCCCCGCCCCAGGTGCCTTGTAAAGGCAAAATTACAGCTGACCATGACAACCTCCCTCTCGTCAAAAGACCAACTTTATTTTAACAATGTCATAGAAACAGATTTGTAAAAACATCGAACAGATCGTAGCTTTAAAAAATACACACATATAAATGAGCTATTTTTGTTTTGCCTTTTTTTTTTTTTTTTAATAGCAGCATCCTGGGCAGCTAATGCTCTCTCATGGTGACAAGCTCAATGTTAAGTTGGTTAGTGTTTCCAATGAACCCAATTCTGTTCATACTAGTCATTTATACTAGTAATTTAACTAGATTTCTAAAAAATAAGAATTTGGCATTTCAGAACTTTGTCTCATGTGAGGCATTGTGCTATAAACTGCCCCTTTCTTAAATGACCCTAAACTCAAATTTCAGGGTCTGCTTTCCAACTGACTTGGATACCATGCATAGCAGAAGCACAGTTGTTAGAACCAGCAGAATTTTTCTCCCAAAAAGGAACATCAGTAGGACTTCCCAAACACGTTACTAGTTCATAACCAGCTATATGACAAAGCAGTTGGTTCCGCAGTGACAGTTCACATCAACACATTTGACTGAACACACTGAAAACGTGGGTTTCCAAGTTCAGTGAGCCACGGAGACCAGCTACCCCAAAGGAGTAACTTTTAAACAGAAAAAAGCCAAAGAATTATGAACTTCTCACTCCACTTGCAAACAATTTTCACCTTTGTTAAGACAAAACAAAACAACTTCAAAGAAAAAAACCCCATACACATATACAAGAATTGTACTAGACATTGTCTCGTTATGTACTTGAACTCAACGACTGTGGATCTGTTTTGGCTGAAAGGTGTACTGGAAACAGTCCATGCACATATACATATATACATATATCAAGGGCCGTGAAGTTGTCAGAAGTTGCAAAAACAAGTTTTCTGCCTTTTCCTCATGGTTGTGATTTTTTTCTCGTGGGTAATTTCAGATCGCAGCGCTCCCACTTCTACAGCCCCATCACAGCCTCTCTGCAGCTTAGCTTCTGGCTTTTACCTTCAGGATGCTATACCGGGTGGGGAAAATCAACACATGGATGTAAGCATGTATCAGGAATGCCTCTGCTTTATCCATTTATACTCACAAGCCACTCAGTGCTGTAAGATGAATGGCTGGACTCCAAGAACGCTGCTGGTCAAACATCTACAAAGACAGATGTGATGGGATGCTATACACTATCAATAAGGCGTCGGGCAGAGGCGTAGCATCCTAGGTAAGGTGTGACTCACTGTGATAGGAAATCATGAATTCTGCCTTTGCTGTTCAAAGAAAAATCTGCATTTATGCTCATGAGATGTAGAAATGAGGCAAGTGCCTAATACCATGCCATCTTGCAAAGTGTGGAAGCAAAAAATGTGAACAGAACAGTAGCTTTTCCACGAAATACTCCATCTCAGATAGTTTAGAAATTAAATGAAAGTTAATAATATACATGGATGTGCTATCAAAAAAGCAATAAACCTAGCTGATAAAACTACTGTTTACTAATGGTTGGGCTTCTGTATGACATGGAAGGATAGTTGTAAAGCAGACACTCCTAGACTAAAACTAGGGGAATCATCAATTGTCTGGAGATGAAAGGGAGATGGTCAGGTCAGTACAGTCAAGTTTGAGGACTGACAGTCTGTCTGGCTGTAAGACTGACTATTGCTCTTGATATGAGTAGCTTCATGTAAAAAGGAAAAAAAAATACATTCTAGTTAAGTCAGCTGCGGGACTGATCCTTTCAAAGGAACAACATCAAAAACAAAACAAAACCCCTTACCCCAGTAGTTGGAAAGAAAGAGAAACAAAGCTGTGGAGAATCTAATATTGAGCAAGAAGAACTGACGTTGTAAGATTCCATTTTAATCTCCCCTTTATTCCTTCCAGTGTAGGTACAGTTCCCAGTAAACTGAAAGGCTTTTACATACAAAAGTTGGGGATAGACACCGCTTGCTCTTGCTAAAGTAAGTTGGAAAGAATACTCTAACAATTCCTCCCTCTTCCCCACAATGAAGTAATAACACATACAATTATTTGGGTGAATGAGGACTGTTACTATGATTCCTACAACGGCCATGACTTCAACAAGCTCCCCCACAATCGGGGCAGGAACGATGATGACCATGTGAGGCTCTCTGAATGGAAAGCTCTTGAATGGAAAGCTAGGAAAATAGCAGATACCTGGATAAAAATATCCTTTTCAGGTCATGCTTTTTCTTAAAATGGATGTTGGCTGGTTGGTAATGGGTCATCTAATGTTAAAGAGAGACAGGTTTTCTAAATGCAGCAATGATATTTTGAAATCAGTGTTTCCAACAAGGATGAACACTGCTCAAAGACCCTGCCTGCCTTCCTAAGAACTAGCGTTCCAGGAGGTCTGTAATTGTCATGAGGGCATAGTAAGTAGCAGATCAAAGTGGGAAGAGACTCCACTTTGCAGCGACCCACTTCTCCGTAACCACAAGAAAAAGTGCATGCCATCTCGCCAACCCTCCCCCACCCCACTTGTACAACCCTTTGCTACATCCCCCTCCCTATATTCAAGAAGTTCACAATTCTTTACGAAACAAACATTGCCAGGTACCGTATCTTAAGTCTTGAAACAACATTGTTGAACTCAGCGATACTTTGTCATATTCATATATCTTTTTTTTTTTAATTGAATAAAGCAGCTTTGAAGCTTATCAGGCACTGCCCAACAAAACATTTAGTCCAAAAAAAAAAAAAAAAATCTGTTATGAACTTTTTAACCTTGGGCTAACAGCCAAGTACTCTGTACAAGAAAGACTGTAAAATATTTCATAGTTTTAATTCTGAAGCCATTTTTTTTTAAACTGGCATCCTGTACATTTCTTTAAAAAAAAAAAAAAAGGAAATGAGTAACAAAATGAATATTAACAAAAAAAAAAAAATCAGGGACAGTATTTTCAAGCAACAAAAACGGGGGCAGGGGAAGCTTATTCTGAAGGTACATTTAAAACAGATAACAACAGTGAAAATTAAGAATTGCATAGCACTGTGAATTTAGCCTTCAGCACAACAAAACAGAAGCTATTTGGTATTGATACAAATCCATCTATTTGATAGTTAGTCATCCAATGGTATGTACATATTTTATATACTAAATGTCATTTTGAAGTCCTGTTTTTGAAGTTCCATTTTTCTGTTGG
Organism: Bubalus kerabau; assembly: GCF_029407905.1. Taxonomy (NCBI): domain Eukaryota; kingdom Metazoa; phylum Chordata; class Mammalia; order Artiodactyla; family Bovidae; genus Bubalus; species Bubalus kerabau. The sequence goes on from NC_073641.1 coordinate 13,262,403, forward strand.
TGGGTCTTCTTGGTTTAAGAATTTCAACAAAACACTTTCTGGCACTCTGCTACAACAGAATTTCCTCTGAACACACGGAGCAGACGTTCCCTCAAGTGTTCCCTGCGAGCGGAAGTGCCTTTCTGCTACATATCAGTTCATTTCGTTAGAAAATGAAATAATCCACAGTGCAGTGCGTCTGGGGGCCACCGTGCATGGCAACGCCCAGGCTGGACCGAGCGACCCCAGGCTAGGGCTCATCAGCCCGTCCCCGCTCCGGTCTCCAAGGTCCCAACTCTTGAGCTGGTAAAGCTTCTGAAAGCACGAACAAGCACCATGGTTAAAGGCCTCTTTGTCCCTGCACGCAGAGATTTTTGCATTTCTTTTTCTCTTTGTGTGTGGTTGTGGCTTTAAATTAAACCCCAAAAAAAAACAAAAAACAAAAACAAAACAGAAAGAGGGAAGAGAGAAAGGCTGACGAAGCACTCCAGACGAGGAACGGCGGCTGTCCGGTGCGTGGCCCTGCGATGCGTCTTCCCTTCCTGCCGTGGGGTCGAAGGCTCGAGTCCCATCTGAAGACAGGTGGCTGGGTGTCCGCAGCTCAGTTCCCAGGTCAGGCTGCAGGGGAGCCCTGTGCTTGCCAGAGGCCTTGGGGAGTCAAAGGTGAGGAGCAGGCTGGAGGGTGGCCCTTCATCGCCTCTGCTGCGCGTACACCGGGTAGGCTAGTGTGACGTTGAGGGAGTCATTGTGCTGCACGAGGGAGGTGTGCTGGTAGTGGAGCACCAGCTCCTTGAGGGAGCTGTACAGGTTGTAGGGCTCGGCGAAGCCATAGCCCGTGGCCGTCTTGTTGATGACGCAGTGCTTGACCTCGCCGTCCACCCTGCATGGGGGAGAGAGCACACGGGCCTGCGTGAGCTAAAGAAGAGCGTCATGCAAAGGTACACCCGATGCTGCCTGAGCTCTGGACTGGTGGTGCTGTCCCCGTGCTCCTTAGTGGCTGAGTGATTTGGGGAGGTAACCAGTGTCACTGAGCAGCTGGATGGTCATTTTGAGACAGGTATGGAATTGTCCACATACCTCTCCATCTACTCTCAATTCTCCTATTGCCTTGTCCTCTATTCAAGGTCTTTCCCCTTTCCTTCCTGCGGCAGTGGTCCTCTGCTTACATGGAGGGAGATGACATGCTAGAAAATACCCGAGAGCCTTTTCCTTCAGCAGGCCACTCGCTTCTCTGAAATAATGTTAGTGATCCAACCTCTCCCCCTTCATGGTACTCCCCAGACTCTGACAATAAACAAAGGAAAACCTGCCCTAGGAGGGAAATGTCTTCTCTTGGTAGGGACAGTGAGCAGAGCCCTTTCTCTTACTGTTTTAACTGGTCCCTGATGGGGACTTTACCTGTTGGTGGTGCTTCCACGTGAATCTCCTCAGATTTTTAACTATACAGAAGCCCCCCAAACAGCAAGTATGGCTGTTTCCATTTTAAAGATGAAAAGCAAAAGACTTCTCTTGATGAGACAGCTGCTGAACTGCCGCCCAGAGCCCCAGTTCTCCACCTGAATAGCAGCTTGCTTTCTACTAGCCCTCTGAACCGATGCTCCTGCTTAGATGTTCAAATATTAGGTTTTATTTCCTCTTCTACACTATTGTAATGCTTGACAATTAGAACTTTTTCAAATCCTTGCCCCCAAGGTTAGCTGGCTGGCTGGCTGGAATACCTCCTTGACGTGTTTCACAAGACAGATAATTGGCTGGCGATACATACACCACAGAGCAGGCGTAGCAGCCCTGTTTACTGCTTTCCCGGACAAGAAAAGTGCCGTCTCGCTTTCCTCGCAACAGGTTTTCAGCTTTGTTTCGGTTGCTGCTTCCAACATTCCAAGTCTTCTCGTCGTGGTGGGGCAAATCCTCATCATCTTCTACCAGCGAATATTGGCTGAAAAGGTGGAAGAGGAGGTTTCTGAGTGAAGTGCAAGTGGCGGCCACTCGCTGCCCCTCTGAGGAAAAGCCCGCCTATCGCCTGGCCCTAGTTCCTGCCTCTGCTCTGAGCGACTCAGGCTGGCGGTCACGGGGCTGACTCAACCAGCTCCTCGGGCCTGAGCTTCCTCATAGAGTTTAGCCTTCAACCCCCGGAACAAAACTAGCAGCACTAAGTGAGACTCTTCCTGTTTTCAAGTCGGCAACTATGCTCAGCTACCTGGGCAGAGAGGATGGTATTAAACAATCCTGTTTGTCCAGTTTAGATCAGGAAATTGACTGACTAGGAGGAACGCCAGTTTTTAAATAATTGAAACAAAAGGTATACATAAGCTTTAAAAATATACTCAACAGCAGTTGTCTCCCTCCCAACTCCCCTCTGACTGTTCCCAAAATATGTTGGGATTTTCCAGATGGTTCTGGGGCTTCATTATGGACACAGGGTCACTCATTCCCCAGCCTATGGTGGGGGTGGGGAGGTGGTGTGGATAAATCTACATTCTCCTTTGCTAAACTTTCCTTTTTGAAAAGTCTCGGTAATGAGACAGATGTATTTTCTCCTACAAGATAGTCCATTCCTCACTTGCTCTGCAGACAAAGCAAGTCGTGCATTTTCCTCAAAAGAAAAAAAATCACCCCTGCTGCCTCCCATCTGTACTAACTACTTACTCTTCAGTGTTTTCATTGCCCAGCCACTCGTTCAATTTCTTCTGCCGAACACCTTTCTGAGTCAACCACCTGGAAAAGAGTTTTAAAAAGAAAATGCATTAAGAACCTATCCTTTATTTTCGCAATTACCTATCGTGCACGGGCAGGATTCCACTTCCAGTACATACATCAAGTATTGGTCTCTCGTCTTTCTTAGCTGAATGAGGTCTGGTTTAATGCTGTTCATGCGTTTGTCAATCTCACGATACTCAGCCGCCTGCTTCTTCAAGTCCTCTTCCAATCTCCTTCTGCTGTCGACAATTTCACTGATTCGAGACTTTAACTTTTCATAATTATGCATAATCCTGTAGGCAAGAGAGATGCATCTGTAATTACCTGGAGAATCATGAAAGTTCCCCCAAGGTTTCAGTATTGATTCTCAGCAGTTCGCCTCAGGTAAAGAATGCTTTCTCTCCCTGTCATTTCATAGAAACAGAGGTCACCTTTAGACAGTATAAGAGAAGTGTGGTGAGCTCAAGCACAAGGACAGTGAAAGCCGCCCAGGTCACCAACCTTTGGATTTCCGTCTCATTGCCTTCACGTTTGAACTTTTCTATGTATTCTTTGCTGTACCGCTCCTGGGTTTGGCACTGTTCTTCAAATATTTTTATGGTTTCATTAAATGCTTCAATAGCTGTTCTTTTCATTTGGATTTCCTGCAACACAAATTGTAATAAGACAGGGTCATTCCTTTCACAAAACAGACTATTTCTTACAGCAAGACACTGCTAGAGACAATTGATTGGCACTACTGTCTGACACGTAAGTCCTAGTGTTAGCAAGGTAGGACTAATTCATAAAACTCCTTAAAATAGTATCAGAGAAGCACACATTTCCTTTGGAGAATTTTCCCAGTCTATGGAAGATGATTGCTTGACACTTTGCTACAGTTTTCATCCTTTTTTAAAAACCATTCCACTTTTATCAGCAGTTTATGGCATCCTTCTGCTCCCTCTGGCGGTCCCAGATATGTGATGGCCTAGAGGAGATTAAGCCTCTAGGAAAACAAGGCAGTAAATGTAGCCTCAACCTTTCATTGCAACAGGACCTACCTATCATGGTTAAATCCCCATTTCAGAGATTAGACAAGTCTGTAGAACTTCCAGTTAGTATTAGCTTTTACTCTAAAGAGAATTCTGCAGTCAGCAATTATGTCAAATCAACTTAATTTATTATTCTGATACTTACAGGCTTCATTTAAAAGGTTTAGAGATATAGTAAGTACTAGAATAATCAACAATGATTCACAAATAAATGATCTCTCTTATCACTCTATTGCTAGAAAAAAACATTTTACAGTCTTTTTTGGAAGCTGAATATAACATGCACTTGATTCTAATAATTAAGAACTCTACAGTTTAAATGTGATTTTCACAGAAAACTCACCTGGGAAGTTCGGGTATAGTCTTCATATAATCTATCATATTCCCGACTTTTTTCTTGAAATTGAGTGTTATATTCATGTAATTTTTTCCCTACAGCTTCAATATTATCTTCTTTGACAACCTGATCCTGGAAGGATTATAGAGATTGGAAGAAAAAGGGAAAAATAAATTTAGTTGATAAGGTACTTTTAAATGACCATTGTTGGGAGGATTTTTCCACATCAAATATTTTGTTACAGTATTTTATTGTTAAAGTATTTTATACACTTGTGATCACAAAATTACAGTTTGAAAGTTTTTTGAGTTTAATGACATGGAATTCATCTGCCTCAAAATATTTTCTACACAATAAAAGAATCTTTTACAAATATAATAACATGGGTATGTGATTACCTGTTGGTATTTGGATACTGGATAAAGTAATTTCACATCCAGTTTGGGATTATACTGAGCTAGAGATTCATTCCGGTAGTGGTTTATTAGTTCAACCACAGAGTTGAAGGTTAATGGGTCAGAGAAGCCATATTTCCCATCTCGGTGAAATATTTTGATTAATTTGTTATTTCCTCCTTTCCTGCAAATGCAATATAAAAATAATGGCATTAGAATTCTCTTAAAAAAAAAAAAAACAAACCCCGGTATGTTCTACCATCACCCTGAACATGCCATTCTAGCCACGTGCCCTAACTCACCTTAGTGTAAGCGTGTAATCCCCGTGCATTTTAGTAGATGCGTCTCGTACCAAAAAGGTCCCATCAGCTGTGTCTCGAAGTTTTTCATTCACTTCTTCCCTGAAGGAAGGGAAAAGAACAGGAGACAATGCTCACCTCGAAGATTTGATGGTTCTCGAGTTATGTTTTTTAAAGGCATTTTCAGAATTAACACCCCAGTCACTCTGGACAAATCAGCACAGAAAATCATGATGCCCAAAGGGTTGCCTCTTTACTCCCCTCAAAAAAAAAAAAAAAAAAAAAAAAAAAATGCTTAGACTAAAAATGCCACTTCGTTACATTTAACGTTAATTCTGAGAGTTCTTGTCTAATAAAGAGAGTGACTTTCCACTCTGCCTCGAGGCAGTGCCACTTCACCCTACTGCCTCCCTGACATCTCTGTCAATAATGAAACTTCTCGGGTATTTAATTTCCTGCGGCATCCAGCACCCACAGCTCCCCAGAGCTCAGTGACTTCTATGGTCGTCTCTGGAAGGGAACCAACTATGCTTCATGCTTATGTTGGATGATATCCTAAAAATGGAATTTAGCAAGCTGGTGCTTTTGCTTTGCTTTCTCTTCCTCTAAACTCCCCAGCTCTGCTGAAAAACTCAGAGTCTCTATAGCCTTACCTCGAGATATCTCCCCAGTACCATTCAGCATCTTGTAAAGACATATTGTTATTCATACCGTTGTTGGCTACAGTAGTGGGTTTTGGTGGTTTGGGAGGCAGTGCTGTAGATGGAGGAGAAAAAAAAGTTTTTGCAATCCCAACTGCAAATAAACATTTAAAATTCTACCCAAGTTCCCTTAGATAAACAACATTTTCATGTAGAAAAGATTAGCTATGAAACACAGCAGTAATGTACAAGTCCATGAAACTTTCTTTTTTTAAAATCAGAAATTTTTGACTACCGATTAAAATTTTAAAAAAGAGCTTAGAGACTAGCAAATAAAATGGGCTGGCCATGTAAATGAATTTCAAAGTAAATCCAGGGTCACAGCATCTTCTACTTTTAGGTTTGAGTTGTATTAAAGTTTCATATCTGGTCAAATCTAGCTAAAGTAAGAAACCACGAACAGAGTAGCAGGAGGAATCACATGGCTTGGTTTTAATTTCCTCCTCTCTTATTTAATTATAAAAGACAGATTTCCTTTCTGTCCTCCACAAATGCCGTTGCGGTAATAAAAAAGCTCATCTACACAGCAATATGTTTTAAGAGGAGGAATTGGGTTTCTCTAATCTTAGTATTTCAGGCACTGTTCTGCCAAATGCCACTTGAAGAGACTCCTCTGTGACCTCAATCTCTTTAGTATTCATGTTAATATTCTATTGGATAACTATGCTCTACATTATGCCAAGACTGATTAAAAACCATATCCCCTCTTCCTCAATGTCAAATCAGTATTCATATACCAATTGGTGACAAATAAAGACTGCAGTATTTCTGAATTTCTTAATTGGGAGGAAGGCTGAAATAATTGAGAAAGTAAAATAAGTCTAGGATATCTTGCTAAATTCTAAGTCATAAGTTTTAAAGCACCACTGTTACATTTTAAGCAAAAATTATTTCAGGAGTCTAGCAGGTATATCTTATAATGCCTGAGACTCAATAATGGAAAGCCAACTTCTCTCACTGCAGTATCTTAAAAGAAGAGAGAGCAGACGGAGTCTCAACATTTGATTCAGAATATTTTCAGGGCACCAAGAACTGAGTTGCAATCACTGCTACATTTGACATGCTTTCTAAAGTACCGAGTGTTATCACTGCAAAGTACCACACTGTTCTCAACCACTGTCAGAAAAGAAGCACCAAGGATGCAGCCTTTTAATTAAAGGAACAATATACAACAATATAACCCAAATAGCAAACGAGCTCGAGTAACAAAAGACACAGGTGAAAAGCTGGAATCCAATTTATATCCATTCAACTAAGAATAAGCATTTACCAAACACAGCCTGACCTGCTTGCTTCCACAGGCAGTCAAACCATTTGTTTCATTTTCACACTGTGAGCAAACTCATTAAATTAGAACAAATTAATAAAAACAGACATCCAAAGAGGAGCTGTTAATAGCAGTTGTCAAAAAAATTAAATGCCACAACATTAACCAGTTCTCTAAAGAATACTGCAGTATTACCTGGTGGATCCATTTCTATATAAAACATCAAGTCTGTGCCACAATTTATATCTGTCTTAGCATATTCTAAATCCAGGTCTTCCATATTCCAAACAGTGTTGTACATTTGTGCGAGAGTTTCCTTGGCTGAGCTCAGTTATAAGAAAAGAGTCCGGCTTTCTTTGTAATGGTGTCTTGGAATTCATTTTAAAACCTATAAGGGGCTGCACTGTAACCTATGACATCACACACCCCAGCCAATCAAGTCACAAAAATGTCACCAGACCACTCCTGCTTCATCATTTCTCGTCCCTACCAGCCTTAACACAGCCCCGACCTCACGAAGATCCTACATTTGACAGAGCTGCAATGTGTAAACGCTCTTCGTTTCAAAAAGGTGTTTAATCTGACTGTTCTTCTTGAGCCGTGAGTTTTCTAATTCCTTTTTTATTGCTCCTTGCAGCATGGTATGCTCCACTGTTGGCAGGCTGACAAAGCTGATATGCAGCAGCACGTAGCTTCCCCCCCCCCACCCCGTCCCTGCCTCCCCCTAATGCATCTGGGTTTATAGATAGCCTGATCATTTCTTGGTTTAAAAATCTTACAAAGGCATCCAAATGGTATACTTAAGATATGTTTTACAGTCCTAAAATGCCTCCGATATATATTAAGAGCAAGAAGGATCAAGAACTCTCTGGATATTTCATGCACTCAGAACTTATACAGTGCCACAAATGTACTACATTAGAAAGCACAATTAAAAGAAAATGTAGAGGCAAAAATCTCTATTAAACACTGCAGTTGAAACTAGACTTTATAGAATATGGAATGCAACCCCCTCCCCTCAAAAAAAGACAGGCCATAATATCAGAATGCAGAGTACAGGCAGAGTTATCTTTGCAAAGTATTTCTCACTGATGAGCCCATCTTCAGATTTACTGTGCTAAATACTGCTTGAGGGGGTGGGTGATGTGATCACTTGGGGGGGGGGTACCTTTTTCCCCCCTTCCATCTCAAATGCCTCACTTTGGGAAGAAATATTATTCCTTCTTAGCAGTATTTAATGTAAAGAAATCAACTCCCCTATAAATCTAAATGCTAGTTCTTCTATAATGAGCAGGGAGGAAGGAAGAAAAGGTTTCCCTCACCCATGGTAAATGTAGCTAATTTAAAAAACTACAGTGGGCTGTGTGATCTGCGTACGTGTGCCTGTCACATATTTCTGTGACAATTTAAAGAACACAGAAGCCCTTGAAATTTATTCTTAGAAGTTCTGTCAAATTTGGAATCAAAAAATATATAGAAATAGCAAAGGCAAGGCAGTCTTTGAGCACTGCTCACGTGTCCCTCTTCCAGCTTATTTCATTTTCCCACTAAGGAGGAAGGCAGATGCATCCTACACCCTCCCACCCTCTCTCACTCACATGCTCTCTCTGCTTAAAGCTTAAGTAACCCGAAATGCAAAGACAAATGGTAAAAATGGTAAAAGTGATGGTGGGGGGATAAGCCCTCAGAAAAGATTAAGAAAAAGAATTTTTTTGAGTTTAATAAAAATGTTGACCCAAGTCCTCCCAGCAGCTACGGCCATCGCGACAGCCCCAAGGGCTTCCCCCACCCCATGCCTCTGGACGCACTTGGTGCAAACCGGTCCTGCCGCTGGAGCCCATGTGGCAAACAGACCCGGGAGGAGGGCAGGGAGACAGGTGACTTCTCACGTCTCTCCCAGGCCTGGCCAGACCCCAACTTCCAGACCAGCACTTGGTAATTACCTTCCCTCCCCATTTCCAACGGGAGCCCCATCTTTCCCTTACACTGCCCAAGGAAATGGGGGAGTGGTTCCACTAATTTCTCATCTGCCCTCCTCATGCAGTGCTTACTATCTCTCCCTCTCTCCCTGGGAGACGGAGAGACACACACACACACACACACACACACACACACACACACACACACAGTAGAAATGAACCTTCCAAAAGAGTCCCCCCAAAACAGTGCAAAAGCCAAGGGGCAGAACAGTGCATAAATGAAAGGCAACTTACTTTGCAGGTTATGCATTTCAACGGTTTCCCTTGGAAATGCTTGTATCCGACAATGGGGAAAAAAAAAAAATCCCCAAACCGATTCCTCCAGCCAGGCGGCGCAGGACCCCGGGACTCGTCCGCCCGCGGCAGCACCGCTCAGCGCCCGCAGCCCGTGCAGAAGCCGGCCGCCCGGAGCCCGGGCTGCGCCGGCGAGAGAAGGAGCCGGGGCGCTCGCACGTCCCTCTCAGATAAAGATCGCGGCTTCATGATTAACTTGGGCAGGTTCAAATATTTGCTGAGCTAGGGATTTCGGGTGGGGGAGGGGAGCCCAAGTCCAAGTTGTCATCATCGGCTAACAAGTGGCCACTGCCAGCCCGGGTCCTCCTCCTCCTCCTCCTCGCCGAGGAAGTGAGAAGGCCATTGTCAGGGGGCCTAAAATAGGTTCTCCACAGGCTGCGGCGGCAGCGCGGCTCGCAGGCTTGTGGGGCTCAAGTGGCCACAGTGCAGCGAGGCACTTGGCGCTGCCAAACACAGGAAGTGGCTGAGCTAGTTCAGCAAAAAATAGAATCAAAGCCTCGCTTGTAAAGGCCTGAACCTCTCTCAGAAGGGCCCAGAACACCGTGCCTCGGTCGCGTCCACCTCCTCCCACGCACTAGCACAGACAGCCCTGCAGGTGTCACGGGAGAGCCCCCAGAGGAGCCACCCTGCAGGGAACAGGGTTACAAACTGGTCCACAGGAGGAGGCTCCTAGGGAAGAGTGACTGCAGGGCTCCAGTAAGTGCCACAGTATTAAAAATACACTCAGATAAAAACTGTACTCTGCAGCTATTTGTATGGAGTCAATTTCAACTCCAGTTAAAATGGCCATAAAAATGCATTAGGTTCATGCATACTCTACAGGAAGCAAAGAGTAGGAGGGCAAGGAGATGGCACCCCATGCTAGAGGAGTCTTTTCTCTTTACTTGATAAAAGTTGCAAGGAACCAAACTTAGGACCCTTGGCTTCTATTAAAAAAAAAAAAAAACTAAACTAAAATTTTGCCAAAGAAAATTTTCACTCACATCAGCACAGATGGCTTCACTGTTATCTCAAGAACCTTAACCCAATGTAAAATCACAGAATCACTCGCTTGAAAACCAGAGCAAAATTCAGAGATCACTTAAAGGAATTCCCTCCTACTGTAACACAACACACGTTTCAAAACCAGAACACTTGCTAGAAGACAAAAACAAAATTTAGAGATCACTTCAAGCAATTCCCTCCTACTACACACACACATGCCTGAAAACCAGAACACTCGCTTGAAAACCAGAACAAAATTTAGAGATCACTCCAAGCAAATCCCCCGTGCAACACACACACTGTTCTGACCCAGAGTGAAGTGGTTTGCCTAAGATTATAGCATTAGTCCTAAACTCCTTTTTCTCCACCCTCTGGCCCTGCTCTTTACTTCCCTCTGCCAGAGAAAGTAAAAATTAACAAGTGAAACTGAAGTTAATTTCTTTTAAGCCACATGCAAAAAACTTCACACCTAGAACAAAACTGACTTTTTTTTTTGTTTCCTATTTTTAATTTTTTTGAAAAGCTGCCTTCTAATTATCTTCGAAGAAACACACATTCTGTGATACCCTTAGACTCTATACGAGGTGACATGCAATGTCAAAGGTTATATGCAATGATAAAGGAAGATCTAAGTGCTGACCCAGAGTCCAAAAGGGAGGAACCAGTTTCAGAATTATTGCAATATCTGGGAAATGCTGCCAAACTCACGACGAGAGTGATTGTACAAGCTCTGCTTTGGTGCAATTGATAGACTATGAAGCACCCACTTTTCCTATGGGGGAAAAATTAGTCTATAAGTGAATTTCCCAGCTCCTGCCAGCTGATTACAGACATAGGGTTAGTTCAGAGAATACTCCTGCATCGTGAGTTGCATAATCTTGCCCTACCTAAAAAAAAAAGTCTTCCTAAAGCTTGGGAATCTTGGAAACATCAGTCACTCACGCATACCTGTCTGGATTCACAGAATGTGTCACGTCAAAACCTTTTAAGATTAAAATGTTCTCTAGTCCAACGGTCTGTTTCCCGTGTCAGAAGAAAATTATCCATGGGGAAACAGCACACTACTTATAGAAAATCTTAAAAAAGATTTGAAAACTTTGCTTCAAATTTCTCACAGTATGTACAATCATCTACCATAGAGGTTCTATTAATTACTCAAAGTATGAGAAGAGTCTCTTCCCATTCAATTTTAGTCAATTTAGTAATCTGCAAAACACATGCTATTTATTAGTTTAAAAAGGGAGCCCTCTGCTGGTAGAACAGAATCAGTAACTTTGGCTCCAGAGAAAACTTGCTGTGTATTTATTTCACTCATCTCCCAGTGTTCAAAAGTTCACACAAAAAAAGTAACTGCCCAACTGTCATTTAATCTATATGATTCACTAAGAAAAAAAAAAAATGCACAGATGTCATAACAACCTTGGCAATATTTTACACATGCCTGCTAAACTCTTGTAAGAAAACTTTTAATTTCTGAAACCCAGAGATTTCAGAAATCTGGGTTTCCACAATAGAAAAAAAACTTACTCAATTGGAAACTAACTTTACCTTCTAGATTCTTCAAAACTCTAAGTCTTACGCCTTTCCTCTTCCTCAAAGTTTTGTAAAATTCATTTCAGAGGCAAAATAGGCCATGTGGCAGTTCTCAGCAGGTGTGAGCTAGTCAGGAAAAGGTTTCTTAATTGTTAATATAGTGTGAACGTTCCAGACTGAACGCTGAATCTCATACGTGCCAATCACCATTGAGTGGCCAATGCCCCACAGGCAGCTTTCAACCTGCACAGCTTCTTAAATGGTTTTGTGGGCCACAATTTATGAACAAAAGCCCATTTAAAAAAAAAAAAAAGGCAGTGAGAAAAAAAATAAATGAACCCAAATCTTCTTTTAAGGGTTCAACTAGTGCCTCTTTTCTTAATTTTAACTTAAGACAACTCAGAGTAGAAGGGCCTTTCAGGCTGATGCCAGTTCTGCAGTCCACACCCAGGGCTCGTCATGACCCCACACTAAGAAAAATGTCCATTTGAGTTTATACATAAACTCAGGTTTACAGATGCACCAAAGTTATACGTTCTATAGACTATCGGAAAAGGTGTGCCCATTGCTTAGCAGAAAAAAAGAAAAAGAGCCCCTTCACAATTTCCCTCTCAGCTGTCCCTTGAGACAAAGAAGGCTGCACTGTGAAAACAAAAAGTAAAAGTGAACCGTACCCTCCATGACATGCTCCTGCTGTTCAGAGCACAAATACACTTCCTATTTTTTGTCAAAGCCTAGCACGCCTGGCCTGTTTACTCCTACCCATCTATTAAACACACACAGTTTTTTCAAGGTTTCATTTCTCACCTTCGAAACAAGCCTCTAATGTCAGACCGCATTTTAAACCCAATAAAAAATAAATCAGAGAAAAGTAAAACTCTTTGAAAGTCATTTCCCTCTGGCTTAGTGCTTGCTTTAGTCTTGGTTGCAAACCAAGCCCGGAGCATTTAAAACAAGATTTATGAATCAGGCTCTTCAGGATAAATGTTTTGCAATGCACCAGTGGTTAAAAATTAACTCTGACAGGTGTAGAAGGGCAAGGGGGAGAAAGAAAGTCATTTATTTTCCCTCTGGGTTTGAAGGTGCAATATTAGACTTCAATTATGCTACATTAATATTTCTGAATATATCCATGAAATCTGAAATATGTCAATACACTTATAATGGGTTTCATTCAAAGGCACCCTGTGTTAAATAGCCCCTGTTTTACCTTAGTTGCCCTATAGAAATCTGCTTTAGCAACCTAAGGATCAAGTAGGGTAAACATAACACAAAGTGATTCAAGAAAACCTGCTGCTCCACTTTAACCATTTTTGACTTTTAGTAACAGAGAGAACAGCGAACTGTCAACCAAGTTCTAAGAACATACCGGGTGCCTACTCTTTCAAACCTTAGTTTCCCTCCCTAGAGAAGAGAAGCCTTACTTCACAGGTGTGCTGGTTGCATTAAATGGGTTGGTGTGTAAGAGTTCTCTGACAGTAGGGAACTTTATCAAAGAACTTTTAAAAATTTTATTTGGAGGATTATTATGCTATGCCCAGTTCTACGCTAGGAAGAGCCGAAAAGAAGGCTTTGTCCTTGAGAAATGTAGCCGAGCAGATGAAACGAACAGAACCCTACTGAACAGCTAAATATAAGAGGACGAGGGACTTCAGGACATAAATGTACCAAATGGGTCAAAACCCTGCACATCCAGCAGGGGAGAGGCTCCCTGGGTGCCAAAGAAGAGGATGGCACTGTCAGCGGCTGCTGGGCACTGATACATCGTGCGCACTGGGTTAAGGGCACCAGGGCAAGGTGGAGGAGGAGGGCTGGTCCTGAGATGCAGGCGCCTCCGCTCACCCGGCTGCACACAGGGCCGAGGCCATCAGACCTCCAAGCAGTGCTCCCACGGGGCAGCAACTGCCCGGAGAGTGTCCTTTCAGATCCCCTCCAGCTTTTCAGTGGGGAGCACTGCCTGCTGGGATTTGGACAGCACTAACCAGGAAGGCGGCTTGAGGAGACGGAGCTGAGAACGAGGCCAGCTCCGGTAGGGTCTCAAACACTAGAGCTGAGAGGAGGACACGAAAGGCATGCTATATTGTCACGCGCTTCAGTCCTCCTCACCTCCTTCAATTCTCATAACCATCCCAGGAGAGAGGCATTATTCCCATTTCACAGACTGGAAAACAGTTTGGAAAGGCTGAATGAAGGTCTTGGCAATGAAGCCAGCAAGGAAGCAGCAAGAATTGGAATTCAAACACCTGGATCTATCTGACTCATCCTCTTCTCTCCATTGCATGATGTATGAAGCACGATAGAGCAACTTGGAGCCTGATCTCAAAAGCTGTAACAGTTGCATTGGGGCTGTTCCCTATATGTGATCCCTGGGTGCAAACGTCACCTATTTTTAATGTACTACTTGCTGGAAACTTCAGAGAACTTTTTGACTGGACACTAACAGCAGCCCTGTTGCCAGTGAAGATTCCCAAAGTCCAGGCGGCAGACAGAGCCGCAGGCTGGTGTCCTGAGCCAGGCCCCCCCGCCGCAGACCCACCCCTGGCTCACACTGGTTGGAGTGGCCCCAGGTGAAACCATCAAGCTCTATGGCCTTCAGGTACAAGTGAAGAGCTGGACAATACTTGCAACTCTATAAAGCGACGCTTTGGATGATACTGTCACTTAAAGTATTTACTGCTTTTTCAAACCTGGTAAAAATATCGAGCCGTTATTTTTATCCTTTACAATTTATTTTGAATAAATCTTTGAAACTCTTTCAATGAAATGCTATTTCTTCTTCCCCCTTTCAAGTTGTACCTATTCTTCAAAGCCCATTTCAAGTTCTGTGTTTCTGCCTATGACTTTTTTTTCTGTCTATTCAATTACCCTAAAAAGTCACCAATCACATCTCTCTAATTCTTTTTATACTTCCAGTACACGCCCTCCCACCTAGAATTTAATGAGATGCTATGTGCTGATGGGTCTTATTTGAATTGACACGGTGCCTCACGCATCATTAGTTCTGCCTTTCATTTCCAGTTCTAACTGGTAACAACTAGAAAAGGTATCTGCTTGCCCCTTGTCTTACTTGTCCTCCACCCCCCAAATATCATTCAGGCATTCATTTCTATTCACGATAATGAAGTTACTGCAAATGAATGATTTATGACTGTTCCCTGGAGGTGAGCCAGCGCTGTTCTTCCCCGCCCCATGGGACGAGCACGTGTCAGGGTAATGATGAGACTCCAGGAAAACATCACATTCCTACCAGGCCAAGAAAGTCAGTTCTCTAACCCGAGGTGTCCCGCCAATCATCTACACTGGAGCCATTCCTGAATACAAAGGTGTGGGTGAGGAGATACTGTCCTGGGGTGGGTGGGCTATTTTCACCAGTGAGAGGCACTGAAGCAACAAGTTAATTCCAAAGGTTCCATATGGTTCCCAGAATCACGTGAGAGATATCACACAAATGGGGAAATGCCTCCAACTCGGGTTTAAAAATTAAGTGGATGCAATTTGAGGGGGAGAGGCTGCATGAGTTCTGGGATAGTCGTTTTCAACAGAGCTGATAGAACAAATCCACCCTTGAAATTGGCACACTAAATTCTTAGCAGAAAGATGTAGGTAGGGTCCATGACATAGCAAGCAGTCTTGAGCGTGCGTGATGAAAAACAGTTGCAGAGCAAACTTTTCTTGGGTGGAATTAGGCTGAAACTGAGAAAGACATTTAGCCGCTTTACATCAGAAGCAGAAGCATCAAACTCCACCACCGATTCTAGTATACTCCGTGCAGTACAAACGCTTGAAAACTCTTATGGAATGAAATTGTTTGTGGGTCTCTGTCAAGCTCGGTCTGGCTTTTCACTTCCATGTTTTCCCCTCTTTTCTGGAGCGGGGTGGGGCGCTGAGAGGACTAGGAACCCCCCCTTTCCTTGCAAGCTGGGCACAGCTCTCCCTGTCTCTGAGATGGACCTGCACAAGAATCAGGAGGAAGTGAAAGATGGAAGCTCGATGCTTTGACCCAGGGTCCTGTCCTGTTCTTGCTGGTCCTCTTCCTCTCCACCCTTGTGATCAGTCTAGAGGGGGGTGGTCTATAAACAGCTCTAGTGCCATGGGCACGCTGGCCCATCCCCGTCCCACAGAGTACTTCTAACCTGTCACTGCATCATTTCCTACGGAGCCCAAAGGCAGCTTCTGAACACCAACACAGAGCTCCCTAACCATTACCGAGTGATCTGAGCAGTCACACAGATGAAACTTTTTGGCCAACCCCCAGGACTACACACCTGGGCCATACCTGTTAACAGTCTCCGATGCAGTGGACCTACAATCCAGGATATCCCTGTTTTATATCCTCCTTGCTGGGATCTGGAACATTTGGAATGGACCAGAGTTGCCTTATGGACTGTTTCTGCTACAGCTTTCACCTGTTGATCCCATATTTTGGGTCTGTCCATAGAAGTCCTGCCCAATACCTGCGTCATGAATGCCCATCCCATCCTTTAGGTGGGTTTTAAGTTGAGGCCTTCCCCTCTCTGTCCACCCAGTTCAGATACAACTAAGCCTGGCTATGTAACACCCTTAAAAAAATCTGCGTGCACACGCACACACACAAGCACAACATAATGTACCAACGTATGACTGATAACTGGGTTCCCATTGCTTGCTCATACAGAGATGAGTTTGGTAATTTGCATGAGTTACTTGTAATAAGCAATAAATTCATAATGTTTTAATTAAATTCAAGACATAAACTCAGACTACAAGCGATATTACTGGTCCTAAAACCTCGCACTTCACTTCTAGGGCCCTCATCACCATTTCTAAATGACCAGTTCACTTTTAACCAAGGTTGTTTAGACTTTCCACAGTAGAAGAAAAATACATCAGTTTAGATAAAATCCACTGCTAGTTCCATCCGCATTTCCCACTTTGTTAGAAGGCTAACTGAATGCCAAGCTGCTTTCACAGAAGTGCATGGCTTGCTCTAACTTGTTGCAGTCAACCCCTATTTTCATACTGCTTGCATTACTAAAAGTGTTTATTTTGACAAGACATTTCTTAGCCTACCTATTTCCAAAAAACACATTCCAAAATACTTTAAATTACATAGTAATTATAAACTCCCTACTTTATAAGTATTAGATAGAAAAACAGAAATGCCAACAAGTAAAATGAACGCCATAATTTATGCAGCAACCAGAAGCATCGAGTTGAAGGGGTCAGGGGAACACTCCCAACAACCCTCACCTAAAACCAAGATCATGTAAAGTCCACAAATTTCAAAAGCCAGGTAATACTGATTATATATGCAGCACCCAGATATTTTTTCTTTAAATCATAAAGGAACATGTTATTATGGATCTCAATTTCATGAGAAACTTATGCTACTTCAAAGGAGGTTGAAATCCAGCATTTTTCAGGCTCTAAAAAACGAACAGTGAGGAAATTTTAAAAGTTCAGAAGGCATTACCTGGTGCAGGCTGGCGTTCATTCCATTCGGTGGAGATTAAGATTTCTATAATTTTTATGAGGTGTTCAGTATTCTCAGAACTACAAAAAAAAAAAAAAAAAAGAGAGAGAGAGAGGTCTGTTAGAAACCTTGTTCCCTAAACAACAAACTCATTTTCATTTCTGCACATTCGGGTGACTCTGTCTGATGGAAGTATGCAAATGCATTTGTGAACTAGTATCTTCAGAAGCCTAAGGACCCATCACCTTAGGACTACCCTCATGATCCCCAAATCCAGGTTTCTCTTCCATCACTTACCTTGCTGCTGGGAATCTGAAAAGCAGAGGGCTGAAGAGTTCAGAAAGTACTCTTGCATTCAGAAGATTTTTGCTGGACGTTTGAGAGAGCTTGAAGAAATGTTTTAGCAAATACTGCAGTGTGAGCCAGTACTGATGAGGTATGCTGGGCGACCTAATGAGTTTCTTCAACAGCTGGATGCATTCTTCGGAACTCTGCACTTCTGAGAGTGAAAACAAAAAAAGCGAGGAAAAGACTAAGAGACTGTTGGTAGCTATCAGTGACTAAACACCTAGATTTCCGTTCTAGCTACAGAGGAGTCGTTTAGAACCAAGGCACCAGAATCAGCAGAGAGTACGTTTGCTCTTCTCATTAGAAAAGGCGTTATGAGAAAGTCGAAATCTCGTGTCAAATGGAAACGCAAGAAACTCTTGGTGTGCAGAACCCAGGAGGTGCTGGGTGTGCTGCCTTCTGTGGGCCAGCTTCAAGTGTGATTGGCTAACTCGGGGGAGCAGCAGATAAGTATCGCAGGTTTTAACTTTGAAGGTTACGAACCACCATTTCCTGTCCCCGGAGCACTTTAACTGAGCATTAGCTCCTGAAATGGAGAGTCTTCTTCCCTGAACTCTTGTTCTACTGGAGGAAGGTGATGGAAACATCCCCAGTCCCTCAGTCCTAGTCCAGTTCCCTGAGTCCAGTGATGATGTTTGGCACTCTGAGCCATTCTCTGATGTAGTGAGTCTTAAAATACAGACAAAGGGTTCACGATTAGCCAAATTCAGCATGGGGATGCAAAGGAGAACATGGGTCTTCTACTGGATACCCTGGAAGGGAGGGACTCTGTGCTGATGGGATGGGGTGGGGGTTGGGGGGGACAGAGTCCTACTAACATTTTCTAAGCAATCTCTCTTTATATGCAGCACTTGAGTCTACAAGTCCATCCACATCTCAACACATGTTCAAGGAGGCTCTCAGAAGAGACAACATACCTGGGGCTAAAGAAATCAGTTCACTGGAAACAGCTACCGGAATGACAGGATTCGGTAAGTCCAGGAGATAGCGTTTGAAGGCGTCAGCTAAAACGTGCACATCGAACATCTCCAAGTCCAAGGAGGCGGCATCTATTAATAGAAATGTGCAACAACAACAACAAATCAGACCTGTTATGCACTGTTTGGGGCGATTTTCTGAATGTGCAACTTAAATGTGACACGTTAAAGGAAGCAGGATGAGGACAAATAGAAGATGCCTGAGCATTTATTAGCAGTGTTCTCTCAGGGGCTGCTCGTGGCATTTCGAATAGAGCATTTCTCCTCGTGCAGATCTGTCGCCCACACTGCAAGCATTTAGCATGAAGGCCCCTGCCCCTGCCCATGGTGCCAGAACACATTCCCAGACTTCGCAGCAACAGAAAACAGTGCCTCTGCTGTGGCTGAATTGTGTCCCCCACAACTCCTATGTTGAAGCCCCAACTCTCAGCACCTCCACATACCAATGTATTTGGAGACAGGGCCTTTGAAGAGGTGTTTAAAATAAAAGGGGCCATAAGAGTGAGCCCTAGTCAACTGGACTGGTATTATAAAAGGAGAGAATTTAGACAGAGACACAGCAAAGGTGCACGCACAGAGGACACAGCAAGGAAGCGGCCACCTGTAAGCCAAGAAGCAGCCAAACCTGCCGAGCTGGGACTTCGAGCCTCCACAATGGCGAGAAAACAGACTTCTGTTTTTTAAACCACCCAGTCTATGAAATTTTGTTACGGCAGCCATGGCAAACTGTTGCAGCCCACACAGCATTTGCAAATACGTTCTGGAGATGGGGATTCTGCCCTGGTGGAGAAGGCGTCTGTCTAAGGGTGCAGAATCACATGGTAAAACCTTCCTGAAATCCCAGTGAGGAAACATGAAATGCAATCCTGTCCCCAGATTTCCTAAAATCTGAGTTGTTCAATATCAGTATCAATTTAACCCAATAGAGTACAGACTGACTGATTTAACAGCAAGCGATTAGTAATCTCAAGAATAGCCATAAAAATAATGTGAACATCCTTAGAATATTTCTCCCTAGTACTGACAGAGTATTCTGATTAAGGTATTACTAATTAAACCTGTGGGCACCAAACTATCTCGAAAGAAATATAAGATGTGCAATCTGTCCAGTAAATCCTTCATCTGGAAAAGAGGTCAGGCAATTCAACCCTGGGCTGATGTGAATCACAGCTGCTCTGTGAGTACCTGGGGTATAATAAGGCATACGGCCCAGTGGGAAGAAGTGCTGCTGGGGGCTGGAAGGGCCACAGTCACTGCTGAAGGAGGCACACCAGTGATTGGAAAGGCAACTCAAGAGCAATTATCTGGGGACTTGTGTACTCAGTGGAGAACAGGGAAGCCGAGGAGCAAAATGCTACATCTCTAAACGGCTTTTTTTTTTTTTCCTCATTAAAAAAAATTTTTTTAGAGGGTAACTGCTTTACAATGTTGTGTTCCTTTCTGCTTACAGCAACGTGAACCAGCTATTACGTATACATGATGGGAGCTCAGTTGGTGAAGAATCCACAGGAGACCCTGGTTTGATTCCTGGGTTGGGAAGATCCACTGGAGAAGGGATAGGCTACCCACTCCAGTATTCTGGCCTGGAGAATTCCATGGACTGTATAGTCCATGGGGTTGCAAAGAGTCGGACACGACTGAGCGACTTTCACTTTCATACATTTGTCGCCTCCCTCCCACCCCCATCCTACCCTTCTGGGTCATCACAGAGCACCGAGCTGAGCTCCCACGCCATACAGCAGCTCCCCGCTAGCTGCTTGACACATGGCAGTGTAGCACGTCAGTCCCACCTGCTCCTTCCCCCGCTGCTACGTGTCCACAAGTCAGTTCTCTACGTCTGCGTCTCTATTCCTGCCCTGCAAACAGGTTCATCAGTACCATTTTTCTAGATTCCGTATATTTTCCTTAATACACGATATTTGCTAAACAGCTTCATTAACTGGGCTTTCAAATAAGTCTGAAAGGCGCACTGCTGCAAGTGCTGACACCACGTTTGGTAATCTGGATTCCAAGGCAGTTAGAAACTAACTAGGAGGAGTAACCTAACCAGGAGACGGATGGGACTGGGTGGTGGCCCAGGAGAGGATGAGAGAGAAGCAAAGTTCACGCGGACATGTTCAGCTTGAGAAGGACCAGCAGCATCCTGGATGCTCATGAACCAGGTGTGACACTGTATAAAGCACTCAAGTGCAGCTGGAAGCTACCAGAGTTCCTTGAGCACATCGTCATTATAAGCCAAACCTGTCTCGCCAGCTAGGTAGATCTTATGAAAGATAATCATGGAATATCATAAAGCTCAGAGATATCCATCTGGTAGCAAATATGGATAGGGAAAGAATGAAAAGGTGGAGAAGCAAGGGGTTAAACCACTTAAATGTCCCACAAAGAACAAATCAGGTACATATCACATCCTTAGTTAAGTGTGGGGAAGGGCAAGACTAGGTCTCTGCATAAAAGATCCATGTGGAAAGTAATATAACTAGTGTGACTGTCAAAATTCTGTGTGCATCCCTGCTGGAGCATTCCATAGCTGCTGGCCAGCTCCCCCCACCCCCCCAACCTGCCACCAAATCACCTGTATGCTCCATTTAATGTCACTTTGCCCAGAAAATTCATATTTCTTAATTTGCTCATCCTAAAAAGAGTAGTAAACCATTTTTGCAATGAGGTATAAACTTTAAGATGCTAAATATTCCCCATGTCCTTCCCTCAGGCAGGCTATCTGCTGCCTTCTCTGTGCAGGAGCAGTGCTGATAAGCCATCCCTCTACTGGGACACTTCCCACTACGGTAATTACGAGTCTCTCTCGGAGACTGATGGGCACTCCTAGGCTGATGTCCCTTGAGGGCACAGACTGTGGCTCTCACCTGCTTTTCTCACATCCCTCAGGGCTCAGCACAGAATGTGCTTGTTAAATGTTTGTGGGCTGAGCTACTTTGTGGGCTCAGGACTTTCCTGAGAGTGATGTTAACTCACTGAAGCCCTTCTCCAACACATGAGGTATTATTCCAAAGAGACTTTATAGCTTTTGAATGAAATACCCTTACTTCGAGTCTTCAGGTAACCTCACCTTATGTCAAATTCCACCAGAGCTGATGTAGTACGTTCTATTTATTTACAGATAACTTCTAAAGCTTCTTGGACTTTCTGACTTCTGTTCTAGAAGTCTCCTTTTCCGTATTAAAGCTATCCTAACATGCTTTTCCAAGAGCTGGAAACAGCTGTCATGTGAGGACTGTGGAAGTTGGCTGAGTCTTCAGGTCTGGGTTGGGGGCATTTACACTCTCTTCTACCCTGCTTTTCACTGAATCTGCGCCTGACAGGTAACCAGTAACCTCTCCCACATTTCAGCCCTTCTCCCACTGGAATGGAGTCCCCTCCCTGACTGATCTCTAGCTGAGTCAAGGGTTGTCGTTTGGGGTCCTCAACTTTGCTGCCCTACTCCTGACTTCAGGAGACATCAGCCAGTACCTGCAGACAGTTCTGATTGTCACAAGCGGGGTACAATCTCAGTGGCATCTAGTGGGCAGAGGTCAGGAGTGCTGCTGAAATCCTACAATGCTAAGAACAGCTCCTTGACAACAAAGAATTATCCATCCTAAAATGTCCACGCACTGAGGCTGAAAAAGTTTGAATTTTAAAATTGAGGCATCTTGACATATGATTACCACGTAATGATTTCTTATTTGTATATACCATTGTTAAAGCATCACCACAGTAAGTCTGGTTGATATCCACACAGAGTCACACATAGAAACTTTTTTCTTGTGATGAGAACTTTTAAAGAAAAAACCTGAATCAGGTTAAGAGAAACCAAAAAGGTGGGGAGAGGGAGAATAATTCACACCATTCAAATTTTAAAAAAGACAATGTATTTTAGGGCAATACAGTGGGGGGGTAAAAAGAGTAAGGACTTTTAGGGCCAGAACAATCTGCATGCAAGTCATGGCTTTATAAGCAGCATAACTTTTATACACAAGACTGATATGTGGATGAAATAAAGTAACTTAGTGGATGCCACTAAAAGTGGGCTGTGGTCCTCCACCCACGTCCACACTTTTCTGACATTGGTAATTCATGGGGTTAGTTAAAAGCCATGCTTTTTGTTTTTGAGTTTAAGTGACTTATCTCTGAGCTTCCTCCAGAGATAAGTTTTTAATCTCTGGAAATTATGGTTTTTTTAAATAGACAGACAAATCCTCAAGCTGGAAATAGTCCTGGAGGATCCTCACTCCTAAACTGAGATAATGTTTTTTATCTTTTTGTTTTGCCACAAAATTCACTTTTATGGCACAGAATCCAAGGAAAACAGTTTTCTCTGTGTGTGTTGATCTCAAATGGGGAAGAAAGCTGTCTATCAAAATATCTTGTTGACTTGAACTTGGGTTATTTATTCCCTCTTACAGGTGGTGTGAAGATTTTTTTTTAAAAGCTCAACTGGATCATTTTGGTTTTGGTTACATTTGAAAACGTAACTACTCTTTTTCAAATAACCCCCATTTCATCAGTCTCTGAAGTCTAAACATTTCCTGTGACTTTTAACATGCTCAACTTGACCAATTTTCTGACCAAAACATGTATCTCTAGTTCAATTGGCTAGGACAAAATTCAGTGTTTCCTTAACACCCTGGTAAAGCTGTTAGAAAAAAAAAAAGCCAAAAAACCACAGCTTTTCACCTTGCTTTTTCTGCCAGTCAACTTCTAATGACCTACTCTGGATGTGTAGGAGGATGGACCCTGTGTTGTGTGTAAGACTGATTTCCATGTACAAAGGAAAAATGAAAGTTAAAAAATTTTTTTTCAAGCTTCAAACATTTGGGTGGTGTGTTTCAAGTTAAACTATCGACTGATGAAGATCTAATCTCCTTTCTTTCCCAGAAACATCTTTTCTAGAAATTTTCATAAGCTGCCTCGTTTTGAAGCTGCCTCACACTTCAGATTTTTTCATTTATTAAATATCACGTGGGTATTCTTTGCATAACTGTACATCTGAAAATGCTTCTTCTAAAACTAGATTTTACTTCTTTTGGTTCAAGCACCCACATCCAGTTAAAACAGTGCAAGGCAAAAAAAATTATCAGTAAAAAGAAAAGAACTGGGAGGGAATAAAGGGTCTAAGAGATTCCAGAAGCTGATGTAGAAGATGACTTGCTGGAATGATGGCAAGTAAATTTATATTTTTATAGCTGTATTCTGTATGGCAACGAGAGAAGGAACTAATAGTTAAGGTACCATTTGGTTAAATTAATGGATGCCATTTATGGTGTGCTAAGAGTTGACTTGAATTGGCTCACAATTCTTCCCAAGTGGTAACACACTGGTAACATGAAATTAATCACGTAGGAATATTTACACTACACTACAAACCAGGGCTTCCCCCCCTTCTCCAAGAATTGGTTTACCAGCACACTACTAAATATAACAATATCATGATGTTGCAAGTGTTACTCACTCAGTTGTGTCCAACTCTTTGCGACCCCATGGACTATACTGTCCATGGAATTCTCCAGGTAAGAATACTGGAATGGGTTGCCATTTCCTTCTCCAGGGGATATTCCCAACCCAGGGATCAAACCCGACAGATTCTTTACAGTGTGGTTATATGGCTCAGCTGGTAAAGAATCCACCTGCAATGCGGGAGACCAGGTTCAATCCCTGGGTTGGGAAGATCCCCTGGAGAAGGGAAAGGCTACCCACTCCAGTATTCTGGCCTGGAGAATTCCACGGACAGTATAGTCCATAGGGTCACAAAGAGTCGGACATGACTGAGCGACTTTCACTTTACTTGATAAAAATATGGCATGAAAAGGCAAGCAAGCAAGAAAGGAATGAAGAGAGAAAAGAAGGGAAAAGGTCAGAAGAGACCTTTGTTAAATGACAGGTTCATAAATACTTTTTCAACTAGTCCAGATGAATTAGATGTAGCCAATGGCAAGGGCGGAGAAAGATGATGACAGATGAGCAGAATCAGAGAAATCCCAAGATGTTTCTCTCCTGTGCAATTTCTGCAGGCCCAAGAGGCTCATGGCTGTGATGCCAGCCAATGTACCTGCAGGCAGACGGGCAAAGACACCCCTGCTCAGGAGACAAACATCAAAGGCCTGCCCTCTTACAGGAAGAGCACAGAGGGAAGTGTGCATGATTTCTGAGCTCCCTCCAAACCGAGAACGTTGCACGCTTAACCTCAAGTGTTTTGTGCTTTACCTGAAACGCAAAGGTAAGAACCATCTTTCCCTCTGTGTATTTCCAGCTCTCTGACACTCACCACAATCAAGAAGCTGTCGTAACTCGGCTGGGTTGCTGGAGCTCTGTGTTCTGTATAGAGTTGAACATTCCAGACCTAGGACACAAAACAGACTGAGTATGCAAAACACAGCTCTCTGGGGAACCTGCAAGCCTGCAGCCAGATAGACATTCCAATTTTCATCCAGTGTCTATTCGAGATGTGCACCGAGCATTCTTGGAAGTCAACTCCCACTATTCATCTTATTTGGCATATCAATAATTTTGGCAAAATCATCTGGCCACTGAGGAACAAGTTAATTCTATTTATTAAGATAGGGAGAATTTAAAAGTTTCCATATAGTAACTACACATTAGTATGGAGTGAGAAGTCAGAGCAAGACTATCTCCCCAGGTCATGGCCACAAACAACTTATGTATCCAGCACAGGTGGCAGGAAGTGGATTCAATGAACGTCCACGCAACAGATACAAATGATGACACCCATGAGATCAGGCCATAACCTGTGAGCTGATTTCCCTGACCCGTTGGATTACCTTTCTTTTCAATGGCTTCCACGAGCTTGATAAGAAGCGGTGGAGCAACGTCAGGGGGTGCGAACTGCTCTGCAAGGTCCGGGAGAGTGGAAGCTGCAAACAAAAACAATCCTGCGGTTACGTTTGATCAAGGGTAATCCAATGCAGTCAACAGCAGTGAAAATGATCCCAACACGAGGTCATGGACTGCAATTAGGACAGCAGCAAACTCAGGCCAGGAAGAAAGAGAGTGCCTGAGCGGGGCCCTGTGTTTAGAAGGCTCCTCTCAGGCCACCACCCTCCAGCACCGCCTCTTCCCATGGGGTGAGCTGCCTGGGGCACACACCTGCTGCTCCTCTCCTAGGACACAATCAGAGGGCTCCCCAGAAGCCCAGATCCCCTGCCTCAGTGGCTTCTCGGGTCTCTGCCTCGGGCCCATCCTTATGAGCGCAGACCTAGCTCCGGCATGCCCCACTGGCCCAAGGCATGGGCTGGGGTGGAGGGGAGTGGGCTCAGGGTGGAATGGAGTCTGGTCGTGCAAGGTTCTGGCGGCATGGGGCCAAGCCAGGCGCAGACCAGCTCTCCACATGTCACCACGCTCTCAGGCAGAACTCGGAACCCAAGAAATCAAAATTCAGGTCCAGCTTCCCGGTCATTGTGAAGATATAACTGTCAACGTAATAGGATGGAACCGCTTTTATCAAACTGTCTGTCGATGTGATTTTAACTTTCAAATATTCAGATGCAAGTTGGGGCTCCTTTGTGTTTTGTCCCAGGCTCCACAAATGCCAAGGTGGGTGTACTATCAAATACAAAGCAGGTCCAAGCCCCCATGGACCTGCTGCTGAAATGCCTTTATTGGCTTACACATGTTTTGGTCAGTTAATGTCTTAACACATGTGGTACTGCCACAAACTGTTCTTTCCATGCTTTTATTTACACGTTTTACCAAATAATAACAAAAGAAAAAAATCTAATTGGGTGACACACATAATGTCCTTCAACATTTGATAACTGCATTTTTCACTCCAAAAAAAAATAAATACCTTTCTTATAAGACACCAGAAGAGGGAGCTAAATATACGCACCTCAAATTTCTCAAAATGCAAAATATAGGTAAATGACAGTCTTTATGAAAATACCTAGCTGTGAAGTCTATTTATCAGCCACCCATAAATCACTTTTAGACGCTTAAGGTTCATGGCTGTGTGTGTACATAGTTTATATAATCTAAGACTAAATATTGAAAATTTTGTTTCAATGAGATTTCAGTGGTGTGACTTTTTAAGCCATATATCATGTTAAGCAAATTTTTAATGCAGCCCATCTTTCTAACAGTGAGATAGCACAGAAAAACAACAGACTCACAAGACAACCACAGTCAAGCAAGATTATATTAAACTTTGACCTCAGAAAATTAAGTATTGTTTATGTGATTTTGGAAACCCAGAGCCTGTAGTATAAGACCCTTCTATCCCCTGAGATAGTAACGTGATCTTGCCACCTGACTCTGTTAACCATACCAACTACCGAGGATAAAAGGAGAAGAGCTATATTATGGAAGAAAATCCTATAGCAGCACTCTCCAGAAGAACTTGCTGTGATAGTGGAAATGCTCTATTAGCTGTGCTACCCAGCAAGTGCTCCGAGCACTTGGAATGTAACTCCTGCAACAGAGGAAGAGAATTTTTAATGTCTATTAACTTAAAATGAAATAGTTGTAAACGACTACTGACCACAGTCCTGAAGAGCACAGTCCCACAGCCTGAACAAGGGCAAGTTTCGTCAAAAGCACATGAAAGATTCCTGAGCTGACTTCATACTACAAAGACCCCACTGTAAAGCCAGCCCTGAGCACCCAGCATTGGTACATGGGACTCAAGAACGTGTGAACACAGGCATGCAAGGTCTATCCCTGAGTCTCCTGGGCCACTTTGTCCTGCTGCAACGGCACTTGAACATACTTGGCACTTCATAAAAGCAGGGCAGGCACGCTGCTGACTCGCCAGACAGTCACGATGCAGAAAGCAGAGTGGCAACTTCATCTCACCTGTGTTTCCGCCACCAACCTGAGCCTACGGATCACCTGGAGAACTTGTTATGCAGACAGACTGCTGGTAAAACTACAAACCCCCAGAATCAGAATATCCAAGAATGAAGCTAGTCATCCGTTTTGGGTTAGTAGTAAGTTTTAGGACAAGACGCTTACTCCTTGGAAGGAAAGTTATGACCAACCTAGATAGCATATTCAAAAGCAGAGACATTACTTTGCCAACAAAGGTCCGTCTAGTCAAGGCTATGGTTTTTCCTGTGGTCATGTGTGGATGTGAGAGTTGGACTGTGAAGAAGGCTGAGTGCCGAAGAATTGATGCTTTTGAACTGTGGTGTTGGAGAAGACTCTTGAGAGTCCCTTGGAC
Organism: Bubalus kerabau; assembly: GCF_029407905.1. NCBI lineage: Eukaryota > Metazoa > Chordata > Mammalia > Artiodactyla > Bovidae > Bubalus > Bubalus kerabau. Next base: position 13,289,851 of record NC_073641.1, read on the forward strand.
TGCAAGGAGATCCAACCAGTCCATTCTGAAGGAGATGAGCCCTGGGATTTCTTTGGAAGGAATGATGCTAAAGCTGAAACTCCAGTACTTTGGCCACCTCATGCCAAGAGTTGACTCATTGGAAAGTTGACTCTGATGCTGGGAGGGATTGCGGGCAGGAGGAGAAGGGGACGACAGGGGATGAGATGGCTGGATGGCATCACTGACTCGATGGACGTGAGTCTGAGTGAACTCCGGGAGTTGGTGATGGACAGGGAGGCCTGGCGTGCTGCAATTCATGGGGTCACAAAGAGTCGGACATGACTGAGCGACTGATCCGATCCCATCTGAATATGAGAAGTAAATCCATGTAAGTGACCCCTGGCCACTGCCTGAAAAAAAATCCAGCAATGACACTGCCCATATCTGTTAAAATACGAGTATACCTGAAAAGTCCTTAAAATAGAAGTATCTTGGGGTGGGGGGAGGGATACATGAGGAGATTGGGATTAACATATACACACTACTATATATAAAATAGATAATCAAGGACCTACTGTATAGCACAGGGAACTCTACTCAGTATTTGCAGTAACCTATACAGAAGAAAATCTGAAGAAGACTATATATATGTATATATGAAACTGAATTGCTGGCTATGCTGTACACCTGAAATAACATGATACTGTAAATCAACTATTCTTTAGTAAAAAATGCAAATATCTTGAAAGTTTCTTTTCAACTAGTCTTTTTAAATAAAAGCACTGTAAAAAAAAAACAACACACTATAAAAGAGCACAGTACCTCATTTCCTCTGGTAAACTATAAACTACTTCCTTTTGCCTTAGATTGTCAGCTCACAAAAAATATCCTCCCCTACAGATGCCTTCTACACTGAGTAAAATGAAATTTCCTATCAGCACATGTAACAGGAGAAAAACACAAAGGCAGAGATCAGATGTACAGAAATATTATTAATTAGGACTCACTGTAGCATCTTTGCAGAAGGCAATGGCAACCCACTCCAGTACTTTTGCCTGGCAAATCCCATGGACGGAGGAGCCTGGAAGGCTGCAGTCCATGGGGTCGCTAGGAGTCAGACACGACTGAGCGACTTCACTTTCCCTTTTCACTTTCATGCACTGGAGAAGGCAATGGCAACCCACTCCAGTGTTCTTGCCTGGAGAATCCCAGGGACGGGGGAGCCTGGTGGGCTGCCGTCTATGGGGTCGCACAGAGTCGGACACAACTGAAGCGACTTAACAGCAGCAGCAGCAGCAGTAGCATCTCTTAACCTTCTCAAACTTACAGATCTCAGCATACACCAAAGTGCAAAAAGCTCAAGATTAAATAGTAAATACATGAACCCACATATCCGCACAACATTCATCCAACTAACATGTCTAGCTCCTCTTTCTCTTTCCTCATAAATTACACAGGCATTTTTTTAAATTAAAAAAAAAAAAAGTTAAAGTTGGCAACCAAAGATGGAATTGCTTAATAAATGTTTATCTTCTCCCAGAATCTTATCAACACGATCATTTCTGCAAGCAAATTTGAAAGTTAAATTAAGTGATAATTAAAGATTTCACCTAACTGTGATTGACATGTGCACCCAACAGTTGTTATATTACTGGGCTGCAAATACTACATATAAAATTGTTTCTACTACTCTTATTTCTTCACTTCAGTTTGAAAGAGGGAAGGAAAAAAATCTTTCCTAAGTCCTTTCAATGTTTCTTTGGCAAAACATGGTAGTTTGCTTTCCATATCCTGAGATGCAAAGTATCATCTGTTTCACTCATACAAGTGCAACGTGAAGTTTCTAAAAAGCACTGTGATGGCTATCAGGTATCTATAACAACACCTTTCTCAAAGTACACCCCAGAATATTTTAAAAAGAAAAGTACCAGACGTATGCAGTAGGAAGTACAGGTACTCCTTTGTAACACATCGAGTGAATTTATCACTACATCTTTTTTTTAATATTGAAAAAAGCTTATTACTCAAATGTATAAATCATTACAACTGATTAAAGTTTTGCAATGGGGGTTTTAAAAAGTAAATTTTACAAAGACACAAGGTTTTTAAAAATAGCAATGCAAGGATTTCCTATTCTGTAGTACAATATCCATGATTCAGTCCATTTCCCTTTAAAATATTTAAACACAGGGGATGTGAAAGCTTTACCCAAGAAACTTATGAAGTTCACGTTTTCTACTTTGAGTATTAGGATCAATTAACAGTGAAAGTCTAAAAAGCATTTTAAAGCAAAGTATTATTTCAACAATCCTAAAATCAACTATTCCTTTAGTTTTATTAAATACTCAAGGTCAGTATTTACACTTCTGTTAGATCCCATTTTAAAGAATTTCAGCAGGAAATGACAACTGCTAAGAAGTACCAAATTTGGCAAGTTGTTCTTTGAAAAGTCCTTGATGAAGTACATCATACAGGTCAATAAACTAAAACATAATGGAACTCATATATACACACACACAATATAGAGATCATATATGGTGACCATTAAACAAAACACAAATTAGCAGAGCGTAATCCTCATACCTATAAATTCTCATTTGATTTCACCTTGCAGACAGATTTGTATACCTGAATGAGGAATGTTTTTTTGGTTTTTGACTCCTGCTGTAATCAGTGTAAACGTGTGGAGAGCCAAGTCTACTCTTAAAGCTGGGTGAATTTTAGATTCCTCCACTATAAGCCAACACCAGTTTTTCACTGAGCTGAATCACTTTTCATCAAAAGAAATAGGTATTAAAGAGAAAGAAGACAAGAAAGAACAGCAGAAGGCTCTAAAAGTGATGGTGAAGCCAAGTTGCATCTTGTTTAAAAAAAAAAAAAAAAGAGGAATCAGCCTTTTACAGGAACACCAATGAACTAGTCATACTGTTTAAGAGCCCACTCATTGGAAAAGACCCTGATGCTGGGGAAGATTGAGGGCAGGAAAAGGGGGCGACCAAAGGATGAGATGGTTGGATGGCGTCACCGACTCAATGGACATGAGTTTGAGCAAACTCCAGGAGACAGTGAAGGACAGGGAAGCCTGGCATGCTGCAGTTCCACGGGATCGCGGTCAGATGCCACTGAGCGACTGAACAACAACAAACTAATGAACTAGGTGTTTGTCCCAGGTTGTAGAAAAGAATTCTTGAGGACACGTCAGTCAGTCAGTTCAGTCACTCAGTCATGTCCGACTCTTTGCAACCCCATGGACTCAGCACACCAGGCTTCCCTGTCCATCACCAACTCCCAGCGCTTGCTCAAACTCATCAGATGCTGCATTTCCCACTAGTTCTATTCTCCCTCCTTTGCCCTGGCGACAACCAATCGCATGCAACAGGAGAGAGCCTTCCCTCCCGAAGTAGGCCCTTCCCAAATCACTAACATGGACAGGCCTGAACAGTCCTTGGGCGCCAGTGGTGTGTGGGAGACAGTGGCATTCCTCACGTTCAGTGGTGCCAACGCCGCTACAAAGTGCAAGATGAAACCAGCACACAGCTGCACCTTTTGGAGGCCTTCTCCATAAAAAAAGATATTTTAGAATTAGGGCCTGGCAGGGATGAATGGAAAATTTAAGCTGAAATTCTGGGACTCCAGAAACGGCCCAAGCCAAGTATTTCATTACTGATGGAAGCAGCTTGGAAGTATATAAAAAGCTGCCACTTAGCTTTTAAAATGCAGTACAAATAAACAGAAAAGAAAGTATACGCAAACCGTGGATCAATATTAAATCAAGATGCCTGCCTATTAACTGTTGCTCAATCAAAACTTTTTTTCCACCTGGAACAATCTCTCTCATTCTTTCAAATGAAAAATGGACATTCTGGTAGGCTAAAATCTAACAAATCCCAATAATACTTTTCTTAAATAAACCTTATAAGCACATTCATACTTTATGCTTACAATGGTTAGTACTCTGAACGTTTAAACTTCTCAAGTTCCATGGGCAAAGCCATAAAAAATGCTGGCTAAGGCAATGCAGAAAAAAGCTGAACAAAACAAACAAACAAACCCCACAAAAATAAAATAATCATGAGTTCCTTAACTCTGTAACTGTTTAATCAGCAGTATAGAGAAATTACTAAAAGCACAACTTTAAAGCCAAAGAGACCTGGGTTTTAATCTTGGTTTTGCCACTTACTGAGTATAATCTTGGGTATGTTAATTAACTTGAACCCCAGTTTCTTCACCTGTAAAATGGGAATAATTTTAAGTGTAGCAAGGATTAAATGAATAATACATAAACAAACACGGGTAAGCACAGTGCCTAGAATGTAGCAAGCACAAGCTAATGCGTAGCTATTATTAATTTTGGATTATCCATTTAATCTTCTTTATTATTATTCATAGTTTTTTAAAATACCTAAAAGCAATGGTAAGTTTTAACACCAGAAATTATTAATTAAGACAGAATTCTCAACAGTTTTTTTTTTTTAAGGTGGCCAACAGGAAACATTTAATTAGAGTAGATATCTGCATTTTGCATTTCCATATATAACACTCAATATCTTTTTAGAAATCATATCTAAATTATCACATGATTTTCACTACAGCGCACTTTTTCCCTGTAAGGACTATCTATTTGAGTTACTATGTTTCAGTTTTCTGAATGTACAGGAAAGATGTGGTTGGAATGATACTGAACTTGGTGTAAACTAGGATTTTTCTTTTGGAGTAGGAGGAAGAAAAAAAATACGAGCAACTGAAAATGGGAGTAGAAAGTAAATGTCAAAGGAAATCTTCAGCCATAACTACACTATTTTTAGACATAACTAGTTGGAGGGAATTAAAGAGTTGTCAACAGATTTAAACAAGAAGTTTGCAAATCTTTTCAAATCCCCTAATTAGTCTTTAATACCTTTAAGTTTTATCTTCTCCCATTTATCTCTTCTGCTCCACAGCTGAAAAAAGGGATCTGAGATCCTCTGCCCATCTAATTTATTTCTAGACAAGAGACTAGTCCAGGAAACAAACAGCAGGCAAAGACTTTATTAAACATAAGCAGACATTACAGTTTCGCTTCTGATGGCCTTGGCTGAAGTCTCAGCATTGAGATAATTGAAATGCAAGATTACACTTAATCTTTGACAGGCTAGCCTAATTAATTGTGATTCTTATCACCTAAATTGGTAGTCTGATTTAAAGATTACCATTTATAGCATATAGCAAATTAAGATGCTGGGCAAGAGATAAATGGGGAAGAGAAAAAGACTTCTCCCTCTCCCCACGCGGAAAATAATTTGTAGTTGAGTCCCTAGGATCTGGGAGCCTAATGGTTTATAAGAAAAGTTGGGATCCTTTGGTTGGTTGGCTCAGAAAGATTTCATATAGAGTGTGCTGAGAGGCCCCAAAAGGGAAGCAAAGAGAAGAAGAACCGTGTGACTCAAACCCAAAGGACGCTTGACCATTTATTGAGTGAATGACTATTACTGAACATCAGTCAGGAATCACACTGCCACACTAAGCATTTTACAGACAGGCTTTCACTTATTTTTCATAGCAGTTCCTTATCACCCTCAATTTAAAGGCGAGGAGACGGAGAGAAATGAAGTCATTTAATCACAAACCTCCTGAATAGTGTCCCTGAGTTCAGCTTGGGCCTGTTGCCCTTCACCAGAATCTTATTTCTTCTTTTCAAAGACAGAAACCCACGATAAGTTTCTCCGAATCTCCCACCAAGGCTCCCTAGTTTAAGGGTAACTGCAGGAAGGGAGTCACGTGACACACAGTGGCTGCTCCCCAAGTGGGCAGCTACAGTACTGATACTTTCTGGTGTCTTCAAGTAAAATGACTCTAATAACACCAGTTTTTGCGCTCCCCACCAAATAAACAAACGATGTTCAAGCTACCACGCGATTGCACTCATCTCACACTCTAGCAGAGTAATGCTCAAAATTCTCTAAGCCAGGCTTCAACAGTACGTGAACCATGAACTTCGAGATGTTCAAATTGGATTTAGAAAAGGCAGAAGAACCAGAGATCAAATTGCCAACATCCACTGGATCATCAAAAAAGCAAGCGAGTTCCAGGAAAACATCTACTTCTGATTTTTTGACTACGCCAAAGCCTTTGACTGTGTGGATCACAATAAACTGTGGAAAATTCTGAAAGAGATGGGAATACCAGACCACCTTACCTGCCTTCTGAGAAATCTGTATGCAGGTCAACAAGCAACAGTTAGAACTGGATATGGAACAATAGACTGGTTCCAAATTGGGAAAGGAGTATGTAAAGGCTGTATATTGTCACCCTGTTTATGTAACTTATATGCAGAGTGTATCATGCGAAATGCCGGGCTGGATGAAGAAGCACAAGCTGGAATCATGATTGCCGGGAGAAATATCAATAACCTCAGATATGCAGATGACACCATCCTTATGGCAGAAAGCGAAGAACTAAAGAGCCTCTTGATAAAAGTGAAAGAGGAGGGCAAAAAACTTGGCTTAAAACTCAACATTCAGGTGCACTGGGACGACCCAGAGGGATGGAATGGGGAGGGAGGAGGGAGGAGGGTTCAGGATGGGGAACACATGTATACCTGTGGCGGATTCATTTTGATATTTGGCAAATCTAATACAGTTATGTAAAGTTTAAAAATAAAATAAAATTAAAAAAAAAAAAAAACAAAAAAAAAAAAACTCAACATTCAGAAAACTAAGATCATGGCATCCGGTCCCATCACTTCATGGCAAATAGATGGGGAAACAATGGAAATGGTGAGAGACGTTTTTTGGGCTCCAAAATCACTGCAGGTGGTGACTGCAGCCATGAAATTAAAAGACTCTTGCTCCTTGGAAGACAAGCTATGACCAACCTAGACAGCAGGTTAAAAAGCAGAGACACTACCAGTACACAACAAAGGTCTGTGTAGTCAAAGCTATGGTTTTTCCCGTTGTCATGTATGGATGTGCTGCTGCTGCTGCTAAGTCACTTCAGTCGTGTCCGACTCTGTGCGACCCCATAGACGGCAGCCCACCAGGCTCCCCCGTCCCTGGGATTCTCCAAGCAAGAACACTGGAGTGGGTTGCCATTTCCTTCTCCAATGCATGACAGTGAAAAGTGAAAGTGAAGACGCTCAGTCATATCCGACTTTTAGCAACTCCATGGACTGCAGCCTACCAGGCTCCTCCATCCATGAGATTTTCCAGGCAAAAGTACTGGAGTGGGGTGCCATTGCCTTCTCCAGTATGGATGTGAGAGTTGGACTATAAAGAAAGCTGAGCACCAAAGAATTGATGCTTTTGAACCGTGGTATTGGAGAAGACTCTTGAGAATCCCTTGGACTGCAAGGAGATTGAACCAATCAACCAGTTAATCAATCCATAATGGAAATCAGTCCCAAATGTTCACTGGAAGGACTGATGCCGAAGTTCCAATACTTTGGCCACCTGACGCAAAGAACTGACTCATTGGACAAGACCCTGATGCTGGGAAAGATTGAAGGCAGGAGGAGAAGGGGACCACAGAGGATGAGATGGTTTGATGAAATCACCAACTCAAAGGACATGAGTTTGAGCAAGCTCTGGGAGTTGGTGATGGACAGGGAGGCCTGGAGTGCTGCAGTCCATGGGGTAGCAAAGAGTTGAACATGACTGAGCGACTGAACTGAACTGACCAAATAAATAAGCCAGTACATTGCCCCTCACTAGAAAATACCCTGAACTTCAGATCCTGACAGTCCTAAAAAAACAATGGGAGCCCCGTTAATAACATGAGGGAGGTGGGGGCTCCAGGTGAGTCACGCTGTCTCTCTCAGGGGCAGGGTGGACCATGGAGGCACACCCTTCTCTCCCACTTTCATCTGATAATAGATTTTACAGTCAAGTGCAGAAAAAGTATGAAATGCTTTATGTAGGCTCTTTCAACGAAACTTGAGAGGCACCAACCTTGTAAGAATCGAAGGATCCTCTTATCAGGAGAGGGCTAAGGTAAACGAGAAACCGAACAGAAAGATACTACTGGGGAAACCGGAGGCCAGAATGAAGCATCTCAGTGGAGGCTGGAACCTTATAACTAACAGTGTAGAAGCAGAACATTACCCGACCAAGGAGGGCGTGCAGAGGGGGCTCCTGCCAAAGAGGCAAAGCTGTCCAGCGAGGCCGTTTGGCCTCAAAAGAAAGCCTGGATGGAAATCAGAGAAAAGAACCACTAGATTCACTCCAGTAACTAAAGAGAGCAGGGCTTTTTCTCTGACAATTTTGAATATGCCAGAAAGAACTGTACAGTGAATGTGGACATCCTAGATTTTATTACTAACATTTTAATATATTTAATTACATATCTTTCCATCTGCCTATTTTACTTTTTTGGATGAATCTCAAAATAAGTTGCAGAAATCAGTTGCCATGGACTGAACGACATCCCTCCAAATTAATATGTTGAAGCCTTACTTCCAACGTGATATTTGGAGATGAACCTTTGGGAGGGAATTAAACTGAGATAAAATTATAAGGGTGGGGGCCATCACGATGGGATTAGTGCCCTTGTAAGAAGAGATACCAGAGAGCCCCAATGTGTGCTAAAGTCACTCCAGTCATGTCCAACTCTTTGCAACCCCATGGACTGCAGCCCTCCAGGCTCCTCTGTCTATGGGATTCTCCAGGCAAGAATACTGGAGTGGGTGGCTATTTCCTTCTCCAGGGGATCTTTCTGACCCAGGGATCGAACTCACGTCTCTCATGTCTCCTGCGTTGGCAGCTGGGTTCTTTTTACCACTAGTGCCCCTCCTAATATCTGAGAACACAAAACAAGCTACTGTGCACAGTCCAGGAAAGGACCCCCGCCAGAACTCAACCACACTGGCACCTGGATCTCAGACTTTCAGCCACATGACCTGAACTGAGAAACTACTTTTTTGTGTTGCTATTTAAGCCACTTTGATATGGTATTTTGTCATGAAAAACTGAGCCACCTAACACATCAACACACTATACCCAAAGAGAGGAAAGAAGCTATAAATCTAGTGGGGGAGGGTGGTGGAAATCAATGCTAAATACCAATTCTATAGTTATTTAGTAAACGTCCTCTGTGTCAGATAGAATATTCCCCATGGCAGCCATTAGGGGCAGTGCTTCCTGAACTTTAATGTGTATTAATAACCTGATTCAGTAGATCAGGGTGAGGTTCGGGATTCTGCATTTCCAGCAAGCTCCCAACTGATGCCCAGCTGCTGGTCCTCAGACCACTCTGAATAGCAAGGACTGGGCCCACCAATTAGAGAGAGAAAATCCAGATCACTGTGGGAGACAAACTGTCAACAATTAACCTTCACACACTGATAACTTGTTGCTTAAATTGCCCTGGGCTTCACAGGCTGATCTTACACCAAATCCCACAGCCCAATATCCAAATATGTGTCAGGCAGGTGATGGGTCTGGCCCTCAATTCTAATTAGATCTGCTATCATACTCAATTAGATATCAGAAGAGAGAGATGAGCATTATTCTTCTCTTCCAAGGCTAAGGATCACCAGCAGAATGGAGACCAAGGTGTGATTTTATTACTGTTGCTCTGTGCCTCTGTGTACCATTGTGTGGGAAGAGATCACGTGAGTCACAACGTGTCCAAGGTCCCACAGAAGTTCAGGCCAAGGGCTAGAACCCAGTCCTGATGCCCACACAAGAGCTTTTCCTACCTTGCCACATTCAGAGGACTCAGCTTGTTAAACTGCAGGGTGGGTGGGAGGGAGGGAGGGAGGTAAGGAAACATAACAAAAGCTGACCTGACAAGTTACTCCTACTACAACCAGTGGTTTCTATGTACTGAACAATTAGTGTTGGAAACTGCTCAGCACTTGACGTGCTTCACCTCATTTAGTGTGCAGAACTCTGTGTGGAATTATGATTGTCCCCATTTTACAGAGGAGGAAACTGAGGCCAAGTTCAGCACGTTGGCCATAAAACCACTCCATGAACCTCATTTCCTCCTTACACAGACATGCCGCATATGCCCTTCTGGAGGTTACGAGCCACGAGAAGCAGGGGGAAAATCCTTGCAGGAAGTCAATGGTAAAGCACTTGGCAACAGGAGACACCCACAGCTACACCCCTTACTGACAACAGGTGCGATTGTTCAACCTGAGCCTGGACTAGAGGGCCAGCTTCTCACCATCACCTCAGCTTTATCAGGACTGAACCCTCGCCAGTCTACTCAGCCAGGCTAAATATTCTCAGGACAGCATTTATTAAATGTTTTCTCATAAGGCTAAACTAAGCACATTCTTCCCCAAGGATGTAATGGGTTTTATTTTGCTAAATATAGCTGACTAACTTATCACTTTCTGCAAGGTACAAATGGACTTATTTTGGTTAATCATCAGATGGGGAAAGGGCCCCGCAAATAATTTACCAAAAAAAAAAAAACAATTAAAGATTTACATAGTAACATATTTCATAGAGTCCAAAATGAAATATTAATGTGATATGCCTGCTTAATAAGGATAAGGGAGTTAAAATGCTCATGATCAAAGAGGCAGAGAAAAGGAAAAAGATGATGATGTGTCCACAGGATTAGAAAGAAAATGGTGAGAAAGACAAGGGACCTGAAAATAACTGAATAGATATACCCTGTCAGCTAACAGAGAAAACTAAGAAAGCAAGAGATAACTTAATCATGCTTTTTGATTAAATGTGTTTTTTTTTAAATCACAGAAAACTAAGCAATTCATATATACAATAAAGGATAGCAACTGTGAGATAAAAGCAAACACAACCATTAACAATTGTGCGAGGAATCAAGATTTTAAAAAATAAGAGTGATATTTTTACAACCTCAGACAAATGTAAGTAATTCTGGTGGGTTAATAAATTCTCCGTTTTCACAATGTACAACAATCATTTGTGAAATGAACACAAGGCTATTCACCCCTCAGCTAAAGAAGTCCATGGACTTGCTCTGGATATAAATTTCTTTTTAAGGATAACAATTTTAGATGGGTCAGTATTGGCAGCAGTTGGATCCTATCATTAAATTCTCAAAAAAGCACAGGGTATAATAAATAGTACTATGCTACAGAGACTTAATTGTGCCAGACCAATCTACCATCTTCTTTCCCCCTGAACTGTGACCAAAAAAAAAAAAAAAAAAAAAAAACACACAGAAAAACGAGAAACAAAAAAACCAACTGTGATATACAGGAGGTCCTACAGATAGAACAGAAGCAAAATATAAAATTAATTAATTACAGAAAGAAATCTGACTACGTTCCCCAAAATACCAGAAGTGAGCTAAAAAATACAGATTTTTAGGTATATTTTTAGTAATTGCTTAAAAGTCAGCAAGGACAACGTGGTTTTGTCAAATATTATAATACAATCCATGGTCAAAGAAAAGGAGTGAAGTAATAAGCTTAACCCAGATACAGAAGTGCTCAGTCAGTCATAGTCATCAACATCTTAGAGTAACAGAAAATACACTGGTAACAATTTGCAGATATCACCGTGTTTAAGCGTCCCAGTGAAAAGTGAGATTGGTCAGAAAAACCCTGGTTTCCTACAGTTGAAAGACCTGTAACGTTGTCATGAAAAAGGAGCCAGCCGCTTCTCTCTTAACCACCAGAACCACCTGCGCTCCGCTCGGTTACACCACCCTGCCTTCAGCTGAAAGGGGAGCGACAGGGCCTGAACCACAGGACCCGGCTGTGTCCCTCTTGTTCTTTTAGATTAGGCCTCAGTAACTTTATGAATTATGAGCTGCCAACTACTTTTTCATCTGCTATAGAATATGCTTCTTAGAAATTGTGGCTATAAATAAGTCAACAGATGTTTTCTGCTGACTTCAACAGGAGCTTTTAAAAGGGGCTAAACCTAAGCGAATTAATCCAAAAGGCTGTAGAAGGCTTCCCCCTGTTGGTCACTTTTTGCGTTAGTCTTTTAAAGACCAAAGGCTTTCATTTCAGCCTGTAAAATACTTTCTGGGCATTACTTGAATGTAATTTATTAAAGAAACTGAAAATTAGGGTCCTAAAATACATTGCCGGACTTTCTGTGACTTCTGTTAAAAAAAAAACAAACCAAACACTATTAAAATGCCAGACCTATGCAAGATTGTTACTGTATCATATGAAAAGCAACCCAGAAGCCACTGTGTCACAGTAAGGAAAAAAAAAGACAACAGGCAAGGACATGAGTTCTAGATCTGTAAGTAACACATTGGGAACTTTGGGAAAGATATTTAATACCTCTGGGTCTTCACTTCTGTATCAGTGAAGTGGTAAGGATTAGATAAGTTCTAAAGCAACTACTAACTGGAGCCTATTATACAGAGTGAAGTAAGCCAGAAAGAAAAACACCAATACAGTATACTAACGCATATATATGGAATTTAGAAAGATGGTAACAATGGCCCTGTGTACGAGACAGCAAAAGAGACACTGATGTATAGAACAGTCTTATGGACTCTGTGGGAGAGGGAGAGGGTGGGAAGATTTGGGAGAATGGCATTGAAACATGTAAAATATCATGTATGAAATGAGTTGCCAGTCCAGGTTCGATGCACGATACTGGATGCTTGGGGCTGGTGCACTGGGACGACCCGGAGGGATGGAATGGGGAGGGAGGAGGGAGGAAGGTTCAGGATGGGGAACACATGTATACCTGTGGCGGATTCATTTTGATATTTGGCAAATCTAATACAGTTATGTTAAGTTTAAAAATAAAATTAAAAAAAAAAAAATAAAGCAACTACTAGTCCTTAAAATACCATGATTTGAAGATAAAAGTCATGGAGATCATATGCCCAATACTAAACTGCACTTAATCATAAATTACTGTAAAAATAACTATATTCCAGTTAGCCACCATGTTGCTGTAAATCTGAAAAAATCACAGGTACCTGGGAGATGGCTGGTGTTGGCCCCAAGCAAAAACTTACGTTAAATAACCGGGTGGGGGGTAAATTAAATAAAGTAAGTAGGAAAATGGCAACATTTAGTTGTATTTCATTCTTATACTTTAACCCATCATTTCTAAAAGAGGAGGGGAAACTTTTTTGAAAGTGTTTTTAAGTGAGATATAAACTTCCACTTTTCCAGAATGAATAGTAAATTCAAAAAGAACTAAAATCTCTCTGCCGCTCCTGTAAGTGGATCTCATGGAAGACTACTAACCACATGTTCTTAAGTGTACTCCACAGTCGCTGCCGCCAGTCAGGGAACCCAACACCAACTGGTTTCTATCCAGCAGTCTTCAACCTTTGTGGCACCAGAGACCGGTTTTGTGGAAGACAATTTTTCCATGGACAGGCGGTGCGGGTGTTTGGATGATTCAAGCGCATTTTAATTCTATTATTATCACATCAGCTCCACCTCAGATCATCAGGCATCAGATTGCAGAGGTTGTGGACCCCTGCTGTATACCACGATTTAAGGGGGCAGAGGTGGGGAGGAAAGATCGTGAAATTAAGAGTGAGGGTCAGGCCACGTGAGGAAGGGAGGGGAGGAGTGAGCAGTCACTGGCTTAGACTGTTCTAGTCATCTAGGTCACTTCCTAGTCATGGTAACAGCCTTGCAAAGCCCATCCATCTCACTGTATATGTGGGAAAGACACAGGTTAGGTGGCTAGAGCAAGGTCAACTGACTCATGTTTGGCAGAGCAGATACTACAACCCATGTCTGTCTGAATCCAAGAGCCCTGCTCATTCTACTTCACCTGTGATTTTCCTCCAGGGAGTTTTCTCCTGTTCACCCTCTTCTGGGGTCTCCCTGGTGGCTCAGCCAGTAACGAATCTGCCTACAGTGCAGGAGACCCAGGTTTGATCCCTGGGTCTGGAAGATCCCCTGGCGAAGGAAATGGCAACCCACTCCAGTATTCTTACCTGGAAAAATCCCCGAGACAGAGGAGCCTGGCAGGCTACAGACCATGGGGTTGCAAAGAGTCGGACACGACTGAGTAAGCGCACGTGTGTGCACACGCGCGTGCGCACACACACACGCACACGCACACGCACACGCACACACCCTCTTCTGAGTTTCTGAATTAAGTTGCTTGTAAACCCAGTTCCTTTCAACATCTTGAGATTTCTGACCAAAGCACACTGGGAGTCCATGCAAAATCAGCTTGTGATCTATGCTGTGCACTCAGTGAATACAAATGTCAGTGATAAAACAGGTAGGGACGGAATTAGATGCTCAGAGGAAATTGCTCTGTTCCCCAAATCCTAGATCTTTGCAAGTTTACCCAGTCCCCTCTGGACTTGGGGCTTGCCATTCAGTCATTTGAAAAATGGTACATTTTCAAAAATGTGGCAGTAGGAATAATCCCAAATCACACAAGATCAGGAAAAAATCATTCAAGATTGCTTAGTAGCTGAGGCTCTCATAACCGTGACAGCAATAATAACAACAGGTAACACTTATGATGTGCCAGATACTGTGCTAAGTTATTTTACTGAAATTATCTGATTATGATAATCAAATATTCTATCTGTATTCTCATTTTACACAGAAGAAAACGGAGGCTCAGAGAGGTTAAGAGCTTTGCCCAGGCTCACACAGCTGTACCAGTCAGAGCCAGGACTTAATTGAGAAGGGTTATCTGGTTTGGAGAACCAACCAGCAGTTCCCTTGCAAAGGGTTCTTCTGCACAGTCACTCCCCCAGAGGACACAGGGCACATGGCTTCTTTAAAGACTGCACCTTTTCTTGTCTACTCTGGAAATTGGTACAGCCAAGAGTCAGAACCACAAAGGAAAAAAACAAAAACACAAAGCTGTCTAGAGTTCTCCCAAGGACAGACCAGGAAAGCAGAGAACAGGTGCTCAGGAATAGCACCTCCTGCTGGCCCATGTCCCTGGTAACCATATATTTTGAATTCTATGACATTCTATAGGATGTTGAGCATAGGTGCTCTGTACTCACAAAGGAGAGAAACCCCCTCCAGGCATGGGGACCACCAGTTCTCTCCACTGCTGAAAATCATGGCATGAGACAGACTATTTCCAAGGTCCTGTCTTTGAGTAAGTGACGATTCATTTTGGAAAAAAAGACACAGATATGCATACATGAAATGGAATCCAACAGAATATGCAAAATAGTCATTGAGTTTATAGAAACTCAGAGAAAGAAGAGGCTTTCAATACCTTTAATGTGTTTAGTTCCTCAGTCATGTCCAACTCCTTGTGACCCCAGAGACTGTAGCCCACCCAACTCCTCTGTCCATGGAATTTTTCAGGCAAGAATACTGGAGTGGGTTGCCATTTCTTACTCCATGTACCTTGAATGGTGGGGTCCAAATGTAAGCCATGTTGGTTAAAATTTTCTACTAGCCACGTTATCAGCAAAAAGAAACAGGTGAAAGTTTAATCTTCTATTTAGTACTATATATCCAAAATAGTAGTATTTCAACATATGATTGGTATAAAAGTTATTAATGAGCTATTTGACAATTTTCATCTCTCTTTTCATATTCACAGCCCATGGCTCAGGGTGACTGAAACATGTGGCTGGTGGACCCTGTACCGGGAAGCACAGCCCAAGAACGACCGCTTTCAGCTTGTCTTCATGTGAATTTGGTAATCTGCAAAAGATGTTAGCTGTGGGATCAAAACTAAAAAAAAACAGACAAAAAAGAGATATATTCCTTAGATCCCCAAAGACCAAACAAGAGTTCTGAGTTTTCTACTCTTCTTTACTCATTACTGTGTATAATGAGTACAACCAGCTTTAACCCTACTGTGAAGGCATTGAGTCTAGGGCACCTGCAGAGTTCATTATACACTAAGAACCTTCTGGAATATGCGGCAGCAGATGCCCGGTGTCCATCACAGTGCCTGGCCTGGGGTCAGGACATGAGGCCAGACCTGTAAGTCAGTTCTTCAGAAATGCCCATGATTAGTGAAATTGCTTCATCTGGTGGCTTTCCATCTGCTACTGGCTACCCTTAGAATTTGCATTCTGTGTGTCTGGGTGCCTCCTGTTAGAAACAGGTGGCTGACTGCAGCTGACAGAAGCTTCCATTATCTGGGAAAGGCTGCTACAGTCCAGCTATTAAGTCAGAAAATCTGAGGTCTGGTTAGGTTCACATCTTGACAGCATGAGCTGCAATAATTTCATTTATAAAATTCGGGTTCGTTAACATGTCTGATATTTGCTGCAGGATAAATAAACAGAAGTCAAAAAACAAAAGGATGGAGGTAGAAATGTCTACCTACTCTGATGGGCAGAGGCAGGCACCTTAGAGAGCGTTCCTTCTGATAAGCTGGTCCAATGTGTTACCCAGCATCTTTATATTCAGTCTCTTAATACACTGACTCTTTTCAGAAGGTATAATTTAATGTATCCATTCTTATAAAACCTTGGAGACTAAGCCCTATGGGTTATAATAGTAAATGCCTTCTGGGCTTCAAACTTCGGCTAAAACATGGGGCTGTGGACAAGGGTGGAGACACTTAAGGGACAGACTGAACTGTCCGAGGCAGTCTCTCCTGCAGCAGGTGTCCACGCCGCCTACTTCTAGCCCTAAAACTTGACTTTGTCCCAGTACATGGAACATGATGCTTCAATTCAGCTCCTGACACTTAAAAAAAAAAAAAGTTTCACAGCTCAAATATCTGCTTCCAGTTTGATCCCAGAAGAGAAGCTGTTTCCTTAAGAAAGTCAAACTGCTGTTGTTTTCTCCAAATGTGAAATGTTTCACGGGTGGCAGAGGCTGGAAGAGGCAAGCAGCTCCAATTCAGATATGTGATAACATGAGAAAGAGCTCAAAGGCACCGAATCAAGATTCCTCATGCAGGAAAGGCAATGAGAAAAGAACAGAAATCTCCAGTGAGTGTGTCCTTCTGAGCCCTCCGGGCTCTTTCTGGCATAAGGTCTACAGGTCTGAAGGCAGTCCGAATTTCCAAACTACCTGAACTTCTAAGCAAAAGTCTGCATGAGCTGGCTCCTTGAAAGGCAGCTGACCCAGAGTTCTTCAAGGTAGCATGGCTTTTGAGGTGTCAGTGTGAATGGTTTCAGGGTTTGACTCTGCAGGTGAAACCCTGGTATAATGTGCTTTATGGTGGTAATACCCAGGAAAACTGACTGAAGAGTATGGTCTGTAAAACTAAGTCCACACCACCTACACTGAAGAGCCAGGAGATTCATTTCAGCTGCAAACTCATATTTCCAAAAAGGTGCTCCAGATCATGAAGAGAATATAGGTTTGGGGAGATCACTCCTGGAATGTGCCCCCAAACTCACTGTACAAGGACACAGAGGATACGATCAGCTGACCGAATGCATTTATAAAGGGGCCCCTGTCACCCCAAATGTTTAAGAAGTCTTGTTCTACGAGGACCACTGGAAGATAAAACTTAGGACAGATTACAATCCATCTGAGGTGCTTAATTAAGAAACCTTAGGTGTTAATGAAAGAGCAATCACTTTAGAATTAGTTTGACCCGGGTTCAAATGACACCTCTGCTTCTCTTCCACTGGGTGGTGTCTCCAGGGCAGGGAACTGGAGCAAGGACGATAATCACTGGACCCTGCACTTTGTGAGGTGCCTGATACATAAAAGCCTTTTAATGAATGAATGTTGGACTCCTCTCAGCTGACTCTTTCTGGATCTCAGTTTTCTAAGACATAAAACTATAAGGAGTGGATTATTTCTAAGATCTTTTCAAGCGCTCTCTGAACAATGGTTAAGAACTGAACTAGCTATTTGAAAATAACTGAGCAACTGTGTTGTGTATTTCTGTTAACAATATGTTAAAATACCTAACGTAACATATCACCAAGATTTTAACAACCATAAGTAACAGATATTTCCTTACTCAGCACTTGAAGATGGTATATGAATAACTCAGAGATTACTGATGAACAATAAAATGATGTTATGGTGTTAGGAAAAAAAAAAAACAACGAAACAAAACTGTAACACCATATACAGTAAATGTTTGAAAATGTCAATTAAGGTGTTCTGCAAAAATTGTCTAACAAAGGAAGGAGAATACTGCTCTGCAAGATGCAAGTAAAAGTATGGTAACTTCAGAGTAGTGAAAGCCCCTTTCCCCATCCTACCGACTATCAAACTCTTATCACTCCCTTTTAGGATCTTCCACAGATAATACGCCAAAGGCATTAGGACCAACTTAAAATTAATAAAGGCCAGGCCTGTATTAATGGGTTGGTCCCTCATGGTAAAGTATGCACTTCAGCAGGCTACTTGGTAGATGAGAGGAAGTAAAACTTGTGGGTAGAGGGACTTTGTGACCTCTCCCGATGAAGACGCAGCTTCCCCTGTCCGTCTATCACACTTCTTTGAGTTATGAGCCCCTATACTTGCTCCTGTAATTCAAAATACTGACGAGGAGAGAAATGACAGGCTGTGGAGGTGAGCGGGGCCTGGCTGGGCCCTGCAGCAACCCCCTCTCTGGGGTTCCCACCTCAGACTGTAGACCGTGCAGTGGCCTGTGTCCCCGTGGTACCCACTACAGAAATAAGCAGGGTGCGCCATAAAGCACATCTGCCTCTCCCCGGTGTGGCCACGCCCCGCGGAGGACAAGTACTAATGTAACCCCGAGCCGGCCAGGTGGATGCACTGGCCTTCTTCAACAGGGCAAAGCCTAAAACAATTGAAAACCAGGGGCCTTGTCCTGAGTGTCTCCATCCTCTCTTCCTAAAGCTGTGTCCTGCTTGGCAAACGTTTCTTCCTCCAACATCCCGCTCTCTTGCTAACTCTCCTCCCACAGCCCTGAGACCACTCAGGGCCCCACGGTCTCTCGCATCACCCACCCCCTCCACCCACCACCCCACTCAGAAACCAGTCTCTTAGGAAAGGTCTGATAAATAATCACACTGAAATGGAAGTTAACAAAGCTTTCTGTGTCATATCAGAGGGACAGGGCTGATTTTAATAGGGTCTGCGGCAAAATTCTTCTACAGAAACTCCAAGCATAATCTTCTCTGAAAACATACACCCACTTATATGGTCCTTTAGTACTTTGCTATGAATGAATCATCAGAACATGTCTAATTAAGATCATTAAAATGCTCAGGATCTTGGTGGGTGTGCAAAGCTGAGACTGGATGATCACTGAAGATAACCAACCACCCTCACTGTTAGTGCTTCAGCAACAATCCACTTCACACCACAACAGTAAAAGAAAGAAGGATAACAATAATGCCTTCAATTTCTAGACCCTTTAAAAGATTACAAAATGAGTTCATATGTATTTGTTTTTGAGATCCTCGAGAGAGAAACTAGATAAAGAGAAAAAGCAGAGGGGAGTGGTCAAGGGGGAGAAAGACCAGGTTAATAAATAAGTTCAGGATGTTATCATTTAAGACCAGAAAAACATCCAGTTGGGGTCATCAAAGTTGTTTTGAAGGATGTGCTATGTGGAATAAATAGATACTATTTTTAAAGGTTTCAGTGTATACGCCCCTATAAGTTCAGTGTCCTACTCCTTGCAACCAAGTACTTCAGAAAAAAAGAGTAAAACCACACCACAGAGGCACTCAGTTACCAAGCCTGCAAAGCCCATGACTTCGTGGTTTTTAAAGATGTTATCTGCATTTTAAAGCGAAATGGCTTGCAGACCAAAGTTCCAAGCACCACTCTTGGGAATTTTGCAAAGCATAAATAACATTCCAGCCAACCTAAGAACACTGATGAATGTATATATTATAATCTCTCCATTACAAGAGTGATAGAAGACCACAGACACCAATGCTAAAAAGCTGCTTCACCCCGACGGCCAGCATGTTTCTCTGTCGCCCTCCATTTCTGAGTTAAAAGAAGCAGTGCACGGTGGATGAAGTCAGGCTGGGATCCTAAAAGAATGCTATGAAAGTAGTGAAGCTGAGAATCAAAATGAAGATATATACAATCATTATGAGCAAGCTTAAGCATGTTCTCCAACCCCCACTATCATTATAAAATCATTGACCCATTTCCCCCAAGGAGTACTTCACAGAACATGGCTTCAAATTAACGCTTGGTCTATTAGGGTCAGAAAGAAGTAGCTAACAAGTGACATTTGTTTAATCCATTGCTGAAGGAGATGGTGAGGCTGAATCAGAGGCAGACCCGGATAAAGATGCTATTCGCATATAGCTTGGTCCAAAGACTCCGGAAAAGCCCTGAATTCACCATCTGTTCCTATCCAACACTAGTTTCCCTGTATCAGCAAGAGTGGGCCATTCCCTCCACATCCGTGGCATGGAAAAATCTTTATCCAACAAAAATTTCAAGAGTACTATAATGTGAGTACTTTGCAAATCAGGGGCTGAAACCATTTTCTTTCAGTAATTTTAGAAAATTATATACTGTTAAATTTCATTCCCCTTACTGAAAAATCTCAGAAGTTAAGCTCTAATGAAATGCTTCTGGAGCCATCCAGCAACACACGTTCCACAGTCTAGATTGATTTCCCTTGAAGAAATCTTTCCCTGCCAGCAAGTATCGCCTCAGAGCAGCATCGTTTCCACTCACAGTGTAAATCGTGACCCGACTCGCGTCAACTAGGGACAAAGGCGAGAGAAGGATTTGGAGGCTACCCAGGGGAAAATTTAGGAATAAGATTCCGGATCCTCAGGAAACCCTGATTTAAAACACTGCTTCATCTGCTTCATTTAAAAAAAAAGACTGTCCTTGTGCAATCTACTTCCCTGTATTATATAAAGTTTTAAGACCGAAAAGAAATATGATTGATTGATTATGGGCATGAACCATAGCTAAGCACTTCCAAGGGTGTCTTCCCTTAAATCACATTAAAATTGTACAAAGTAAGTTACAGATGGTGACTAACTCAATTACCAGGCTATTCAGACCAGCACCAAGGTGAATGACTTCAATACTAAACCAGTGTTCAGGAAATGTTGAAAGCGAAAGTGTTAGTTGGCGGTTGTGTCCGACTCTTTGCGACCCCATGGTCTTTAGCTCTCCAGACTCCTCTGTCCATGGAATTTTCTAGGCAAGAATACTGGAGTGGGTTGCCATTCCCTTCTCCAGGGCATCTTCTGGACCCAGAGATTGAACCCAGGTTTCCTGCAAGGCAGTCAGATTCTTTAC
This sequence comes from Bubalus kerabau, assembly GCF_029407905.1. Taxonomy (NCBI): domain Eukaryota; kingdom Metazoa; phylum Chordata; class Mammalia; order Artiodactyla; family Bovidae; genus Bubalus; species Bubalus kerabau. The sequence goes on from NC_073641.1 coordinate 13,310,840, forward strand.
TGTTTGAGGAAACATATCCATTATCCTGTCCTTAGAATGTCTGACAAAGAGCCACTTTTTTTAAACTGAAGACTTCACTAAAGCAGTCTTTGTAAAGCCACCCTTTTGGATAGAGGTCTCAGATGAAGACACCTTAAGATGATTCTTGCTTTATGAAGAGATTCCAGTATCCCAACACGACATCATTCATCCTCTTTACAGTTTTTTGTTTTTTTTTTTTCCTTTCAATTTGGACTAGATGATCCCTATGGTCCTTTTCCAATCTAAAATTCCACTCAAAATTCTGTTCGGTAAACTTTCCATTTTCCACCCTGGAGAGGACAAGAGGAGGGAATTGACCACACCAAACACAGCAACATCTAAACAGCGTGTGAGTTTAGAGCTGGGATACAGATCACTCTTTTGTCAAGAACAAATCTCTCCTGGCCCACTTCCGGTTTGCTGTTGGTGCCAGGAGAAAGGGTGTTCTCAGAGCCATCTTCAGAAGTCATGCCCAGCACTGGTGGGTCAACTGCTTTAAATCATATCCAAGCGCGCAGGCTCCTATTCACTTGTCACATTTATGACCACAGGGCAAGCGTTTCAAAATCACTCAAGATTCTGGAAAGGTTATAAAAATATGAAAACAAACCCCCAAAATGGGATTTGTGGGAAAATGAAAAGAAGACATTTAACAGCTCTTTCTTGGAATGGCTATTGATGGATTTATAGCTCACTGTTCTCAGTCATTCCTCTGACTAAATAAACTTTCCACCTGCTCAGTCCGCTGCTGCGAGAATCTGACTCCACCACAGTAAGTCTGAAGCGTGTGCTTCATTTACCATAAGGAGCTCAGACGAGGCAAATGTGTGCAGCTGGAACTAACTTGTGCCACATTTCGCCCATCCCCCAGCTCGTAAGGATTTCTGCAAACACCTCTGGAATCCCAGCTGTTTTCAGTGAAGAGTTGATGTTGGGAGCATCTTGCCTAATGTACTGAACTATCATCTTATTTAAAATAGGACTCTGAATCTTTTCTTTTTATTTATTTATTTATTTTTTGGGTGATATTTCTACATAAAGCATTTCATTTTTTTTTAATTTTATTTTTAAACTTTACATAATTGTATTAGTTTTGCCAAATATCAAAATGAATCCACCACAGATTCATTCATTTTCAAGTCAAATAAATGACCCAAAGATAAATTTAAGTTTAACTCTTTTAAAAACAGTCATATTTCACATTGAATGTACTCCTGAGGCCAGGGGAAATGTTCTTTCCTTTCTGAAAGTTTCTCGCCAAGTACTAACAAACCCAGTTTCTTCCCAAGAATATTTGTTTTCTATCTCGCTGAGTCGAGTTTTAAAAGAGCTGGAACCTTTCACAAGGCAGAATAATTCCATTTGCTAGTTGGCGCTTTCTCCAAATCCAGCTTGAATCCTATGGGACACACAAATCCTTGTCTGAAATGTAGGATAAGTGTCATGAAACATACTTGGGAAGTGGGAAACCGCAGCTCAAAGCATAAACACGAAGATATAAGTGAAGACTCACTTTGAATTAAAACTGTAACAAGGGGAAATACCATCAGGCACTAACTCTTTAGCCAAAGAAACAAGAGCATTCAAGGAAAAAGTATGCACATTATCACTAATTGGAGGAGGAAAAATATCAATACGGATAGTAATTAGTACCACTAGGAAGAAGGGAGAAGGTAAAGAAATGCACATTTACCCTGAAAGACTGAAACCAGACATATAGTCGATTCTTCCCATTAAAGACTGGATCAGGTATTATCTATGGAAAACACCCCCAAACTAGAAGCAGCAGAGAAGTGGACGCTCAGGAAGGGAGAACAAAACGAGGTAGATTTTACAGCTCCCGTGCTGTCCAGCAGCTGCCACTGGATGGCAGCTGGGCGTCATGTAGGTAAGAAGTGTGAAGATCTAGGATGGGTCGTTCAACATCCCCAACATGCTCTGACCCACAACCCAAGGCTTCAGGAGATTAAAAAGCAGATCCTCTCCATAAAGAGGCTGAGGACCTCCAGCCTAGGAATTGCCAACCTCTGTTCCCATCATCAGCAAGTCCTGCAAAAAAAATCCTGATTTACTATAGTATAGAATTGGGAACTGAAGCGAATTTAAACCTCCTAAATAACTTCCAGAATTTTGAAATTCAGAAAACTCTCTCCCTACAGTTTACTATTGAAACATTATCATCCCAAGCCCAGTACAACAAATTGAAACCACATTTTATTCTACTTTTTCTTGTTAACTTGATGGCTTCACCACACTTTTAAATGCTACACATGCCCCTCCTTCTCCCTTGGCATTTGATCTTTTTTTTTTTTTTTTTTGTGAAATCAGTAATCTCACCAGTGACAAGCTTTGCTTTCAATAAGTCTATCTGCCAACTTAAACAGCATCTCCTAAGGCAACAGAATAATGAAAGACACATGTAGGTACTTGTCCATCATCAGACACCAACTCAAGTCGGCCTGAAATTGGGCCTGTAATTCTGCTGGTCCTCAGGTTCGGGAAAGTGTGCCAAGAGTGGGCCAGCAAGGCCGAGGTCTTAGTCTAAACAGCACAAGAGAGATGCAAGGGACTGACTTTTTCCATCTCGGCTGGACTTACTGTGGGACGAGGCATAGCCTTCTCTTCCACAGGAGATGTCAAGGATTGCTCAAACCCTTGGCAAACGTCAGGATCTTAAGACACCACATCGTGAATTCTGCCTCATTCTTGCCAGTGAACTTGAGGCAGGGCTTTCCAAGCCCAAATGCATGATTCAGCCGGAATATCTCCCAGGTCAGCCATTCCTTCCACATATAGCCAAGGCTCCACCAACACCCCCCACCCCCAGCAGGGTGGGGGACATGCAGACCTCCAGATCTGAGGCCCTCCTTGGAGGACATGAGTCCCCTCCAATATCTCTCTCTCTCTCTCTCTCTCTCAGTGGTGTCAATTTTGTGCCTTTCTCTGGATACAGAAAGACTCAATTTTCAAACCCGCAAAATCTGAAAAATGAAAAGGCTAGAAGTTTTGAAAGAAAGAACAGGAGTTGTTCTAGCCCCTAAGGGAGGCCTCCTACTTTCTGCAGCTGGGTCTACCATCCAGAATCAGTGGCTGATGAATCCAGGGCTCCTGTATTAGTCAATGGCTCAGGAACATTCAGCCTGCTTAGTTCAAATAAGTAAAAACGTCAAGGACCAGTAAGGCTCAAAAAAAGATATATTCATTATAAAGTTTTTTTTTAAACACAGGGTACATTGAAAAACCAACTCAGAAACACTGTACACCTTGCATCTACTGAACCAAGAAACTCTGGGTCATCTCATGCACAGCAGGGCCACCAGAGATGTCTGGAAAAGTGTTATCAAGAATACATTACACATTATCAAATAGCTATTTTAAAATCAAATCTAGAATTCAGGAATTTTAACTAAGAATCAATTTAAAAGAATCTTCCTGGCAAAACAAAACAAAACAAAAACCTCAACCAAACAAACAATACAAACCCTAAGGCAGTTTAAATGGGATCCTTATCTGAAGGTAACCCATTGTATGCTGAGAGGTTTTGACGATAAATCTTTAATACCCAACAGGTGGTTACTGTGTCAGGAAATTAATCATTTCCCTCCCTTCCCTAGTGCCTCAGAGCATCCCAAGGCAACAAAGTTGTTGGGAGCACCAGGTTAATTTCAGTATGTGCATAAAAGGTAAAAACACACACTTCTGATCTGAAAGGACCATTTCAAATATGAATTAGGTTTCATTTAGCTCTGTGGTGCTGGTAAGCAGATTTTGAAATTGCGTACCTAACTTCAAGAATCCCAGAGTCAATTTGAAATCCCCAGCAGCACTGCTTTCAGATTATTCTGGGGAGCAGAAGGCTAGGGAACACCAGCACTAGCAAAATGAGGCTCTCCCAGTGTGGCTGAACGTCAATACAGGACGTCTCTGACTTATATACGAACTGTGTTTTCCAAGCTCATTTGTAAGTTGGTTGTGCAAAACTTGGAACACATTTTCCCTAGAAACATTACAAAAGGTGGTTAGGTTCCCCAGATTAGACCACCAAAGTCTATTTCACAAGCTATTTTCAGTAACTACATGGGTGATGACTGCAAGTTAGTGTATTTCATGGCACCATGGGTAACAGAGTTTATAGTAAATAAGCACAGAAATCACTTGTATAAATTTCTCTATGTAAGTATCTCAAGACCAACAGGAATAATCCAGACCTCCCTCCCTTTGCCAGTGACATCAGAGGCACAGGCAATGACGGAGCAGGGGGAAATTCAAGGGGTGGGAAGCACGTTAGAAGAGACCTAGCAATTCCAGGAAGCAACTTGTGGGTTCTATCCAGCTGAGGGCTGTCACTGACACCCCAGACCCTGTGAGAGGCTCCCCCCGCCCTCCTCCTGCTTGGACGAGCAGAGGAGGGGGCACTGCAGCCCCAGCAACCCGCATCAGGGCGAAGGGCAGTGATGCAGGAGAGGGGCTTGGTGCAGGGGTGAAAGAAAGCACCGCCGTTTCCAAGATTCGCTGTACACACAGCGGGGGTGGCACTTCGCTCATGCTCTTTGTTTGCCTGCACTTTTGGAGCTTCCCTGCAGGCAATGAAGACACTTTATTCATTATGGTGACCCCAGCATCCAGCCCAGCATGGGGCATAAAATAAGTGCATAATAAATGTGAACAGAGGTGCCCAGGGAATCACCTCCACATCCCTACAGGAACAACTGAAGGTCATTGGCCTGAGCTGGGTATTCATTTACCCATCTGAATAATAAATATTATTAACTGGTAAACAAATCCCATCTGAATGTAAACGACTATATTCATTTACTCACGAAATCATCTACCAACTGCTTTCTATGTACAATGTTCAAATGGTGGCCTGATTGAGAAAGTACCTGTGTTAACATTTTCCCCCAGCAGTTTCCATCCAAAGAGTACTTGAAACGCTTGGTAAGTGATGCCTATAAACACCTATTAAAATGCAGCTTTATGGGAGATTAAATCATTATCATAGCAGCACGGTAACAGGAGCTACTGGGCTAGTAGAAGTCCTAGAATGGCCTGTTGGACTAACATGTCCTTTGGGGAAAAGAAACTGATTAGCTAAGACATTCAACTGCCCTATACAGTATTCTTTATAAATGAGTTTGAACTTAAACAGGTCAATCCTGTATGTTTAAGAACTGGATTCTGTGACAGTACCTTTTAATGCCCAAGGTAGACCATTTCAGCAACTGAAAAAGCCCAGTACATCTGCTTTGATGGAAACAAACCACAAAAAGACCAAGGTGAGCTAACCACTATACAGACTTGACGGTTGGAAGAGTGGAATTCTAAAAGGTATACAAAGCTGGGTAGCTGGAAAGAGTACAAGTTAAGGAGGGCTGAAGTTTCACATGTACCTAATTCCACTCTTCTGTAATGGTAGGAACCCCCCCGACTGGAACAGGAAAATGACTCTGAATTTTAAATAATGAGTAAGCATATATTCCTTTTCCTAAAGGAAGGGACAAAAATAGAAGAGAAAGAAGGTATCATTACTGGTAAATGGGCAGGCCTTTACAGAAGGAAATTACACAGACTGATTTAACAATGCGTTCCAACTTTCCTACATAAAAATGCTCAGGTCTTCAATTCTTCAACAATGTTGACAAAGCTATCTTTTCTTCTCTATTTCAGATTTTCAAAGTACACAGCAGGTATATAAGCCTACTCCCGACAACCATAGGAATCTGCTGAGAAACATTCCTTGATTTATTATGGCCTCACTCCAACCACTCTTCTGCATGATTTTTGTTTTTAATTGTACCTACTAATTTAAATTCATCAATATGTTGCTTTGTAACAGTTTATGTATATTTTTAACACACATATAGGTGTGCTATGTACAAATTAAGTCAAATAACATATGGTTCTCCTAATTTCTCTTGTACCACCTCTTCTGTAGCTGTTAAAAGTACTTGGTTCCCTAGCCAGGAAGGATGATAAAACAGGCTTTGTCAAATTTATTAACCAAATAGATGATGCCAACAAAGGGCATCGAATTATTTGGGAAGTACCTAAGATGAAAAAGCTTAACATTTTAAATACCAACACATATGAGCAAAAAATAAACACAGGAGCAGTGATGGCCTTAATCCTAAATTTATTAGGATACATACCTACATATACATATATAACACACAATCACTGATAAAACAGTGTAAACTTTAATTATCTGTAGATGTAAAGGGTGTTTAGATACTGAGGAAACACAGAGGGAGGTAGACTTAAGATGGTATAGTATTAACAAAGAATTGGTACACTGGTGTTTTATATTAAGTAGAAGTATTCCTAATAACTGAATTTATACGTATGTATAAATACATATCGGAGAAGGCAATGGCACCCCACTCCAGTACTCTTGCCTGGAAAATCCCATGGATGGAGGAGCCTGGAAGGCTGCAGTCCATGGGGTCGCTGAGGGTCAGACTCAACTGAGTGACTTCACTTTGACTTTTCACTTTCATGCATTGGAGAAGGCAATGGCAACCCACTCCAGTGTTCTTGCCTGGAAAATCCCAGGGACGGGGGAGCCTGGTGGGCTGCCGTCTCTGGGGTCACACAGAGTCGGACACGACTGAAGCGATTTAGCAACAGCAGCAGCATAAATACATATATAATATTGGGAAAAAATAATTAAAAAGAACATTTTCCCAGTATGCAACCATTTGGGACTTTTCAACAAGAAAATAGGAACTTTTTTTTTGATTATCAAATGCACCTTAAAAGGACATGTGATGATCCTGGAGAGAGGAAGTCACCCAGGGCTGTGCCCCATGTAGTGTTTGTGATCTGGAAAAAACACATCCTGGCACCAAGGGGCACGAAAAGCCAGTGTCACCAACCCCATCTCATTTTGGTTGGACAGGAAAGGCTGGATTTCAAAGTCTGAAGGGAAGCCCAAACTACAGAGTTAGAAAAATGTTTTAAAAAAAAAAAGAAAGAAACATGTTTTCAAAATCAAGCTTCCAACATTTGTCCAATTAAACATGCACTTATCCACTTAGGATTTCATTAAAATGGAATTCTGACAGTCTCAAAAATACATGTTTAAAAAGGGATCCTGAGAACAGATATTTAAGGGATCCTTCTCCTTAAATATCTGCTGTACTTTAATGATACTGGCTGTGCGAAGTTCAAAGCACAGAATAAAGATTCTCATCAGATCACACATTTTCAAATACCTCCACCCAGAGCACCACTGAAATAATTCTGTTTTGATCACACTCAGTACTTGGGACTGGCAAACCTTTTTTTAGTTTTAGTTCTTTTCTTCAGCCAATAGGTGGCAATCTTTATCGCCAAGAATATTCAGGCAAACGATTCAGTTGGGTAAGATTTTTTTTTCTCCCTCCTGTCAAGGCTCAGAATTTTTTGTTTGTTTGTTTGTTTTTAAACAAATGAACTATTTGACAAATGATTGGTAATGGTAAAAAAATGAAAGACTAGTAATTTACTAAGTTATTGTAATTTTGGCTTGGAGGAGAAAAAGACAACCTGGAAATCTCCTCAAAAATAAACACCAAAAAACAGGAGATATTTTTCGGGGGGTTGGGTGGGAGGGGGTACCCAGCATAGTTTTGACAGTATTATCTCCAAGTACAGCAAAGAAAAAGTACACAATATACCCAGATAGCATAATAAAGATTGTGGAACGTCTATCAGTGAAATTGTATAGGTAACGAAGCCATACAAATAGAAAAAGAACACAGGGGTTATAACTACAAAACATCTTCAGAGCACTAGCCCAGTGTTTTTGTGGGTTTTTTTCGATTTTCTTTTGAGGCAACACATACACAACTCTGGCAAATTCATTGACCTTTTCGTTGAAACTGAGGTACTCAAGTTTGGGTCTTACAAAGAATTGGTATCACTATTGTTGCTGTCTAACTTATGTAATTCTGCTGTAACTGAATCTCACTTCTTCTTTGGATAGCCTCAAAAGAAGCTAAAAAAGAATTCATTACTATGGAGACAAAACACTTCTTCAAATCATTTTCAACTGTTTAAATCGGCCCCAGATCTTTATTTCCTGTAGCTCAACAACTTCAATTCCTTTCATTTCCTTCAGGTCTAAACCTATCACTTAAGTCTATGAAATATTTTGTATCTGTCTGTGGCAAATGTGTTTTTCATGGTTTTGACTGGCATCTATGAGTATATCTGGCTTTCACCAAATATTTGGTTTTTAATACTCTAATTAGTATTGTGATGATGAAGCCTCCCTGAAATCCCTGGCTTGTAGAGTGTCATTAATTCTATTTCACAGATGAGAAAACCAAAGTTAAGGATGTTACTGTCTTTAGGTCACACAGCAAATTAGTTACAGCAATTAGGACTAACGGTTGGCAAAGGGCATTATTCAAAGCCCTGAGATGCTCGGCCGCCGCACAGGGCTCCGTGAAAGCAAGAACAATGAAAAAGGACACTGAAAACAGTGTGATGGTTGCTTGGGTGCTCCTGTAACATCAGTAACAAACGCATTCTCCGATGCATCTTTACAAGCCCACAGAGATCAAAACTTAGCCTATGTAAAACTCAACCACCTTAAAATTAAAAGAAAAAAAAAATTAGAATTCGTCAACTTACCACAACTTGCCACTGTTAAATATATTCATTCACAATGCTATAAATAATGACGAAACATAATAAGAGATGTGCTAATTTATTACAGAAGTTCAAAATTTTCCTCCAGCCCGGAGGCTATTTTGATTAGAAAACAAGGGATAGTTAACAAGACCCATCACATACTGCACACCGTGTTCTTTTCAGATGCAGCAATGTATTTCTTCCTTTTGACGATAGCAGCTGAGTCTGAGAATCTACCCAAAGCAGAGAGGCTTAGATGCCCGATTTAATCCGGCAATTAACTGTGAGTCACTTCACCCCTGTTTTGTCCCCTCAATAACAAAAATAATTCCTTGTGCTCCAGGGATGCGGGGAGGTTGATAAAACGGCACACAATGTTGAATTTCTTAGAAACTGTGAAACACACGGGATGTGTCATGCAATGGAATATTACAGAATTCTAGATGACGTTCAGTTAAAGCTATCATTTCTCACCTCTATTCCCACTGATGGTCATGGTAGATCCGAGACATTCCAAACAAGTACATTTTTCTAAAAACATACACTGTCTTAAGACTACTCTTAGAAAACAAAGGAAGAAAACTTAAAAGCTGACTAGTCAACTACTTAGGGAAAAGCTGCATTGATGTATTCAGCACAAGCTACAATTACAGTTACAACAAAAAACTCCTTTCTACCTGAGAAATTTAACTTACTATTCGATATAAAATGTGCAGTTAGAAGGAAAGTTTTCAGAAGGACCACTAAGTGAGCTTCATGTTCTAATTAAAAGAAATAAATCCTAAAGTCTGTAATTATGACCTGTTTAGGTGAGAAACTTTCAACACATGCTTCCTGCTAATTCTCACTGAGGAACAGACTTTTTCATACATACTTCAGTTCTGCATCCATGCAAACACGCTTCACAACTGTGCACCATGCCAGTTCTTTTGTTTTTCTACCGAACTAGTATTAAAAAAAAGAAAAAAAAAATCAAGGTGAATTATTTCATTGTTAAAAGGTTTTTATGTATAAATAAAAGATCATCAAGGCTCAATGGTTAACAGAATTTGGGTTTGCCCCAGATAAGTCATACTGCTGCCCATATGCCTCTGTCGAATCCAAAGGAATGTAATCTTAGTAAAGATATAATTAATGCAGCTACAGAACACTCCAAATTAATGCTTTAATTTAAACTACATCTGTCTAATCGTCTCATTGTAAGAGACCAGAGTACCTAATGCTCGATTCTAGAAGAGCAGGAAGTAAACAAGAGTAAAGAGAGGAAACTGAAGTTACTTAATTGTCCATGAAACTTAAGGAACCATTTTATGAAGCTTCAATTAAACAGTCTCTTGTCACCCGGGTCCATGTGGGTGTTCAACAGCAGACTCTTCAGAATCTGGATCCCAAAACTAACTTTCTTCTTCCTCCTGAGCCCCCAAAGTGAACTGAGCACTTGCTTTATGCTAAAGCCCTGGGCTGGAAGCTTGTCATGATGTAGCTCCTTTTTGGTCACCATATCAGACTGTCTCCAAAGTAGAAGAAAGGCTACACAAGGGGATATATGTGTTTACCACAGTTGCTTACACTGTTCCACTGAGTGAAAGAACAGACGTTTTCCATCTCTCAGTCCCACACCCAAGCAAATACACTTCTTTTAATTGTGCTTTGAGCAGATTCACTTTTCTTTTACCTAACTAAAAAAAGAAAAAGAAAAATCAAGTCAAATTGTTTCCATTTTAAAAGGTTTTTATGTAGAAACAGAGGATAAGATGGTTGGAAGGCATCACCGACTCAAGTTTGAGCAAGCTCCGGGAGTTGGTGATGGACAGGGAGGCCTGGCGTGCTGCAGTCCATGGGGTCACAAAGAGTCCGACATGAACTGGGCGACTGAACTGAACTGATGTAGAAATAAAAGATACTGAGGATCAGTGGTTAACAGAATGCTCTCCAGAGAACATTCTGGGAAAGATACAACTATTAATATAAATACTTAGTGGGGTCCAGGCCTCCTCTCCCCTCCACAATGAACTGTAATAATCAGTGACCTCTGTGGACAATTGGCTACAAATTATGATACTGCCCAGGCTCTAGAGTGAAATTATTTATTTAGCTGCAGCTATGGTAGGACAGAACGTTGTTTCCTTACCCTGCCCTCTTTTAATTCACTGAAACTTCCCTTCAAAAATGTTCTCGGTTACGACCTCCATGGATGGCTCTTCCCAGAGCTGAATTTTCTCTGAGGAAAATCCTCTCATCTAGTTGGAGTTCGCAAGAGAGGACACTTTTTTTTTTTTTAAACAGGAAATAGAACATCAAAACCCTTCAAAGTTTTATGTGTCTAATTAGAGCAGAGGAACAAATCTCTTAAAAATGATACCTTAAGAGTTAAGAGGCCTAGTAGGTTTATAAACCTATCAGAGAAGTGAAAAAAGAACAATTCTTCTGATACCAAGAACAGAAATACAAGTGACTTTCACGTAGCACAGAGGCAAAGTGTTCAAAAATGGGCCTTCCTCTTTCTTCGTGGCCTTTTGTAAATATTGCAACAGTGGACCAGTGGGAATTCTGGCAGGAAAAAAAGTCCCATCAGAGACTGGCTTTTTGTTTAAAAAAGAAAAAAGTCTTGCTTATGCAGAAAATTCTTGCTTTTTCCATTATGTGGTGTCTGGGGGAGGGTGGGAAGAGGAAGGCTTCTTTCTATATCTGTAGAGCGCTGTAATTTAAAATGAGTCATGTAAAACATAAATGAAAATGTTAACCTCTGAGAACAGGGGTCAGTAAATTTTATTCCCACTTAGATCCAGTATTCTCTGGCAAGCGTGACTAAACTCAAACCAGGGGCTTTCCCTATAGATATACAGCAACTTACCCAGAAACTGAGGGTTAAGTCTGAAAGAAGACAAGCTTAAGAAAGAGGCCCTGTGCATTTGAGAAATCCTTGTCTATGGTTGAGCTTTGGGCTAACTGGTCAAGCCCTCATACCTCCCAGTTAATGGGAGTGAAGCTTCCCCTATCCCAGCTACAGAGGATACTCTAACTTCTAAGACTGGAGGAGTTTTCTGCCTTAGAGTTAAAATAGATTGCAGTAATGGACACTGGAAAAGCATTTGAGGGCCTGTCTACCCTTGCAAGAACTCTCTGAGCCCCCAAGCTGTGGTTCACTGGAAGTAATGCTTCAAGTAAAAACATTAAATCCATCTTGATGACTTAACAAAACCACCTAGCACCTAGGACTTTTTATTTGGCTTCTGACATCATGACTGAGATAAAGTTTGGCTGCTGTGTTCCCTGAGGAAGACCCAAACAGAGGCCATATGGGGACATTCAGTCAGTCCCCTGATCCATGTTCTAGCTTCAACTGTTCTCAGAGCTGCTCTCTTTTCAAATTTTTAAAATTGTTAATTTTAAACAATTAACCTTTAAACGACACATTAAAACACACATACTCTTCTAGACTGGCACTGCTATCAGAGAGTTCAACTCCAGGTTTAAACACTGATACTGTTCTGATCAGATCAGATCAGTCACTCAGTCGTGTCCGATTCTTTGCGACCCCATGAATCGCAGCACGCCAGGCCTTCCTGTCCATCACCAACTCCCGGAGTTCACTGAGACTCACGTCCATCGAGTCAGTGATGCTATCCAGCCATCTCATCCTCTGTCGTCCCCTTCTCCTCTGTTCTGATAGCACAACACTTTTGCATGAACGGAATGAGGTCACTGTTTTAACTTATAGATTTCATATTCTTCCCTTTTTACTGCAAGAAAACTGTTAGAGAAGTTGACATTTTCATACAAATTGTCTCAAAAAAGTCTCTGGTTTGATGTATGGTTCAAGCACATGATCTTGACAGAGACAAAATATCAGCCAATCAAGCATTTTTAGTTATCTGTCTTTAACATTTTTCAATTAATTTGAGGGTAACCTGATTATGGAGCAAAGATTACAAAGATGTGAGACTGTTTAAAATGTCTGCCTTTTGGTATTTGCTTTCAGAACCTGTGATTGCTTTAATTACATGATTTCTGGAGAAGTTACTTCTACTAGAGGTTCCTTCCTTCCCCATCTTCCTTTGGGGATGATACAGGTTGGAAAGCACACATCCTCAGATCAGAGCCTGCATGCCAAGTCTCAGCTGTCTACCATCTACTACATCAGATGTCTAATGTCATCTACTAGGTTGTTCTTTCTAAGCCACCACCTATAAATAGCACTAAATAAATAAAATTATGGAGATAAAGCACAGAGCAAATGCTCACGCATGCTAACAAACATATCAATAAAGAATAAACTTGGAACTTCTCGTCTCAGAGGTAAAACATTTCATCTGACACATATTTAAGAAAGGAAAGAGCCAGCATTCAGATTCAATGAACTAAAAAGTAAAATTTTAAAAACTGTATATATAACCTTTTTAGCAAATCAAAAACTCATGTAATCATTCAACTTGCTGTTCAGTCACTAAGTCATGTCTAACTCTTTTACGACCCCATGGACTGTAGCCCATCAGCCTCCTCTGTCCATGGAATTCTGGAGTGGGTTGCCATGCCCTCCTCCAGGGGATCTTCCCGACCCAGGGATCAAACCTGGGTCTCCTGCATTGGCAGGCGGATTCTTTACTACTGAGCCAACAAGGGAGCCCTCATCATTCAACTAAATGACCATAAATAAAAGGTCTAAAATAAGGTAACAAAATTATCAGAGCCCATACCACCTCTGTCTAAAACACTATACTATGAACTGTGTGAGATGGATTTCCGGGAAAAGACTAACATCAATCAGTAGTGGTCTATTCAACGTGTGTAAACAAGAGACTTTCCTCCCTTCCTTTTAAGAAGGTTTAATTACTCTATTCACCCCCACCCTCTCCATTTCCCTTTCTGAGGAAATTATACACAAATGTGAGACAACATAACCTGAAGACTATTAACTATATTTTTACTAGCATATAAAATTTGGAACATTTCAAAATGCAACCTAAACACAACATTTGACACAGACAAAAGATGGTCCTTTAGGGACCTGGAGACTCTGAAGCCAAAGCCTTGGCTGCATTTTAAATTCTTTTAGAACGTGGACTGAGCAGGGGTTGCCCAAGAGATGAGGAGGACAGTGGTTTTGCATTCTGGAAAAAGATCATTGTGAAACTGACCCTATGCTTCTCTTCTGGAGGATATGAAGGAACTAGCCTCATAGCTATACTATAACTAACCCCTCCCCCTCAAAAAAAAAATCCCACAAATATCTTCACTCTTAAAGAATATAAATTATTGAGAATATTAAAGGGATGTAGTTACTAGGCTGAAATTCACCCAAAGCAGCTCAGGGGATGAAAACAGTTAACCAGTGACAACTGGTTTATGTGGCCACACTGCCTTCAGATAAGCAGAGGTCTCAGCCCACTGCACAGTCTCCGGAAGCTGGCAAAGCAAACAAGAGCAAACATTTTGTGTGTCTTGCGAGGCCCTTCCTTAATTCAAATCAAAGTCAGATGACTCTAATCACAGAAGAGCTGGATACATGTGATCTGACAAGAAACGGAGTTTTAACCTAAACAACTGTACATTTCATGTTCCAGTATGTTTAAACTTCCTCTAAATTAAAGCTGACCAGGTTTCTCAAGCTTCCCTTGAGGGGAAGATTAGACCACAAATGACAGTTACAATATAACTGTGCATGTAACTGCAGAGTGATGGTCAGGAAAGTAGCGAGTTAGAGTTAGCTTTCAATCCTTTCAAGCCTGTTTTAGTGAAACAGCAGATCAATTATATTTGCATAATTAACCCAACAATGACTTTCCTATATTGCCTTACATACTGCACTAGCAGATAGCTGTTTACATAAACACTGTCTATATAAATGTTATTAAACACATAAAGTATATAACTATTTTATATAATGTATGTAATATATAATCATGCATGTATGTAACATACATGCATGATTATATATTAGTTATACCATTTTATAAATTTATCTTTTATGTTTTATATATCTATGTATATATATAATATATATAATAATATATCTATGGATATAGATATATAAAACGTTTTGATAAACCCTAGCCAAGTGAGGGCTGATGCAAGGTTAGTATTTTAACCATTTAATAAGCCCCACAGCTTCCAACTGCCAAGGGAAGGAACTGTCCCTTAAAACTAATCACCTCTTCCCAGTCTGTTCCGATGAGGTTCTTTTGCTGGACCCAAGAGTAACTCGTGCATTTGTTTCATTCTCTTCAGATTTTCTTGGGTCTATTGCCTGACAATGGAAAAACCTGGTTAACTCCCCCCCCCCCCAATTTCAGACCACAGCACAGGTCACTGGCAAACCAGATGATCTGTCCTCCTGGCTGGGAGACCGTGGCCAGAAGCACAGTAGTGTCACACAGCACAAACAACACTGCCCAAGCGTGCATCACTGTGTCACACCGTCACTTACGAATGCTGGGTCAGGACTCCCCTGGTGGCTCAGCGTTCATCTGCCTGTCGATGCAGGGGACTCGGGTTCAATCCCTGGTCTAGGAAGATTCCTTAGCTGCGCAGCAGCTAAGCTGGTGAGTGATAACCATTGAGCCCACACTCTGGAGCCCTCAAGCCCCAACTACTGAGCCTGTGTGCTCCAACTACTGAGGCCCACACACCGTAGAGCCTGTGCTCCGCGACTGCAACGAGACCCCACTCACAGCAACTAGAGGAAGACTGCACGCAGCAACGAAGACCCAGTACAGCCAGATATAAAGAGAGAAAGAAAGCTGGGTCAAAAGTCACACGGCTGGGGTCAAACCCTAACTCCTGCATAAGCTATGTGACTATGGGCCATTAACTAAGCTTTTTAATTTCTTTATCTTTAGAACAGGTAAAACATTAAGGCCAATGTCATGACACCTAATGAAAAGTAACATGTCAATGTAGCAAAATGTTAGAATACCATCTGACACAAAACAAGTATTTGTTGAACACACAAATGTAGGTAGGTAACAAATTGAATTTTATATTTCTGTATGTATATATGTGTTGATATATGTATTTCTTTAAATTTTCATACACAGTAAACATTTTCTCCATGTTAGTAACACTTTTGCGCTTTGTGTCTAGTTTTTTTTTAATAAATATGCCTAGGTATTTGGAAAAAATATATCTTATAGTTTTATTCTTCTGCTAATTATTTTTAAGATAATCAAAATGAACTGCTTTTCAATCTATGCTTTTCTAATTATAAAACTTAATGAAACGGCAATTTTTGAACTTCACCCTCCTGACATGAGAAGTTGAAAGTATCTCCCTGAGTTCTTGATTATCAGACAATGCCTCTCAATTCCTTCCACATGATATATAAGGAAGCAACACACTGAGGTCTTGCATCAAAATTTTTCTTCCTCAAAACTCCATCCACCACCTTGGCTTTACTGGTACAAAAGAGAAGGAAGCCTGAACTTGGGTTTGTGATAGTTAAGCAGATATTTTGGCAAGATGTTTGATGGTATTCTTAAACAAAATTTTTTTACTTGTCAAAACGTATCTAGAGGTGGCCTTTCATTGATCTTATCTGAACAATGTGAGCAACACTTTCAAATCAGCACAAAATACACACAGGCTTATTCTTGTATTTGTTTTTTTTCCATTTGATATGACTTAGTTCTTTCTCATTTATCAACACTTAAAATCCCCAGGTTGTATCTTTCCACAATGCATCTACAATCTTCTTTATTCTCTCTTTGGACTCTGGAAGAGCTTTGAGTTTCTCCTCCACGACATTAATTTTACTTTCAGTAGTGTTAATTCTATTCTTTATTGCCATCCCCTACGGATTTTAATGCGCTATACAGCATTCTTAATTTCTTTACAATTTTTTCTTAATGGTTTCACTCTCACTTCATCCCATCTAATTCTTTTTAGCTCATTATCATCTAACTACTTTCTGCTCCTCTTTCATTTGGGCCATTGTTTGGCGGTCTGCTCTTCCTTCAAATCTTCACTATGATCTCTCCTTTCCTTTACAAAGCAATGTTTTTCAGCTATTTTCCCCCTCCTATTTATTGGTCATTATACAGGGAGATATCTGCCTAGCCCTGGTGTTTGCTCTGAGCTACTGCTGATCCATATGCGTCCTGGCTTCAGACCAAGAGCTAGTGGGCAAGTTGAGCTGAATAGTTCCCAGGCCAATTTCCAATGTGATTTTCATTGCAATATAGTTTTGCTGAAAGCAAACCTCCAACCTTTACTCCCAAGGCTTTCTGAAGCTCTAAATGATGGTGGACTCAAACAGTACTCAAACCCTCAGGAAACACAGCTCTAACTCTACCTGACCTTCAGCACTTGACTTTTATGGAGTAAGATTCTCAGGATGTAATAGTAATACAGCCCCTACCCACCCCACCCCCAGCTCTGCCCGGTTATTTTCTGAGTTATGACCTTCCACTGAATAAAAAGGCACTGTTGGAGGAGATTAGAAAGAGGAAGGCAAGAGCATTCTGGGGACAGCTGCTAGGAGGCTCTTTCTGAATTACAGGCAGAGTCAGCAAGGACATGGCTCTCCCTACCTATTTTTAGGTGTCAAAACTTATTCTGCCCGTATTTTTAAACCCAGTTCCGTTTGGTTTACAGTAGACACTACTCCAGCTAGTTCTAGTTTTTATAATTGTTTAGAATGTAAGGGCTTTTCTCTACCTTCTTAGAGACTCCAGCGAGAAGCATGTCAGGACTACCTGGCAGACACCTTTTTAAATCAGAAAACTTTTAACAAGTTTCCTTTTTAATTGAAAAAATTAATAATCATCAAAAATAAAAGCATCCAAGAATTTTTACTGGCACTCATATCCCTAGAAAGACTTTCTCTGTGTAATGTCACAGTGTCCTTTTAAATTAAACACCTAGAAATAAAATTCACCTGAGCCTTTCACTTGCCCTCATCTACCCTCTTGTCGGAATTCAGGTAACAAAAACACGATGTTTATGTTATAAACTTGGCAGTGACTAACATTCCTGAGAAATAAAATCTGACATTCAAAGGCATTTGTTTAGCCAAACTCTAAAAATGGCATTTATTGCTAATTTTGACAGAACTCAGGTACAAGACTTCATATTCACGTGATTTCATTTGAGATTTCTTATAATTAGGAATTTTAAGCAGCTGCTATCCACACGCCAAAACACATAATTTTTATGCTGAATATCCTCTGCTTTGGGCTTTTAAGAAGCAGGTAATAACCAGCCTGTGCTCAATTTTAGCCAAAATGACTCAATTTGGAATCAGAAGTCAGAAAATGTGGAGGTCAGGGAAACATTTGAGGCAGACATTTAACTTCTTCCAAACTAATCACTTATCAAAAACTGCACATACACACATGTAACCCCAAACTTGGTTTCAGGTTCATGGCCTTACCCATTATCAGTCTCTTTGCGACTCAACTCTTTCATGTTTTTAGCAACATCAGAAAACTCTATAAGTTGTAGGTAAAATAAGATAATTTGTGTGACTGTATGAATGTAACAGCCAATTAAACTTAACAGATTAAATACACATAATTACAGACCACCCAAAAAGCAGAAAATAATTGACTTCTTCAGTTACTGGTAACTCCACAAAAGACTGCTTCAGGAGACCCACCCAACTGCCTGCTGGAGTGTTCTTGAACCTCTGAATGCTCCTTTTAGGGAGCCCCCCTTTCAAATATTTATACAATCATTTGAGCTTTAGTTTCTTAATCTGGGAAATGGTTATAATAATGTCATATTTGCAGGGTGGCTACAAGGATCAAAGGAAAAATGTCTTTAAAATGCCTAGCAGAATGCTTAGCAAACTGTTAAGTCAGCAAATTTTTAGGGTTATTTTGAAAAAGCCATTTTCAGTATTTAAATAAATACACGGGGAAACATGGGACAATGACTCTAATGTATACTTTGATAACTAAATTCATTACATCTCATTCCTTGGTACCCTGTAGATAATCACTGAGCAATTATTTACCAATAAAAATCACATCTTGGTCTAACTTCTTTGAACCTCTCTCCTTTGAAAATGGAAAATTTACTTTTTGCTCCTGGAAGAAACATGGCAAGACCTAAGTTAACCATGCTGTAAAATAATCAGAAATTATAAATTAACAATGATACAAATATTCAATGACATTTCCATAGTTAAGACACAGGAAAAAAGAATAAAAATAAAGCCACTAGTGGTTTAGTGCAGATTCACAATAGATTATTCTATGAACAACCTCAGGTCATTTTGAAAACTGCATTTTCCAAAACACAGTAGCCAGTGGGAACCAATTCTGCCTTTCTCTTGCTGTGGCGGTGGTCCCACGTGCTGAGTCTGAGGGCACTGTGCAGTTAAAGTCTGGGAGATAACACTGACCCCCCAGTAGTCCCTCTAGTTTTACAATGCACACTCACCTAACACTTATGCAAGAGTATTATTCTCTTGGGTAGATATTTTAATATGTCTATCTCATAAATTGGAAGAAGTCTAAATAAATCTTTAAAACTTGAATAGGCAAATGTTATAAACATCACCTCCTGCCTTGGAAAATTTAACAAAAAACCCACTAGAAAAATCCCTAGGAGCTCTGATCACATATCACGTCAACAAATGCAGTTATGCCACACAGACACAGGCCAAGGGAGGCATTCCATCAATGTCTTTTAACTCGCTGATGAACTGCAATATGTAAAATGGGAAGACTCCCAAACCAATTTTGATGCCAGCGATAAAGGTAGAGCATAAATTCTCACACTGGTGAAATAGATCTTAAAATCATACAGTACATAGATCTGCAAAAACTTGGTACCAATGTGGCACTTTCATTAGCAACAATCCCACATCATCCCAAGTACAGACCTGCAATCAGATCTTGCGTGAGGTCATGTGAGCACATCTGCTCAACTGTCCTTGTTTATTTCTCTGAGTTCCTTCCTTATTTTCCCTTCTAGCTTCTGGGTTACACTATTGTTGTTATTATTTTTATTTCTTGGCAGGGGCTTCCCTGGTGGCTCAGACGGTAAAGAATCTGCCTCCATTGCAGGAAAGACCCGGACTTGATCCTTGGTTCGGAAAGATTCCCTGGAGAAGGGAATGGCAACCCATTCCAGTATTCTTGCCTGGAGAATTCCATGGACAGAGGAAACTGGCAGGCTACAGTCCATGGGGTTGCAAAGAGTCAGTTACGACTGAGCAACTAACACACACATACACACATTTTTTGGCTGCGTCCTTCAGCATGTGGGATTCCAGTTCCCTGACCAAGGACGGAACCTGTGCCCCATGCACAGGAAGTGATGGAATCTTAACCACTGGAGGTCCAGGGAAGTCCTGGTTTGCATTACTGGGGAAACACTACTAGTAAGAACTTATATTTTCTGGGTTTTGGTTGCCCAACAATTCTTATAAACAGGAATGGAGAAACTTTCACTGGTCAAGTGTCACTAAGAGGTTAAAATAAAAATATAGCCACAACTCTAAAGATCCAGCATCTACTTCTTATTTTACAAATAGAGACCACTGAGATAAGAAGGGTTACATAATTTACAGAAAGCAAAGCTGAGTGGAATTTCTGATTCAAATAATATATCATAGGGATTTCTATTTCACATATGCCTACATCTTCACCATCTTGTGTATCAGATTTGATCATCAAATTACAAATCGTCTCCTACAATAGACTGTAACGAACTCACAGTGCTAAGTTTAGTATGCATTAGATTGTGACAGGACAGAAGAATCTATAGGTGCTTCATAATACAAGCAGCCAACCGAGAACAGACAAAATAGATGAATGCAAACACCCCCAAGCAAGAAACAGAGTAGAGAAGGTATTCAGGAAAACGACAGCCAAACTTCAGGTGGCATAAAGTCAGGCGGACAAAGTTCTGCATATAAAAATGAAACAAAGATCTTCTGCTTGCCCGTTTTGTTTTTAACTGCAAGGTTATGTCTTATCAGAACATTTAAAAAATGCATACTGCATGCAATTATCATAGCAGATGCAAATCACAGCCTTTTAAATAAATTAGTAACTAGGAATAACACATTTACTACATAAAGTATGCTAACATTCCATTAAACTTGACATTTTAGGGAGCTGTACCGAGTAATTAAAATAAAGCCAATATCTAGTTCACTCTGACCTCCTCTATTTAGATTAGTTTCATTGAACGCTGAAAACACTGTTTTGATATTGAATGCTATAAATTCAATCAAGACCTCAAAAATTAAGATATAATCCATCATGTAATTATGCTTCTCATTTCTAGTTAAAATATCAACTTATTTTCTCCCATTTTAGCCTTCAAACCAATTTTATGTCCTTCCTCATGGAAATTTGTTAGCAACAAAAATACACAAATATGCAACAGCCAGCTGTACTGCTAACATCTGTTTTGTTTTACTAAGAAAAACATGGATATGTAAATAGCATCTAATACTTGGTATTCTTATTTGCCAGAGGTACCATATTCTCCCCTTTCGGGAAGCTACTTAGCATATAAGGTGCCATGTGTCACTGAATTTCAGAATTTTGAATGTTTATTTTCTCAAACTCTGACTTACTGAAAAAGTGCTTATTAATCAGAATTCAGAATTTTGCCTGTTTTAGACAAAGATGCGTTCACTGAGAAACCAGAAAAGACTGACATCAAAGTTATCAAAGGATCTATTGACAACTAAGCTAAAAAGTTAAAACAGAAACACTTTTAACATACAGCGTTCTACTTTCACGACAAAGAAAACTGTATCAGAACATTAACATTAGCTAGGTTGCTAGTAAACAAAACAGGATCACTCCACTCACACAGCTCCTGTTTGAATCAGAAGTGGGAGGGCTTTGCTGGGTTGCACAGATAACAGACATGGGACCCTTTACCCATTTTGGAAAAAAGAACAGGGAATGAAACCTGTAGAGCCAGTAGCCTTAATAAAAGCCTCTGAAATTAAGTAAAAAGTAAATAATACTAATTTTACTTAAGTAAAAAGTAATAATAATGTTCATACTACAGCTGAGATTCTAAATGACACAGGCCATGGTAGCCTGGGAGGAAAGCTTTTCCTCGAATGTCTTATCTGTAACCCTGAACTTAGCTGTCACGGAAGCTCCAGGAAAGATAGTATCAAGACCTTCTCGTCTAGTAACAGACTGGAAGAAGGAGGGAGGAATTCTAAATTCTCTAGCCAAAGAGGAGAGAGTCCAGCTCATTCCCACCTGGGAGAGGGGAGCTTCCGGCTCCTTCTCACCTCGGGGTGGCCTGCAAGTTTCTAACGCGGCTGGGTCAACTCCGGGTGGAACCTTCCTGCTAAAAAGCAGCAAAGGTGAGAATCCTTTCTCTTCTCGTCAATTTCCTTTTCAAATAACCCTAGATACGGAAATTGTTAATTAGGGTTACTTCCTCCGGGGAAACTAAATAAATAAATTTAACAGGGACAACATCTTAAAATTAGAGAATTCAGTAGAAACACTGGTGCTTCTGAGAGAGAGAATTGTGTTCTAATATGTAACTAAATGCCTGAGAGATATATTCTATCATGAGAGAAGTGGTTAGGCTCATCTGATTTTATCAAAAATGATTATCACATTCCCCCCTCACCCAGGCCTGCTCTTTAATCAATTACATTGACATCTTTCATCAGCACTTTTCTCTTCTTACTAAAACACAAAGAGCAAACACATATATTGGGAATTCCCTGGCAGTCCAGTGGTTAGGACTGGGTGTTTCCACTGCTGGGGCCCACGGTTCAATCTCTGGTCAGGGAACTAAGATATCCATGCTCCCGCCCGCCCCACAAAAAAACCACTTATATATTAATATCTGGGTAAAATTTTCTATTGTTTTGATTTTTTTCTGATTGGTCAGAAGTTAAAGACAGGACACCAAGGCCCTGATCTTCAAATATCCTATAACCAGGCCTGCTTGCTCCCCAAAGCAGAGTGACTGATGAAAAACAGGGAGTCAGCACCAAAGTGAAAGGTCTCAGCCTGTCACTGGTGGTTAACCACAGTCCTCCCGCATCACAGCAAAGTCTCACTTAAGCAGGAGAAAAGGTGAGGAAAGTTGTGAGAAAGCAGATTCTGAACTAAGACAGAATTCATGAGGCAGGAATTCGTGAGGCACAGCAAACTATTTTCACGGGTACCATTTCTGTGGGTAACAGCAGTACGTCCTACCACGGGGCTCAGCAGAGGTGTATAATTTGGGATCAGGTCGCCATCCTCTGTGACCTCTGTGTAGTGTAGCTGATTTATGTGATTTATTACAGCTGGCTTCCCAGACAGGGAACGACAGCCGTGAAGGGACACACAAATGCTGAGTGTGAAAAATGGAAAAATCACGTGCCTGGGGAGACCGTGAAAGCAAACACAAGCTGCAGGCTTTTCTCCTTTTCTGTTTAGGAAGAATTTTTATCAAAGTTTAAAATAAGCCACACCAAATGTGTGCTTTATGTTTTATATGTGGGACCAGCTGGGACCCACTGTCCAAAGTAGGAGCTGGGGGAGGAGTGTGTGGATGGGGGATGGAGGTGGGGATGAACTCAGATTCCTAAGTGATCACTCAGGCTAGCGGATTTCAACATCCTCTACAAACTGATGTGGTCCTGGAATCTCGCTAGTCTAAATATTCCACATTAGCGTGACTTTAATTAAAGGACTGCAGAAGACTGTCTTGAGAAATAGCCCCAGTGGACACTATATGAAAGAAACACATTTTGATTCTCTTGATTCTCTTAACTCTAAATCCCCACTTCCATCAACTCATTTCCTTGCATGGGAAATATGGCAGCATGGTTGAAGAGGGCTGTGTTTATGGGAATGCCATGTCCCATGCAAGCAGCCTGATGCAGAGAGGGTGGAAGGATGGCTTTTCAAGAGCTCACATGTCCCATCCACTGTGCACACTCATTATCTGCACCAGGCAGGGAAGAGGTTCTCTCTAGAGAGGGTAAAACAGGGTTGGACTGGGTTTCGCGGAAACGAAATGTGCTGCTCATAGCCACGATTTTAGCTTCCATGCAAAGAGGAGATAAAAGACAGGGAGTGAGGGCATAAAATCTGTTCCCGAGGACACTTGCTGATCTTGACACAAGTTCTATTCACTTTGCTTAAGTGGCTGACAGAGCCCACTCTCAGCTCCACAAGCTTTCCTGCCAGCAGAACTACCAGTCCTAGGAAATGGGATAAAAAAATAACAGTTTTAGAGACCACCAGGCAACGGTCGAGGCCAAGGCTGCAAGATCCCTCAGATGTGAATGATGTGCATGCACAATAAACCATGATGTCTAAAAACAGAAATGGGCTGCAACAGACTTGACATACAAAGCATATGGCTCATTTCCACAGTCACGTGGGCTGTGAACCAGTTCGATGATACATTTCAACAGCAAGCATCTGTCCCCCTGCTGAGCACCCACAGCACTGTTGGGACAATGGAGACTGCCCTGCCCTCACAGGGCTTACAGTCTACCCGAGGGAGCAGAAAATAAACAAAGGACATGGCAAGTAAATTCTGTAGTAAGTTAGATGATAAATGCTTTGCCAAAGAGGAGAGGAAGGCTGCCACGTGAGACTGATGTGGGCAGAGCCAGTCTCCTTGAGAAGAAAGCTTTAAGCAAAGAGTGGAGTGTAGGTCAACCAAGAGGGTGTCCAAGCAGAGCGCAAGGTGGGAAAGGGGCTTGAGGGGGGCTGCAAAGTGCATCAGAGGGCACGCCATCTCTCTCAGGTCCTGACTTCATCTTTCATCCCTGCTTTCTAGCACAGAATAGGCGCTCAGATCATTTAAACTCCAAGAAACACAAGGTTATCCAGTATACAAACTCAATCCAAACAGGCCAGCGCTTACTAAGAAAACTGCACGCGAACCAGATAGCTGGATGGCACATTGTCTCGAGAGGAATTGGGTGCCAGATCTTCAAATAGGTTTGTGACTCTCTTTTCCTCCCCAAAGTGAAACATGACAGCTTTAATTCTAGGAACATACAAGAAAAGGGGGGAAAGCATGTTGTTATCTAAGGGGGCACTTCTCACACAGATTCTACTTGTGGGCAGAGCTTAAGGACAACTTCCTTTTACAAAGAGGGTAGGCAGTGAGGGGTCTTAAAGGCACATCCCAGCAGCCTCCTTTTATTCCAAGCTTGTGGGGGCGGGGGTGCCGTGCCCACCATCCCCAGGACACTCCTTCCACAAAAGAGACCTGCATGTCACAGGGGTACCTCCTCAATAAAATAAAGACAGTCAAACCTGAAAAACAGGCTAAGTCAGGTGAAGGAGTAAAAACGGAAAAAAGGCCAATGAATTCAATTACAGTAAGAAAAGAACCATCCTTTCTCACCTTCACATCATTTGTCCCTGCAAACACTTTTCAAATAATAAACACACGCTTAGGCAAACGAAATTAGAGTCCCACAGGTTCCAACAAATCTGTCCTTACAACTGTTTTCCCTATCAACCTGACGTGCAACTAGCATGAGCTGCCGAATCCTCTTCAGAAGACATTAACATTCAGATTAACATTTCTAGAAAATCTAATATTTAGCATCTCAACTCCCTACCCAACCTCCCCATACTACCTTTTCAACCTTTCAATGGCTCCTAATTTCTCATTTATATTCAGGCCTGCTCTTTACTTTAGTGCACATTATGTATCTCTTTCTTATTAAACTCTGCTAAAATTTTTCATTTTACTCTAACTTTCTATACATTAAAAAAAAAAGAAAAAGCTGTTAAAAATCTCAATTGTTACCATAGTACATGAGAAAGAAAGCATTATAAAATATTTTATATTTTACAAAGAGAAAATTATTTTTAAGGAAAAACTGGCTTTTCCATATACTATAATCAAATGAAGTTACACCTGACAGCAGATATCAAATGCAATTTTTGTTTAGCAGTTATTTTTACAAAATTTTTGTCCCTAATCTTGGCAAGGCACCCCTTTCCACCTGGTAAATAATCTTTTCTACTCCAACTCAGATATTTTTATGATTTTGTAATCTTTCGTATTGTGTGCGTGCTTAGCCACTTAGTCGTGTTCGACTCTCTGCGATCCTATGGACTGTAGGGTCCTCTGTCCCTACAGAGGACTGTATGGACCAGGCTCCTCTGTCCACGGAACTCTCCAGGCATGAATACTGGAGTGGGTAGCCATTCTCTTCTCCAAAGGATCTTCCCAACCCAGGGATCGAACCTGGGTCTCTTGTATTGCAGGCAGATTCTTTACCATCTGAGCCATCAGGGAAGTCTCAAACTGCGACAAATGAAAATGAAGTGAAAGTCTCTCAGTTGTGTCTGACTCTTTGTGACACCATGGACTACAGCCCATAGAATTCCATCCATGGAATTCTCTAGGCAAGAATACTCCAGTGGGCAGCCATTCCCATCTCCAGGGGATCTTCCTGACCAGGGATTGAAACTGGATCTTCAGCACTGGAGGCAGTTTCTTTACCATCTGAGCCAACACAAATTGCCAACAACCAATAGACCACAGAACAAGCAAGGAGTTCCAGAAAACCCTTTACTTCTGCTATATTGACTACATCAGAGCCTTTAACTGTGTGGATCACAATGAACTGTGGAAAATTCCTAAAGAGACAGGAATATCATGTGGAAAATTCTTAAAGAGATGGGAATACCGGCCCACCTTATCTGCCTTCTAAGAAATCTGTATGCAAGTCAAGAAGCAACAGTTAGAATTGGACATGGAACAACAGATTGGTTACAAATCGGTAAAGGAGTATATCAAAGCTGTATACTGTCTAAGAATTTGTCCATTTCTTCCAAGTTGTCCATTTTATTGGCATGTAGTTGCTGATAGTAGTCTCTTATGATCCTTTGTATTTCTGTGTTGTCTGTTGTGATCTCTCCATTTTCATTTCTAATTTTATTGATTTGATTTTTCTCCCTTTGTTTCTTGATGAGTATGGCTAATGGTTTGTCAATTTTATTTATTCTCTCAAAGAACCAGCTTTTGGCTGTGTTGATTTTTGCTATGGTCTCTTTGTTTCTTTTGCATTTATTTCTGCCCTAATTTTTAAGATTTCTTTCCTTCTACTAACCCTGGGGTTCTTCATTTCTTCCTTTTCTAGTTGCTTTAGGTGTAGAATTAGGTTATTTATTTGACTTTCTTCTTGTTTCTTGACGTATGCCTGTATTGCTATGAACCTTCCCCTTAGCACTGCTTTTACAGTGTCCCACAGGTTTTGGGTTGTTATGTTTTCATTTTCATTCATTTCTATGCATATTTTGATTTCTTTTTTTATTTCCTCTGTGATTTGTTGGTTACTCAGCAGCGTGTTGTTCAGCCTCCATATGTTGGAATTTTTAATAGTTTTTCTCCTGTAATTGAGAACTAATCTCACTGCACTGTGGTCAGAAAAGATGCTTGGAATGATTTCAATTGTTTTTAATTTACCAAGGCTAGATTTATGGCCCAGGATGTGATCTATCCTGGAGAAGGTTCCAAGTGCGCTTGAGAAAAAGGTGAAATTCATTGTTTTGGGATGAAATGTCCTATAGATATCAATTAGGTCTAACTGATCTATTGTATCATTTAAAGTTTGTGTTTCCTTGTTAATTTTTTGTTTAGTTGATCTATCCATAGGTGTGATGAGTGGGGTATTAAAAGTCTCCCACTATTATTGTGTTATTTTAATTTCTCCTTTCATACTTGTTAGCATTTGTCTTACATATTGTGGTGCTATGTTGGGTGCATATATATTTATAACTGTTATATCTTCTTCTCGGATTGATCCTTTGATCATTATGTAGTGTCCTTCTTTGTTTCTTTTCACAGCCTTTGTTTTAAAGTCTGTTTTATCTGATATGAGTACAACTTTCCAAAACTGAACCAGGAAGAAACAGAAAATCTTAACAGACCCATCACAAGCATGAAAATTGAAACTATAATCAGAAATCTTCCAAAAAACAAAAGCCCAGGACCAGATGGCTTCACAGCTGAATTCTACCAAAAATTTAGAGAAGAGCTAACACCTATTCTACTCAAACTCTTCCAGAAAATTGCAGAGGAAGGTAAACTTCCAAAAGAGGCCACGATCACCCTAATACCAAAACCTGACAAAGATGCCACAAAAAAAGAAAACTATAGGCCAATATCACTGATGAACATAGATGCAAAAATCCTTAACAAAATTCTAGCAAACAGAATCCAATAACATATTAAAAAGATCATACATCATGACCAAGTGGGCTTTATCCCAGGGATGCAAGGATTCTTCAATATCCACAAATCAATCAATATTATACACCACATTAACAAATTGAAAAATAAAAACCATATGATTATCTCAATAGATGCAGAGAAAGCCTTTGACAAAATTCAACATCCATTTATGATAAAAACCCTCCAGAAAGCAGGAATAGAAAGAACATACCTCAACATAATAAAAGCTATATATGACAAACCCACAGCAAACATTATCCTCAATGGTGAAAAATTGAAAGCATTTCCCCTAAAATCAGGAACAAGACAAGGGTGCCCACTCTCACCACTACTATTCAACATAGTTTTGCAAGTTTTGGCCACAGCAATCAGAGCAGAAAAAGAAATAAAAGGAATCCAGGTTGGAAAAGAAGTAGTAAAACTCTCACTATTTGCCAATGACATTATCCTTTACATAGAAAACCCTCAAGACTCCACCAGAAAATTACTAGGGCTAATTAATGAATATAGTAAAGTTGCAGCATACAAAATCAACACACAGAAATCCCTTGCATTCCTATATACCAACAATGAGAAAATAGAGAAATTAAGGAAACAATTCCAATGAAGAGAATAAAATACTTAGGAATATATCTACCTAAAGAAACAGAAGACCTATATATAGAAAACTATACAACACTGGTGAAAGAAATCAAAGAGGACACTAATAGAGGGAGAAATATACTGTGTTCATGGATCGGAAGAATCAATATAGTGAAAATGAGTATACTACCCAAAGCAATCTATAGATTCAATGTAATCCCTATCAAGCTACCAATGGTATTTTTCACAGAACTAGAACAAATAATTTCACAATTTGTATGGAAATACAAAAAACCTCGAATAGCCAAAGCTATCTTGAGAAAGAAGAATGGAACTGGAGGAATCAACCTACCTGACTTCAGGCTCTATTACAAAGCCACAGTCATCAAGACAGTATGGTACTGGCACAAAGACAGAAACATAGATCAATGGAACAAAATAGAAAGCCCAGAGATAAATCCACGCACCTATGGACACCTATGGACAAAGGAGGCAAGAATATGCAATGGAGAAAAGACAATCTCTTTAACAAGTGGTGCTGGGAAAACTGGTCAACCACTTGTAAAAGAATGAAACTAGAACACTTTCTAACACCAAACACAAAAATAAACTCAAAATGGATTAAAGATCTAAACATAAGACCAGAAACTATAAAACTCCTAGAGGAGAACATAGGCAAAACACTCTCTGACATACATCTCAGCAGGATCCTCTATGACCCACCTCCCAGAATATTGGAAATAAAAGCAAAAATAAACAAATGGGACATAATTAAAATTAAAAGCT
Source organism: Bubalus kerabau (assembly GCF_029407905.1). Taxonomy (NCBI): domain Eukaryota; kingdom Metazoa; phylum Chordata; class Mammalia; order Artiodactyla; family Bovidae; genus Bubalus; species Bubalus kerabau. Next base: position 13,339,997 of record NC_073641.1, read on the forward strand.
TCTGCACAACAAAGGAAACTATAAGCAAGGTGAAAAGACAGCCTTCAGAATGGGAGAAAATAACAGCAAACGAAGCAACAAAGAATTAATCTCAAAAATATACAAGCAACTCCTACAGCTCAATTCCAGAAAAATAAATGACCCAATCAAAAAATGGGCCAAAGAACTAAACAGACATTTACCCAAGGAAGACATACAGATGGCTAACAAACACATGAAAAGAAGCTCAACATCACTCATTATCAGAGAAATGCAAATCAAAACCACAATGAGGTACCACTTCATGCCAGTCAGAATGGCTGCTATCCAAAAGTCTACAAGCCATAAATGCTGGAGAGGGTGTGGAGAAAAGGGAACCCTCTTACACTGTTGGTAGGAATGCAAACTAGTACAGCCACTATGGAGAACAGTGTGGAGATTCCTTAAAAAACCGGAAATAGAACTGCCATATGACCCAGCAATCCCACTGCTGGGCATACACACCAAGGAAACCAGAACTGAAACAGACAGGAGTACCCCAATGTTCATCGCAGCACTGTTTACAATAGCCAGGACATGGAAGCAACCTAGATGTCCATCAGCAAACGAATGGATAAGAAAGCTGTGGTACATATACACAATGGAGTATTACTCAGCCATTAAAAAGAATACATTTGAATCAGTTCTAATGAGGTGGATGAAACTGGAGCCTATTATACAGAGTGAAGTAAGCCAGAAAGAAAAACACCAATACAATAATAATAATGCATATATATAGAATTCAGAAAGATGGTAACGATAACCCTGTATGTGAGACAGCAAAGAGACAAAGATGTATAGAACAGTCTTTTGGACTCTGTGGGAGAGGGCGAGGGTAGGATGATTTGGGAGAATGGCACTGAAACATGTATATTTATCATATGTGAAACAGACCGCCAGTCCAGGTTCGATGCATAATACAGGATGCTTGGGGCTGGTGCACTGGGATGACCCAGAAGGAGGGGATGGGGAGGGAGGTGGGAAGTGGGTTCAGGATAGGGAACACATGTATACCTGTGGCGGATTCATGTCAACGTACGGCAAAACTAATACAATATTGTAAAGTAATTAGCCTTCAATTAAAATAAATAAATTGATATTTTAAAAAAAGATAGGAAAATAAAAGTGTTAGCAAAAAAAAAAAAAAAGCTGTATATTGTCACCCTGTTTCTTTAACTTATATGCACAGTACATCATGAGAAATGCCGGGCTGGATGAAGCACAAGCTGGAATCAAGACTGCCAGGAAAAATATCAGTAACCTCAGATATGCAGATGACACCATCCTTATAGCAGAAAGTGAAGAGGAACTAAAGAGCCTCTTGATGAAAGTGAAAGAGGAAAGTGAAAAGGCTGGCTTAAAACTCAACATTCAAAAAATTAAGATTATGGCATCCAATCCCATCACTTCATGGCAAATAGATGGGGGACACAATGCAAACAGTGACCGACATTATTTTCTTGGGCTCCAAAATCACTGCAGATGGTGACTGCAGCCATGAAATTAAAAGATGCTTGCTCCTTGGAAGAAAAACTGTGACCTAGACATACATATTAAACCTAGACAACATATTAAAAAGTAGAGACATTACTTTGCCAACAAAGGTCTGGCTATTCAAAGCTATGGTTTTTCCAGTAGAGATCTATGGATGGTGAGAGTTGGACTATAAGGAAAGCTGAGGCCCAAAGAATTGATGCTTCTGAACTGTGTTGGAGAAGACTCTTGAGAGTCCCTTGGACTGCAAGGAGATCAAACCAGTTAATCCTAAAGGAAATCAGTCCTGAACTATTGTTTTGAACTGTCAAGTTAAATGTATCATTTGGGCATTACTTCTAACAAATGGTATAATGTTTATAAAACAAGTATCCCTGTTGGGTTGGGATGGAAGAGAAAAGCTCTTCTCTTCAAGTATCTTTAGTGAGTTCCTTGACTTTTATAAAATATTCCCAATTCTATTTAGCCTTGCATTCTGCTTCTTTACTCTTGGTACTTCATTCATTTGCACTAGAATAAGTCAATGTTAAAGAAGACACAAGAGTACCAGGAGCTTATCCAGAAATACAGAGTCAGTTTTACTTGACAAATAACCACTGCAGTTGAGTCCACCCATTAGAAACACATCTTTCCATACCTTTCTCTGTCTGTGGGCAAAAGATTATACAGGGGGAATAATGCTTGAGATTTACCAGTGAAAAAATGATTTGACAAGGCTGTCAACAGCAAAACAGCAAAAGGCTTGTCCCTGTGAAACACCTTAAGGAACAGCTGTGCTCGGAGCTGAAGCGGGGACCATCTCCCATCAACAATGAGCGGGTTTTGGGGTTTCCCTGGTGGCTCAGTTGTAAAGAACCCGGCTGCCAATGCAGGAGACATGGGTTCGATCCCTGATTTGGGAAGATCCCACACGCCTCGGAGCAACTAAGTCCATGTGCCTCAACTACCGAGCCCGCATTCTAGAGCCTGGGGAACCACAATTATTAAAGTCCAAGTGCCCTAGAGCCCGTGCTCTGCAACAGGAGAAGCTACCACAACGAGACGCCCAAGCACTGCAACTAGGGAGTAGCCCCCTTTGGCCACAACTAGGGAAAATGAAGACCCAGTACAGCCAAAAATCAATATATGAAATTATATATATATGAAGAAAAAAAAAAAAAAAAACATGAGTGGGTTTGGATCAAGGTGGTTTCCATTTGAGAAAAACATTCAGTGGCTTCTTTTTTTCTCATGAACAGACGACATAACCCAGGCAGCAAGAGGTTCCCTGTGCATCTATATTAACTACAGGATTGAGTTTCAGCTTCAGCCAGTACTCCTGGAGAAGAAACCAAGAGGCAGACACCAGGTTATAAAAACACTGGTTTCCTCTGTGCCGAGTTCTGTGGTCATGTTATTACTCTCTCCATTTTCCATGAAGAAATATACTTACGTTAACCTTACCCTCTACTTTCCCCTAATGATTATTTGGATATACATTACCAATTACACGAATAAGAATGCAATAGGTGTTTGATTCCACGGTGAGTCTAATAATCATGTTCAGAGACATTCACTAAACAGGTTCTCAGATATCATGTCCTATTTTTATAACAACTCTCCACCCCACGAACACAAATTTCTAGCCATGTAATAAGTAACCAACTTTTATGCACTGTATGTAAATTCAAGTAAAGCTGCTAAAACAATTTCTGCCCAAGGCATTTTAGCCCAGCCCAACCAATCTGAGACTTTTCCTTTTAAAAAAAAAAGTCACGAAGCAATCACTCATCAATACTGACCTTGTTGCTCACTGTCTGCTTCAGTTTTTGAAGGACCTGGAGCAACAGGAAGGGGTCGAGGTGGCCGGGGCTTTGGTGTGGGAGGCGAGATCTTTTTCCTTCCAATATATTCTACGTAAGTTCCCGGAAAGTCTCCCCTCTCCCCTGTCGTCTCGTTATAGCCATTTAACCAGCCAATTTCTTCAGGCTTGGCTTCCTGTCCATCACTGAATCCAAGAGCGACTAAGGAGCCTTTGTTCACAGTCAGAATGTCCCCCAGGTGCAAGTCAATGTCTTCTTCCCGCTCCTTCTTATAGTCGTACAGCGCCCGGTACTGGTACCCCTCGGCACTCATGGCTGCAGACCTGAGACCATGCGACGGCTGAGGCTGGCTGCACACTGCAGTCTACCCTGACGTTTCTCCGGGAAGTGAATTCAGAGTGTGTGCGAAGGCTCCTGATACACCTCCAGCAGGAGACAAAGCATCAATCTCCAAAGGTTTAGGAGGAGAGGTGATTGGCCATCCGGCCGTCCATCTGTCCTCCATGAAGGGTGTGACTGAAGTCAAGGCTCTCCTCCTCTGTGGCCACGGTCCTCCCACCAGCTTCCTCTTCAGCGACTTGTCGACACGCCGACTCCAGGCTGAGTCCCCCGGCGAGGCCCGATCCTTTCTGACACTCTTGTCACACTGCCCATCTGTCACTGACTGTGGCACGCCACATGCGAGTTGCACCTAGCAAAGGGAAAGCAAGACTTATGAATGAGCAGCACACTTGAGCCATCTGCGCGAGTCTGGACTTGGACTGCCATTCAACAAGTACTTAACCAATCTGGCAGACGGACATGGGCCGGCATACTTGGGCTTCACGCGGTATACACAACAAAGATGAGGGAGGCAGGCAGTCCCTGCTTTCTAAGAATGCTCGGCAGGCTGAGAGGGGTGCTGGCACGTGGCAACATCTCTGAGACAAGAAGGGACACAAGGAAGCGTGACATGAGGTACATGTCCTAAGAGAGCAGAGACTGAAAGCTAGGGAGTTCCAGCAGGGGAGAGCCCACATCTCACTGCGGGCATCTGAAGACAGAACATGCGGCATGAACTTAGGTGAAGCTCTGAGGAGGCATGTGTCACATTCTGGGAAGAGCCAGAACAGGCAGTCCAGTATGTGTGAAGCCAAAGAGGAGGCGTCGGATCCGAGTTAGAAAGATAAGCAGGGGTTGTATGACACCACACGCGCTCGTGGCGAGTTCATGAGTAATGCTATCTGCAATGAGCCAGAAAAAGGCTTGGAGAAAGGGGATGGGCAGGACCAGGGTTACATGTGAAGAATTTCTATCTAATCCTGATGCATGAGAGGGGCTGTCATAGAGACAGAAGAGGAGAGCCAGGCAAGGCGTTTTGCAGCCGTCTGGGCAAGTGGGCATGAGGGCATGAACCAAAGTGGCAGGAGAAGGCGTGGAAAGGCGGGAACTGAAAAGGGACAAAGAGGTGGGGGGTGGGGGGCACGGCAGTGCTGAAAAATGGATGGAGAGAGAGAAGCACACGGGCCTAGGATACTGCATCCCAGTGCGGGAGACAGAGAGACCACAGCAAGATGAGGAACAGGACCGCAGAGAAGCCAAGAGGAAGGGCTCTTCCCAGCCTCGAGAGCTGAGTGAAGGTTCAAGGCGCTGTCCGACTACTGGGGCCTAGAGATCAGCTACTCCATCCACTATTTTAGAACTCATTTATACATGACATCAAATAATCAAGAAATATTTACTTGTGTGTCTGTTTAGCAACATGTTAATATGTGGTAATGCAAAGAAATAAAAAAGACACAAAAATTCAGTATACAATACCAGAACTTAGGTCATTTTGCTGGTGCCTTCCAAGCAAAAAAAAGCAAAGTAGAAAGTATAAACTGTACAGAAAAGTACAAAATAAAAAGGAAAAATGCTCTCTCCTTCCCACTTTCTCCTTTATCCCAAAGGTTATTACTGTTTGATATTAAAAAGCAATAAAAATGATATATTATTTTTTTTTAAAACAGAGAAAGAGAGCAAAAAGGGTGCCTGACCCTGAGTTCATGAGAAGACCGTAGATACCAGTATCAGGTAAAGGGAAGCCAGGAGGCCTTGGTGGGCTAGAAGTGATGCTGAGCATCCAAACCCACGTGTGAGTAGCTGAAAACCTGGTCTGTGATTCAGGACAGGGAACACACCTGAAGTTTGGTTATCAGCTGCAAATAAGACATGGAAACTCAATGGAATAAAGGAACTGAGGGAAAAAAAGAAATTAAAAGTTAAAAAAAAAAAAAAATCCAAGGACAAAACATTGAGGCTCACTGAATGCTGCTGAAATGGGAAAGTCAAGGTCTGGAGACAATGCCATGTCCTGGAAATACGGGGTAAGAGGGTTCAGGTAGAAAAGGGTGATCTCTAAGACTAAATCCTGCAGAGGCCTCTGGGAGTGTAAAATAGGCAGGGCTAGGTCACCCCAGGGCTGCGTCCATCGTGGACACACGGCAGAAAAGCAGAGCAAGCCACTCTAGTCTAACGGTATAGAGGATCTGTTGTTCGGTTGCTAAATCGTGTCCGACTCTGCGACCCCGTGGACTTTGCAGCACGCCTTTAAGGAGTTAAGGAATAAAGAGAAAGCAGATAGCTGCTGCAGATCACTCTATGAAGACAGTTCAGTGGAGGAGGAAATGCAAGGTTCTTCTTTTTTTAAATAGTGGAGGCAGAGGGCTTGGAGAGTCAAGAGACTCTCTTAAGAGAGGCGGTAAGCAGCTTGGATTGCCGCTAGAACAACAGAGAACAGCGTGCACTCGGACGCACTATGCGCCCCACGTTCATTTCTCCAGGTTATCTTGGTCATAAAGAGGAAAAGCAAACTCAAGGTTTCAGTTAAGCTGGCTGAACAATAAAGCAATAAAAACAATAGCCTCACAATGCCGGTGTGCTATGTCAAAGAGAGCTTTTGTAAGTTTTCAAGAGTGGAACCCCTTAGAAGTTTAATATTATAGGCACTCTGCGGTGCAGGCATCTTAAGCAGCAAAATCTAATCACAGATTAATTGTTATACTGGCATTCAGAAGTGTAAAGCATTCAACTTTACATGGCTAAAGCCTCTTAGCTGTAATACAATAACACTCTTAGGAGAGTTACATATTAAAAGAAGCAAAAACAAACACTGGAGATCTTTGTGTAGCAAGAATATTAATTTGGGGTAGTATTCTACTTTGCATTTCAGTCGGCAGAGGAAAAAAAAATTAAAGCAGCCAGCAGAGCATATGAGAAAAATAAACTATGTTATGTTTGAAGACAGCCTCTCCTTTTGCCAGATCCAGAATCAAATTAAATATTCACTGCATAAATTCACACGAAAATGTAGAACTAGCAAATCCCATTTTTAGTACTAATGTACTCTTACAAATGAGACACAGAACTCTAAAGAACATGGAAATTTACATATCCCTAAATGCCTGGAAACCAGGCAATATGCCTAAGAATAATTTAATTCCTCCAAATTTGCCTTGAAATTTTTGTTAGCTTTTCCTGGCAGTTTATGTCTTTTGGGGGGGAGGAAAATCCTCAACTAGCAGGCTAGGTAGATCTTTCCGCCAGATGCTGCCTATGGCTTCCTGTTTCAACAACCCAGAAGGCCAGTTTGGTGAGATTCTTAACAGAATGAGCAGTATAATGATCCCTCTCTCCCTTCTTCCCTGTCCCCTGCAATTCCTCCTCTCCCCTCTAAAAAGTCTCAGCAAATCGCCAAGCCTTGCTCATGACATATCTCTGCAGCTATGCATGTCCTGCACCAGGGGACACTGTAGTATGAAAAGCCTCTAGGTCTGCTCAAGGTTTTATAAACCTAAAAACTATGTTAACACTGGCCTGAAGCTAAATCCCTGCAAAGAGATAAAGAACCCTGAGGAACCCTAAGACTCTAGCAACTGCTAGACTCTAGAGCAGCAATAACAATCCTTGCCTTAGATGCCAGAGACTTGTCTCTACAAAGCTCCCCTTCCTCACCATTTGTAAGAACCACCTTACTTTGTGTGTAAGAATCTTGTGCAGAATTCTGGGCCTTCCATCGGGAAAAAAAAAACATATCCCCAGATCTTCTATGACTCTGGGGCTGCAAGTAACACACACTACTCCTATCTTCTGGGACTCCACCATCAAGGCCAGAAAGACCAATCAAAACAATCCAAGGTCAGCCATGATTCAGTGGCAATTAAGTGAGTGGAGAGCAATTAAGAGGGAGAGCTGCCTAGCCATCTGGGGGGCAGGTGAAGGGCATCCTATGGAGAGGTACAGAGAGGCCTTGGCTAGAGGGAGGAAGCATGTGGCTTCTCTGCTGCACACCTTACACTTTCTCCTGATGGCCACGCCCATTTTAATGATGTCATAGTCATCATGGTCATAATCTAATACTGGGAGCCATAGATGTATTAACCCATTCAACCATCACCATCAAATATTTATTGGGAGCTATATATGTATTGACACGGGTCAGTAACCATGAGGTGGGTACTACCAACATTCTCACTTTACGCAAGAGGAAATGAGGTGCAGAGAGTTTGTGTCTTGGCTGTGATATCTTGGCCATGACAATGCTCAGCAAGTGACAGGTAAAACTAGAGTTCAGATCCAGGCAGTCTGGCTCCAGAGTCATCACTTTTAACATTCTAAAACCTGCTGCTCAAACTCAGTTTCCCTGGATGCCCATAGATGGCCAGATACGTCAATAAGGTCACCCATGTAGATTCCTTGCCTGCATACTCAGACCTCTCAAACTCATCCTGATGGTCTGCTTTTTACTTTCTGTGATAGTGGCCTTACTGGCAGTATCTGTGGCTCTTTCACAAAAAAACACCTGCACAAAGAGAAGCCTTTCTAACTCAGCAGGAGTGCCCTCAAGTCCAAGACTCAGCATCCTGGACCATGCAGATTTTCTTCCAAAGAGACTTCACTGAGATGCATCCTTGCCAAACAAGTCCATAAAGGGGTGAATCAAATACTGGGCATCTAACTTCTAGAAGGCTGCCCTCTTCTGGAATCCTGTCCATTTCTGCTCTACAAGCTTCAGCTTCTGTCACCTAAATGCCTCCTGCTGCTACCCCAGTCCTCTCACTGCACAACTTCTGACAACTCAGTCCCTGCTGGGTAGTGGGGGAGGGAGATGTAAATCATCATTCACAGTCACTGGGGAGATCATGACAGAGGACTGGCAAGTTCTCTTTCTCTCACCTTCAGGTTTGCCCCAGCACAGCAGAAATCTCTGCAACCTCGGACACTGGTAGTACCTAGGTTACTCGCCTGCGGTCAGCGTGGAGCCCAAACTATACGTTCCCCAGATTCACGAGCTTGTATCTCTAACCTCTTTGGCTACATGCACCTGTCCATGGAACTATTTCCACTCAGTTCCAATGGAATTATTTCCATAGTTTAGGTTTTTATATGCAGATAATATCCACCACGGGGCTTCCCTTGCAGCTCAGATGGTAACGAATCCGTCTGCAATGCAGGAGATGCAGGTTCGATCCCTGAGTTGGGAAGATCCCCTAGAGAAGGAAAGGGCAACTGACTCCAGTATTCTTGCCTGGTAAATTCCATGGACAGAGAAGCCTGACAGGCTACAGTCCATGGGGTTGCAAAAAGAGTCAGACATGACTTAGCGACTAAACAACAGTATCCACCATTCGTAATTAATGTTTTCAAATAACTGAGGCAGTTTTATGACATAGGCTCTAAGCCAGTGCATAACCTGAGTTACTGTAACAAAAGCTATAAAGAAAACCTAGGAACAAATAACAAATTAACTTACTCTTATTAGAACATCATATGAAACAGTTCGAAAGTTCCTTCATGGGAATTATGTTGCTCCTATCTTTCAAGCCTTTTACAGACTGCCTGCAATGAAGGCAGATTTTCTCTCTGCTAAAATACTGACCAATTATCATTCTGTTCCTCAGAATAAAGTTGTTTCTGACGCCCCACAAGAAGCTATCCATGACTTCTCAATGTACAACTGCTTGAAAGTAAATTTTCAATTTAACCCTCTAACCCGCAGGCATTTGGGCAAAGAACCAAACACAACTCTTTGAAAAGTCCTCTGACTTTGTTGACTTACTCATTCCCATTTACAAAGGACAGAGGTTTAGCAATCTTGGTGGGGAGGCAGGAATAAAGAATATTTTCAAATCACTTAAAATAAACCAAGAATATATCCTGATCGTGTGATTCTACCTTGCCATGAAATCAGCTGTTTGGCCCTGGTTCTCAGCACAAGACAGACCTTCAATCCAGCTGCAAAGCTACGGATCAATTCCTGGGCCCCAGCCCTACAATTCATCATTTCATCTTCAGTAGGGCAAGCTCCCTACCTAAACTCACATCGCTTTTTAAAAAAACAGAAAACACAATTCATCATCTAATCATCATCTAAAAATCTTTTCCCCTTTCAAATATGGTGTCCTGGAAATCATGAAAATCAAATTTTCCTATTAAACATAATGAATTTCAACCTAAAGTGCTGGGCTCAAGGTAAAATTTTATGGGGTAAGAATTTCATCTCAATTAAAATAAAATGAGGGGCTGGGATGAAGCCCCAAACCAGCGTCCTCAAGTATCCCTATTCATTTTTCAAACCAACCAGAATGAGCACCAGGCTGCCATGCTCTGGGGGAGCTGGGCATCTGAGCCACGCCTCCTGCCCGCAGGCCCTCCGGGGGCTGGGTATGTGGGGACAGGACAAGCCCTGGTCAAACAACAAGGACATGGGGCTCTCCAGAAAGCAAAGCGATGGGATGGCGCCAGCACTGCCGGAGGCGCAGAAACACAGCCCCAGCTGGACGCATTTCTCAGGCTCCGTGGTCATCACAGGGAGGCTGTGGCTTCCAGAGCCTGAGAAACACATCCTATAACCCAGAAAAGGCCCTGGGGTGGACCATTCCAGTTCTCTGCATCACCCCGGGGCAAGGAAGCCCTGAGAGGAAGCCGCCCTGGAATGGCAGGGCGGAAGAAGACACTCTAGCGTCTCTCCTCTTGCGAAAATAGAATGTTACTGTGGATAATTCTCAGCAAGCAGGTGAATATAAGCACTGGACTTCACACTCAAAGATGCTTGTCCCCATTGGGGCCTAGATTTTCCAACTTGACCAAGTCTCTTAAACCTCTCTGTGCCACTGTTTATTATGAAGATGAAAGGAAATTATTTATACAGAGGCTGAGCTCTGGTCTTGATAATTGGAGCTTAATGTAATTGACACCGACACAGTGCTTACTAGGGCCAGGCACTGTCCTTCCAGTTTTGTATGTATCAACTCATTTAATCCTTGCATTCTGGGTACAGTTTATCATCTCCATTTTACAGAGAGGAGAATCAGCACAGAGAAGTTAAATAATGTGCCTCAGGTCAGACAGCTAGTAAATCACAGCTGTAGCAGCAGTATTGTATATCCCATCATTATTATTAGCATTGATTGCCACTTATACAATTCCTATTTAAAACTGGAAACATTTGCCAAGAATTTTTCTTTGGCACTGCTTCTAAACTCTGCAAACTGTACAGAAAGATTCCTGAAGCTAGCCAAAATAAAACTGTTTCTTTAACTCCTTTTCAGAGTAAATAGATAGACAGATAAGGGTTGCTTGTGGACTTTGTCCATCTAGTCCTGGGGCAGAGGGTGGCTCTATAGAGGTCAGGGCTGAGGAGACCTGGGAGGGGCCAGGGCTGTGTGAGAGGGTGGTAAGAGGCAGGGGGTGGAGTTAGGGGACAAAACTCCTCTCCAGGAAGCTGTGGTGGCTGCTTCCCAGCTGCCTTCAAAGGAAAACAGGTGATCCCGCTCACACAATTCTCCAGGGACCGAAAGCAGTGGCTGCTCCTATTGCAGCCCTAGCTCCTAAGGCTGAGTCCAGGGCTGGACCACCGAAGTCCAGTGAGGGAGAGGGGTCCAGCCTGGCACCTCCCTTTCTTCACTCTCTCCTCCCTTCTGCCAGACTCCTATGACTGCAATACTCTTTGGGGTGATTATTAACATGAACACCATTTTGACTACAGGTGCAGGGGGTGGGGGGCAGTGGGGGTGGGGAGCACGTATGTATAGATATACTTCAAGGAAAACAATGCTGGCAGGATAAAATCTCCAAGATGTTTTTATACTAGGATTTTTTTTTTTTTTAAGCAAAAGGTATATTACACTCACTCTATCCTTTCAAATAAATACACAAAAACCCTAACATCACCCAAACAGACATGGTTAGCAGTAATTACAGTCTGTTTTCAGCTGCTTTGGCATCATGTATGTGAAATGGCCTTTAATTACCACTTTCTTAAGCAAGTATTTCCAATAAGAGCGTTGGTAGAATCATGGCAGGTAATCACATTAGGGTGTAGGTGGAGGAGACCGGGATACAGAGGGGCGGGTGGAAAAAGGAATAGGATGAATATTTCAAAAATGAATTACAGGCTAAGTTTTTTATTCAAAGCCGTCATATAATTGATATCATGCCTTGCCTTCTAAGGTGATAACCCCTTCTTTCCATTGATAAGTAAGGGCTTCTGAGGGCTTCACTAGGACACTCTATTCTCTTGCCTTCACTGGCAAATTCCTGCGTCCTCCAAAATACAGAAGAGCTGTGGGGAGCCCGTCTAAATGTATAATATACTAAAAAAGGCACTTCCCCTTTTCTTCTGCATTGTGTATGCCTCAGTTGTGGGAGAATTAAAAGCAAAACACCAAATGCAAACATGATCTTAGCTTTCAATAGTCTACCTGACCACGAAATCTTTTTTTTAAAATCTGCTCATTGACCATCTCTTTATTCACGAAAATTGATTTTGCATATGACAAAATGCAAACACAATGCGAGCTCAACTAGAATTGTTCCTGTTTTAATGAGCAAGTGGACAATCTTTCAGATTAGATGTCTTTTTAGAATAATCCCTTAAAATACCTAAGAAAGATTTTGACCAACATACTAGCCTAAGAATTACATGGCATTCATGAAATTTTACTTAAAGATATGAGCAAAACTTTTAAACAACACAAAATCTGAGTAAGTGGAACAGGCTTGCATGAAAATACAAAACCCTCTATAACCAGCCAAGGCACACTTGACATTTCCAGCAGATAAATTTGCACTACCACCACCACCGTCAATAAGCAACATACATATCACCTATGACTTACTGTACCGCTTCTGTTTCCCAAATCAACTTAATACTTCAGGGGTTTACCGTTCTTAATCAATTTAAAGACACAGCTAGAGAAAGACAATACCATTAATCAATGGAAAATGAAATGCTTTTTTCACGTCAGCTCTCAGCATCAGAGGTGAAAAGACAGTGATACCATCATTTTACAAAAGCAGATAAAACAGCAGATAGTACTGTGTACAATGCAAATATCTGTTATGCAACTGACAAGAACAGGTCCCAGATCAAGATGAAAGTTAAAAAGCTACATCCTAACACACTTTGCAAGCCAGTATCAGATATACAAAACTTTCTTCCAATCACAAAAATGTATATACTTCTATGGAAAAAAAGTACAACTCTCTAGTTGCAATTGGCATATAAAAGCTAAAGAGGCCAGTAGTTGACATAACCTAGCATTTCTGCAAGGCAGAGATCTCCCTCCTCCACAGGCCTTTCCAGTTTAAACCTGATCCTCAACCAAACATATCTTTCCAAATTGAAGAGGGATCCCTCAAAAAAACAAACAAACAAACAAAAAATCACTCTGGGTATTTTCTCTGGAATGACCAAAACACTTGCTTCCCAAAGCTTAGAAAACTATCATTTACTGCTTTTAAAAAACTATTTCAAGACAGTGTACTCTATCAAGAAATTATGGCTAGGAGTGATTTTTTCCCCTCTCTTTCAATGATTTGTGTGTTTCAACGATTTCAATGTTTGTGGCCGTCTGTGCAGAAGTCACCAAATTCCTGATGATGACTGATAAACCGTCTTCCTACTCTGGCCTTTTCTAGCTGATACCTACCTATTCTGACCTTTTCTAACTAACACCTAACCACCTTTAAAGTTGCCAAAACGCAACACAAGCTAATGAAGAAAAAAAAAAAAAAAAAAAAAAAAAACCCTCTTCACATAATGCCTGGGTCACTTATATTGTGAATGTCCCGCCTAACAACTAAAAACTTCAGCCCCATCACACTGAAATGACGATCTAATGCTGCGTTCAAAACCCGGAACTGTTTTATCCATTCGTACTTCGCACAGACTGACAAAGAGGAAAGAACTGGAGAGGGGTAAAAAAAAGGCCGGAAAAACCCCTATCGCTTCGAAAGTCATAAAACCCCCAAACCCAGTAAACTCACACTTATATACCAGCAGTGCTGCAGCTACACCAGAGATTAACGGTAAACGGGAGAGCTTTCTGATATTAAACTACGTCCAGAGAAGCAGAATTTCCCCAAATCCAGTTCACACACATTCTGCATTCAACATGTACAGCCATTCCGCTCACACCCTTTCATTACACGATCGAATCTGGTTACCAAAGTACATTTCTGCACTCGAGCGGTTGGCCTGAGCTTTCCTGTTCTCTTTGTCTTGTGATCTGCCGGGCAGTTTCTGCCCTTGGGAAGTGAGCGTGAGAGCTGTGGATTCCAGACAATTCCGCACGATCTTTCAGCTCGGGCTTGCACGCTCTCTCGCTCCCTCTAGCCGGCTCCATATTGCGGGGCCGGTCCCTCCAGTCTCGCCCCACGTTACAAAAAGCTAGATTTCCGGGCTATCCGAAGACCCCATTAAATCTGCCTCCAACAACCTGCCACAGGCCCGGCCGGCACCACACGCCGAGTTAGGGCCCCGGCGATCGGCCGCCCCGAGGCACACTTCCCCCACCCCGGAAGAGGAGGGAGGCAAACTTCGAAGGGCGGGGGCCGCGGGCGAGCTCCTGGGACCCCCGCCCGCCCCGGGGAAGTGCCCGGGCAGCGACCCGGCTGCAGCCGGAGAGCGCGGGGGAAAGCAGAGATCCTGCCCGCTAAAGCGAAGCCGGCGGTCAGGGAGCTCTTCTCCGCTGAAGGGCTCCGGAAAACTGCAGCCGGGCGACTGGGGGAACCCTCAGGAAAGTGTACGGTGACGGAGAGGTGGCGGAAGCCCGAGTTCGCCTGCAACTCCGGGGACGAATGCTCCCGGCGGCGAGCACACCCCGCTCGGAAGAGGACCAGGGAAACGGGAGCCGCGAGGGAACCGGGAGCACGCCGGGACGCTGGCCGCGAAGGGGACCCGCGGCTGCCCGGAGGGCGGCAGATGCCAGCGGCAGGGAGGACGGGGGCCGGCTCGCTTCCCCCGGCTCGGTTCTGCAGAAGGAGAAGCGGCTGCTGGTGACAGGAAGAGAGCGGCTGTGGCCGCGCGCGCACGCACCGCCTCCCCTTCCCGAGCACACACCCGGACCCGCTGCCGCCGCCTACCTCCCCCGCCGGCCGGCTTCCTTCCTCTGCTGGGCCCAGGCTGCACCGGCAGCCTCTGGCGCGCACGGCTCCGATGAGCCCCTGACCCAGCTCAGCCCCGCCAGCCGTTCCCGACCCGAGCTCGCCGTCTCTAACCCGCTGCCAGCCGTGGCCGCCGCTTCCTCCAACTCCGCTCCAGCTGCTCGCGACTCCTTTCCGTGCGCCCGCAGCTCCAGCGCCGGGCAGCGGCCCCGCCTCCGGCCCCGCCCCGCGCGCCCCGCCCCCGAGCCCTCGCCAACCAGCGCCCGCGGCTCCGCCCCTCTCCGCTGGCACCGCGCCCTCCGCCGCTGCCATTCACCGCGCGGCCTGAGAGCCCGGCGGCCAGCTGGGCGGAGCTCGGTTCCTGCCGACCCTTCCTGCGGCCCGGTTCGCCTTCCGCCCCCAGCCGCGGGGATGCCCTGGGCTACCCGGCCGAGTGCTCTGGGTTTTCGCCCGCCAGCCCGGCCAGGTTGTTTCCCGCCTGGGGCTGAGCCGGCTGCCGGGAGTCTTCGAGACCGGAGGCGGCAGGTCTGCGAGAGACCGAGGACGAGTTCAGACTTAGAAGCTGCGTCTCTAATCGCGGTGTCTTGAAACACACCCCAGCCTCTTTCGAGCCCCCAGCGTCTCAGCGCAGGGGCTGAGGCGGGGAGGACTCGGATTCCAGGCTCGCCAAAGCCGGAGGCCCTGCAGTTCTCGGCTTGGCCAGTGCGGCCGCGGGGGTGGGCGGAAAAACCGCGCCACCCCGCGTGGCGCCTCGGGGTGAAGGAGGGGTGAAAGGGTGAACCGGAGGGACGGGCGTCCGCAGCCTGCCTGGAACTCCAGGACCCTGGCTGGCACTGCCGCCCCCGGGAGCCAGGCGGGCCCGCCAGAAGGGCAGAGTTTTATGAGGAGGGCGCACGCTGACTGATCCTTCCCAGTCCTGAGATGACGGAGCAAATGTAGGTCGCTCAGGCAGACCGCAGTTGCTCGTGGGGTCGGTGGGAGAAAGCTCACGTGAACTGTAAATTCCTTAAATTTCTAATGCACATTTTTCAGCTAGTCCTCATTATTTTAGTTGCTCAAGAAAAATCTGCTGTTGATACAAACCTTCCTCTGACGATATGATGGGATGCCACCACCCCCTCTGTTCCTCTTTCGCCCATAAAAGCATTTAATAGTCCGCCTTTTAAAAACCTCTTCCCAGATTCCTCTTTCTGCGGTTTCGAGACCTGCACCCGCCCAGTCGACTTGCCCTAAAGCCCTGTTCCAATTTCCTTGCAAGAATATTATTTTTTTTTAAACCAATAACTTACTTTTGTCAAACTTTGAATTTGGTGGGGGTTTTTTTTCAGGTATTTTTTTAATTCCGTTGTTTTTTTCTTTTCTTTATTTTTAATGGACAATGGAAGTAGAGGAAGAATATCCTGAAATTTGACTGTCCTTGGGAAATACAGTCATCCCTAAAGGTGACTCACATTCTGATGGACAGCTTAGTTCTACTTTAGGGTTTTCAGGCCTGGCATTTTTGTTATTCCAACATATTTCTTGAGGTGGAGATACAAAAGCAGACAGCTACCTACTTGTGTAAGAATCCACTTCATCTAAAAGTAAATATGAAGTTTACCAAGCTACATCATTCCCATGCATCCTGTGAAATGAAGGACCTCATACATTGAGCTTTATAAACAAAAGGAGGGGCCTCACCCTGTGACAGAATAACTTTATCCAATCCAATAAACTGAGATATAACTGCTATGACATTTGCTGTATTTCCGTTAGGCATGGGCCGAAAGAAACCTTACCAGCTGTCTCCTTTCCTACATAATGAGTTCCTGGAAAGACACTTATATACTGCTCTAGTGGGGTTCTATTCTCCCTAAACTAAAAATAGCATGAAATCCTTGATCAAGCTTCTTTTTCTAGATAGACTTCAGCCACTTATTTCCAGTATATGTATATATTTTCTATCATATTTGAACACAAAGCATAAGTCCATAGAGTGTTGCATGGAAGGACAATACGTCTCTCTTTCCATAAATTGAATAATTTTAGTCTTTGTTTCATCTCTATTAAATTGATCTCTTCACCATTTCACTAATATTCAAATATTTATTCATTTTCCACTAACTGGAATAATAAAAGTGAAAGTCACCAGAACAGCAATATTCAGATTTTTAAAAAATAACCTTTGCTTTAATCTAATCTTATCTGGACTCCCAAAATGTAACTGTTATAAGAAGCCATGTGGTGAAACCAAGAGCATCTCTAGGTCTTTGGACCTGCCATGGCATTACCTCTTGGGAATTTGTTGGAAATACAAATTCCCTCTCAGTGAAATAGACAAACTGGGGGTAGAGCCTGTGAATCTGTTTTAATATGCCTTCCAAGTGGCATGCTAGGGTGTGAGAACCATTGCTCCAGGCCTAAGGCATCTGGAAACACAAACTGAAGCCACTGCAATAAAATGCTCAAATAAATGCGCAAACACTACATTTCAATCAATAACAGCCGAACTGGTGGCTGGCAGCAGTGAGCCACCATCAAAGAGCTCAAAATGTCAAAGGAGGCACAGTTTTCCAAAGGGAGAGAGGATTTATCGTGTGGTGACACGATACTATGGTTGGTGAGAGCGAAGGTGGCTCAGAAGGCAGACCTACAGGGGTCAAGGACCCCCAACACTGAAAGGCTTTCAGAGGCCGCAGCAAGCTGAGAAGTACCCTCCTCAAAGAGGACCAGTAGGATATTCTCGTTCGTCACCATCACTCCAGCTACTTCAATGACAGGAGTGCTAGAATAAGCTTCTGTTAGGACTTCCCTGGTGGTTCAGTGGTTGAGAGTCTTCCTGCCGAAACAGGGGGCACTGATTCAATCCCTGGTGCAGGAAGATTGCACATGTAAGCCTGGGCCTCACAACGACTGAGCTTGTACTCAGCAACAAGAGAAGCACGTGCAATGAGAAGCACGTGCACCACAGCTAGAGAGTAGCCCCTACTCGCTGAACTAGAGAAAGCTCACGTGCAGCAGCAAAGACCCAGAAGAGCCAGAAATAAATAAATAAACAACTTCAAACAAAAAGAATAAACTTCCATTAGACTTGAAACCTGTCATTCAGGGTCAAAATCAAAATTAAACAAGAACAAATGCCTTCAAGCCTTTGTCTTACAGCCCGCAGCACGGGCACTATGTAGGAGCTTGCTAGATCTGCAGAATCCCAGACCTGCTGAATCACAGTCTGCATTTTAACGAGGTCCCCAGGTGTTTTGTATGCAAGTTAAACTCTGAGATGCTTTTAGACCAGTCCTCAATTTTGGAATTGCCTGGGGAGCTTATAAAAATCCCAATGCCTGGATTACACAACAGATTATATCAAAATCTTTGGGGGTTGGAACAGAGTCATCAGTAGCTTTTAAAGTTCTTCATATGATTCCAGTATTTGAAGCCAGGTTCAAGAGCCACTGTCTTAAAGGACCCAGGTGGGAAAGGTGCCACAGGAAAGCCAACTGGGGAGAGACTGGAGTCTAAATGGCTGGTCTTAAAGGAAGCAGCTGGTACTAGAGTTTAGCTGACTGTGGCCATGCAGGAATGTGAGCCCAGATTTGCCAGGCCTTTCAGAGAGAAGTTGGAAATCCAGATTTTTTTTTTTTAATGGGCGATTTCCCAATTATTAAATGCTGACAATTCATTCAACATTTTTTGAACCCTGGGTTTAGGCCATATAAGAGTTATGACCACCAGTTTATAGTTTTATGATGCTCTATGACATAAAATTAAGTGGGCCTAAAAAAAGAATAAAAAAAGAAAGAACACCCAAGGAGATAATGAACTTGAGGTCAAACTGTTAATCTCAAGGCTCATGTATTTCGAATCTTCTGTTCTCTACAACACCAAACATTTGTAGGAATTCAATGGCTGAGAATTGGTAATGGGTGAGATACCAGTGCTAGCAACCTTGGGGCAAAATACTCTGACATTTTGCCCAATATTTTTATTTTCCGTATCTCCTGCCCTGATAACTAAAATGGGAGAAAAATCAATCTTTGTATTATTTAGCTTAAAATTTTCCACTCTTTGTGAGCTACCCAGGTTAAACACATATTACAAGGAGCATAAAAAAAATTATTGGCTGAAATAGTACTTCCTAGCAAAGGGAGAATTCAGAAGGCCAACAGAGTGAGAATTCTCATTCTACTGTTTCTGAGCTTGTACATGCTGATAACCATGTTGAAGGATCAGAAGGAGAGGCAATTTCCTGACTGTACCCTCAGTGAACATGTCAGATCATCATCACCTGTACTCAGAGTTCTTTGGTCATAATCTGTGGTCTGGGCATTTCTTGTCTCTTTCAGCTCTTTAGTCCTCACACTTTAGGAAGGAAACTAAATAAATCAACCAGTATGCAATGGAAGTAAATGAGCCACCTTAGTAATAGTTTTCAGTTAATTCTATTCTGTATCTGCTCTCAAAATCCCCTGTAATAAGAAGCTGGATTAAAAAAAAATTAATACGATAATCTAACTTGAGTTGATAAAATATGAAACATGCAAACGAGATTTTGTAGCTATTTTCTTGAATGCCAGGAACCACTTGTATTTTTGTATGACTCCAGCAAATAATAGACTTCCTGGTACACTGTGGACACTCAGTAATGGAGAAAGGTCTGGAAGCTTAAATGAAACAACTGGAAATTCTTAATATGTGTTACTGTTAAAGCAATAGAATGCAAAGGTTGTTCAGACAGAACCCATGAAGGTCTGAGTAAGTCAGAACCAGATTTGAGGACAGAGCAACAGGACCATTAATGCTACTAGTCAGTGAGTGGTGCTGAAACATCACCAGGCCTGGAGCAACTGGAAAGCTACATGCAAGGAAAAATGAACCTTGATGTTTGTACCCCACTGAATACGGGGTATTGAGTGAAAATGGATCACAGATCTACAGTTAAAAATTGAACTATAAAACTTCTAAAAGAGAACATAGGTTTAGGAAAGAGTTCTTAAATACTAGGACACAAAAAGCATGAAGTATCAAGAGAAGAAAATCAATAAATTGGATTTCATCAGAAACATTTGTTCCTCAAAAAACCACTCATGAAAATAAAGAGCCACATCTTGGAGAAAATATTTGCAAAACATATATCCAACACTGCTGCTGCTGCTGCTAAGTCGCTTCAGTCGTGTCCGACTCTGTGCGACCCCATAGACGGTGGCCCACCAGGCTCCCCCGTCCCTGGGATTCTCCAAGCAAGAACACTGGAGTGGGTTGCCATTTCCTTCTCCAATGCATGAAAGGGAAAAGTGAAAGTGAAGTCGCTCAGTCGTGTCCGACTCTTCGCGACCCTATGGTCTGCAGCCTACCAGGCTCCTCCGTCCACGGGATTTTCCAGGCAAGAGTACTGGAGTGGGGTGCCATTGCCTTCTCTATATATCCAACACAGGAATTGTGTTTAGAATAGGTCAGGAACTCTCACAACACAATCATACTTTTTTTAAGTAAACAAAACAGTTTTAAAAATGGACAAAAGATTTGAACACTTTATCCAAGAATAAAGTGCAGAAGCTCAGCATCTTTAGTTATTAGGGAAAAGCAAATAAAAACCACAATAAGAAGGGATTCAAATAGATAACTTGCATGCAGTGTTGATAACAGTGCTGTTCATAATAACCAAAAGCTGAAAACTACACAAATGTTCATGAACAGATGAAAGGCTAAACAAAGTATACTGATGTGCAATGGAATATCATTTGGCCGTAAAAAAGGGAATGAAGTTCTGACACAGGCTACAACGTGGGTAAACCCTGAAAACATCCATACTACACAGGGTGGGGAAGCTTGAGGGATGTTTCATCCTGCCTTTGGAAAACCTTACCAAAGTGTCCCAGGCCCCTGATGGGGAGCACCCCTCCCCCATCAGTGAGCAGTGTTGTTTATATACCCCACCGCACACGCCTTCCCTTGGTACTATTTCACTTGTACTCTTTGATTCCCTTTTGTGTAGGCTCCTTGAAGCTTTGTCATTTTGATTAAAAATCGTTTACAAAGCTTACAGTATGGTTAGGTAGCTTTCAGCTTTCTGAGCTAACGTCACATTCCAGTCCTTCCAGTTTTAGAGACTAAAATGTAGTCACCTTGTTTAGACTTGGGTGATATATAAGATTTTCTCCATCACCATCAACAGACTCTCCCTCTCTGGCTGGTTGCTCATGTTCATTGTTAATATGGATTTCTTTTTCAGAGCGTCCCCTTTTCCGAAGTTCGGATCCACCTTTCTCCAACAAAAGCAACCTCTTTAGATCTATAAACATGAGTCGGTTGAGCTAAGGAAGCAATTCTGAAATGTTCTATGTTTTTTTAATTTAAAATGGGCTTGCATTTGGAAAATGACAAGAAGTGTAAATACGATGAAAAGCAAGCTGATAAATTGTATTTCTTGGTGATTCAACTAATTGGAAATTTCACCCATAGTTGATTATATTCCACACCCAAGCTTTGAGCACTGGCACAAATTGTTAGGGCGCTGTTACAGCTGTCTGGGTAAAAGGATTGGCTTAAATATGCTCATGTTGGCACTGCCAGCATAAAAATTAAGGGCAAAGTCACACTGATAGATAATGAGCCCTTTATCAAGGAAACTGTGTTGGACAATCTCAGTCCTCAGAAAGAATTTTTCAAAAGAAACCCCAGCCTTTGTTCCCTCCACTGGAGGGGATCCAGAACTGTCAGTCCGAGCCCCAAGGATTCAGACAGCCTCACAGAATAAAGGAAACCCATTACCATCAGCCTCTCCAGTCTAGTCTCCACCCCACTGCCTTTCCTCTAGGTCTTGCCAAGCTGGGTGTGCAAAGAAAACGCTTTACATCAGGTAAGGCTATATTCTGACAGTACCAGTTTTCTAAAAGTAGTTAAAATCTTTTGTTGGGTGACTGTATCCCAATGTTAACTAGTTGCCTAGTTAAGGCATTTCCTTTCTTCAGTTATGAGCAAAATGCATTGTGAAGGAAAGACGACTCCTCATTTAGGATGGTTTGGGGGGACATGAGCTTCTTTAACCATGGATATGTTTGAAACATACATCCTATGCTTTCTGTTGTAAAAGGGAGCCATGCCTATGATGGCTTTTGTGTTGGATTGCAACAATTCAAGAGGGCTTGCTCATGAATTCTTTCAACAGATGCATCTGCTTTACATTGTAGGCAGAGCATGCATCATGATTTCCGTTTTACAGATGAAGAAGATAACTTGGGAAGGCTATGTGATTTGACCCAAGTCTCATAGATGGACAGCAGCAGAATAAAATCTTGGCTGGGGCTTTTTAACTGTAGGACTGCAGCATATGCTGCCTTGTTCAGTAATACCTCCCTTTTGGTTAATGTGCTCCTTATCCTAAATCTGTGATAAGTCACTTCTAGGCAACTTTCAATCTAACCATTGCAATTATCAGCTAATCTATCATCACTACAAATCCAGGAGAAACTTTGCTTCTGTTTTATGTCTTTTAGCCATGAGGTTTGAGGGATCTTAGCTCCTTGACAAGGGATTGAACTCACAGCCTTGGAAGGCCAAGTTTAAACCACAGGACCACCAGGGAAGTTCCCTCAGGATCTAGGCTGATCAGAGAACTTCACACCTCTGGGAACACCTCATCTGCTTCCTTGGGTAATCCTGAATCACAGAGTTGGCAAGTACCTGCTGCATCTATTAGGTTGGTGCAAACGTAATTGTGGTTTTGGACTGTGAATTTTAAATCATTATAACTAGATCAAACACATCTTTATTAACCAAAATAGGAACCATTACAATCAACACATTTTTGCCAATAAGAAATAAACTTGTTTATGCCTATATTGTAAAAATCCGTGCTTCAGGATTTGACAAACTCTTGGAAGGCATTTTCTGCATCCTGCTGGTTGTGGAAGAACTTTCTTGGCAAAATGTTGTCAACATGCTTGAAGAAGTGGTGGTTGGGCCGACAAGAAGTCAGGCGAATATAGCAGATAAGGCAAAACTCTGTAGCCTAATTTGTTCAACTTTTGAAATGTTTGTCATGCGACTTGTGGTCAGGCGTTGTCGTGGAGAAGAATTTGGCCCATCTTTTGACCAATGCCTGTTGCAGTTTTTGGTTCATCTCATCGATTTGCTGAGCATACTGCTCAGATATAATGGTTTTGCCAGGATTGAAAAAGCTATAGTGGATCAGGTAGATCAGATGGGCAGCAGACCACCAAACAGTGACCATGACCTTTTTTGGTGCAAGTTTAGCTTTGGGCAGTGCTTGAGAGCTTCTTCTTGGTCCAAACACTGAGCTGGTCATCACCAGTTGTCATTTAAAATCCAGTTTTCATTGCACATTACAACCTGACTGAGAAATGGTTTGTTGTTGTTGCATACAATAAAAAGATAACACTTCAAAACAATGATTTTTTTTTGATTTCCAATCAGCTCACAAGGCACCCACTCATTGAGCTTTTTCACCTTTCCAATTTGCTCCAAATGCCAAATGACCATAGAATAGTCAATGTTGAATTCTTGGGCAACTTCTCCTTTAGCTGTAAGAGGGTCAACTTCAATGATGCTCTTAGTTGATCATTGTCAGCTTCCAATGGCTGGCCATGATGCTCCTCATCTTCAAAGCTCTTGTCTCCTTTGCAAAACTTCCTGAACCACCGCTGCACTGTATGTTCGTTATCAGTTCCTGGGCCAAATGTTGATGTTGTGAGTTGTCTCTGCTGCTTTACAACCCATTTTTAACTCAGTAAAAAAATTGCTTGAATTTGCTTTTTGTCTAACATCATTTCCCTAGTCTAAAATAAATATAAAATAAACAGCAAGTAATAAGTCATTACCAAAAAACATAAAGTGAGAAATGCACATTAAAATGATGTATAACATAACCACATTTAAGAATGTATTCCAATATCAAACAACAAACTTCAACAATTCAAAACCGCAATTACTTTTGTACCAACCTAATAGTTTAACTCTGTTATATTTCAGAGAAGGAAACTGAGTCTCAGAGAGGGTAGATAACTGTCTCCATAATACTGAGTTAGGTGATGCTCCAAGTCACACAGCCAATTAGTGACAGAATCATGACAAGAACCTACATCTCCTAAACCAGCTGTGGGCCTTACTGGTCTGGCTCATAGCCTCACCGGTATGATTCTGGTTTAGCTGGTGCCTGGTAAGCCCTTGCCAAGTATAACAGGTACGGTTGACTTATGGAAGACAAGGTTTATGACTCGTCTACATGACTACAGGTCTGTCAACAATGGCCTTGTAAAAGATTAATAATCTTGTACATAATTCAGGCACTGAGCCACATGAAAAAATAGGAGGAACCATGCAGGCTTATGATGCAATCTAAGGACAAAGCTTCTTTAAATGTGAAATGCTATAAAAGACTCTACCACACAATTCTGTGGCAAAGAGATGGCAATTCCTGCTATTTTTTCAGTCACTCAATTCAAAAGGAAAAAACAATATGTACCCATTTCCCAAACCATTTACCCAGCCAAAAATAATGGCACATACCCTCTCTACACCCAGCAACACCACCATCTTCCTTCTGCAGACCATGTTGGACCACATTAAAACTGTGTCCTGACATTCCCCTCATGCAGGAGACATTCCCTCACCAATCCTTGGTATAATACCAGAAATCTGTTATTCTACACATCATGAGACTCAGTACCTTTTTTTACTGGCCATAGTTCATGGCACATGGGATCTCAGTTCCCAGACCAGGGATCGAACCTGCAACCCTTGCATTGGATGCACAGAGTCTAAACTGCTGGACCACCAAGGAAGGCTCAGTACTTTGACAGAGGTGGCTTTGTCAAGCTTTTCCTTATTCATCCTCTTAGTGAGGGGTTCAGAAACTTCTTGGCTTAACAATAAGGCTACCCTGCAGAAGGTACAAGACCATTCATCTTAGATTCAGGTGATATCCTACAAGAGGGCATAAGAGCCATTCGTCTGAGGCAGGCCAAGCTCATATGCTTTTGCTCTAGTAAGAAGCTTTGGAGAGAGCTGTGACTGTCCACCAGTAGAAAGCTCAGAAGAGATGAGTTTCTGTCCAGGGATAGGTCTTTCTTCACCTGGCAGGCCAGTGGCCCTTGCCTTAGTAACACCTCCCTGCAGAATAGGTTGTTGGGCTAAGCTCATCAACAGAAAGACAGTGTGCAGAAACATAACATGAATTTGAAAAGAGGGAAGAGAATAACCACTAACCCCACTTCTTATGAATCAAGCACTGGTCTACATGCTGTACACATAAGAATTAATTTCTCCACTGTGCCATCTCTCCCACTTTGCAGATAAAGAAACTGGCACAAAAAGATCAGGGAACTGGTAGAGCTGAGTTTTGAACTCAACTCAAGCAACTTGGTCTCATACAGCATCTTCTAAACCAGGGGTTTATAAACTCTATCTTGCGGGTTAACTCCAGCCTACCACCTATTATCATAAATAACTCCCCTTTCTGTGTAGCTTTTATGCTCACCTGGCAGAGTTTGTAGTTGCAACAGGGACTGTATGACTCACAAAGCCTAAAATTGTTACTAGCTCTTTACAGAAAGAGTGTGCTGACCCTTCCTCTGAATTATACTGGAGGAGGGAGAGGGACTGTTCTCCTCATACCTTTTAGAATACAAGCACATCTGAAAGGTGTTATTACATAGACTAACATGCAATACCTGGGAGAGAGTTTAGCATCTAATTCTTTCCCATTTGTCTTAAAGGTGAGGAAACTGAGGTCTGGGCACATGAGAGAAACTGACCCCCAGATGACACTGATAACAGCAGACACGGATCCAGAATCTAAACCCTCAATTCGCTGCCCCGCTGTGTTTTGAGACAACACCTCAATTTTCAGTTAGCGCCTTAGCAGGAAAGAGTTAAAGATGAGTTGAGAGCAAGACTGGAACGGATCAGAGCGACCCTCCAGAAGATGGAGAAGGAAGTTAAAGGTAAGTAAAGAGAGGCCAATAGGGAGAAAACCCAGTCTGTGCTGATAAATGTGTGACCCCATGAGTATAGTTCATGGAATTCTCTAGGCCAGCATACTGGAGTCACTAGCCTTTCCCTTCTCCAGGGGATCTTCCCAACCCAGGGATCGAACCCAGGTCTCCCTCATTGCAGGTGGATTCTTTACCAACTGAGCCACCAGGGAAGCCCGATGAAAGTGTCTGGAGGCAGTTATTTCACAGTTTTGTCAGGGCAGCAGGGCAGGGCCGCTCATGCCTGCCTGGATTCCCATCCCTTGACTTCTCTCTAAAACTAATGTAGAGTTTGCAGCCTTGCACATTCCAGTTTTCTCTGAAGATTGTTCAACAGTTTGGATGTTAACTGTGACTCATTAAAATAAAAGTTTCATTAGCAGCACAAAAAAATAAAAAAAAATAAAACTAATGTAGACTGTCTACTGGACTCTCAGAAGTAGAAGTTTTATAAATGGTATTAACCATGCATTCGTTTAATTCTAACTGGATGGTAAATGCCTTGAGGGACATTCCAAAAGTCATGAAAACATGAGTATGGTCTACAAAGAGGGCCCCACCCTGAGAAGTTAGAATGCAAATAGCGACCTGATCACTTCCTAATGTTGTTCAAGGCCCATCAATAAGAAAGCCCAGCCAAAATCTTTATTTCTGATCATTTTCATCACCCGTCATATGCAAAGTCCTCATTTTATCTTAGAGCTTCAAAAGAAAACACTGTCAAAACCAGCTTCTTCGTGACTTGTCATTTAATATGTTCTCCTTCATTTCCAAGGGAACAAAGTACATATTTTCCCAAATGCAATTGAAACTGCAACCCCTGCTCCTTCTTTTAGGGCTTTGGGGAGTCAGTGTTAATCAAATATTAATGAGACTCAAAAGAGCTAGAAATTGTTATATAATTTTCCATCTACAGAAATGCAAATGATGTTTCAAATCAGCATAATTTTACAGTTACTGCATTGCTTTGTTGAATCCATTCAAAACCTTGTAGTCCAGATCATGAAAAGTGTTAGTTGCTCGGTCATGTTCGACTCTTTGCAACCCCATGGACTTTAGCCTGCCAAGCTACCCTGTCTATGGAGTTCTCCAGGCAAGAATACTGGAATGGGTAGCCATTCCCTCTCCAGGGGATCTTCCTGACTCAGGGATTGAACCCAGGTATCCTGCATTGTAGGCAGATTCTTTATCATCTGAGCCACCAGAGAAGCCCAGTCCAAATCATATACATTCAAATATAAATATACTGGTGTAATCACTATCTAATATGACATTCTCGAAATTTTGGAAACTTCAGATGTCATGATAGCACCAGTCCAGAGAAATAAAATATTTTGTAAAGTATAAACTTTTTTGAAACTCTTCTCAGATGGAGCTGATGGCTCACATATGTGAATTTACTCAGTTGGGATGGATTGGAAAACTT
The DNA here is from genome assembly GCF_029407905.1 of Bubalus kerabau. Classification (NCBI taxonomy): domain Eukaryota; kingdom Metazoa; phylum Chordata; class Mammalia; order Artiodactyla; family Bovidae; genus Bubalus; species Bubalus kerabau. The sequence goes on from NC_073641.1 coordinate 13,367,116, forward strand.
GCACTATTTGCCTAACCTCTGCTTCTCCAGGATTTGCAAGCCTGGTATTGGTGCAATACCCACGGGTTATCATAGGAGCATCCATTTCAGCCAGAGTACAGTGGGGTTTATGAATCAGTGTGGGAGGACCATCCCCTTTTCCTTAGCTCATACTTCCTGGCCACAGCTGATTGGTCCAAAGGAGGACATGTGGCTCAACTGAGCCAATGAGTTCCTTTCTCAGGATTTTGGATTTTGTGATGAGTCAGTCAGTCTGAGCTCTAACATTTAAAGCTCCCAAACTGTCTGTTACCCTGTTTTCTTTTATGCTGACATGAAATGTCATGGAAGCTGGTTTGTGAGGAGAGAGAAGAACAAACAGCTTTGCAGAGAGGAGGAACTGAGGAGAGCTACCATGGAGTCCTGAGTTCCTGATTTCAGCTTTTCCTACAGATTCAAATTTGTGTCCATGAGATACCTTTATATCATTACAACAAAATGTTTTTTCTATTTAAGTTTATTGGAGTGGGGCTTCTGTCACTTGGCATTCAATGTCTTAATAAATATACAGTATTAAAAAATTTAAAGGAGAAGATGAAATAGAACTGTGCTAGGGAAATATGTATATTTACTAAGAAAGCTTATTCACTCATAAGTAAGCTTCTTTGAGTAAATTGAAAGCAGATTAATAAGGCAAGTGACTTGAACTTAGTAAGTGCTCAATAATTTTGTTGTTGTAGCTGTTGTTTGTTTTAATGGATAATAAATAGCAAGGACTGGTGAGTGACATATTGATCACCTGGAGAAAAGAGAAGTAAAGTATGCAATGAAAGCATACTCCACAGGCCAAAACTGAAGACCCACACTCACTCTAACCATGTCTGGGGCTAGCTTTTGTCCCTGTCTCAATAAAGAGGACAATTATCTAGTCTGCTGTATAAGCAGAACCCCAGTAATCATCATCTCCTTTTCTCCTGTACCAGTCCATCATTTCACCATTCCACCAGTCCCAGTTGTTCAATTGAAGAGAAGTCTCTCATCTTGACCCATTTCTTTTCATTTCCACTGGATTCATTACCACTAGCACCATATGGGAAGCCCTCCATTGCTGCTACCCTAATCCAAAATTGTTGCATCATTTACTTGTCACTCAACTGGACTCCTTTCTGAAATCTTTACTTTCTAGAATTTCTTACTCCATGGTTCTAGCAAAAGGATGCTTTTTGAAGTGTAAATCTGATGATGACATCCATCTCCCCCCAAACACACACAATATACATCTTTTAAATGTTATATTGTTTCCTCTTTGCTGCAGGGCAATGATTCTCATTCTGAACTTCACAATAAAATCATCTGGAGGCCTTACAACAAGCAAACACACAAACAAACAAAACTTAGGCCTGGGTTTCACTTCCAGAAGTCTGGATTGAATTGTTCTGGAGTGGGATCTTCTGATCAGTATTTCTAAAACACTCCCTAGGTGATTCTGATGAAAAGTTAAAGTTGCAAGAACTGCTCTAGGTATATAAGCCCCACTTCATGGGGGCTGGATATGGTCTTGCTTCTGTTTCCTTCTCTTCCCTCATTATCTGCCACATCCCCATCCACTGTTCTCCAGCCACGCTGGTCTTCTCTTGGTTGCTCAAAATCCCCATACTCCTTCCTGCCTGGGTCTACGGCCTCTGAGCAGCTTTTTCCTGTGACACACTCTCCTTTCTCTCCAGATCTTCACTCTGTGTCACCTCCTTAGGGAAGACTTCCTGGATCTTCCTGAGTAGGTCAACTGCCCATTCTGGCCCACTGAACTCTGCACCTTTCCTTTATAGGACTTGTCACAGTAAGCTTTATATTTGTGTGTAAGTCTCTGAATCATGTTTGTGTTCCCCACTAAACTATACACTCTGTGAGCAGGGGCCCTGTTTGCTTTGCTCACTGCTGCATCTGCAGTCCACAGCTTTCCTCACAAAGGAAGACGAGGCGGCCCTCTTTCTTTGTGATGAGGACCAAGGGAGGAGAGGGAAATATTTCCTGAGGGCCACCCTACTGCTATGGAAATTAAAATTCAGTGCCAAGATTTTTGTTATAAAACTAACAAAAACTCCAAAGGAAAATTCAAGTCTTAAGTGGAATAGGCAATAAAAAATTTCAAGGGGCTTGTAGTTGATGGTGGATGGAATGGGCAGGGCATAAAAGGTTCAAGTTAGGTGAAGGGTCCAGAGGAGAGGCTCTGACTCCACCAGGGCTGGTCTTCATTTCACCCCCATAAACTTCTACCTATGACTTAAGTGGCACGGCTTGAAAACACAAAAGGAGAACCTTTGCTCAGTAATCCCCCTGGGCCTTGGAAGGACAAGGCAGCAACGCTATGGGGTTACTGGGGGAGACTGTGGTTTTGTTTGAGTTGCAGAGAGAGGACCCACTTCTCTAGATGGGACATCTAGTTTGGTGACTAGACATGGAGCCAGACTTTCTTTTCAAACTCCTGCAGGGAGCTCTGGTACTTACTTGCCGCGTGACCTGAGGACAAGTTCGTTATGTTCTCTGTTTCTGTTTTCAGACTGTATCATGAGCAAAATGACAGTGCAGTGGGTATACAACATTATATAGATACAATCTCTTTAGCGATTCATTATAAAGATAATGGATTCTAGCTAACACAAGCACAAATTCTAGCTAACACAAGGCTTCTTCAGCCATTGTTTTTATAACTTGTTTTCTACTCTGAAACTCTACAAGTTTCCCCATTTTCGCTTCTGTGTTGGCAGCAGGAGGAGCCCTGATAGTTGCATGCTTTGAACCGCTGCAGTCGACACCCCCAATTGCTAAGGCACAAACTTGCTGCCGCAGTGGTTTAGTCATTAAGTCGCATCCAACTCTTGCAACCCCATGGACTGTAGCCCGCCAGG